>NC_044004.1:56835223-57460223 GCF_900496995.4 Aquila chrysaetos chrysaetos | reverse complement strand
TTATCAAAAAATGCCTGTAGTCCCTGCATTTGCTGGGGAAAAAAAATCACCTCACTGAATAATCTTAAGTATTGCAAGGGGTACCTACTGAGATGAAAGCCTGTAAATAGGGAATTTTCTTCCCCTCCTGTCACAGGTATGGTCTTTTTATTCATTGTCCCTTTGGGTCTTAATTAAAGAAGGGCAGGAGGCAACTGTTTTACCTGTTTAGTGTGGTTGTGAAATCATAAGATATCAACTGTGGGCAGCTAACGTAATAAAGTGGAGTTCCCCAATGACTTTGAAAGTGCTCAGTGAAATCAAATTGCTTGCAGATCCTTTATGAGACTTTAAAAAATGAATGTTACAAAAACTGTGAGTAAAATGACCGGTCCTTTTTTTTTTTTTTTTTTTTTTAAAAACCTACAGATATTGATGATGTCAGGAGGCACAAACCAGGTTACCTTGAGGCTACAGTTGACTGGTTCCGATTCTATAAAGTCCCTGATGGTAAACCGGAAAATCATTTCGCTTTTAATGGAGAATTTAAAGACAAGGTGAAGATAATCCAAAAGTAAAGATACATTGTTCTGTCCTGTGGCCTCTTTTAATATATCCAGAATTTTTGGAATTGTAAAGGAGGAGGTTTAACAATAAGAATTCTTATATGAGGGATCTTTGAATACAATTTATTAGGCTAGGAATAAATAATGTTTGCTGCCTTCCATTTTATTCAGGGAGAATGCATGGGTTATTAAAGGAAGTCTGCAAAAAAACATTCAGTCCTAATCCTGACGAGACTTACATATGCATCTGTGTGTTTGTAGGGTTTTTTTCACAGCATTTTCATTCTCCTTGTCAGAGAAATGAACGGATTGCCTTTTCAGGTATTTTTTCAGTCCTGGTTGATAAATTTTCCTTATTTTTTTTTTAAGGCTATGCAGTTTGACAGACAGTGGGTTGCAGATTTTTTCATATTTGGTGTTTGCTCAAGGTATACTTTTTCCTGGTAATTCTATGTAAAAACATTTGAACTGTGTTTGGCTTGAAGGCCGAAAAAATATTTTTCCCTTTTGTAGAAGAAAATGAATGGCATTTTAAACTACCTACAGTAAAAATGGCCAGTGTTTGAAAGGAGAGTAGACCTGGGAATAGACCTTGCTGAAGAAAATACCTGGATTTTACCAGAGGAAATTGGGTATGCTTTGAGTAAGAGAGCTTTGCAAATCATGTATTGCACGCTCTCTGTAGACTATTTTTGGCAAAGAATCACAGGTTCCTAATGAGTGATGTCCATGTGTCAGCTAGTTCAGCCTTGCAGTGTGCTATCAAAGTTATAAAATGCCTTCTAACCAGCACAGGCAACTTTGCATGTTTTGTCTGGTTAAAGAGATGCCCTGACTCCCCTCTGCACTAAAACTGTCTTTTAAATCAATCAAATGTAGAGCTGTAAGGCTTGATAACCTGATCATTCCCCTGTTCTCCCAGGAACTGCTCTTGGAGGTTTTCCTCCTCTGTAAAGCAGAGTGTTGCTCTGTAGCGACAGTTTAACGGTATATCTCTGTCAGGCCATTGGAGTTCAGGCTTGAGGCACTGAATGCCCCGAGATAGCTGGTTTGGAGCACTTGAATAATTCTCAAGCATTTCTAGAGACCCAGGATGTGGTGAGGCAGCCGTGGCTGTGCTCCAGCAGCTCTGGTGAAGTTCACAATGTTCCAGTGGCATTTTGCCAGGTCACTCCTTGTTAGGAAATGTGAATGTTCTGTTGGCAGCTTTTTGCAAGCCAGTCTAGATATCGTCATCTGGACACTGAGGGCTTATTTTACTTTATTTTTTTGAAGCATTTTAATCCCCACCCCGCCCCCAATATTACTTTGGTTTTAAACAAACAAAAACTGTTAAGCAGCTGACATGTTACGTTGTTGCAAATGCTTAAGTATATGATTAGGCAATTAATGAAGTAAATGCAAATTTTGCCACTAGAGGGGAGACCTTAACTCTGACCCTGATGTGCACGAGTAACGGAGGAGTCATAGCTCACACACTTTGTCCCATTTAGGACCTGGTACAGTTTTCTACAGCTGTAGGTGTCTGCTTAGCATCTAGTGCTGATGTAATTTTTTTCCTTCAACCTTGATGTTTTCTGGCTGCAGACTGAGGGAAAGTCCTGAATGTGTTGCCAGTGTATTTGACAGGTAGTGAAGTTTGTTTCTATTCATAAAAAGGGTGTTATATTTTCCAGAAATTTAATGAGACCTTGAAGGAGGCCCCTTAAAATAGCACATGAAACAGTATGTTTTAATAAACTAGTTCTGTGGCTTTTTTTCTGCTTAATAACATTTTAATTCATAAAACTTTTCCTTGATGTAAACTAGGATTTTGCTGTTGAAATTATTAAATCCACCCATGAATACTGGAAAGCTTTGCTTCATAAAAAAGCTGATGGAGGCACTATTAAGTGGTATGTATCCAGTCACGTCTTTTCCTCTATATATTGTGCTGGTAACTGGTGGTATTCAACATGTGGCAGCTGTGCATGAACTTCTCAGATTTATTTACTTATTTACTTACTTACTTACTTACTTTGAGGTGACAGGAATACTCATGGTTTTGGTTGATAATTAATTGATAATAACTATGATTGACTAACTGCACATTGTATGACAATGATTTACTGGTAAGTGGTTCCAAAAATATATTGATTATATAAAAGTGAGATAGATTACTTCAACTTTCAAGAAATGGCCCCAGAGTGTGTGTTTGGGATGGTTTGGGGAGAATCTTGGTATCCCATGCAAATCCTTTTGTCACTGTTTATTCCATCCTTCAGTGCTGCATTGCTGTGTTGCAAAATTCTTTTGCAGCTTAGCATTCCATATTTTTTAGTTATTCTCTGAAATGAGAGAACCAAATTACTGTTCTGTACTAGCCTTTGGCCTGATCTAAATTAAAATGGACTTAATTAAGCTCTCTGGACTGGTTTGCATTGGCACTGCTGGCACCAGAAGCCTGGAAAAGCAGGCAGGTATCTTTGCCTAGTGCTTTCCAAGGGCTCTAGATTGCCATTAGCTAAAGCAGAGGGCAAAGGCTATGGGGGAAGCTGTGCTCAGATAGTCACTCTTCTACTTCATTGGGAAATGTGACTTTCTCTCATGGAGCCATTTGAACACCTTAGCAGTTGGACAGGTTGGTAGTTCTGCTTTAGCATGGAAGGAATATGTAGGATAATGTTCAAATTTTGGTCTTGGATCATTTCAGAGGCACTTTTGAGCTTCGTGTTCACGAAATTAAAAATTAAAGTTGCAGTCTTGCTTTGAGGAATTGAACTTCTTGCCATTTACTGTGTAGGACTTTAAAAACTCATGACTAAACTCACTTTTGGTGTGAAAGGATATATATTCATAGGGAAACATTTCTGCCAACTATTTGGTCCCAGAGTTTGTCTGCTCTCTGGAAGCAGTACAGGTATCTGCTGCTTTATGTAGGAGCAGAATTTTGACCTGTTTTTTCCTTCTTGTTAGACACTGCAGGCAGGTTCCAGCAAACCAAGGGTGGCCTGCCACAGAATCTGGCCATCTTTCAAGACACAAGAGACAGGAGGATATTCACGCCATCTGTGCTAGCCATCTAGGTGGTGTTCAACTCCCTCAGGAAGTGCCAGTTTATCTCTGCTGACTTTTTGGGGGGATTTAGTTTCGTAACTGTGGTCCTCTGAACTGTACCCACGTTAGCTGCCAGAAGCACCAAGTGTGAGCACTGCTTGCATTCATATAGAACATACAGCCTAAAAACCCCCTCAAACCCAAAGAAACAAAGAACACCCCTCCACACCCCTGTTCCCTTCCAGCATTACTGGTTACTTCGTGTTTTTGACTTCCTCATTTCTTGCAGGTACATATTTCTGAGCTCTGTATGTGAAGGTGGTTTTTTTTTTTCCCATAGGTACTTAATTGTGTGTGGCTCTTTTCCACTGATTGATAAAACATGTTTTTAATTTTATTTTTCAGCACAAATGTTCTGGTGAGTGGCAGCCCATTTTGTTGCAGTGAGGAGGATGCCCGATTGATTGTGCAGTCGGTAAGGATAATATTTACTTTTTTCCACCCTTTTTTTAATAAAGTGATTAATACGAAAAGAAGATGCAGAGCTCCAAAACTGAAATAAAGCAGCTAAACTGAAATGGTCCTTAAACAAAAAATTAAGGCATAAAATAAAAGTAAGAGCACAAAGGTTGTGGGGGAAATGTACATTATAATATAAACCTTTCATTGCAGTGGTCTAATTGTGCTTTCTGGCAGGTTCATTACTGTTCTGGTAAGGGGTTTTTTGTTTTGTGTTTTTTTTTTTTCCCTCCCTCTGCAGTGCTGTTTCTTCTGATCCTGAATAGCAAGATGGACTGCTATTTGTATCTAGCCTGCTGTCTTCTCTGTCTCCCCTGTTGCCATGAGTTACCACCCAGTGTTAGAACTCATTGACTAGCTGACTGTAGTCCCTAATCACTAAAGGGATCCTTTGTTTGTCTACTTGCATAATTAAATGTATTGCTGTAAGAGGGGGATGCTTTTTTGAATGTGTCTTAAAGAATGCCTGTCATATTCTGAAAATTAACATAAAATTAAAACATGCAGGTTTCCTGTTCAGGCAAGAAAAATGTCCTGCAGGTTTGATGCTTTCATGTGCAAATGCAAATTCCCTCCATTTGAAAATATGCTAGTTTGGATGCCAGAAGTTAAGCAAAGTTACTAGAAATTACATGGGGAAAAGTACCCCCAAGTATTGCGCTTTTTTTTTTTTTTTTTTTTTAAACATATGCCATAATTGAGCCTGTGCTCATGACCACCACAGGTATTTTGCACATGTGCATGGCTGCCTGGGCAGCCAGTGTTTTGCCCCAATAGTCACAGTAATTATGCAAGTTCAGGTGTCAAAGGAGACGCCATCCACTGTCTGCGCAGTTAACATTCCAACAGCATTTCTATTAAGAATGTGTTGTCCTGGGTGGTGTTCTGTCACAAGCAAATAAGACTGTCAGTTGCAAAGAAGAGTTGGTTCAAGTCATAAAGAAGTGCCAGACCTGTTTCCTATTCAGGTCTCTTGCTTTCAGCACTTTCTTAAAAGTACCTTTATGGTTGCACTTGTGAATGTTGATTAATGGGACTTTAAGTTTTAAATGAAAGAAAAACTAATTTTGGAATTCAAATATGTTTTTAGACATGTCAGCCACAGCTATAAGCAAATATTTACCTCCTCTATACTTCCAGATTTACAATAACTTTTAGTGAGTGTTTAAATGCAACTAAAATTTCAAGTTCAAACGTATTTGGAATGTGACAAACCTGCAAAGGAATATTCCCTTTTGTGTTCTGTGCTGTTTGTACTTTGAAGCATGTAGGGTAAATAATTATCTGTGTAAATTGGCATTATCCATTACTTTGACTCTTAATAATAGATAAAATTTTTCCTGTTTTTTTGGGGGGGAGGTTGGTAAAACCAGTTCATAAAATTGGTACCTTTTATCAAACTTTAATGTCTCTTTTTATTATGAGTGCTTGCCTTCTTATCAAATATTACCACTTCCTGGCTTTTTTGTGCCTCACGTTTTGTTGGTTTTGTTTTTTTTTTAAGTTATACGGTTTTAAGTTAAACTTTTTCTGAAGTTGTCATCACATACTCCTTTCCATCATTCTGTTTAAGTTCAGTCTAAATATTTTAATTGTGTCTTTGTAGGGTACTGTCTCTTGGTACTTTTCAGACAGGGAAAAGATGCAATGCTCTTTTAAACACTGTTCATACTGCATGCAATTTCCAATCTACGACAACTAAAAAAAGTAAAATGTTCTTGAATTATGAATGGTGGACAGTCAAACTCTAAATATAAGCAGGGAGGTTGACTTGCACATTTCAAAAAAGTATCTTTTTGTCTAGTGCGCTACACTGCCCACTTTGGTTGTCAGGCATTCATCTCTTTCAAACTGAAGTGAAAGTACATGAGTGTTGGCTGCAGAATTTTAATGGCTGTGGTAATTTTAAATGAAAGCTGCCTGTGTCTGTCTGGGGGTTTTTTTGTTTGTGTTTTTTGTTTTTTTTTTTTTTAACTAAAACCAGATACATTTTCTTCTAACTTATGTCCATCTATTAATTTCTGGATAAAAACAGAAGAATGAAAGCTAAGGTAGAGATTTTGTATGCAAGTAAAGTGAGAAACATTTCAGCTACTGCAGAATTTCTGAGCTACTTGTGCAGCGAGAGCTGATTCCCTACAATTCTGTTTCTTGGGTCCGGCTCCAATTATGGAATTTTTGAGTGGGTGATAATTGCCTTAAATCAGGTATATTGAGTTCTTAAAAACAAAACAAAACCACCCAAAAAGCAACACTGAGTATTGTTATGAACCAATTTTTATGGTGAGCAAGAGAACTATAAGAACCAAATGGAAAACAAACAAATCCTTACCAAATGCTTACCAAATTGTGCACTAATCAGAATTTCATATAGATTTTGACTGAGTAGTTGCCAAGATAGTCCCATTGATTTCAGTAGGATTTATTGTGCTGTTATTTGACCTTTCATTATTTTACAGATACGGGACTAGAACAGCTTGTCTGTATTGGGGAATTTCCACTCCACTGAGTTAGTTTCTAGACGATAAGCATGTGTACTGTCATATGTATTGGTGGCAAACTGGGAATGATTCTACAGTTGGTGAAGTTGCCATGTCCAGTCAATCCTAAAGAGATAGAAGATAATCTGTGCATATGGGAACACACACTGAACATTTGAACCAGCCAAAATTACACCAGCCCCCTGCAACTACAAACCCAGTTGAGTTTTAACACTAGGTGGTAAATATTTCTAGTGTTCTCTAGCCTCTGAAAATTGTTTCATCTCTTTCTTAGCTCCAGTGTTAGTGTATGTTGAAAACTAAACCCAGGAGGAATAAAGCTTTGTAGCTGAATGTGTTAGTGCTAAGATGTACTGTTTATTTCAGGCTTTTAAGTGTTGCCATCTGTAAAACTGACCAGGACAGCCAAACCTTTGTTTAACATTAATCCTGAGAACTGCTTGCTCACTTGCTCTGTGAAGAAGCTGCTGAGGACTTTGCAAGTTGGAAAATCTCCAAGACAATCTATATATAGTTAGCAGAGCAGTGTTTCTCAGACTTATCACATAATTCTTCCCCTATAATACTGGAAAGTGGACTAGGAAGGCTTTGCTAGATGAGGTCTCTTTTGATAAAATGCAGAACTGTGTCTTACAGGGGAAAACATTTGGCTTTTCCTGATAATTTAAAAATTTTCCAAAAAAATTTGAATCTGTATACTTAACTAATGTGTTTCAAATAATTCAGATCTAAGTGAGAAAGTCTGTTAACTGCCTTTCTCCCTACATGTTTTCTGTGAGGACATTTCCATTTGGGACTTGGTAGAAACAGAATTTTCTGTTCAGTGGCCAGTGAAACAAAAAATTGGTGGGGTTTTTGCTCTGGGTTTTTTGGTTTTGTGGGTTTGGTTTGTTTTGTTTTTTAAATTATATTATTTATTTGGTTGGTTTTTTAAACAGTGTTCCAAATGAAAGGGTTGTGTAGTGAAGAGATTCCTCGTTTGGTGGGATATGTTTTTGATTTGTTCCTGGTGGGAAGGTGTTGAGTCCTTATATCAAACTTTCTGAGTAATTATCCCAGAAGTGGGAGGCACCTCCTTATACATGGTGACCACTGGTTCTCCCTGCCTTATGAGATAAAGCTTTGGTTTTACTAGAAAGAGAGGGGAGGGTCTGGTGTTAAGGCCTGTAAGACGCTTTACATAAAGCACAAGAGCTCTCCATCCCCATGTCTAAGAAATCAGGAAAGGATGGCAAGAGACGCACATGGATGATTCAAGACCTGCTGGTCAAAATAAAGGGCAAGAAGGAAATACACAGAAACTGGAAGCAGGGACAAGTATCCTGGGAAGAGTATAGGGATGTTGCCTGGTTGTATAGGGATGGGGTCGGGAACGTGAAGGCATGGTTGGAGTTGAACTTGGCAAGGGACGCAAAGAATAATAACAACTTCTATAGGTATGTCAGCCAGAAAAGGAGGGTCAAAGAAAATGTACCCCACCGTGATGAACACAACTGGCAAACAGGTAACAACAATTAAGGAGAAGGCTGGGGCACTCAAGAACTTTTTTTTAACTCAGTCTTCACTGGCAACCTTTCTTCCCCCACCTCTCGAGTGGATGGACCTCAAGGCAGGGACCAAGGGAGCAAAGTCCCACTGTAAGAGAAGATCAGGTTTGTGACTGCCTGAGGAACCTGAACATACATAAGCCTATGGGATCTGATGAGATGCATCCCAGAGTCCTGAGGGAATTGGCTGATGTAGTTGCCAAGCCAGTCTCCATGATATTTGAAAAGTCATGGGAGTCAGGTGAAGTCTTTGGTGACTGGAAAAAGGAAACATTGCACCTATTTTTAAAAAGGGTTGGAAGGAGGACCCAGGGAACTACTGACCTGTCAGCCTCGCCTCTGTGCCTGGGAAAGATCATGGAACAAATCCTCCTAGAAGCTATGCTAAGTCACATGGAGGACAGGGAGGTGATTCAAGACAGCCAGCATGGCTTCACCAAGGGCAGGACTTGCCTGAGAAACCTAGTGGCCTTCTGTGATGGAGTGTCTGTACCAGTGGACAAGGGAAGAGCTATGAATGTCATCTATCTGGACCTCTGTAAGGCCTTTGACACAGTCCCCCGCAAAATCCTTCTCTCTGAATTGGAGAGATACGGATTTGATGGATGGACTGTTTGGTGGATGAAGAATTGGTTGGATGCTCATGTCCACAGAGTAGTGGTCAATGTCTGGATGGAGATCAGTGATGAGTGGTGTCCCTTGGGTCGCTACTGGGACCAGTACTGTTTAATATCTTCATCAGTGACATAGACAGTGGGATTGAGTGCATCCTCAGCAGGTTTGCAGATGACACACCTGAAGAATGGGATGCCATTCAGAGGGACCTGGACAAGCTGGAGAAGTGGACCCATGTGAACCTGGTGAGGTTCAACAAGGCCAAGTGCAAGGTCCTGCACTTGGGTCAGGGCAACCCTGGGTATCAATACAGACTGGGGGATAAAGGGATTGAGAGCAGCCCTGCGGAGAAGGACTTGGGGGTACTAGCGGATGAAAAACTGGACATGAGCTGACAATGTGCACTTGCAGCCCAGAAAGCCAACCGTATCCTGGGCCACATCAAAAGAAGTGTGGCCAGCAGGTTGAGGGAGGTGATTCTGCCCCTCTGCTCTGCTCTGGTGAGACCCCACCTGGAGTATTGTGTTCACCTTTGGAGTCCTCGGCACAGGGAAGACATGGACCCGTTGGAGCAGGTCCAGAGGATGGCCATGAAAATGATGAGAGGGCTGGAACGCTTCTCCTGTGAGGACAGGCTGAGAGAGTTGGGGTTGTTCAGCCTGGAGAAGAGAAGGCTCTGGGGAGATCTTAGAGCAGTCTTCCAGTACTTAAAGGGGGCTTGTGAGAAAGATGGGGACAAACTTTTTAGCAGGGTCTGCTGTGATAGGACAAGGGGTAGTGGTTTTAAACTAAAAGAGGGTAGATTCAGACTACATATAAGGAAGAATTTTTTACAATGAGGGTAGTGAAACACTAGAAGAGGTTGCCCAGAGAGATTGTAGATGCCACATCCCTGGAAGCATTCAAGGTCAGGTTGAACAGCGATTTGAGCAACCTGATCTATTTGAAGATGTCCATGCTCATTGCAGGGGGATTGGACTAGATGACCTTTAAAGGTCCCTTCCAATCCAAATGATTCTATGATTCTAAGACCTAGATTATCTTTGTCGTACTGGCACACCCTTTTCAGACCAGTCACATAACCCCCCTGTGCAGGTAATTATCCTAGGTAAAGTGGGAAAAAGAATACTGTTTTTCCCTTCCCTCCTCACAGGCTTTGACCTGCTCTTCCCTGGGTAGAGACCTGTGCCTGCTTGGGGGGAGGCAGGCTCGTGAGGGAATTTCACACCAATGCAGCTCAGTCTTGAGTGCTGCACTGTGCTAAGCCTGGCTGTGTGGCTTCTGGGTCAGTTTGCCTGCCTGCAGGATACTGCAAAGTTTTCATTAATCTCTTCACATGCTGTTAAGTAGTGGCAGGAAGTTCCACCTGTTGGTGTGGAAGACATGGGTGGTCACTGTGCAGCTTTTTTCTCCTGAAGCTTCAAACAGCTGTAAACTGTGCCTTTGAGCTGGTTTCTTTTTTGCATGGTTCACTTAAGTGATTACTCCTGGGCTTATCTTCTTGGGTAAGTGTAGTTGGAGTAGGCTTGTGTCATGGCAAAAGCCAACATCCACATGTTTTTTGCACTTGGTTTGTGTGTGTGAGTGAGCGTGGCGGGTTTTCTTGTGCTGAGGTGTTCTCTGCTTCTTTCCCGTTGGTCTGTCAGTTGGAAAACTTGCTGTTTGTGAGGAGCTGATGGAAGGGCAGTGGAGGATTGTTGCTATGAAAGTAACTAGCATTCTTGTTGTGAGGCAAGTTGCTTCCAGCTGGTGTTAAAACTGGCTTTAATTTTGTCCTTTAAGTAATAGGACAAGACATGCTATGTAATACTGTGATTGAATAGTGGTGTATCCAGCTTTGAAATGGACCTGGACTTACAGTCGTGGACCTGTTTTTTAAAATGATTTGTCGTTTTCTACAGAATTGAATCTTACTCTGTCAAAATGTGGTTGTAAAAGAGTTTAATTACACATTTTTTTTAAACAAATGTTTCCATATATGTAATGTAAATTGTGTGTGTGTGTGTATATTCACGTGTACCTTTATACTGAAAAATGTAATGTAGTTGGAAAGGCATTTTTTACTCATATATAAACAGTAAATCCTGTAACCCTCAAAGACAATACAGTAGGAAAATCCCCTTTACATTAGGTAAGATGTTGATCTATTACTCATTATGTGTGTTTTGCCATTTATGTGCAACCAAGAAATTCATACAGTAGTTACAGGGGAAAAAAAGAAAAGGGAAAGTCTGTAAGGTAGAGCATTGCCCTGTGGGGGCAAGAGAAAGTTCTGTTTGTATTAATATCTCTTGACTTAAGCAGTAGAATAGCTTTGAGTTTGGGTGCTACCTGTGAAACTTAAACTAAACACTGATATGTTGGTTTGGTTTTTGTTTTTTTTTTTTTTTAGGCACCAGTGCCTGTGAATGGAGATTCTGTTTCCCCAGAAGGTACATTTTTCCCCAAATGCCATGTGATTTCTTTAATTGTTTGCTTTAAAAATTGACATAAAAACTGTCATGTTGAAAAAGTGTGGGTTTGTGCATATGAGAATGATAATAGTTCTGTTCTGTCAGACTGTAATTCCTGTCCCCTGTTAAACAGAACATGGGGAGAAATTCATGGATGGTTTGTGGGAGAAGATTGCTTTTGAAAAGTGGTCCACATAAAAAGATAAAGACGACTGAATTTTTTTGTCACTGATCATGGAAGGCAAATGCATGACATTTATCCTTTTTCAAGGAGAAAGGTTGCTTTGCCTTGGTTTTTGTCATTCCTCACAGTAGCTACCTAATCAAATAAACAGCCCCTTCTCCTAAAAGTGACATAACCATACTTAATTTTCAAGTGTAAGTTCTAAAGACAAAATTCTGTCTTTCATTATGACTGTTTTCATGTTAACAGAACATGTGTTTTTCGTCAAGAAAGAATGCATCCTACATTTTCATTTTTGTTAACTACTTTAAAAAAAGACTTTTTCTATTGGCAGGAACTATAGAGAAGACATACGTGCTATTTGAGATGGAGTTACAGAAACACTAAGAGAAACTTAGTCATGAGTCGAGTTCCAGATTGTTTGCAAAGTAACATCTGTGTAGTCCATGTCATGGGAAAGCAAGTTGCATTCCATTTAGCCTTATATGGCATGCCAATAAATAGCATTTATTTACTGAACTATTACATCTCAGACCTCTGACAGACAACTGAACATAATCTGCCTGATCTTTGATGTTTTCCAGGGATGGTCACATCAGCGTTGTAACTTGTTGCAGGATTGTTTAAGCCAAACTGTTAAAGTGAACAGATATTATTTTGAGGCTGTGCTTTACGTAGGCTGGTGATAGAGCTCACCAGTATTGTTACAGAAGGGGATATAGCTGAAAGGGCAGAATGTTGCTTTTTCAAGTGTTTGTGTCTGGCTAGTTGTATAGTACTAATGTCATTCTTGATGTGTATTTTTTTTGTTTTAGTTGATTCCTGGCACTTTTTTCCCAAGTGATCGTCAAAGTGTTTTGAAGCTGCATCATCAAATCTTAAAGCCATCCCTTTTTTGAAGACAGGCAAAAGCACTAATTGTTGGGTTCCTGTTGAAACAACTTTTCAACTTGTGTAAACCTTCTGTCATGTAAATAAACACTGACATCACAAAATGAATGCTTCCTTTCTATGTCTGTCTTTGTGCAGGGTGGAGCAGAGGGAAGAGGAGGACTTGCTTGTTTGTTTCTGAATCTCAGAACTGCAGAATTGCTCTTATCCACTCCTGAAGTGTAGAATCAAATGAGATGGGAGATAAGGTGTTTTCAACCTTGTTCTCCAGATTTTGGAATAATCCAGCCATCAGGTGCATAGAAGACTGTGTTAATTTGTATCTCAGGGCTTGTCTGGCCACCCTGACTGTAATCCGTTTCAAGTAGACAGTAATCTTTATGTAATAGGCTTAGCAGTTTACCATGTTCTTTAATATGCAGCTGTGCATTGTTTCCTGAGTTGTATTCACTGTTCTGCCCAGTTGTCTTTGCATGCTTCATAGAGTTATGAACAGAGCATACTTGTTTTAAAAAAACAAATACAACTTCACTCCAAAGAGTAATTCAACTAGGAAGGGCTAATGCTGTAACAATTGAAGTAAGGATGCATGTGTGCTCAGTACTACATCCTGTTTTGATAACTGGTGTGTTCCATCACACAGGAAGGACTTTCCTTATGGAAAGCTTCCATTTTTAGAATTGTGTATGCCTGATGGCTTTTCATAGTTCCTCATTCAGTGAGACAAGATTAATAAAATGTATAGAATTGAGCTTTGTGCTTTCATGGTAAAAATATCTGCCATTTTTTCTACTGCAGGATTATATCTGGCCTGTCTGTACCCATGGTGTTCATTAAAAACAAACCCCAAAAAAGCCAGCTGTTAAGTAGAAAGAGAGGAAATGATAATATAGACAGACAGCTTTATCCAGCTTGTTACTGAGACCAAAGGTGAGCATTGTCTGCTTTGTATGATGACTGAAACAAAAGGTTAATATTGCTGACACACAATGGAGATGGAAGATAAAGAACTGAAAAAGTTAGGCTGTGGCTTGCCATAGAGGACTAACTTTTCCTTACAAAGAATAAGTTATTAGTAAGAAAGCTTATGCCTTTGGGAATGTTTCTTTGATTTTAGGAGGTGATTTTCCTGGTCTAGAGACTTTCCTGTAGAATATTGTGTAGTGTGTAAGCACCAGTCACTTTGGACATCTCAGTTTGGGCCTCAGCACTTACGAGTAGATAGAGTTCTCCCATCTGCATAGAGTTTTGCGTTGTTTTCTACACAGAGTTTAGGTGTGGTATGAAAAATGCAACATAAACCTCAGATATTAAGGACTACCTTTTTTAAGTCAAGAGATATATTACATCCAACATACATTTACACTACTGATTTCCCATACTTTATTTTATACTTTAGAATTCTAAGTATGTGCAGCATTGTACCTACAGATATAATGGCCTTTTTTTTTTTTAAATAGAGTAAATGTTTCCCTAGTGTCTTGGGTTCTTGTGCAGCCTCTCAGTATGAGATTACTCAGGTTAGAGGTGAGCACTCCTACGAGTGCAGAACAGCTGCTGTATTTGCCCGTATGGTGGTACATCTAGGAGGCTTACTGTTCTGTAAAGTGCTTAGGGACAGCTGGACAATGAAGGGCACTGTGTAAAATCAAATTATCTTCCCTGTACAGTGGTCACTGCTGTCCTTACCCCCCCGCTTTTTTTTTTTTAAGACATAGAATGAAGAGCTGTATGCATATGAAAAACAGGTATTGATTACAAACATACCCATGCTGAACTATCAAGAGTAGGTCAGAAGTTACTTCATTTTTACTTCAAATAATTTTAGTAGTGTTTTTTAATTTATAACTGTGTTGATGGCATGTGGTTAGGAATTCAGGAGAAATAAATTTCTAGATCAGATTAGACCTTGTGCAAGAAAATAACAAATAGTACTTGGGAAAGCTGAGAATTGAAGTGATTGGAAATGCCTAATACTATCATAAATTTGAAAATGTTAAAATATTTCTTCCATGTAGAGTATATAAACAGATGACTGTCTTGTGTTCAGACTACTTTCAACATGTGTTTATGCACATTTTCTAAAGATTTTTCCCAAGTGGGATAAAAAGATGTACGGTTACGTGTAGCCTTGCTGCTGAAATGTACTGAATGCTACTGACGTGGATTTCAGAAGTAAAGTGTAATGAAATAGCTGTGGAGAGAATGTCTGCTAATAAGAGGATTAGGGGGATGGGACAGAGAAACTAGAATATATTTTTCAGATCTCAGGAAAAACAAAGTTGTGCAATAAACACATTTTTTTATTTTATTTTGGCTTTTTTCGCAGGCTAGGTCTTCTGTTTGTCTGTATTTATATGCATATATTGTTGTATTTAAAATTGGTTTCATTGTAGTGGGAAGTTTAGTGTAGCAGTGTCCACTTCTTGGTAGTTCTATGAAAAGAACTTTCATATCTGATACTAATATTTCCTGGAAAGGTGTCTTGAAGAGAAATAAATATCCCACCCCCCACCCCCGGAAATAAATCCATCTTAACTGTATTTTCTGTGTTGAATATATAATACACATGTATATATTTCTTTTAAGGATAACTTTGCATCTCAATTTCTTCTTTTTGTCTGTTTTGGAGAGAAAGAAGAGGTTACTTCCCTCTCCCCCGACTATTTTGATGGCGAAGGTTCTTTTTACATATGTAGATCATTAACTGCTGCTCAAAGTAGTACCTTTTACTGACATGGAGTCTGCACTTCACTCCCCCCAGTCAAAAATGGGGTTTGAGTTTTTTGTGTGTGGAAATAATGTCCATTATTCTTTAAAGTGTGAAAATAAAAGGATTGTGAAAATAGCATGCTATTGTAACAGTTGTCACTGTTAGGATGTTATTTTCATGCTGTTAGTAACAATGGACATCCTCTGAAAACCCCCAGAAGAATAGAAAGTAATTCTGAATTGTGTTTGGGAGAACTGTTCATAGATGTTATGCAAGGAGAGTGCCTTACCATAACTTGGCTGTGGTTGCCACTTGTATTAATACTTGAGAGCTACAGCATGAAGCAGTCCTAAGCTGACTGAGGTATTATTTCATGCTTCTCTTTGCTTTTACTGAGACTGAATCTTTTTAATGGGTTGTAGTTCAATTTCAGTCCAGTTAAAAGGCAAAAACAGTATTAAGTCAGTAGGGTGCAAAATTTTTTTTTCCTGTCCTTGCTGTAAAGCTTCAGGTGATTTCTTACCAGGTTTCATAACGTGGGTTCCAGTCCCTGAAGACAAGAGATCTGGGATTTAGAGAACAAAGAGGTGAAAGTTAACTGGAAGAGAACAGAAAGAATGGAAGACAGATCTAGGAGGTTAAGGCAAATCAAAGTAATTAATAGAACATTAAACAGGAGTGACTGAAATGCTTTAAAACAATTTTGCCTAAATATTGCAGCAATATGTGACTGCTGATTTCATGCAACTGGAGATGTCAATATGATGCATTTGTCAAGGAAGAACACTTACCTACCACACAGAAGTTGGAATTGCATCCCCTAAGTGCCTGGAAATAGTACTTTAATCTTTGCTCTCCTGAGTGGGGGAAAACAGTGGAAAGCAGCAATTGTATTTATTGTTGCGCTGACTTTCTGGGAGTCTTTTGGGTTGTGCAGAGATGACCTGGGTGCTCAGCAATGTTGACTGACTGATCCACACACAGTCTTTGATTTCTCACAGCTTACTGTTCTGTGCAGCAGGATACTGGATGTATGCAGTACTCTCTTCCTGAAACTACAGATGGGGTCTAGAGGGTAGACCAAAAAAAGCTGAGCTCACTGCAGTAGATTGTCACTCTGTGATTATTTGTTGGCTTTGGCTAATTAATTAATTGCTAATTCTTGTGGCAGAAGCTTTTAAGTGTTCTGGAGCTACAGGCAGAATTCAGATAGTGCTGCAAGTTTTCTCTCGTTCTCCATCTGGTAAGTTACAACTGAATCAACCTTATCAGTGATTGAATATGCTGAGTCAAAAGTAAGATTTTTGTTGGTGATTTGGTCTACTGCAAGGGTCAGAAAAGGGTTTCCTGTTGTAAGGGAAAATGCAGAAGCCAAAAAGAATTGCACTATTCTGTGCATGAAGAATATGTCTTATGCATCAGAAGACTCCTGCCTGTTAGCTTTTTTTCCCTTAAAACATCCTCATAAAGTTTCTAGATTCTTCGCAGATGTCACCAAGTTTAATACTAACTTTTTTGTTTATTATCTTTGGAAGAATAATACTTGCATTACCCAGGTATTACAGTACATATGCAAATTTATGTGTTCAGTTGCATTCATTGTGGTTTGCTTCTGTATATGTATTAATGCTTGCCTGGAAATTAAGGGGTCTTTTTCAGACCTGAAGATCTGAGTTTGTGTGCAGTGTTCAGTACTAATAGATCACTGGATGGTCCTGTAAGCTTCTCTTTCAGGATGAAGAGAGTATGTGTAGTCACTGAAATGGCTGCACTTTGTAGCTGTTACTAGCTTTATGCTCATTTATTGGTGTGTATATCAGGACAGGGATATTGGAATGCTATATGAAACTGGTTTGTCTGCTCTGTGTATCTGACTGCTGTCTGCTACTGTTATACCAACTACAGGTTTGGAATTTTTCTTAGCATTTTGTATTTCACATTTGAAAACATGCTGAAGAATAAACATCTACTTGGTATCAAAAGCCTTAGGTTGGAATACAAAGAATTAACTTTAAATTCTGCTTTTCCGTAGTGTACCTTGTGGGCTTGGGCAGACCATGTAATCTTTATGCTACCTGTAAAATGGGTAGAGAAGTTTCTTCTGTGAGTGGTCTGATTTCTACCAAATGGAGACCTGACACTTCCCCCACATTGAGAGGGGAACTCCTTCCAGTGTCTAGGAAAACATAGGACACATTCACCTTTGTTTACAGTGAGAAGGTTAGCTATACCGACAGGCTTTCTGAAGGACGTGACTGAAAACACAGGCTTTGCTAGTCTGCTAGTCGGACTGATCTGCCCAAGGGTTGTCTGATGGTGTAATTATCTTAAGAGTGAAAAGAGCGTTAATGGTGGTGAAAGTTCAAGGTGTAAATTGGCATCTTCATCCTTGTGAATTCTGCAGAAGGCTAGACTCGATTCTTAAGCAGTTCTTTCAAGTCCCCTGATGGCCTATGCGTGGTGTTTCTGGAGTGCAGAAAAGCCAATTTCAAAGTGTAACTCTTGACCACCTGGGAGTTCTGATCATGTTAACTCTTACATCATAGGAGGCCTAGGAACAAAGCTGGTTTAAGAGTCAAAGTGAAAATATCCTGCTAGTTCATGCTATTTAGAAGACCTGCTATGTGGTAAAAAATCATGTCTAGATGAGCGGCATTTGGCAGCCTGCTCTCCCTGGAGAGCTGGGACAAGAGGGAAGGCACAGTCAGGTGAGGACAAAATTCCCCTGACACAGCTGTTAACTGAAATTTACTTCTTGTCTCATTATTGCCTTGCTTTGACTAGATTATTTATTCCTTGTATGTGATGATTTGGGAATCAAGAATTTAGGAATTCCTCGCCCTTTACTTGGGCAGTTTTCTGACTCAGACAAACCCCATAAACCTTTATCTCTCTCTCTTTCGCTTTTTGTCTGTTTAAATAGGGACAGTATGTGTTTATGTTACAGTGATGTTGTGGGCATTAGTTGCTTAAAAACTTTAAACATCAAGGAAGCCTTATTACTAACAGATGTCTCTCTACCCTGTAGGTTGGCAGCACAAAGTTTCTAAGTGTTCAGACGAGGAGTTTTGGAATCCTGTCAGACTTTCTATAGCTCTGTGTGTGTGTAAGGGAAATCCTGCAAGAGAAAAGGAGTCAGGGTAAGAGCAGGGCAGCTGAGCAAGGGTCATTGTGAAGTGTGTATGAAAAGAAAGTTGCAGCTTGCTGTGCAGCTAACTGGGAGAACAAGAAGGGAATGAGGGGACCCAAATGTGGGAAAGGAAATGGCATCTCCTATCTTAATACGAGAGGAGATTAGAAATTCACGTTTCTGTGGACCTAAGTGTCTACAGAACATCTTTGTTATCTACAAATCATGTAAAGGTGTTGCTCCCCGATTATGATAATCTGCTTTGTAAAAGTAGCTGTCTGATTCACTTAGCTCTCTATCTTGAGCTGGAATGGTTTGTGGGACCTCCAACTGAAATGCAAATTAGCCTTAGATGTCTCTCCTCAATGCACACTTCTTGGAAGAAGTGACACAATTCTTGAAAATGTCATAATGATGTTTCTGTGACGTGCAGGCTCTCTGTTATATACGTAGTATAGCTAATCTGAATCATACCAATATGCTTATGGTCTGCCTGAAAGTGTAATGTATGCAAGTTGCACAGCGTGTGATATTTTTCACTGAATGTGTGATCTGGTGATCTCATGTAAAAACAAAAGTTATTTTTTTCAGAGAAGGGAGAAAAATGCTGGGGGAGAGAAGTGCCCTTTACCAGGAAGGGACCAAGCAAGCTGTAGCAGTTAATGAACATATGCACACCAGCTCCTAACTTAAAAGCCTAATCCCTTTCTAAATATAGGTTTATTAAAATAAGTTTAGCAAAAATTGTTTCTTTATGATGTTTAGTTGCATAGCGAATAGAGGTAGCTGACTCATTTCCAGTTCTCTTCTGTAATAATCAGTTTTTGCTTTCTGAATGTTCAAATTGTAAATTTTTCCTATTTAAAAATGCCTATTTTAAAATTCTTCATTTTGAAACAATGTTGCCTTGAAGTCTTCTGAACCATCAAATGATACAGAGTATCCATAGAAATGAAATGCTCATTCCCTATAACAACTAGGAAGCTATTTTCTTCTGATTTTAAAGATACTATTTTCCAGAGTATGAATAACGAAAAAAACTCATTTTGCAGCCATAACCATTTTCTGCATCTATTAGAACTTGTTGCAATCATGATCAGAGAGCACTGTAGTAGGTACGTTGAAATATATATAGGACCTCAAAGAACTAACACTCTGAATAGGAAAACAGGTAAGAGATGGGAGAAGAATTAAATGCTATTCCTGTTCTGCTATTGAGAGAACTTGAGCAGTGAACATCAGTGGGTTACTCGGGGACAGTGGCTGATATGTGAAGGTGGTGAACTCTACAGAGATTTATCCTGACCTCTCAACCTCTATACTGTAATACCACAGTGTTATTGTTTGACAAACAGTTATATCATATATGGAGCAAGAGTGGCTGCTCATAACACAAAACAGTCATGTAAGCAGGACTAAAGTTTAAGTGATAAATTTATCATACCCTAAGTAGTAAAAATGTAGGATGCTGGGACCTTAGATCCATGCTGTTGTGTTTTAATGTCTTGTTGGTCTACGTACCACATGTTGCTGAGGCCCACAAAAGGAAACCTTGTGTTCACAAAGGAGATAAAAGTAAACAAAGTGTGGCTCGCCTTCAAGGAAGTACTTTTCCCTGGCCTAAAACCTATCTATTGTGTCCTTTTGCCAGCTGAATCCTAGAGCTTCCATGAACAACACCAACCAACGTGTATTTAGCTAATGTGCAGCCAAACTGTGAAGAGTTACTGCCTTCCAGGAGTTAAGCTAGCATCACTTGAATTGTTTTTGCAAACCCTCTGAGCTGGCATTTGGAAATTACTGACCTGCACTATGTTACTATAAAACACTTTTACAGCATTGACAGAGAACTGTCACCTCACACCTGGTGCCAGGGGTAGGAGGTTAAAATCCTATATTACATGAAGAAACTTCTGCATCTAATGCAGACCTACTGAGGTCTTGTCTTTCTTCTTACTTCCAATCTTGTCATGTTGATGAAAGTGTAAACTAGAGGCAATTCCTTTGGCAGGGTGACTGAAAATATTTGTGTGATGGGACTGTAGCCATTTAAGTTGAACTATTCATACAGTCCCAATAATTAACTATATTTGTTAGTAGTTTTCCATTAATGGTGTAGGAGTCTGTATATTTGGCTTTTTAGTTAAGCTGATGATGTTTGTTTCAGTAAAAGTGTGGTGTTTCGACCATATGGTCCAATGTTAACATGTTTAATGCCAGCAGCAGAATATTTACATTAAAGGACATGGAGCCAAGTTAAACTCAATTGCAACTTTATTAACTGGATTACAGTATTATCAGCAAAAACCAGCTGTGATAATCAATTGAGTGATCTCTTGCTTTTTTTCCTCTTTAATTTTCCAAACATGCTGAGGCAGATCTGCCTTTGCTGGAAGCTGTGCTCTAAGTACTATCCTAAGTCCTAGTGCAGCAGGGTAGAGGGGGTTCCAACAGGCGTTCCACTTGGACCTGAAATCCTTGAGAGGGAAGGATAGGAAGGTAAGCATATCCAGGATTTTATTCCATAGTCCCTCCCTCTTGTTAGGGGACTAGAAAGTGTTACGTGCTTTCTTTCAGCAATGCACGATTTAGCTATGTTAAATTAAGCAGCAGTTCTGGAAGAGAGATTTTACAGGTAAGACTGAGGCAGTTGAGTAGATTGTCCCCAAAATGCTGTGGATGCAAAATATTTAACTGTAGCAAATGCCTCATGAGGTTTCCACCTCTCAGATCAGGCTTGCAAAGATTTGCAGTTTTGATTGTGTAGCTGAACCAAGGGCATTTTGATAGAAATGGCTAAAGGAGGGATAACCGGACTGAACAAGTCAGCAGATTTGAGGAAGTGGTAACTCTGAGCAAGGCATGGCATGAACGGTTAGTGATGGATGTCTCTTCTGCTCTGTTGCAGCTAGGGGAAACGGTCTGTTCATAGATGGTGTCAGAACTGGGACTGCAGTGCAGGAATAAAATCTCTGTGCTTCATTTTAAACAGTAATGAATAACTTGTTGCCTAGTGGAGTCACAGCTAGTGGTAGGATGATATGACCATGAAGCTCAGAATTTGAATAAGCATTCAGTCTTCAGAAAAAACCCCAAAACCAAACTCATAACAACAACCTCAAACCCTGGATGTTCATCATGCCAGTTTGGAAAGAGGATGAGAAAAGTCTTTCTTTTTACAGTTCCCCTTTCCATCTGAAAAAGAGAACCATCTGAAGAGCACAAAAAGGAGAAGTTCAACGACACTTTTCTGGTTTGTTTGTTGGCAAACAGTAGGTCATTTTTTTTTTCTTCTTTCTTTTTTTCCCCTTCCCTTTCCCCTTCCAAAGTTGTTAATTCTAGTTAGGCCCATCCAGATGACCTTGGAGAGGGCTGACAGGGAGTTAGCATCATAGTGTGATCCAGCCACAAGTGATTTCTGCAGAAGATGGACCTTTGGCATCCCATGTGTATTTTGTATGCAATATGGCTGCCCTCAGAGGAGTTCTGCCTTTTTGTTGAGACAAGAAGGCAGCAGAAGGGGTGGACAGTAGAGAATGAAAAGCTGAGGAACTTACACAGAGGAAAAATTGATCTGCCACGTGGGATTAGGCAGCAATAGAGCTGTAGACTGTTTTCTCCTTGCTGAGCTGGTGTTCCTGAGGCTGGGGATGGTGGGTGTTCAGGCAAGGTGGGGGCTTGTGCACTTATTTTTGGAGAGCACCAATTTGTAGGAGGGAGTGTTGGAACTGGAGTTGTCTAGGTGCTCAAGGTGAGAGGAGGCGATACACACTATGGAGGTAATATATATGAAAAAGAGATGAGGGTTCTAAGACGACTGTGGACATGAAAGAAATAAGTGGATTTTTGAGGGATCTTTTTTCCCACCTTGTGTGTTACTGCTCTAATTTTATACTCGTGAGTGGGAGCAAATGAAGGAGATCCCTCTTTCCCTTGTTTGTTTCTCAGTGCCTATCAGCTTTTCTCTATCACTTGGCAAAACCCTGTGACACACGCTTTGACCACAGCAGCTTGTTTCTCATTCTGAGAATATGGTCAGACTGTGGTGATGCTTAGAAAGGGGTTATACAGATGGTAGCCTCAACTTCCCCAGTTATTTTAGGCCCCAGCCACTTCTGAAAGGAGGATGAGCTTAGGGGGAACAGTTGATTCATTCACTTCTTAAAGCCATCAACGTCTCAAGCCATCTTGTGTTATTTTCCTAGTTAGAGTGTCTTCTCAAGAAAAGATCTTGTACAATGCAGGCACTGACCCAAGAAGGAAAACAGTAGTTGGAAGTGTCAGGAGGAACGGAAGTACTTCCATGTTTGCAGAAACTTTTAACATTTGGTCATGCATTTACCATGGTTTTCCAATTTTTTTTTAATGTTGTTTTTCCTGTATTCAGTAACTTTGTCCAATTCCTTGTAACAAGTTAGAACAGACAATGGTTTTTTCGTTAAGGTGATCACATGTTGAAGTTGGTTGGGAAGCATAGTTCAGTGGTGCAGGCAAAGGAAAAGAAGCTCAAACCTTAAAAAAATATGTTTGGGAGGAGGGAGCTGCATAAAGATTAAGTTAAAATGAAAACATTATCCAAAACAAACAGTGGGCTTAAGTCTGAGTTAATTTTTCCTCCTGAAGTAGTTGGAAAATTGTCTCTTGCATTCCAGATCCCAAATTTAAAGTGCAGTCATGTTTTGTGAAACTGAAGACGTATTACAGATGTTGATTTCTGTATGCGATTTAGTGGTTATGGCAAGTTGCAGATTTACAGCATAAGGACTTTCAAGTTTTATTGCAGACTGAGTCATTTACTGACCTTTGGGTGACTCTTGGTTAAACACCTACATACGGGGGTTGATCCTGAGCATTGAGTAATGGCTGCAGCTTCCCTGGGCTCCCCTTGAGCTTGGCTGAGACCCACATGTAGAGGGGCAGGGATGGCTGCCCTTGCAGGCTGCCCTGTAACGCCCGGCGTCCTGCACTTCTGCCTGCCATCAGCAGGGGTAGCTAAGCTGCTGCCTTCTCTGGCAGTCCTCTTCCTCCCCTTTCCTCGCCCTTCCTTGCCTGGCAGAAGAGGCCAAGAGTGTAACCACAGAGCTTCACCCCCTCGCTGCCTGCACTGGGACAGGGACAGGAAAGGGGGAAGTGGTGCAGTGTGTCAGCTCGGAGGGCTGCTTTCCTGGAAGCACGCTGCTTCCTATGGAGGTGGGAGTTACTGTCGTTGCTTTTTCTCCCCCCCCCCCCCCCCCCCCCCGCCCCGATGCAAGACTTCTGGTTGAATGTCCTGAAGTTTGCTTTCTTGATGTTGAAATGAGTTTGTGACAAATGTTTCAATACCCTGAGTGAAAAAATGCCATTTGAATCTCTAGGAGACTTACAGGGGAGATGAGGGAAGAGAGAAGGTAGGATGAGGAGAAATGACAGCTTCATCCATATTAGCTTCTGAGTTAATGCCACATGGCAGTCAGATGACTGAGCACAGCTGCATGGCTGCATGGTCACATTATCCACATCCTCACTAAGTACTTTGTTGGTTACTTCAGAAGGACAAGTAAGGGAAGGGGAAGGCAGAGAGACTGCCGGGACCCACTGTCACGTGGCACGGGAGAGTCTCTGGTGTTGTGCTTCGTGCTGGGACATGTTAAAATAGTGAACGCTGAAATACCTTTGTGCACAGAGCCTGATTCTGTGAAAACCCAGGCTTAGAGGGCAAAGCAGCACAAAGAATTCTTGTGCAGATGAGTAAATGCTTAATGATTGCTAATTTCCACCTTCAGCATTGAGTTTTTTTTTCATACAAGAAGATGTGGTGGTAGGTCTGGGGCTGCTGGCAGGCACAGGAAGAAGCATTCAGCTGCATGGGCAGTATTTACTGTCCCCATTTCCTCCAGAGAAACAACTGTGGGTGGGTCTGGTTTTAGCGCATATCTCTTCAAACTAGTTTTGCACATCATGCATGGTGTGCATACCACAGTTTGGGAAGTCCTGACCTAGATGAAGGGAAGCTAGTGAATTACTGTTCTCAGCCTGTTTGAAACTACAGTGCCACAAGTGAATGCTGCTTCTAAAAGGAGTTGTTACCAGTAAGGTGCAGCGAGCCAGTGGTGATGCTACTTATCTGATTATTAGCAGAACTGCTGAATCAGACCTGCTGTTTGCATTCTCTAAACTTAGTCTAACACTAAATGTAAAAATCAGGTGGAGGAGGGAAAAGCAGACAGGGAGGTGGCTAATTTAGTTCTGTTGCTGTAATCCCTTGGCTTCATGGAACACATCAGAAAAGGATGGGAGAGCCACGTGTGGCTGGATGTGGTGATGGAGCAACTCCTGGAGAAAGTGTGTGAATGAAACCCATGGAGTCTTTGAGACATCAGCTTCACTTCCTGTAATTACAAGGAGAGAGGAAACTGGAATAAGGGGTCAGACCCTGGCTAAAGGCGAGTCCATCTTCTATGAGGCAAAGGGTATCCTAAAGGGATGATGAGACTGGGCTTGCAGTAGGACAGGATGCTGCCCTACCATGTGGTGGCCAGCGCTGCCTCTGTGGAAGGGCAGGAGAAGTGAGAGGCTCTTAACTATTGGCTACATAATATTTCTCTGCTGTTCTGGAAACACTCCCAAGACTTCAGTACCTTATGCTGAATGTATCTAAAACAGCCTTGGTTATTTCATGAGGCTGTTATGACATGCCTACTCTGCTATTTTTCATGAAAGACTGCTATGTTTTGGTAAAAGAGGGGTGTGATTATATGAATTTGAGAGATCTTGAACAAGTTGGTTATGAGCTCTGCAGCTTTTTTCTTCTTTCTTTAAAAAAAACCCCTCACCAACCAAACCCCTCAAAACACAAAAAACCCTGAAAACAAGGGTTATTTTTTTCATTGGGGAATTATGAAATGTTCAAACTAAGCAGCTGTTTTTTCAGCTGTTGCAGGTATTAAACAACAGCAAGAAAATCCTCTGCTATGACCTGTCACAGGAAATAATCCTTTCTTGATCATGGTGAACAGCTGGGTTCATTGCTTCTCCTGCAATAGTAATCCTCAACTTCTTGACTTGTTACCTGCACAATGGCTCGTCAAAATTTTAAACTAACGGTCTAAAAAAAAGAAATAATGAAATTGTAGATGTTTAAGTGCATCCTTGGGATTCATAAATTATGGGAGCTACAGCGAATTGCTGTTAGAAATGAATTAGGTGTTTGGAAGTGACCTACTTGGAAGATATTTTTCCTTTCTAAAAAATGCTAAATGCTTTTAACCTTTCTCCCCATTGCAATGCAAGTGACCACCTAATAACACCATTTCAATTTTGTTGCTTTTTTGTGATAACAAATAACATTTAGTTTTCAGTGGTGATATTTGAATTATGCAAATCAAATTCTCACTAATAGCTTTTTTCAGACCCCATAAATCTGCAGTGTAATTTGTTCTTTAGTAAATAGGTCAGGGGAAATGCAACAATGACAGGGGTGGGCAGACACATTTTGGATCCTCTGTTTAACTACATGTATGCTGTGTAATCACTTAAAAAAAAAAAGAAAAAAAAAAAAAAAAAGCCCCCAAAACTTGTCACCTGTATAAATGTTAAAAAATGGAAATAATTCTTGGAATTGCTCTGTTTTGTGTTGTTATTGTCAATAAAGGGGCTGTTGCTTATTTACTTCACTTAACAAATATCAGTGGAACCAATCCTGAAAAATCTTACTCTCAGAATATCCTGTAGGCTTCCTTTACTTGGAGACCAACATGTTTATTTCTGGCTTGAAAATGCTTATTGTTTAGATTAAAATCTGCTTTGCATGGTCAACATAGTTGAAAACAAGCAGATTGCCTTCTGACTCCTACATTATCAACACAAGAGTAATTGCAATCACAAATAAAAAGGCAGGAAATAACGTGTTGCTTAAAAAAGATCACACAACTTTCATGTTCACAGATTTTTAGGGTTAACAGTTACTTTCCCTTCTCTTTCTCCTACTCTCAAATCAAAACAGAACCCTACCCCTGAAAAACACTAAAAACTCAGGAACAAGCAAACTACTCCAAAAGCTGAGAAGCAGGCAGCTGTGATCTGTAATTGCTGGGACAGATAAAAATGGACTTTTGCTGTGTCATTTCTAGAATCATATTTGAGATAGGAACTGCGATTGAATTGTTGCTGCATTACAGAAATAAAAGCACAGGGACATACTGAGGCATTTGCCAGACCCAGCCAGATCAGAAACCCAGTGCACTACAGATATGTTTAAATTCAGTATGTAGCAATACAAAGTAATTTCTGGATGATGTCCATACTCTCTTATGTACACCAGCCAAGGCCATTTCAGCTGGTTGATTGCATGGGATAGGAGTGTAGAAGATAATATGAGAAGTGAAGGCAGCAGAGTCATGAGGAGGGGACTTGGAAGGAGAGTAGTGCTTTGTACCATCCTGTATACATTGAGAGTAGTGTGATAGCCATAGCCAAAAAAAGTGCATTTTAACAGAGAAGATTAGATGTTCCCATGCCATGCTTGTCCCTTCCCTTTACCATTATTTTGACATTCTAAGTTTTTATAAAGAAAATTAGGGTGTAGGACCTTAAAGAATCAGTAGGTGAATATCAGTTCTTTGAAGATAAGCAGAGTCTGTCTCAGAGGACTTGTTGATTATCCAACAGCAATTTGATCTCGTGCTCTGTTGGTTCAGTGATTTGACCCACTGTGTTGGCATTGTTATTTAGGGCATTTTATGTAAACCAGTATGAGCTGGTTTATCCTGTTTAGAGTGTAAACGAGTTCTCCCATTCCTGCAACTGAATCTAATAATTTCCTTCCAGTGAATGCTTCTCTTATTTGTCTCTGAACTCTTAACTATGATCTTGAACAAAAGAGCTATGACCTCTGTCTTTGACGTGAGGTTGTCAGATTTTTCTTAATGTAAGACAGGGGATACTGCCTTGCCTTGCTTTGGATAGCTGTTCTCCATTATCTTTGGAAATGAAATCTTTTTTTTAAAAAATGATGGTGTTATCTGAAGAACCTTTGTTATATCAGTGTTTCTCAGGCTACGATCCTGGATTGTTGGTCAGCCATAAAACATGGAACGTTATCCCAGGGAGGACGGAAAGTAAAACACTCAAACTGTACTATGTGTGTGCTCTCACATATGTTGGCAAATCAACAAAGTGGGAGGAAATGGGCAAATAAAAATAGCAGACATACAGAGTTTTAGCCTCATTTTTTGTTGAGAAATTTTAATAAGTAGCAAGGCAAGAAGCATGGCTTTGGATATTGTTTGTTTAATTTCCTGAAGGGGCAGATAGTCCTTTGATCTATTTATTTCTTGGTTGTTGGGCAGTATTGCTCTTGGGCTCTGTTCTGGTGGGTCTGATTATCAAACACAAGAGATGCCATCTCTCCCGCCTCTGATCTGGAGCACTGGTGTTGCAGGCACTGGTCTGCAGGAAGAACTAGTACATCTCCTGTCACAGCCAGTTTGTGATCATCTAAACTTGGAAACTATTTTATCCTAGTTTTTCACACTTAAATCCTCAGACATGGAAAGTCCTGCTATTGCCGTTCTCAGAAACATCTTCCTTTTCTTCAGGGCTAAGTGGCATGGCACATCGGTCTCTCCTGAGCCACAGACAGGCTGCTCTTCCTGCAGTGCTCAATTCAGGCAGCTTTCAGAGCAGTCTTTTTACACGATGGCTCAGAGGTTAGAGTGTTCATGTCTCTAATTTCTGAGGAAATTCAGCCCTTGTGAAACTGAACAGATGGATCTGAGTCCCAGCAAGTAGGCAGGGAGCTATGTTTAATTCCCACAACCTGAATGAGTGCTCTAACTGCTAAGGAAGGGCAAGGAAACTGCTGCTTCCTCTGGCCACGCTGTGTAGTAAAGATGCTGCCCTTCCTCATGAGAGCAAAGGGGTAGGCAGGGCAGAGCTTAACATGCTGAACTGCAGATGCGAAGAAGGGCCTCCTGTTGCCGCGCGCATCAAGAGCCTGAGCCCCCAGAAGAGGTGGGTTTAAGGAGCTTCTCTCTCGTCGGCGCTCCCTGGTGCTGGTTGAACCAACTTACTGTGCAGTGAGCCGTTTTGCATGGATCACACTCTGAAGCATCAAGCCCTTTCCTGCTGAAATCACAACTGTTGCTTCTGCTGCAAAATCTAGAGACTAAAATAGTTAAGTGCTTTTGTGTAGCACTGCTGTGCCAAAAACCTAGGTCCACAAATAGATTCATAGTTTGTTCCTTAAGGGGCATTAACACCACAATACTCTTGAAGTATGTGCTTGTACAGAGGAAAAGTAGCATTTGGTACTACTTTCTTCCCAAACCCTCCTCTGAGCAGTCTGTGTATTAAATATACATTACCACCCCCAATAACTACACAATTATGACAGTTGAAACAGAATTAGAGGAGCTAACATAAAGCTAGACCCTATGTCCCACCTGCACTGCAGGCTGCTGTCAGAGCACCTGTCAGTCATGATTTGCATCTCCATGACAGTTTCTTTCCTGAAAAAAAGCAAAACAAAAAGCAGCGTTCCTTCCAGCCTGCTACCCTGATAAAGCTTATCAGTCATAGCGACAGCAAAGGCATAGCGAGGATAGCTTATAACGCTTGCATCACTTTGCTCTTAGAAGCATAGATGACACAGCACTGAAAATCGGTTCCTTCCATCTCGTTGCACTTCTGCTGCTGGTGAGACATCTACCAGCAGTTACCAAAAAAATCCAGCTGTAGCATATGCAAAGCCGGCACTGGTATTTCTGTGGACCTAGCAATTTCTTAGTGTCCCGCTTGTATATAAAATACATAATAAAATATTTGTACAAGAAGAAAACAGTCTGGTTTCTCTAGAAAGCTCTAAGCTGCTCTAAGCTAAGGTGGTTTAACACCCAGAGTCCTGGTGATCGCATTATCATAATTCAAGAATGGATGGTATCTTTCTCTTGAATAAGCAGTATGCTTAGCAGGAGAAATAAGAAACTACCTTTCCAAATAGCTGGTATAATGCATTAGCATTTTCAAAGCTTGTTCTGGACTTTCAGCATTTACTCTGGTAGCCCTGAACTCTGAAATTTCGGTATATTGCATTCATTGCTTTGGATGGATGCCTTCTTTCTTTCTAAGCTAAGACCAAGCACCGAGGCAATTGTAGATTCAAGATAATAATGTCTTTAGTTAAATAAACCCAAGACTCTGCCATTTCTTTAAACGTAGCTTTAACCCATTTGTTGCAAATTATGGCTTTCTGTGTTTGCACTGCTGTGACTATGCTGGTTCCTGATGTGGGCTCATTAATAGATTATTTCCTTGTTAGCTGTAGGTAAAGCTTTGACCTAGAGCTGATTAGGGAAAAGAACTTCTGTATCTATTATCTTTTCTCTCTCATAATTAGTATAATTATGCTTCTGTGCCCTAGACAGAAATCTCAGGCAGTCTGCTGTGGAGCCACAGAAACCGTCTGGACTGCAGGAATGGGAATTTGCTGTTGAGCAAGGGATGGCTGGGTTCTGTAGTGTCAGGGAAAAGCTGAATTACAGCATTACACAGAAAGTAACCAAACCAGTGGAGAGAGAGTTCCCTTCCTCCCCACCCAGTTAAATCCAATTAACTGGGCGGAATGCAAAAAGCAGGTTCTGTCATTTCCACTTTTTTTAAGATAAATTGGCACTCCTATAAAACAGAATCATTTAAGGGCACAGTATTTCAATTTATAGGTAGAAATCACAGGCAGCGTTGAGGAGGAAAGCATCCAAATGAAACCAGTCTGGTTTTGACGCAATACTACACCTTTTTAGTAATGTGTTCACCTGCTCTCTTTTGACTTGGGCTGGTCAAGAGTGTTTACAGCTGCAGAGAGTGGGTGTGACTGGGACTAATTCAGCACTGGGGTGAGGGCTGCTCTCCACAGGTGTAGGTAGGGTTTTCCCTTCCCAGGGTGCAGTGGCTGGCCACAGCGCAAAGGCCAGCTGCCTCTGAAGTTAGGTTACAAAACAAAAGCGAAGGAGGGGAGGACTCTTTTCAAGGTAGATCATAGCAGCCTTTAGGGGGAAACAAGTTAAGAAGGTGAGCTCAGTTCAGTACCTTTGTTTTTCATAAAGCTTCAATGTTTTTTGAATGCAATGCTCTCTTCCTCAGATCTCAAGTCAGCCTAGTTAAAGTTAAGGCTTGCGTTAAAAAGGACATGGCTAAACTACTGGTGTGTCTGGAAAGCGCTGAGCAGCTTAACTGGCAAGAAATCTCAAAGCTTAAACCCTGAAGGAGTTTAAGTGTATGTTGGAGGGCATTAACAGTTGTCTTTTTATTGCATTTTACCCTTTCCAACATGTTTGCACCTCAGAGTATGCGTTGCTTTTCCTTGTAGTGCAGCTGGACTGACAGGATTGAACAGGACTGTTCTTCTTTACGGCCATCTTGGATATCATTGCTCCACTACTATGGAAGTGTAATTCCCTTCCTAAAATGGTAGCTGTACCTAGGCACTTCCCAGCAGGGCTGAAGTGCAAAGTTCAATAGAAGGAGAATGGAGATTATGGTCGTAGGTAATTGTGAGGGTGCAGCAAGTGTAACTTCTTCCTTGGGCTCAGGGCTTGGAGTGCATACCTTGTGCCTCACAGTGGAGTTACCTGGTGAGGTGGGAACAAGTTGTTCAGTGGGAGCAGCCTTCATCCATCCTTTTGAATCACTCTTGCAACTTCAGAGTAGTAGTCTGAGTGCCTGTATCTGAAGTGGAGAGGGAGGCTCTAGTGTTTCATGCTCTTCTCCATACGATAATAAATGCATGTGCAGCCCCTGGAAGAGAGGTGAAACTCGGCTCTAGGATACTGTTAGCTTAAGTGTTTGGATGCTTTCTTGGGAACTAAGAATTATAAATTTGGATCCCCTCTAGAACAGAGGGGGTTTAAGACCTAATCTACCACATCTCAGCTGAACGCCAAACTGGTTGTGGTCTGAAGGAAGTGACTCCTGCTCAAAGAGTAGGTCTAGAGGTGTTTACTTTTAATCAGAGGATGCACATCATGAACCAGTGATGCTGCTTCTTAATAAACCCCTGAAGGCCCCAGGTGAGCTGTAGGACCTTCTTCTGCTAGGGATCCAGGACTGTGCCACTTGGCTGTCCCTGCATTTCCTCTTGAGGTACCTGATTGTCCCTGGGCTTTGGGTAACCTCAGCAGTTGTGTTAACATAGTCCCAAGTTCCACTCAAGGCCTGGTGATCAGTTAGATCCTGCAGTGCTACCTGTGCAGCTGCTTAAGCCACTCTTTGGGCTTAATTCCTTGCTGTTAGCTGTCAGCCCTGCCTGGAAAGAAATCACTGAAACATGTGAAAATACTTTGTGTAATAGAGTACCTGGCAACTGACAAGGGATAGTTGGATTTTTTTGTTTGCTTGTTTTCACTGTATGACTTCTAAACACCCCCCCCAACCACATCAACTGAAAAAATAATCCAGTTATAAATGGCAAAAGCACTCAGGGTCGTGCTGCTGCATCCTGTGGTGTAACTATCCATGTTCTTTTTTGTGCTCCACGTGTGATAAAATAACCTGGGAGAGAGTAGGGTGTCTGTAATTCAGTGTCCCTGGCTCCTTGCCTGGAGGTGTTCCATAAGCAAAACCAGAGATGAGCGGTGATGTGGGGTGTGTCATGTGTTATGGTTTGATGTGGCAGGGGAATGAATGTGAGGCTGTGATTAAGGCTCTTGTGATATGCCGTGAGAAAGCAAAAGGCTTGTCTGTGTTATCAGTGGAAACAGAAAAGGAGTTTCGTGATGTATGGAAGAGTCCACTCCTGCGTTGAACTGTTTTCAGGCTGTGATTAAATGCTCTTACAGCTAATGATTGTCTGAATTTTTAATACAGCATTGATAGGACTGTTTGTTAGGGTAATAATTAACACATTTTGGAAGTAAATATGCGGTTGAGCACAAGAGCTTGTATGTCTAAACTAGGTCGGTGTCTTGGGGCCCAAGACAACAGGTAAAAGCTCTTGTCAAGAGGAATGATGCCACTTAATCCTAGATTACTAAAGAGAAATTTGAGATAGTAAGCAAAGGAGAAACTGCCTGCATCTGGAAATGTTTCAAGCTTCAGCTGGAGTTTTACTAATTTTAGGAGACTAAGTTCCAGCTAAGAAGTGTGAAATGGTTTATTAACTGGCTGTTACTGACCTTTCTCTCTGTTTACTTACATTGCTAATGCTTTCTGCGCATTACAGCAAGAAAGCATAGCTTACGCTTTCTTCCTGTGGAGCATGAAACCTCTCCCTTCAGCTGATAAGGAGCAAACTCTGTTAAAAGTGTAGCTACTCAAACTAAGACACAGCTCCCTGTGGTGCTGGGTGGAGGCTTAGGAGTGCTAATTAGCTATGGTTGAATAGGTCCACGTTTCAATCAGGACAAGCCCAGTGTGAGCAAGGCTGCCACAGAGCAGGTGGAGGAACTAGATGATCTTAACCTGTTTAGACAACTTACTGACAGTTTACCAACCAAATAAATAAGCTTGCATGCTGACTGTATCCAGAATGAATCAGGTCATTTTACAAGATGTCTATTTTGGTTACAGAAGCGTATGCATTTTCTTCCTGTGAAAGATACTGAAAAAGAGAGAGACTGACTTTCTTCTACTGTGTGTCTAAGTTCTGGCATTCACTCCTGGGGTTTCCTTACCTCCTGTTTGCTTGTTACCTTAAAGTGTATTACTTTTTTCTAGACTTTATGAATATAATTTCTTTTTATTAGCGATCTAGTCATCATGCCATCTTCCAGCCTAAGGGAATTAGTCATCCCCAACTCGTTTTTTCCTTTCTCAAGGTGCCTTAAAATCAAATATAAACCACACAGTTTGGGTGTGACTCCCACGTGAGAGTATTTGAAATGATTGGATTGATTTGTTGTTCACTGACTTTCCTTTGAAAGTATCCAAAGTGGGGGGCTTTAATGTTCATATTTTTGTGCTTCTCTTAAAAATGAAAGAGATGAAAGGGTCAAAATGCATATCAAAGAATTTTGACTTCTACATAGCATCTTGGTTTAGATCCTATTCCTTGCCACTCTGCAAGAAAAGCCTTTCTATTAATTTTCTTACAGGTTACAACTATTATTTTTGTAATGTTGGCTTCTGTAGGTATGGTAAATAGGTTACTGAGCTGCTAAGAAGGGAGGTAGAGAGGATTTAAAAAAAAAAACAGAAGAAAGAGACGAGGGGAATAAAGAGAGACCATAGGTATGATTTCTGATCTTCTGGAAACGCTTTGAGTCACAAGCACCAAGAGCTGCATTTCAGTGGCTGCAGAACCTTGTAGGATACTCCCTTCCAGAGTCATGTATAAGTTCCTGTTGATGTCCAAAGTTTTTTGCTCCTTTTCTGGAATTAGTATGGGTGGTCATAGTAATAAAGCTCCATGGCAAGAAAATATCATGAAGGCATAAGCAGGTTTTTTTCTGGACTGATGGAGGGCAGCGGACAAGCATACAGAGTGAGACTTCAAAACAATTTACTAAAATAATCTGCTGTGAACAGAAATAACATGATGATAAATAAAAGTCACATAATAATTCTCGTAATGGCTTTTATTTTTTTCCTCTCAAAGTTTCTTTGCCAGCTGATGTTATTGAGTCAGTCAGGGTGGTGAGCCTGGTAGAAGAGTGGAGAGCTCTGAAAGGGTGCTACGGCTTCTGCAAAGCTGCAGTCAGCATATAGTGCGGTTTAAAGTGCTGAGACTATTGAGGGATGAGGAGAGCATGATTTCTTAGTAGACAGAAGAGGTCTTGTTACTGATGCATAAGAGTCTGGGTGTCTCAAACAGAAATAACAGCCTGGGTAATGGTGCTGACTAAAGACCCTGGTTACCTTCTCTATTAGGAAAAATCTGTTTCTAACATGTGGGGCAAATAGATCTTTTCAGCACCTGAAAATGGATGCAGAGAAGCAAATCTTCAAATCCCTGGAGGAATTTGGAAGCTGCAGAAACTCATGTGGCCCTGAACAGGATTGAGACTTTTCACGGTCATTATTGTCGCCCTGGTACTCCCACACCACATGTGGTGCCAGCTCTGAAAATTGTATTCTGGCTGCCCAGATCAATTTCTCTGCTGTTTCTGTGGATTCACTTTACACCTGACTTCCTCCTGCTTGGTTCCCAGGGGTGTGCTCTGTAGGTAGGATTGTCTGGTCACGGTTTGCATTCAGGTCCCAGCTTGTGGAGCCTATCAGATGGAGTCCTACGGTATAAAGGAGAAACTGGACACTCAGTAGATTACCTTCACTGTGTAAGTGATCCTCTTTGTCTTGGCCTGACTTCCTGCAGCATTGCAACAGGCAACTGTAAAATCCCATCCACAGCAAGAAAGTGTTGCAATCTCTCTCCTCAGACTGTCCTTCTTCTCCTCCCCCTTCATCTATTATGCCAGGATTATGCTGATTTTCACTATTTCTGTTTTTTTCTTTAAGGAGGAAATTGAATGAGACAGACCTTTAGACCTTTCTCCTTTTTCTCTCTCTCAAGACAGTCTTTCCTCTGTCACATATGATCCATTCAGAAATATCCAGTCCATGTCTTGCTTTGATTGGTAGCAGTTACAATATGGTGGTTCTTGTTCAATATAGCTTGTGTGCATCTTGGAGTAAAAACTGTGGTGAGCCTGGCTGGAGTTTTACAAAAATTGCTCAGTTGTTGTACTACTGGCAAATAGGCAAGGGTGAGTGCAGTTAACTTGCTTTTGTGTCATTTCTTACACCTTCATGGTTATTCTGTAGTACTCTGCAGAATGGCTGCATTGTCTTGGCTTGAACTTTCCCACAAGTCCTATATCCAGTGTAATCTTAGTGCTTTAGAACTTTATGAATTGCCTTTTGGGAAGGACCTTTGGAGAACTAAGCTGTTGTGAGGGTTTCTTGCATCTTGAAAGGGCGAGAGGGTCAGGGCAGCACTGTCTTAAATTTTAAGTCTCACAATCTGAGCTCAGCCTTGTAAGCAAGGCTCTGAGAAAACTATGCATTTCATAAACCATCTCACAGAATCTGTACTACTTATATCCCACGTTTTGCATTGTACTGTAAACTGTTCCATGAGCAACCAAAAATTGTATAAACAAGGTCTACCTTTGTAAAACTGTAATTGGAGGAAGAAAAAAGATGTTTTAATAAGTATGTAAATAGATGTTACTGTAGTCTGATCTACAGTTAGTCTGCACTCAAATACTTGTCAAAGTGGCTAGCTGAGCATTGGATGGTTAATGTGAGACATTAAAAAGAAGCTGAAGTACCTGTCTATTCCAATAATCAGGTGGCTTTAAAAGGTTTCAAGCTGTGCACTCTGAAAACCTTGGAAGGTTCTAAGAGCTTGTAGTGTATTTGGCCACGTACTTTCTATGGACTTCAAGATGCTGCTTCATTATTTCCCTTAAACCATCCATAGTGATAAGGGGGGGGGGGGGGGGGGGGGGGGGAAGTGGGGGTTTGCATTCTACTTATGTGGAGTTAAAATAAAGGAAGAGAATTTAAGTATCTTCACCTCCAATTATCTTACCCCTGATGGACTAGAGAGTGCATTTGAGTAGAAAATACCCTTTGCCCCAGGGCCATTTGTAATCCCCAGCAGCTCTTTAGAGAACACTGCTGATTAGTTGGGATAGGGCCCTTCTGCCTGCAGAGCTACAAACTAGTAGTAAGATGCACTTCTTGGCTTTACATTTGGGGCAGTTCACTTGAGACAGCTTGGAAAAGTTTTGTACAATGGGCTGTTTAGCATTTTGTGCAGTTATTAGAGGCAATACAGCATGCCTGTAATGCTGAAAGCTAGTCCTTTTACATTGAACTTGCTGTCCAAGACAACTAGAAGCATCGTTGTTGAATTGTGTCACTTCTCTAGCTGAAAGTTGATTCTGACTAGTGGGTTTTGTTTTTTTTTCCCTTGCAGCTAGCCAGTACTTGATGTGGTATGATTAGAATCAGAAAAGAAATCATTTTGTATGGCTTTTTACTGGTAAAAAGCAGCCAGCAGATCTCGGGGGGGGCGGGGTGTATTTATTTATTTATTTTTCCCCAGACATGACAGCATCTTTCCCGTCTCTTGATGATGCAAATAGGATTTTATGGGTCATAATGAAATATTTTATTGATCATATTATGAAAAATCAATGAAAAAGTTGCCCTGGCTGTCAATTCTGTGCTACCTACTATGTATGCAGTGACAGGTTTGACTGCTCGCTATTGTGGCTGAGAAGAGAATACCTTGGGGTGCCCAATTATAGCAGCAGTGAGAGGAAATTCAGAAGAGTAATCTTGGCTTCCTTCATTGCCTTTATGTTGGCCTCTGAACGAGTGGCCCTTCCACTCCTTTCAGATTTCACAGCAGCAAGAACACTAATGGCAACTCTGTGCAATTTTGACTTCTCACGTCCATGAGATTGAATCAATGCTTTTCCTTCCACATTTAGTAAAACAATTTTCCACGCATGCTGAGCAGCTATTCTTGTCTATACCTGCTTTGAGATGGGCTAGATGAACTGGAAGATTTTATAGAAAGCTGTCTCTTTCATTCTTCCCCCCCCCCCCCTTTTTTTTTTTTATAAACTGCAGACTGACAATGGAACAGTTCTTTAAAGGAGGTATTTTTAAGGCAAAGATGAGGAAAAGCCAAGTGTTTTAATAGGGCTTACCTCATAAGGGGTGGAAGTTTAAAGCAGGAAAGAAGGTTAACATATTGAGCTCTCCCAGTTCAATGATACGTAATTCAGGTGCTGTTACCATAGTATCTGAACACTTAAATTGTTAATGTATTTATTGTTATAACATTCCCATGTGTTTTGGAGCAGACTGTTTTGCAAGGGAACTGTGACCAAGAAACCCAGTTAAGGGGCTTGGGTACCTAAAGTGGGTTCTAAGCAGAGTTTAGATGCTGAAATCCGTAACTGCCATCTGTATATTCCCTGTTCAGCCACTACTTACCCCTGGAGGTGATGCATCTCCCTGACATTTATGAACAGCTGGATTTTGCTTTCATACTTCCCCAGGACTTCTCTAGAATGGGAGTCGCACAGCATAGCTCATAGGAAGTGTGACCTGACCCCAAAATGAAGTGTTCCTCTGCCTAAGTTCTGATCAAAGCAGACTCATTGCTCAGGGGAACCAAGCTCCCAACAAGCATCACACCTCTGTTTTGGCTGCTTTTAAAGCATAGCTGGGGAAGGAGAGAGCCTACTGGGGAAGGTGCTTGCCTATGAAGTGGAAGGCAGGGGTCAAGTGCTATCTCTGAGCACTGTCTTTTAATGTCCTGTTTAATATTAACATCACATCCATAAGCAGAAATGAGAACAGGCCACAGAGCTCTCCCTTCCCATACTACAAAGTCATGCTTCCCCTTAGGCACAGTTCTCTCCCTCTGGCCCAGCAAATACATTATTATAATTTGGGTGAGTGGCAGGAGGAATATCCTTCCTCGAGGAGGGGCATGTCTTGGACCAAGGCTCTTGCACTCCCCCCTGCACTGAAGATGTGAATCTCTTCTGGCAGTCATTTAAAAATGGTGACCATGCTTCCTAAAAGGAACCCAACTGCATTTTTTGAAAATGTTTGCATGCGTGGTAGGCAAGAGATCTCTTTCCAGCCTCTGTGGCAAGAGGTCATGTGTAACGTATAATCTCTCTTCTTAACTGTAATTGATTGATCAGAGTTAACTGAACAAGTAAGAACTTTGTTTGCTCTTTCCCAGGAGCTGTTGGGGCTTGCTAGCAGCAGGGCCCTCCATGGATCAAACGGAGTCTGCTCACTGCTTAGTCCATGCTCTAGAGGCAAGCAGGCAGACATAAAATATGCAGCAAATCTCTTGTTTTTATCAGCACAAGTATAAAACATACCCCCCCCCCAAAAAAAAAAATAAATAGGGCAGTGGCTTTCCTAGAGCGATAGTCCATAAATTATGCTGTGGAGGTCTATGTACAGAGAAATCTAACAGCCATGTGTAACTGGTGACTATCAACTGGCAGCAAACTACTTTCTTAGGAAGAGGAAGAAAACAGCTGCTAATGTTCCCAGCTAGTCAAATGTCAGCTATACCTGACCATAGGTATACTTAGCTGTCTATTTGAGTAGTTCTATAGCGCCTTACTACAAATGTACTGAGAAAGCACATAGGAATACTTGTTGGATTCACGGAAACCTGTCAGGTCCTCGTCAGACTTTATGAAGTCGTCTTCTTTCCCTTGCACTTAATGTGGGGGTTTTGGGGGGTCTAAGTACGTGTAAGCAAGCTGCTTGCCTGCCTTTCCCAAGGAAGCAGCTGCTGCTGCGCAGCAATAGTGAACGTGGTGGAGGAGGAGGCAGCACTGCTTTCTTCATGTAACAGGCACAGCTGCAAGAGCTCTGAAACCTTGTGGCTACACTTGACCTGGTTTCCTTGACAAAAGCACATCTGGTTTTCAATTTTAGGTAACCTGGAAACCATGCTCTGCCTGCACCGGGGCTAGGAATCTTGAGTTGCAAATCCTTCTGTAAAATGCCAGTGTATTGCTGCTGGGAAAATTACCAAGATAGCTATCTAAAACATTCTCCATGTCCTCTTGGTAGTCCTGTGAGAGAGGCTCACCTTTGTCTTGTCACCTTCCGTGTCTGGGATTTGCACCTGGCTGTTTGAGTGCTGCAGGAACTGTCAGATGCCCTTTTCCTCCCTGTACTGCTTCAGTTTGGCTGGTATTGCCCAGCACCTCCTCACAGTGTCATTGTCTTGCTACAGATGAGTTTCCTCTGTGCTATGGTTAGATCAGCTGATAGGTTGCCTGGGGTTTTGGACAGGAGGAGCCCAGGGTGTCCTCTGCAAGGAGTGTGTGTTGTGCCATGGCTTTGGTCCCCATCTTCCCCGGAGCAGCTGAGCTGAAGAGTTTCTGCAGCTCGGCTAAGGGTGCCACAGGAGCCTGGGTCAAGGTGGAAATAGGCTGCTCTTGTTTGCAGCCTGTGCCAGAGACATTGGAGTGCTTTGGTGCAAATGAGCAGTCGTTTTCATCTTAAGAGCTGGAAGAATAAATGCCTGCAAACTGCAGCCCTCTGACAAAATGCATGCTTGCTTGTGGTATGGAGAGTGCTAACAGCAGAGAGACAAACAGAGGGGATATTTGCCAGGGTTACTGATTACAAGATTGTATAAATTCTTGAAGAGCAGGCAAGCCTGAGGTTTTAAAATTCTGCCTTATATAGTCCCTTCCAGTATCCTGTCCTGCCTTAGGAAGGCTGTGCGGATGCTGCAAAGGTTCAAATACAGATCCAATACGTGGAGTCTGGATGTTTTAATCCAGGGCCTGAACTGAAGGCCTGTCATGTAAAACAAACGTGCTGGGGGTGGTGGTGGAGGAGGGAACAGCTAATAGATGTTTTCCCCTAGCTTGACATCTGTCACATCCCCCCCACACCAACCCTTCCTCTGTTTATAGCAAACCATTTGCTCCCATTAATTAGAACTGGATTCCTGCCATCTGACCAGCTTTATTCCTGTACAAATGTCAACAGAGCCAGGACTACACAGGTGGGGAGAAGGGCTAGTCAGAGGAGATCTGTTGCATCTGTTTGGGGAGGGATAGATGGGGGAAAATGCCCCCCCCCCTTCTAAATCAAGGGCACGTTAGCTACAACAATAACTGAAATGCAGACTGGGAGCCCCAGGATGCCACTTTCCCTATCCCTTTTCAGAGCAGGCTGCACTTTAAGCCATCCCCTCCAGTTAAATCTCTTTACCAAAGTGGTCTGTATGAAGGCTTACATACAAGAAGATAATGGTGCTGTCATTTCTACAAATAATCACAACAGGAGCAGAAAAATAAGAGGAAGATGATTACGCCTGAAAATCCAATGAGGTTCCAGTTGCTAATGCAGTAGAAGCTGAAAGGAAGCTGAACCACAATCCCAAGCTGTTCCTGCCAGGCACTGGGCTGGCTTTTCTGCCATGATTTAGGAGTGTACAGCTGTGTTGCCATGACATTAGAGGGAAATGTGCTTACCCTGGGATGGTTTTCCTTGTGTAAAATACTATGAAGATGAAGTATTTAATGTGCTAGTTGAAGCAAATCCTGAGTGGGAGAAATGGGTTAACCTTGATTAGCTTGGCTGGATTGTAAAAGAAAAAAACCTGCAAACCCTCTCGTGGCCTCCTCCAGCAGTGAGTGCTGTGTTTCTGCTGGGATTATGAATCAAGATAGTGGCACTGTTTTTAGACCGAGGATTAAACCCCATCTTAAAAGAAAGTGGAACAGCAGGCTCCCTCCCCCCACTCCTTCATAAAATGATTTGAAGTATTTTTTTATGTGACATGGGAAGGAGGGGGGATGATGTGATGTGCCTGTGTGTACCTCAGAGTATTTTAAGCCTTTTATATCCTGTAAGATGGTGCTCTGAATCTGTTTAGGCAAGGAGGACCTGAATGTCAAGGTTGTGAGTACTCAAACCACTGGACTAATGGCAAAATGGTGTGGGGGAGAAAGAGTGGTGCCTTGTTCCTGCATCTGAAAGAAACAGGTGCAGGCTCCAAACCTGGAAGGAAGGCGACCCTTTGAAGTCAAGAATGAGGAGATTTCTAAACTGAAAGGTCTTGGGTATGTTTTTATACCATGTTTTAGGAAGTATGTAATTCCCTTCCCCATGACCTGGCATCTCAGGATACCTCCCTTGTGTTCCCCTCCGTGGACAGGGGCCACTGGCACCCTGCTCTGCTGCAGGGTGGCTACAGTGAGTGTGGTGTTCATCTGGGGCTCAAGTGTCTCATGTTGCAATGTGCAAGTCAAGTACACAGCCTCAAGCCCCAGTTTTCTCTGTTGATCGGAAAGAGTAGAAGGGACAGCAGTAGATCTTTAACAGACCTTTTCCTTCTTCTTTCTCACTTTCTTACCCCAGTGCAAGGTTTTTCTTCCCTCTAAACAGGAGGATTTTTTTTTTTCTTTAAATCAGCAACACTTTCTGTGCCAACTTCGTGCGTATCAGCGATTCCTTTTGCTGGTTGGAGGCGAGGCAAGTAAAACTGACTGACTTATTTGTAAGTTCTGCAAGAATCTCTCCTATTACAGTATTTGCCCTAGTTAAACTAACCTAGGGAATCATTTACAGGTCAAAGTAAAGGGACCCACTTAATGAGTAAACTTAGGTGAAAACCAAAATGCCTCACAGAGAGTGATAGAGGGAGTGCTGTCATTGTAGCTCATGGGGTGGTGGGGTAAAATTGTCAGTCCTCTGAGACAAAATGGTAATTTACTGAGTGCCTCAAAATTATTAGTTGTGTCTGCATTAAGTAGACATAGTTGAGTGTAACAGAAACTTGACAGATGTGTGTTTTTCAGAAAGAAAAAATGTTACTGCGTCAGTTAAATAGCAGAGTATTAATTTATTGCTGAGATGGTGATATCTACCAATTCTAATCTCAGTGCTGCTGGACTATCAGCAAGCCTCAGTGAGTTCCACGTGATGCTTGTCAAGCAAGTGTAGAAGTAACAGAGAGCCCTGCCTTGCAGCTCTGCTGGTAGGCACGGTGCTGCGCTCTTCTAAACAGCCTATGGGCAAGAGAATGTGCATTTCTATAAGCTCTGTTTTGCAGGTGGGTGTAAACCACAGCGTTCACATTTAAATCCAATGTCTTGTTCCCCTGCTTAGAGTTTTACTTGAGTGAAGAGATTTGAGGTTTTTAAAATACTTCCTAATTTGTATTTTAAAGTAGTGGTGAAAATGCACATATGGAGAAACCACCATTACCCGCCACTTCTTAATCCCTGCCTCCTTCTGGCAGGTGCTTTGCTTCTCCAAAAGAAATCCTTTGAAGTATTTTTTCCTTTTCCCCACTCTTCCATGCTCCATACTTTTCTGTATCTTTGAGCATATCACCTGTTGCTCTTAAACTTTTCCTGGGATTTGTTCACCCTGGCTTGGCTTGTCATCACAGGCTTTTCAGTCATTCCCATTAAAAAAGCTGTATTGTCCTCTGTGTGAGATGTCAGAAGGCAGAAAATGACAGAACAGATGGGTAGGAGAAGAGGAAAGGCAAGACAGAAGCTACCTCGGGGAGCTGGATGCTCAGCAGGGCCCCCCCCAGTTGTAACTAATTTATCAGGGCGAGCAGCCTGCAGTTTGGGTGGTGATGGTGAGTCGTGCCTTGGTCACAGCCACCTGAGGCACACGAGCAAACTGCCCTTGTCTCAGGGAGAGCCCGTGTTTGTGGGAGAAGTGCTGTTGGCAGGTATGGTTTGACTTCCCAGTGGCCTTGCCTGGGAAAGGCTAAAGGGGTGATAGACCTTTGTTAAAGTGAGTGCATCTGTCAGTTTCAGCTGTCTAATGCATTAAAGTGCACCTGTGCACAGAAAAGAGCAACACTTGGCTGCTGCAGTGTGCTAGCCTCCCTCAAGACATTCCCATCTGGGAATATGCTGAGAGCCAGGGGTGAACATTACAGATTTTTTGAGTTTTAAATCACTGCTTCCCCAAGACACTTAGCTATATGAATGTACAGAGTAGGGGGGCTTTCCCAAGGTGCATGGCATTGATGGATGGGGTAACCAGGGCTGACAACAAACTCTGGGTCTTAAAAAAGAAACCTTGAAAAGCTTTCATGTACAATTGTTGCGGAAACATTTTGCAGCTGCGGAGAGAGAGCAATTTCTGTCTCTTCCCAAAGAGGAGAATATTTCAGGATTCAGTCCTGATATCCCTTGAAGGTAAAAGCAGGGACCATGAAAACAAGCTTTTTTCTGGTGTCTGCAAGAATGTATGTCCTCGTATTGATTCAGACACTTTCTTAGTGCTTCTGCTTTTCTCTAGATTACATGTGATTTAGATTATACATGAGGTTTTAGGCTTTTATAATCTTGTTTTTTCTTAATCATAGAATCATTTAGGTTGGAAAAGACTCTTAAGGTCATCAAGTCCAACCGTAAACATAACACTGTCAAGTCCACCACTAAACCATGTCACTAAGTGCCACATCTACGCATCTTCAAAATAGCTCCAGGGATGGCGACTCAACCACTTCCCTGGGCAGCCTGTTCCACTGCTTGACAACCCTTTCAGTGAAGAAATTTTTCCTGATATCCAATCTAAAACCTCCCCTGGTGCAATAATACTATCTGTTGGAGCATCCCACCATTTGGGAGTAATTTGAAATCAACTGAAAAATGCATAAACAGGTAGAGATAAATACCCCAAACAAATGAATGAACCCCTAGAGTGCCCCTTGTCCTGCCTCTGCCAGGTGTGGATTTGTGGCTGTTACTCAAGCAGTGAGGAAATTCCAACACTGAATATGCCATGTTTATCTGTGTCCACAAACACCAGTAGGAAACCAGCCATGATGCTCTACACCCTCTTCCTGCCCATAAAAATGCCTCCCTCCTTCACTGTAAACATGGATTTTATTGAGCAGTAGCCTGGGCTAGGTAGCTAGTGTCCCAACCCATTAGAAGCAAGAGTCAAAGCAGAGCTAGGAATATATGTGATGTCTAGATCTCCTGTTTTGAAGTCCCTAGTGATGCACTTCATTTGAGCGTGATGCTTGAGTCACGGAAGATGGAGGTGGGCTAAACCTGTGTGGGTGTGTGGGCCTGCTTCATTGAAAAGTTTGGGTTCTCCTGGTATGTCAGTCGATGCGTATTTCAGCAGCTTAGAAATTCAATGCAACTTCCTCTGTTTCTCATAACACAGTTTTAGATTTAAGTTCCTCAGGCTAGCAGTTTCCCTGGCCCTGTAAGCCTCAGGGTTGTCTGGTTCCCCTGAGGCTCTTGACCTGTGGCTGGTACCACGGGCCACGTTTCACTGTGCTGGCTTTGTTGTTAGTGACAGGGAAAGACAAGTTTCTGCCAAGACAGACTTAGAGTGCATTAAATAAATATAAATTTTATTAAAAACACCCACATCTCAGCGTTATCAGGAATGATATAATAATAAACAGCTTTCAAATAACCTGCATTACATTACAATACTTACAGTATTTATAACCATCCTCGGATTCTTTTTATAGACATACCAAACATTTCATGAAAATGAATGAAACTAAAGTTAAAAAAAAAAATGTAGAACATAAGCATAGAAAATGCACACAGAAGTTCATTACCTTAGTGTCAAACTGCTAAAGTTTCCTACACAAGTTAACCACTAGCTTTAGAAGTGAACTTTATACCACTGTGCGTCAATCAAGATGAAAAATTCATTCAAGTAAAGTTGACACCACTCAGAAGCATCTTCAAGTATGGCTATAGTCAACCTGATAATCCTATACAAGCAATTTTATGTCTGCTTTGTCATTCGTTCCAACTGAGGCAGGGTTCTGTACACCAAAAATTACAGTTTGGGTATTTACAATACAAAACTGATTCACCAACTAAGCTTCCTGCTCCTGCTGCCAGCAGTTTGGCAAATGACGGTGCACGGCATTTTAACCAAACATCTACTATGGATTACATGAATAATATAGGACTTTAAAAAAAAAAATCACCAAAAGATGAAGATTTATAATGATTTAATTAATCTGACATATAACCATAATTTTTTTTTTTTTTTTTAAAAAGGCGAAACTTTTGTTTCAATGCAGTGGGTAAAGTCACAGACTGAGAATTAAAAAACAAAATTGCCATAATAAATATTTGACCATTAAACCCAAAGGCCTCCTTTGATTTTCTCAAGTTAGGTTGTGATTCTGTTAGATAAAATTTCTTCCGACCAAACTTAATCTTACAGTATATTGCACAAGATATATCTGGGACATGGAGGTTTGCATGTTTAGGGAAGCCCTTGTACAGACTGTACCTTTCTATATTTTATTTTATTCATTACAGTATCCAAGAAGCCTTGTTTAGAGAGTGACTTGAACAACTCTAGCAAACAGTCACTTGCCAAACCCCTGCCTTACATTTTTCCCTTTAATCAGCTCAGTGCATTCTACTTTCTTTTTGTTTATTCGTTTGAAACAGGCAAAACATTCTAAATCTCTTAAACACTTTCATTACAATAAAAAGAGCTAACAAATTTACAAAATTAGTTTTAGTTACATCAATACATGTACAAGAAAAATTAGAGAAGGGATTCAAAAGAAAAGCATTAAATCCCTGAAAAAAAAAACCAAACCAAAACAAAAAACCCAAGAATAATATATTTAACCTACAACAGCTTTACATACACACAGGTGACACGTTGGCATAGGAGAACATGAGCTGAAATATCCCTGAATTTTTAGAACCAAAAAAAAAAAAAAAAAAAAAAGTTGAAGTTCAAGTTATACTTGCTAAAATGTCAAGTATTGAGAGTTTTTTTTTGTTTTGTTTTTTTTTTTGTTTGTTTTTTTCAAAGGCTATTGGGGGAAAAAGATGGTATACAATATATAAACTTTCACACTCAGTTCAATATCCTATTGCCAAACTAGTGTTGAGGTATATGACAAGTAGGAACATCACTCAAACCTTTTAATGTATTTTTAGCTCACATTATGATATATTTGTAGCAGGCTGAGTAGCACCATGATGTGAATTCAGCTCAAAACCCAAATATATATAGATTTAATATTTTTACAGTACTAAAATACTAAAGCATTGCGTTTAAAAAAAGTTTTGTTTACAATTTAATTTACTATACAACTCTCCTGCTTTTTTTTTTAATAGAAATTAATGATTTAAAACCACCACAGCAAGCCAGCTGCCTATTTTTTTTTTTTTTCTATTTAATCAACGGAATCACACAGAACTAACCCTGTTTCATTCATCTTGTGTAGGCATCGGTCTGCTCAATCTTCCTGGAAAAGAGGACACTTGCACCGAGAAATGACTTACACCACAATGTACATAATTATCAACACAAAAGCAATCTGCCATTCAATGTTTGAAGAGCATACAGATCTTTAAAAACAGCAGAAGCCCAAGCTAACTAGTTGTAGTCTGTCGCATGCTGCTAATTATTACCTGTGGTTAATATAAAATTCTTTCCTTAAAACTGTACATATTTGAGCAATGAACTTGTCATAATAATTGTAGAAAACAGTTTACAGTATAGCTGTGTGAGATGAGCACCAGAAAAACATGTGTTTTGTGTACTAAAGTATTCCCTTATATCCAGTAAGTCCCATTATTACCATAACTGACTGTATTAAAAATGGATATGTAGCCCACTAGCAGATGCATGGCTAAAACAAAAGTATTTAAAAGCTTTTTTAGTTTAAAAAAATTATCTTTGCATTTTAAAATCAAAGTAAACTCTTTTTTTTTTTTTTTTTAATGTCTTAGTACCTTAGCATTGTTCAAGTTGCCAAGCTTAGGTAGACAAAGTGCTTTTGAAACACTATTTAAAAAAAAATATCTCTCTATATATTTTATTGTCCTTTTCTAGGACTTGACTGGATGAGCAAAATCCAGAGGTCTTTGTAATTCCCATATGTTAAAAAGTAAGCTTATTTTAACACCAGGTAAATTCAATACATACATGAATGAAAAGGGTCCTCCCTGTTGTTGAAGAACACTTGACTACATCATTGACATTTTGTTATAAAGGCATTAACTGTTCGACTGTTAAAATAAAGACACCATTCTCTTAGATAGCACCATGGTTTTAGAATATCCAAACAAATTCAGTGTTTTGCTGTCTATTCATTATGTTTTATACTTATCTACTTTGTTAAATAAAATCAATAGACTAATAAGATTACAGTAAAAACTGCATGTTAAAAAGCCATAATTCCAGTATTTCAGTACATCATAGATTCAGCACCAGATGTTATTTTAAGATTCCTGCAGTTGTAATACTACAGTATTATTTTTTAGGGTTTTTTTTTTGCTCCTGTTCCATGACTATGCAAACTTGATGACATTAAAAGTGGCCACAGATGTGCAAAAATGTAAGAAAAAAAAAATCCATTTGCAGATTATCTCTTTCAGTAATGGAGCCAGTGTTTTCAAATGTAAATTGTGAAACGCTTCTTTGTTTTGTTTTTGTTTTTGCATAGGATGCTTTGGTCTTGTTTCCTACGTGCCATCTGTGACCACTTAAAAATCAGTGGAAAATAAGTGCGCTAGTGAGATTACCTCTTTTTGCTGGTGTGCTGAGGTTTTTTCCACTGATGAATTTCCTAAAAACACTGTTTCTTCTCCACCCTTGCCTTCCCCAAAACCTAAAGAAGAACTACCCTACTGACAAGGTGTTTTTTCAAATGAGGTAACCAACAAAGATGTGAAGTTAGATATATCGGTTGTAAGGCCCTGTAACCCGTGTAAAGGCATATGGAGATGTAGTTACTGTGGAGTCTGTGGTGACCGACAGTGTCCTTTGTGCAAGAGACTTGATGAAGCGCACGTACGTTGGCTCAGAGGGTTCGTGTGGCTCAGCAGGCTCCCGCTTTGCTTTTTTGCCGTAAGATTTCTGAGGCACATAGTCTGGACCGTACTTTTCACATTCCTCTTCCTTCTCTCTTGCCTTCTCAGCCATCTTTGCCTCCCACAGAGCCAGACCATGTTTTGGCTCATTCATACTCTTGTGCTGGTAAAAGACAAGCGATATTCTGGTGGGATGGTTCCTGTTGGGATTTTTTAAGGGAGTTGTTGCGTGGAGCTCACGTTTTGCGCACTCTATGAGAATTGACCCATGAGATGGAGCAACTGCCACTCCTCCAATTTCTGGATCCAGAAAGCTCTGCTCACTATCTGACCAGACTTCATCGGGATCCTCTGCTTTTTCTGGATTCAGCACATCAGTTTTATCTAAACCACCCTGGGGAGTAGTCCTATCATGGTTTTGACCTGGAAGCATGTTAGACAAACCATTAACTGCATGTGAAATCATTTCACTATCCTTATTTTGGAGATGCAATGAATTAGGAGGACCACTAAACATACTCAGAGAAGAATGGTAGTCGTGTGCTAAATGTGGAGGGGGTTGCATGTGATGATGTTCACTGTTTTTACTCATGGAGGCATAATCCATGCTTGGATTACTCAGATTAGATTTTAACCTTGAGGCAACCTCCATAAAATGGCCATCAGCCTCATGGGTGGAGTAAGAGGAAAAAGACCCTACGTGGTGTACGTTTGGTCTAATGGTGCAATTACTGAAGGAGTCTACCTGCATATTTTGGTTTCCATAATTCAAGTACTTGGGACCAAAACTCTGGCTATTCCCAAACCTATGCTGGTATAATGTTTGAATGGGTGGTAGACTTAGTTTAGACATATGGTCTTGGCTCTGGCAACTATACAAGTCCATGTGCTGATGCTGGGAAGGGTAAGAGCCCAAGTAAGAGGAGCAGTTGTCCATAGGTATGTTTCCATTGCATTGGTAGGGTGGATATTGGTTATTTTGACTTAATGATCCTGAATAAGGGTTCATGGGACTGGAAGAATTCAAATAAGACCCCACAGGCTGTGATGAGGTTGTATAGAGGTTCATGGGACTGGACCCTCCATAGGGATCTGAAGTGTATGAAGAGCTTGGATAAGCATTGGCTGGATTAGGCAACCTTACATAGAGATTTGCAGAACCTGAACCCGAGTAAGAGTTAATAGGATTTGACTGAGCGTTGTTAGGGAGAGTGCGCTGTGGATGTTGCTGCTGATGTTGCTGTTGTGTGGCTGGTCCTGAAAGACGTAAAAGATCTGTAGATGTGAAAATAAAAAAAAAACATACAACAAACAAGCTTTTTTTTTAAAAGAAAAAACCAACAAACTACATACTTTATAGACTTTTCATGATACCTATCTATGAAATTTCTAAGAAAAGTGTATCATATGATATGTTAACAGAGGCTCCCTTTCTCGTATCTCAAATACCAACCATCCTGTAAGAAGCTGAATAAATACTAAGGCTACTCATCCTTTTTGGCGTGTAGCCAGTGAGATCAGATGCTAGTGGCAACGGGGAAAAAGAGGACAGTGCAATCTGTTCAGTCACATGCACAAAATCCAAAGAGTTGAATCATCATTTAAGTAGCCCATGAAATGGAGCATCAAAGTGCTCCCAAACAGCCGTGCACAAGGTGACCTTCTTCTCCCCAAGAATAAATAATTCTTCTCATCTGTATTATATGACTGTCTCAAAAAAATATCCCTAGCTTTATGTAAAAAACTAACGGTGACATTCACTGAGAGAACAGTTCAGTAACAAGTGAGATTAACTGAAGACATAAGAGCAAAAACATTATTCATTAAAGTGAAATGGCATCATTTAATGGTTACAACCCTAGCCTGGGTCATGGGACAGCTGACTTCTATTCATAGGTATTTCAGTGACCTTCTGAGTGGCCTTGGACATATTGCTTTTTTCCTCTCTGAGAAAAAGCTGCTGTAACAATAAAATAGTCATGATGAACTGCTTTGCTCAGGACTCTCAAATCTACTGATGAGGACTGCCAGGGATTGTTAAGTGGATTTTTAAACTCATACGCCACCATGGAGAAACCTGCTCTGCTTTTGGTCTTGAAGCAGAGAGTATAAATAGTAGTAAAGAGGTTAGGCTTGAATCCCCTCAAATTAGGAGGTTCTCTGTAACAGTGGCAGACAGTGAGTGATGTGTAGGTCATTCTTTCTTTGGCAGCAGCATCACACACTTCTCTTCAAGGCTTCTGGCATTACTAGTCTTTTAAAGGTAATTTACAATACACTGGATGGCAAGCAGAGTTTGCAAAAGTACCAGATTTCTACAGGTGTTAACTATCCAACAATAAAGGATTTCTCATACACCTTTTTTTTTTTTTGCTTCTCCAGAGTCAACCACAATTTGGAACTCTAGTATTTATAAATACACAATATTGATATTTACTTTCAAGAGTTCTCTTTCCTTTTTACTTTAAAATGTTCTTGGGCTGAGAATAATGGTTTTCTTGAGACTCATTATAAATAGCCCTGATTTCTAGGAAGCTTACCACTGTTGATAAAGATCCCGATCAGATTCATGTGTTTACCTGCTAGCTGCTTTGCATGACCTGCCGCCTCAGAGTTGCCTTGCTTGTTGCGTGCTGCAGCAGACTTATCTCTTTCAGCTTTGCTAGACCCATTCTCCAAGGAGGAAAGCTTTTCTGCAGCTGCCTTCTTTGCTTCTAGCTTCCTTTGCCGACACGTCTTAACAGGCTCTGCTAACATCCTTACTTTTCGGCGAAAGGAGGTAAGGACCTGGATGCTGCCATTCCTCTTCTTCTCCTCCTGGCCTTCAGTGCTTCCAAACTCATCCACATCAGAGACTTTGTATAATGGGAGCACGTGGAGCTGCTCATCTTCTGGTGTTTGGCCAATTTCACGATTGTCTTCTCTAGTTAGTGTGCAAACCTGTCGGAAAGGTGTGTTAGAGTAACTCTCTCAAACCAGTCTGAGAAGAGGAGATCTGGAATACTAGCCTCTGCATTTTACCTTGCCCTGCCACTGTTGGCGTTGGCATCTGGCAAGCTATTTGTAAGTTTCTGTGCGATTTATGCATATCACAACAAGCCTGCCATTTCATTTCTTCCATTGCTCTGTTGGACAGTGTTAATAGAAACTGAAGGTATATATATCTATTTCTTGTACTTGTGCTGAAATGAACAGCATAGTTAGGGATTACCCTAATGTGAAATAAACTATGTGATCCATTGTACCGTGGCCAGAGAGCTAAAACAGTAGAACCTGGGACTTTGTACTCACCTGAAGATTTTTTCAGTGTAATACATTAGCTAGCTACCTATTAGAAATAGTGTGCAATATAACATACTGCCATTGTATTTCACACCCCCTTACAATGGCAACTTCCAGGACTTTGCAAAGGAGCAAGTCACTGTAACGTTAATAACAAGATTTAAGGAAGTTACTGTTGTGTCACGCAGCATGCTCATTGTGTTAGCTCCAGCTAAAACAGGTATTGCAAGCATCTCAGTGGAAAAAGATGCTGATACAGACATATTCTGTAGCAAAATCATTGCATCAGCCAGTTTTAGGAAGAAAGCTCAGCTAGAAATATATATTGTATTGGTGGTGGTTGACTTGTCAATTAAGTCAGACCCTGGGAACAGGAAAAATTTAGTTGGTATTATAAACGTAGATACTGTCTTTAGTTGTACTTAAGAGAGGCACTGTGAATCTAGGTAGTTGCTTCAAATTACAACCATGATGATTATTCAAGATGGAAGATTATTCTTTCTCATGTTTACGCCAACTGTTTTGTCACAGAGAGAGTAGGCAGGGGACAGAAATAATCCAATACATGTTGAAAACCAGCTTGCTTTTCTGGTATCTTCTACAGAACCTTCGCTGTACATGCTAGAGATCAGAACTGAAGAGAGTAAAGGGTGCATGTACAATACAAAGGATGTCAAGGATTGCAGACTTTCTGCTCATCCCATGCAGGAATGAAATCCACAACTTCCAAAACTCTATCCCAGAAAGAAGTGCTTTGTTTCCATTTTTACTTTATTAGAAGATATAATCCAAAGTTGCTAGGAAAAAAAGTGTTTCAAGAGGAATATATAAACCATTTTGTTCCAGGAACATTGAAACAGGCATTTCAGCCCTGCTGGGACCTTCCTTCCTTTGCCTCCATGGTTTCTCTTTTACCAGTTCTATACTAAACCTTTCTTTAATACACCATAAGTCTCATTCATTTGAATGAAAAATTGTGTAGGGGGTAATAAGTTAGCTCAATTACTGCTTAAAGTTTCTTTTTTTAGCAATCTGCATTATGCAAGTACAAATTTAAACAGTCAGGAGATAATGAATTAAATATATGAAATTAGTGCTGGAGTAAGGCGGCTATATGGATCACGGACTTACCAGTGTACTCCCGTTCTGCATATTGTGCAAGTCTCTGTGAGCATGAGCGCAAAAATCCAGGCAGGCAGTGACCCCTGAGAATGGGCGACCTTCTTTTAAACCCAGACGACACTCAGGTGCTCTGTGTTCATACTCGATCTGGAAAGAGATGACAGGTATCACTGCAACTGAGCTGGATGCTCCAGTACACAGGATTAGCACTGAATGCTCCGCTGTGACAACATGCAAGCCTCCTAACATCTTGGAGGTGGCAACATACAGATATTGAAGGCAAATAAAATCAAGCAATTTGATGGCAATTTCGTATCCATACTTCGTTCCTTGCTGCTTTGTTCCCTGTTACTTTCTGTCTCTGGTGTGATTGTGAAATTGGCCAATAATACTTTTCCTTCCGTATTACTTTTGATTCTCTGCCAGTGGTTGGTGTTTTTACGTGACAAATGCAGTGCATGGTTTCAGCATCTGGCACTGTAAGAGTGATATGTTTGTGTAGACTGGAAATATACCATGCTATTGAGGGAAAATGGCTTTAGAAAACTGACTTCAGAATGACTTCATGAAAAAATAATAATTTGCTTTTTGATTTGTAATATTTTGGCACGCTCAATGTGTATTTCATTAGCTTAAGTACAACTCTGACCCCTGACCAAAAAGAGAGATAATTCAGTCAAGACAGTACTTTCTACCCATGCACTCATTATTAACGAGCTTTACAAAGAGCTGATAATGCAACAATAAACCTTACACAAGAAGAAAGGATTTTGCAGTGGAAGATCAAGCCTTAGACAAATGACAGTTTCATATTTTATTTAGAAAATTAAAAATGAAACCATGTTTGTAAAATACTTTGCTGAAATTCCTGAACCTTTCAAGTGAATGCAAAAAAATCTACGCTTAATGGAACTCAGTGGATTCCATTTTAAGTTGAGGTGAAATTAGAAGGTTTGCTAAGTCTTGATCCAAGATCACTAAAAAGATGTCTAGTTTGCTCGCAGACCTTTATTTTTAAAATTTGGAATATTTACTTCCCTGGAATCTGAAAATAAAAGCAGAACAAAACTTGAAACATGTAAACTTCTTTGGAATTAAATGAGAGAGGTCTGAAACGTTAGCCAGACTATAATCGTCTGTTTAAAGTACACTGGTGCAACTGTTCTCTGAGATGATCTGTTGGGTCCAATTAGAAAAACAGACCATTTCCAATTCTAGATTTTAATCCAGTAGCAATCCAGACTTGGATTAGAATAAATCTGGGAATTTGGAATTTCTTTTCAGGATTCAAAGGGGGATTGGTTTTAGGGCTTTTTGCTTTTAGAAGCTTTTACAATACCATACAAATTAGGCCTCGATCATGTCTCTTTAAAGCCACTGACAGTAACTTGATCAGGGTTTCCCCACAAATACAAGGTTTGCATGAAACTCCTGAAACCGGCCAAGCTATACACACGCCTTATTATGCAAGGTAAAAATTGAAACTTGTAAAAGCACGTATTGTCAACAAGTGTCAGGCAGGACCATGGCTTACATGGAGAAAAGTTCTTTTGTGAATTTTTGTGGGAAAAGAAAAGCAGCCCAAGCAAAGAACAATTTTATTGTTCACCACCCCCTCATTTTTTCTTCTTCCTCCTCCTTTCTTCTCCTGCAGAATGTCTCTCAGATATTTGGACAGATAACCACAGCTAGTGGGCACACGGCCACAGTTTCCTCCATAATAAGTCTCCAAACATTATCTGATCAGGTAAGTGAAATTGGGTAAGTCTGTACTGAATCTGCCTACCCTGTCTAGTTTCTACTAAATATGCAGTAAAGGAGCAAGTGTTACAGCAAATAAAAATGGACAGTTTTGTGTTAGTTTACTGTTTCCATTACAGTTGAAAATCTGCTTTGTGCTGGTTGCTACAGCATAATGCTGTCAACAGGAAGGAAAGAAGATGTCATAGTTTGCAATGATGCTGATAGTTTGGAGACTGTAAGTTCTGTGAATGTTTGTAATGGTAGTGAACCTGAGCAACAAAAATGAAGGCCAACAGTTATGCGTTTGCAAGGGGTATGTTGTCAAATTTTGATGCAAATATCTGAAAGACGTTTGGTAAAGGAATGCAGATGAGAGACAGCCACACTGGTAACCCCATAGAAGCTTCAAATGTGCTAGTATCTGTGAACACTGCTTCACAGAAAATGCACGCACACAATCCCCTTGTGCAAGAGGGCTGGTGCAGGTACTTGTGTGCATATGCAGGGCTGAGTGGGTTCAAATATGAAATTTTGCTTTAAAAGCATGTTTGTAATGGCTACTTTGGTGAAAACTAAATTCATCTGCCACTTGAGAGAGCAGAACTGAAACTGTGGCTTCAGGACTCGAGTGCAATATGATACACTGCCTTCTAGCACTGTTGCCAATCTCACACCATCTTCATGGCTGTTCTGCTAGTTGGCCTGGTGAATCATGCTAAATCTAGAAATTTGTGTGTAGAGCTGAAGAGTTCTGCTCAAGTGTGAAGTAATTTTATTGTGTTGATGTAGGTGAAAAGATTAGTTCCATTTAGTGGACCAAATTCTGCTAGCTTTACTTTTCAAAGCATTTTAAGTGGAATTGTTCATTTCCATTCATCTTTACCCTGATGTAAAAGGAATGCTGGCACAAAATGTACATAATGGTTTGGTGCAAGGTTGAAGCATTGGGAAGTGTGGTAAAAATCAGGTTATTTGGATGACTGCTCCAGTTCCTTTTTTCCCCAGCATACCTGGTTGTTATATGCATCAGGTGCAAGCTTCTTGTAGGTAGGTGCCATCAGGGTTGACAGATTCTGCAAATTGGATTCTAGTTTTTCTTCCTGTTAGGAGATGAAATAGAGTTCAATGACATTTCCATACTGTATGTATGGGATCTAAGAAGTTAGGGTCTTTACACAGTTACGTTTACACTGATAGTTGTGTAAAGGCCTAGACCGTTATTCTTGTTTAGACAGTAACTGTTGTGAATCTCCTTTTAATTTTATTGTTTCACAGACTTTAAAGTAATGAAGTAGTAAAGTAATGTAGTGTGAGCCTTGCAAGAGGACATCACATACTAGAATCTTAATTTGGTTTATATTAAGAAGAATCACATTCTTCAACATGGAGATGTTTTAGATCCAAGTGTGGTGATCCTCATTATTTTCCCCATTGGAGTTTTGGGAAAATAACACTCTTCAGAAAGCATGAGAGAAGTATTATCAGAATGGTCCATCAAGTAAATCTGGCTAATTCAAGGGTTTTGCACGTTGCAAGGGCAGCACTTCAACACACTGAAATATCTTTTCATGCAGCAATTTAAAATTATTTAAATACTTCAGACTTCAAAAAGTTCCCAATTCTTAAGCAATGAAGAATTGTGGATGTGTCTAGTAGTTGGTGATACAGAGGTAGGAATGACCACACTTCTTTTTTTCTATAAGAAGAGGTACATACTCTCAAAATGAAGGGCGCTCTAAAAATGAAGTACTCTAATAACATACTCCAGAGTTGTTCCCCATCCTCTCAGGATGAGAATCCCAAATTCAAAACCTTCTTTATATGAGGCCCTTATTTTTAATTTCAAGTGCATAAGAACAGTGGCATACTGGAGTGGTATACCTGTTTTGAGGAGTCTGTATATTTTAGGAATGTGTGAAATGCTGTGAAAAACCTGTTTGAGACAGACATGTGTTTGGTGCATTAAGGATTTGTATCTCCTGCTATGGGACTATATCCTAATTTGGGACTCCAAAATGATATTATGAAATTGTCAAAAATACTTTGCTGTGATGTTGTGGCTGCTGCCAGAACTTGGAGCTTTTGTATGGCCCGTAGGTTACCATTTGTAAGTGTTACTTCTAGTTTTTATTGGTGAGGATCCTATTTGTGTTGTCTATAAACTGTCTATGCTATGGGACCTAGCCCCTGCTCTGCATGTATGATTTGGCTGCCTCTGACTTTGTGTGGGAACAAGACTGGAGGGTAACACCATCTTCCCTGCCTAGCTCTGGCTTCCATGGGAAGTAAACCCAAAAATGCAAGTTGGAAGAGTGCCCTGGTGGGCTCTGGCCAGGTATCCAGCTTAGAAAATTTAGGGGGGTTAGGATTGCAGGCTATGATAAAGAAGGCTTTGTGCCACAGAATGATCAGAGGAGAGCTATTCCGTAATTCTTGGGGCTGTAGAAGAGCAGTGGGGAGGAAAAACTGTGTGTTAATTATGATATTCTAAATAGTGTGCTATTCTCAGCACAGGCCATAGGATGCAGAAGTACCTGGCGCTCTGATCATGTGAAAGAAATGCTTGGATTTGTTGCAAAATACCAGAATACAGTGAAAGCTGTGGACCTATGCGTCAGTACGCAAACAAGGGACTAAATTTGCATGTGCTTGCCACAAAACAGACTGGGCCATTGGAGCCTCCCAGGCACATGACTAGCTGGAGGTGTCCAGCAGTCACTGCAGTCATAACTTCAGAGGTATCTTGTGCGCAGGCTAAGGTCAATGGGTTTTTTATTACTCTGACTTGTTTTAAACAGTTGCCAGTTTGCTGTAACACAGAGCCCAGTCTGGAAACATTCAGTGGGGCAGGACTGTATGTAGAATGAGTCTTCCTATCCTCTTCTTCCTATTGTCATCTCAGAGTTTCATCAAGTTTGTCTCCATGCAGTCTGCTCTGGTTCCCAGTTACAATGTTACGTGCCTTCAGTTGGTAAACCTTCCACTCTGCCAGTGGGGAATGCCCACTTGCAGGCCTAATACAGCAACAATTATTCAGGCCATGCCCTCTCCTCTAATTGTGAAAGCCTGCAAACGTGGCTTCAAGTCTCAAGGCTTTTACCAGCTGTCAGAATTTGGACAGTCAATTCAGCTGGCTCAGTGACCAGAATCAATCAGTTTTGACTGGCAGTTATTTAATTACCCTACATGTATGCCATTCAGGCAGGGCTCTTGTCCCTGGTCTCTTGTACTGTATCTCTATTTGCAGAGTGACAGAAAACATTTCCTTGCAAATAAGGCTCATTTTAGAAATGGACACCAACCTCTTTTGGGTCATCCCCCATCAGCTTAAACTTTCTTGGAATCTTGCTTCTGGCAAACTTACAACCATTGTAGTACATGCTCCAGGAGCAACCAAAGGAAAATGAAGCACCACAAGTTTCAGGGTCCAGCCCTTGACACGCGCAAGTCCGTCTGAAAAATAAGAGAATATGGCTGTTAGCAGCAGGCGGGTCACCTCGGGGCACTCCCACAGTAGGCATCGGCATTCTGCCAGCGCTCTGGGGAATCACTGGTCTTGGATCGTCTTCCATCAGTAAATAATAAAGAAATGAAAGAGGGAGGCATACATGTTATAACAGAAGAATTTATCGGACTGAATGATTTCATGGTTGCAAAACAAGGACTGTGGGGTTTCTACGCTTCTGTGAGAAACCTGGCTTTGCCTGAAAGAGGGTATGTTTGCGTGGTGCCTTATTAAGTAGTGATATTCATGGTACCTGGAAGGGGCATATGCTGACGGCACTGCAAGAATGTGGGAGCCCTCTGACAGCGGCTAAGCAATAATTCCTGAAATATGACTCTACCCATGAAGCCAAAGTAACATACAGTGATAGCTATGTTAATTTTGGTCTAAATGTTCTTTGCTACGAGAAGGACATGGCAAAACGATGTAGTGCAATTTCTTTAGATTCAGGATAGCTTCTGTAGGCTTACAGTATGATTTAGTGCATCTAGTTTTTATTCACGGTTGAGGTATCTGCTGTCCCAGGCCCTACCGAGATCCTTTCCTTTAAATATACTGAGATGCTTCACAACTCTGGGAAGATGTTTTTCCCTGATTTATCATTTACTTGACTTTTCTCACAAGGTTTGTTGGTTTTCAAATGGCCTGAAATAGCTGGAAAGGTGTCCTGGTTTCAGCTGGGATAGAGTTAATTGTCTTCCTAGTAGCTGGTATAGTGCTGTGTTTTTGAGTTAGGTATGAGAAGAATGTTGATAACACTGATGTTTTCAGTTGTTGCTAATGAATGTTTAGTCTAAAGTCAAAGATTTTTCAGCTTCTGGTGCCCAGCCAGCAAGAAGGCTGGAGGGGCACAAGAAGTTGGGAGCGGACACAGCCAGGGCAGCTGACCCAAACGGGCCAAAGGGATATTCCATACCATGTGATGTCATGCCTAGTATATAAACTGGGGGGAGTGGGGGGTGGGGGGCTCGCCACTCGGGGACTAACTGGGCATCAGTCAGCAGGTGGTGAGCAATTGCATTGTGCATCCCTTGTATATTCCAATCCTTTTATTATTACTGTTGTCATTTTATTAGTGTTATCATTATCATTATTAGTTTCTTCTTTTCTGTTCTATTAAACCATTCTTATCTCAACCCATGAGTTTTACTTCTTTTCCCAATTCTCTCCCCCATCCCACTGGATGGGGGGGGGGAAGTGAGTGAGCAGCTGCGTGGTGCTTGGTTGCTGGCTGGGGTTAAACCATGACAAAAGGTTATGCATATTTCAGGGTAATAGCACAAGTGGAGGTGCCAGCTCCGAGGCTGAAGGTGGGGTTGCAAGTTTGGCAAGCATACCCTTTGTTCCACTTACTCTTCGTTCAGGGCGCACCGCCGGTTCGTGAGCGTGCCGTACTTCCTTAGGGTGTCGGTGAGTTCGGAGTAGAGCTTGTCGGCTAGGCTTGTTGGGATTCCCTCCCAGACCAGGATGAGAATCACAATCACGGCTGTCTCACATGTGTGGCCTGCTCGCTCGCGCACCAAGCAGAGTAGCTTTTCCTCCTGACTGCTTCTGCGGACTACCTGCATCCACAGCAACACACACCCCCGGAGCCCCAACACAAACAATGCGTTTCTTAATGTAAAGAGCAAGAGAAGAGGAAACCTCAGCATTTGTGCGTGTGTGTGAGTGTTACATCTACTTCTGTCTTCCTCTCTGTTTGTGGCAACTCAGTCCATTTTTCTCATTTAGTGATATGGGCGAGGGCTACCCTTTCTGTTTAATGAAGCTGACTCTAAGAGGCTAAGCTTGACTGATGTCATGGAAGGCAATGGTGGTGGAAACCAGCTTTGTAAAGGTATCCCCCATGCTCTGATTCAGCAGGAATCTTCTGAATTGGCGCTATGGTACAAGTGGCCCAGTTTGATTAGTGGGCAAAAGGAAGTGAGCAGTGAGATGCCTCCCTGCACAGAGCTGGATGGTGGACACGTGCGCTTAGGGCAGGAGCCACGTGGGGAAAGGCAGGCAGCTAAGGGACTAAATAACTGGACATGGGAGCTCTCTCCCCTTCCCTCCCAAACTTAAGCAGCTAAACTTGTAATCGGCCTCTCAGTTTTGTGACCTGCCCTTACTACATACAGACATTACAGTGATGAGAGGAAACCAATAGATGTTCTTGCTTCTCAGTGCTTGTGCTCCTGTGGGTATTTCTGAAAAAAAGGTGCAGTCTGGCATGCATAAGGACTATAATCATATATCAGTTTTTCCTCATCCTATCTTTCCCCAGCCTACCCAAACCACTCAGTAATTTGTGCCAAAGTATGACAGTGTTTGCTAAGAGGGTGTCCTAATGCCTCTCTTGAACTGGGAGTGCAATTTAAAAACATCACAGTGGTGTACTTACTGGACTTACTTGTAAGCTAAAATTAAACAGCAGTGAGAATGTCTGGTGGTGTGAATCTTAAATGCAAGCGAAACTGCCTTCTTTCTCAGGTTTTCATACCTTTAAAACAAATTTTATCCTTGCTAGTCTCTGTGCAACAAGTAAATGGAGTGTGAGAGACAGCGGTAGGAGCAGGCTACAGGCGTCCTGTGGTACTGCTGCCTTTGAGCTATTTTAAGTTTCAGAGTGTCAACTAACAGAAGGACATGTCACTGCTGCCTGCTTATATGAACCATCATACTGAACTAGATTAGTCTTAACATTTGTGTACATCACTTACCCATTTAGCAATTGGACATCCTTGAGAACTTTTGCCTTCTTTCCCAGTGTAGACAACCCTCTCAATCCTTATAGCTTTACCCTTCTGTCCAAATCTTAAACAAACAAAAATATGTACAATAAGCAGATTCATTTGGTTCTGCATGAACACTGAAAAGATGGAGCACATTTGCCAGTCTTATCTTAAAAAATAAATACTATGAATTAGAGGGAGGGATGGGCAATGCAGTTTATCTTGCTGATTCTATTATAGTGGTGGATTGATATGTTAAGAGAGGCAAATGTCTCTAATACATCACGGATGAGTAAAAATTATCCATATCACATTAATATTCCCAAACCTTTTAACTGTTTCTGTAGAGGACTTGTTATAGATGACATTTTGAAAAGTGGACTTGAAGTCTCTCTATTTTGGGGAGAAATTTTATATTTTTCTTTCATTTCTGGGTTAAACTTAAAGTTATTACTCTGAAATGTATATAATTAAGTTGTCATGGAACAGCTGGCATGCAGTAGTCACTCTATTAATTTTCTGTGCTTGTTTCTGGCTTAGATACAGTGTGAATCAGTTAAGTCATGATTAATTTGCATCATATCTATTTCCTTTACTTTATCATCCGCTCATAAATTGTTACTTATTTACTTCTGCCTGACTTCTATACTGAATTAGGATGACAAGATGCCCTCAAATGATGCTGTCTGTGTGTGTCTTTTTGCGACCAAGGTGGGCAAGCTCAGCTCTTGCTGAAGCATTTAATCAAGGTGATTATGCCATCAAGGCAGAATCTAGCCCCACATACAAGTAGTGCTGTTACTGAGAGCAAATGGGATCCACTTTCCATGTCCTCTGATGGACCAGGTGGAAATGTGCGGCAAATGCTAAGGGAAGCAAATCTTGAATCAATAAAAAGCATCAGACCTGTTAAGCCACTTCCAGGTGTGTTTTCTGGCCAGGCCTCTCACTGGGCTGCTGCACTGGGGCGTGCCCACCTGCTGAGCCCTAGAGCACACCAGGTCTCTGGTGAAGCCGTGTGTTAGAAACCTCAGTGTCTGCAACGTTACAGATCCAGCTACCTTGTTGACTTGGCTGCACTTCAGGGACTGGGCAAATTGTGCTTCCATCACCCGTTTCTTGAATTCTGCCACTCTCATTGGTGCTACTTTTTTTTTTTCTTTTAAAATAACCAAGTATGGGGACTAAATCACAATCTCCTTGTTCTTTGCCTATTACCTATAGAGCAATCAAGATAGTTCCTTCCTGTTATGCAGCCATTTAATGATGCGTTGAGAACTTTTGACCTTTCATCCCTCTTGTTTTTGTACTAAAATCTTGGGGACATATTTAAGAGCAAATATTTGTATTTAAACTTCTGTCCTGTAAAGGAAATGATTTTAGATGTGATCTCATTGTGAAATTTCAGTGTCACAGGAAATTATACAAGTAAAATCACTTGTACTACACATGTTCTGCAGGCAACTGTTAGGTCACTTTTTCCTACTTAGGCTTGGATGTTAGTAGACATTTGTTTCTTTAATTAACTACATCAAAAAAAAATTAAATCTTAACATTCTATATTAATTTGCTAATCTGGACTGCAGGACAACTGTGCGGATGCCGCTATAGAAATACGTTGTACATTGCACACTGGAAATGAAATGGACTTTGTCTCAAATCTTTTCAACTGTCACAAAGGAATTTGTGCCTGATGTTTGTCATGCTTGCTTTCAGGGCAAAGCTGATTGGCTTTAAAACCAGAGCAAAACTCACTGAGCATGAAGTAGGGACTGGGAGAAGGAAGAGGTAAAATGTATGTATCCGCCATGGATTCTGCACAAAATTTGTTACGGTATAGCTAAAATATTAACTGCAAGTCTAAGTCTAAATCCAAATCCTGCTTTGTTTGGCAGTGCTGCTACCTTAAAAGTCAATGCATATTCATGGAAAGCCAGTTTAAAAGTGCTTCAGTTGTGATTAGTGTCACCAACTGCACACATGTGCTTGAGAGTATATAGTTAAGTGCTTTTTTTACTTAGGGATACAAAATTAACTAACGAGGAGGAGTTCCGGAGTTCTTCAGTCAGGGAATTGCACAGTGCATACCATATGAACAGTTGAAAACTAGCCATTGTTCAAGTGGCTGCTGCTATACTCTGCTGAACCTGGCTGAGTAGATGCATGTTATCTATAATCTCTCAGGATTTCCTTCTGCCAACATGAAATGAAATTAAATGCAAAAAAAAAAAAAAAAAAAAAAAAAAAAAAAAAAAAAAGGTGAGGTCAATATTAAGGATGAAAAATTACATTCCAAGGTAAAGAAATGAAAAAAGTTTCATCTCTAATAATTGACATCATGACATGAATGACCTTCCTCCTTTATTTACTATTTGTAAATACTATGAGTCAATGAGAGATCTGGAGATAAATTGTAAGAAGCTTCTCAGGAGGGTCAGTGTTCACTCCCCCTTTGCAGGAAGCAGCTGATTTATGTAGCTTACATACATTTGAGCTGCTCACAAAGCTGAAAACAAGTATTGGGGCAAGCCCTGCACAGGACTCACAGGGAAGGAGGTGCTAAGAAAGAGAAAGGACCTTAGGACTTAGAGGTAATCTGAAGGGTTTAATATGCCTTAAGTGGCCCATGGTCATGCAGTGATGAGCACAAGCTAACAGACCTTGCTAAGAAACAGCACTCCTTACCTCAGACACAGCACTGCAATAATGCCCATTTGCTTTTGATTCTGCAACTACCTGGAGCTGCTTTGCAGTTCTGGAGTCCAGATTTTTAAGGTATTAACAAACCAAATTCCCATCTGTCTCTGACTTACTGGGGAGCTTTTTGTTTGCTTGTTTGTTCAGAGGGGAACTGAATTCTCAGATACCTCTAAAAATCTGGTCATTAATGCCTATGCACGCCAAAAGCTACAAGTAATGCAGAATTCACAGTGCAGAAGTCACTTTTGTGACAATTTTTAATTTAAATACCTTAGAAAGGCTGGTGGGTTTTGCACTTACACTTATTTTTAAATAGCACAGATCATGTATCCATTCTGTGCCATTCAAAATTCCTGGTTTGGTTGGCTTTGATGTAATAAATATATATCATGGGATGCAACACGATACAGGGATTGTCAACAATCAAGATAAGGCTGGGTTTGTGCAATACTCCAAGGAAGGGGGATGTTTTTTCACAAAACTAATTATTGATTCTTGGGCTGAAATCCTATCCAACAACTTTGTGGCACTCCTCTGGACGTGACCGAATTAGATTTAGCCCTTTAGGGTTGTACTATACACTTAGTAATTTGGGAGGGGGGAGCTAATTTTGGAGTTTGGTATTCTGCTCTTCATCTTCCTTCTACCTAGCATTCTCCTGCCCAGAGGGAACACCAGGTCCATGCCTGCTTTTGCAGCCATTGCCAACCGTCTTGCTTGGCAGGCTGGTGAATACTTGTTCCTGCTTGGGTTTGCTGGCATCTGTCTCAAAGTGTGCAGCCTGTGCCAGGCAACAGACTATTAGCCCTGTCAAATATTGTGACTCTCTGGTGAATAGCACAGTGCGTAATGTTGGCAACACTGGAGTAGCTAAGCCTACAAGTAATTACTTGATTTGCAATTGTTTATTTCTTTATGTGCAAAAGCTGGAAAAATTCTGACATCCACAAAAGGATAAATGTTAATCTGCCCTGTGCCTTTGTACTAATTACCTTTCTTCCATGATTTCTCTAATAGCTGCCACATTAGGACCGGCTCCTAGATGGGTATAGAAAGGACCTTCATCTTTTTCAATAATTTGCTCTGTTTAAAACAAAATAAAGGTTATTACTTCGAAGCTTAATTCTTTAATGTAAAAAGTCATATTGCAAAGGTTACATCTAGCTTGTTAGAATACTGCTGTATGGGTCTGGGGTCAGAGTTTTCGAACACTTATGTCTAAAGCATGCCCACACAATTTGTACGAAACATGCAAAGCACGTGGCTAATCCTGTAAATAGCTGTGATACGGACTGTGTGCCTTTTGCTAGCACAAACAGTTGTTTCACAGCTCAGGCTCTACACTGAAATTCAAAAGGCATTTTCCTGTTATCACCGAACAATTGTTTCTCCTTCTCCCACTTCCTCCTCTCCCAGTATCTAGGAGGATAAATGGGATAACAATGGTAAATACTGACGTTAGTGAGCTGTATAGTACTTGTTTTTCAGCAGACATGTTACGTTGTAGGAACCTACAGCTTGAGAAAGTGGCCAGTAATGTTACATAGAGAATTTCTACTACCCACAGACTCTGTGAAATGAAAAAAGCAAGTTTGCTGAAAGAAATCCTGCACAAGGCTTAGTCAAAATGCTTGTACGCTAAGAATGTGGCCTCAGTTTTCTGTGTGTAGGTAGAACCATGTCAGCATTCACAATATATGCTATATGTTTGGTTTGATACTAGGAGGCAGGCTCCAGCAGTGAGAAAGAAACGGCCAGGCTCTGCTTGGGTTCAGGAGGAGATGGTGGAGCTGTGCTGACTTGTCTGAGGGCTGACTTTATGCTTTCTGCCATGCTAACTCCAAAGGCTGGATGAGGTGATGCTGCTCTTGACGTACAGCCTCCAGATTATCAAGGCGTGCTATAAACCTGAACATGTCAATGGGGGAATGGCTTAATTTAATCTTCCTAAGGTCAAGTATCGGTAGGAAAGAGCAATAAACCTTGTCGATTACACTGTGGCCCTGGGTTCTTCAAAGAGGACAGGAACTAAGTTTCATGCTCCTTTACTTCCTAGGGGGTCTGCTAAGACTGAAGAATTAAAATGCAAGTGGAGAATAAGCTCTTTTGCTTAGTTAGCGGTTGCAGTACTGGCTAAAAAAATAGTGAGAATAATGAAATGATTGCCATAAAAACTTGTGCCAACTACATTGGAGAAACTGTCTCAAGAAAAAAAAACCCAAACAACTTCAGTGTTTTCAAAAAACCTACATTTTGTAGGTTGTTTCTTATAAAACAACAAGGAACAGCAAGGAACTGTCTTCCAGTTTTCTTCCTAGGAGCTTTGGAAACCCACTACCTCATCTTTTTGTTCCCACGAATCAACTTTGAGACATAGCCCCAAGCGTTCGAAAAGGCAAAAAGGTCCATTTTGCAGCTTTGGAGAAACATTGGTTCAACTTTCCTCTTTTATAGGTGGTATGAAATCCCAGTAAGTGAAACTATAACATGGATTCTTATTTTATTCCAACATCCCCCCCCCCCCCCCCCCCCATTTTTGGCGCTGAACCTTTTGTCTCAGCCTGAATGGTTTATCCAGTAGAGTCTGAAAGTGCCTGTTAGACCTGGCTATGTACAGTGTCAGTGCTGTATGGACACTCGGGCTACGAGGCCATGCCTGTCGCTCTACTTTGCTTCCCTCTGCTCTATTCTTCCAGCTTTTGGAGATCGGGTATGCCGTGAAGAAACACTGAAGGTCCCCCTCACTGCTTTTTTGGCGCTGCTTGTGTAGCTTCTCTAAGAAACTGCCGATCTCTTTAGACTTGCAGGAGACAAGTGCGTGAAAGGGAGGATAAACTCTTGCAACAAGTAAGGAATAGTCTATCATTCCTTCTTTACTGAGGGAAACTTTAGCAATTTCATGTTAGAGCAAAAAATGGCATAAGGATCTCAAGTTTTGGACCCAGGACATATTTTATAAATGCTATATCTAACCTTGATGAATAAATTAGATTATAAAGTTATGACCTACTTTTTATCAGCATGTTGTCATTACATGTCTGCTGCTCAAGGAGAATGGATGTGAGGGAATACATTACTGGCCATAAGCATTCTGACTGAAAAAGCGAATAGGTAATTGCTTTATGAAATATTGAGAAAGGGCCTGTGTGTAGGGTTGGATAAGTGGAGTAGGCATAAGTGTATAAAATCGTAATTTTGTAAGTCTTTACTAATTACTGTTCCAAAAAAAACCAACCCAAAAAATCCTCCAACACAAACATCCAACTAACCCCGCAATCCCAACTTGAAGGCTCATTTCCTTCCTGTGAACTAGTACGGTTTTAGTACATCTCAGCACTTACCAACACAGCTGCAAGATGGGAAATCATACTGGGTTTTGGCAGGTGTGTCCAATAAATTTTTTACAGGAGTATCCAATAACTTGGAAGGTGAGTCTAAAAAATTATTGAGAACAGTTCCAGCTGTTCTTTTGGTCGGAGTTTTCTCAGCAGACGAGTTTGCTTGCTGATCTAAGATTGGGGTCTGAGTGTCAAAATCTGCAGCACTGGTATTTCTTGATAGGATGGTAATAGGGCCTGCTGTTTCAACCTTCACATGTTTAGGTGATTTGATAGTAAAAGTCTTGTGATCAAACAGTGATTTGACCTGTATCTGTTTTAGCTGCTGTTCCATTGTCTCGATGATGCTCTTTTGTTGCATGTTCTCACAGCCAAAGTGCTGATTCTCTTGTTTAATTGTTTTTTTCCACATTTTGTTTTCCAGCTGTCCAGCTGATGGACGCATGCAGACGTTAGACTTTGTGCCAGCCTCAATTTTTATAGGCTTGCGTGCTGCATTGGGACCAATCTCGGTTTTGGGTTGCTGGTATGCTTGTTGCTCCTGTTTTTGCAAGAGATGCCACCTTAGAGCAGCGTGCTTTTGAAAATCCTTAGGGGTTTGGGACTGCAAATGACAGCCTCTCTGGTCTTGGGAGTGTGGGGCAGTTTGCTGGCTGTGTGGTAAGTACCGCTGAGGAATCTGCGTAGCTTGTTGGCTCGGGAGATCTTGGTTCAGACTACCACCGTAGCATTGTGTTTGCTGGAGTGGTGGTAGCTGTATAACTGAAGTTTGTTGTGTCTGTTGCTCTTGTTCTTGAAAAGAGTGATTCACATCTTGCTTTGTGGTCAAGTTATTTGAAAAATACTGCACATGTTGCAAGTCCTGCATTTTGTTGGCTCCAAAGCATTCAATATTTGCGGTGTTTTCTTTCTTCTCAGAAATCAAGTGCACGTTGTTTGGGCAGGGATGCTGCAGACTAGCATTTGCTTTCTGAGTGTAAAGGGGAGCTTTGTTGTTCATGCTCTGTACCTGCTCTAGGCCTAGCTGAGGGTTATGCAGTGGGAATGCTGTTGATTTCATGTACTTATTCCCAGTTTGAAAACATTCATCTACTTTAAGCTGATTGAAGGATGTCCTGTCTAGCGGCTGCTCAGCATTGCTTTGGGAGTGGGAAATGGTTTGGGGCAGGTCTTTATTTTTCATCTGCAGAGCCTGTTGCTGGTTTGGGGTTAGCTGCGGACTGCACGGCAGTTGCACCTGCTGTGCCTGTTTTTGAAGCATCTGTTGCAAAATGTGTGAATGCAAGAATTGGTTGTTTTCCCCTGGCTGGGGATTCAAGTGCTGCTGTTTCAAGGGGGCCCCTAAAGGCTGTTCGGCTTGTTGTTCTGGTCTTTGCTGGAAATGGAGCTGCTGCGGAGGGTGTTGCTGCACTTGGGACTTGAGTAGGGAATCCATCTTCGTGAGCTGTGGCTGCGGTGAGTGTTTCTGGAACGGCAGCTGCTTGTCAGCTGTGGGATGCGGCTGCAGCTGGGAGGTCTCGCTTTTGTACAATGGCGGAATTTGTGCCTGTTGCATTATCTTCTGGCTCTGGGGCTGTCCTGAAGGCCCCTTTAATGCATCAGGACTTCCAGCATACTGCTTTGTATAGGCTGTTTCGGCTGTGTTTACCTGGAACTGAAGAATTGATCGCAATAATGCTTCGCTGGGCTTTTGGGAAGGCTCTCCCTGGCGGAACTGGGTGGAAACCAGTTCTATCCAGGCTGGTTTTGAATAATATTGAGCCTGTTGCACAGGCTCTTTCACTTGGTCCTTTTCTTTGTCCGGAGGAATCTCAGGTTCTCTCTGTCCTGGGAAATGCTGATAGTGTTGCTGCAACTCACCCTCACTTCCGCACACTTGCAGGTTTTGGAGGGGGGGCTCTGACGCCGGCGTCATTTCTTCTGGGTGCTGCTGAATTGAGGCGGCCACAGCAGCTTGCGGGTTGCTTTCACTGACATCTTGTTGTGACGTTTGTGCCTGCTGCGGAAGTCTCTGCTGAGGGTGAAGCTGTTGTTGGCTGAGGCTGGGACTTTCTGACATTGGTCCCTGCTGTTGCCCTTCATTCTTTACCTCCCCAGGAAGAGCTTCATCACATCTGTTGTCATAGGAATGGTGTCCTTCTCGCACCACAACGGACAGTGCACTGTTCTTTTTTGGAGCAGGAGGAGTGGAGGAATCTTTGTAAAACGTTGAGTTCTGTTTAAAGAAAGCACCATTTTTTTCTGCTTGCTCAGAAAACCTTTCCAGAGCGGCGCTCTGAGCTTGCAGGTTACTGCTGGAACTTAGAGAGAGGTCTTGGTTGGGAACCTGCCCTACACTTCCATGAACAGTACTGTTTCCTATGGGTAACTGGTGTGGATCATAGCCTGGAATCTGTTGCTGTAGCTGTAGTTCTGGTTTCTGAAGCGAACAGCTACCTGGCAATACAGGTGGTTTACTGGAGTCTTCTGTGTTGTAGACCTCAGTAACCACTACAGCTGGCACTTGAGGCAGCTCAGAGTTTGAGGTCTGTGGGGAAGTGATCTGCCCTGAGGTATGGGATGAATGCGTTGTCTCATAGGACAACTCATTAGTAGCCTGACTGGTAATGGCATTGATATGAGATGTGTTCTTCTGCATTGCTATGGAAACATGTTCTGGATAATATTGAGACAGTGTTTTCTCCAGGAGTTCACCACGCATGTTTTCCATGGAAGAGGCAGAAACTGTAGCACCATTAGGCATTGGCACTGCCTTGTTCTTAAGTAGTAAGACAATGTCCCCGTTGTGGCAACGAACATTCTCCTGCTCCTGCTTATCCTGAATCAGGAGGTCATGAGGGTTTTCTGAACCACCACTGTTGTATCTTGTAGACTGTATCAAATCTGAAGCTTCATTTTCTTGTCCTGTAAAACTCTCGGGTTTCTTCTCACTGTAACAATTGGAGACGCTTGGTTTTTCATTATTATTCTCTGGCTCAGCTTTTTCTCCGTTTACCTCTTTGTCTTGTTTCACTTTCTTGTTTTCATGAAGTCCATACAGAGAGGGCTCACTAAAAGTGCGTTTTATCCCACCATTTTGCATATATTTGGAATATACTTTCTTTTCTTGTAAAAGGTCAGGGCTAACGCGGTTGTTTGGACTTCCCTTCAGGTAGGGCACTCCATAGTTGCTTTTAATGAATAGCCGCTTGTGGTCTCCATTTACTTCAACTTCAGGCCTCTCTGTTGCTGGACTTCCATTCTGTAGCTTCACTGCAGAAGGCTCTGTCTGGCAAACGTGAGAAGATTGCGGTATTAGAAATGGACTCAATCTATTGCCGTCAACATGGTTGGTTCTGTCCTGTTCCATCTGGCCTGCTCCGGGGCCATCCACAAGGCTACCCTCCGAACGTATCTGAAAGAGAAAAGAAACGGGAGAGAATCCAAGTAAATTTTAGTTTCCCTTGATGGACAGCCAATTACTGACAATTCCTGCAGCATTCAAGCACCCATTGTCCTGACCAGCTCCCACACACATGAGCTTGCAGGCATACCTGAGGGGTGTTACACTATCATACCACATTTTGCAGCCCCATGTCTCCCTTCTTCTTGAAGGTTTGTTCTTCAAGATGAAAAGAGAGTGAAAATAGAGTGGTTCCTTACCCCCATTTAACACACAAGCAGATATTTTACCAAAAAAATCTCTCCTAATGGTGCCAACAATATTCTCTGCTTTTGAATGATTTGCATGGACTCCTCTGGCATCACTTCTCCTTGGTAAGGCAGAAAGTCATGCCAAAACCATGGTTCCCAGACTTGGTGCTAATCCTGTTATTTGACTAAGTGTGCCAAACCCTTTTGTGTGACTTGAAGGATTATTGCCACCAAGGTTGCCAATCAGAGGGGAAAAGCTCCTTTCTTTCTGTCTTCAGTTGCCTGACAAGGTCTTTTAAAACTGCCATTCCTAAAGACCACGCAAGTGGCACAATACACACGTGAGACAAAGCCACACTTGATTGCTGTCCATAGGAACTCTTACAGTTCATCAGCACCTTGGTAATGTCGGCAGAAACAAATCGAGAGATTTCTGAAAGTTTTGATGGAAGTGGTATTTTTTCAGGTATAAATATCCTTTCAAATTTACATATAGACATCAGGCATGGCTTAAACTATGCATCTGGGTTTTGAACTGAGCACCACAGCTGTGGAGCTGGGATTTTTTTTCTTCTTTGTTTGGATGGAAAATCCCATTTTCTCATATACTTTTTGTATTTTATTTATAAAATGTTTTTCATTGGATAAAAGTACTGACAATGTGCAGTGAACAAATTCCATATAATGACAAGCTAATCCTGTTCACATGGATCTTCCCAGGATTCACAATCCCAGTTAACATAGATAAAGCCCTTGTTTGACTCTGCTTGTAATTCATTCTTTGTTTGCTTTATAGTTCTCAACCAGTCACAAATGACAGAAGACAGACTGACAGAGGGTCTTACAGATGTGAGATTGCACAGAGAAAATTTGGACTCATGCATGTCTTTATCCTGAAGCTTTTATTTTTAGTTTGCATAAAGGGGAATCTCAAGGGTTGTCCATTGCCAGGTCATCCTTCGTTGGACTGCAAAGTCAGGAGAAGCACTACACATGGCTGGTATTACCACCACATAGGAAGAACTATTACACTGAAAAATTTCTCCCATCACGGTTGCTCTGCTTATGTATTTATCCTACACGAATATTTTTTTTTTTTTTTAAATGCTAAGGAACATCTAATTTATACAGTTTTCAGTGCAGTAGTGCCTTACTCAGTTGAGTAATATGATTCTAAAATGCTTTTAAAAGTAATATTAATTCATGAGATTCATTACATCCAGCAGAATCCCCTCTGCTTGCAGCTCTGATTTCAGTATCAGGACAATTCAAACATATATTTTGACTGGCAAGCACTTATATGATGACTTGTATCCACTCCCTCCTTATCCCAAACTTGGTTTTAGATTTACTTTTGACCTCCTTAAGTTTTTTCTTTTCTTTCTGTACTGAATTTATGTTTTGTATGACAGAAGTAGAGAAGTTCTCTCTGCAAGTAACGGTACTTAAAAAAAGAGGTTTTGAAGGCAAAGCTAAGAACAGGGAGATGGAAAAGAACATTTGTCCATCTTCCCTATTTTCTTGACAAGGTAAGGTAGGCTTCTTTCCTTCTAGATATATTTCAGTATATTTCCCAACCTAGCTTTAAAGTACCTCAAGACATGAGCCTTTGCAGCTTTCCCAGGGAGACGATATTCCACACTTAACACAAAGCAGCATGAAAAGAATTCCTTTGGTGTGTCATTCTAGGCCAGGTGGTGGAATGATGCTCCAAGAGTGTCTCAAAAATAAAACGTCAGCCTAATTTGGAAGCCATTCTTTGCCTTCACACCTTTCATACCTAGAAATCGCAGCTGAACCACAACTCAGACATGAGTGTGTGGGCTGCTGTATTTTGCAAGTATGAAATGAAATAAAAGGCACCGTAGTAATTAATACTGTGCTGTCAAGCTGCTTCTAAAATATTTATTTCTTTAAAGAAAGTTTTAGTCTGTGTGATTGAGCTGTGAGAAACTTCCTCTGGCCATCAAAGTCTGCCTTGCTGCTTGTGTTCTGGTGTACCATGTGGGTTGCAACTAAATTCCTTCTGAGAGTTCCCAGACAATCTTTCTTCTCAACTCCCTACTGATAGGTAAAAACACCTTTTTGTTTAGAAGTGCGGGCTGCCTGACTTCTCTAAACTTAGCTTGCAAACCCCTCAAAGGAGCACATCTGTGCTTCAGAAAAGAGTCGTGGGTTCATGCCGTCCTCAAAAACTGCAAGTTTATCTTCACTGTGTGACATAGGTTATTATTCATGGTACTCTCAGAGACCTCATGGTATGAGTGAACCAGTTCCCCCAATTTCTGATCACCTCCAGTGTAAAAGTCACTGGTGTTAGACATTGCAAAGGACATGGAAATAATCTGGCTCTTTAAAATACGAAGTTAATTCATCGATTAAAAGTGCCAGATTTGCATTCTTTGAAATGCATCTAGGATTGTAGTGACTTTGTGTTATACTTCTTTCTCTCTCTGTCTACACTCAGTTATTCACAATCCTCAAGTCACACCTGAGAACAAATCTTGCTCAAGCAGCTACAAATCACAGCAATTATTTGTAATTTAAAACTGGCAAAAGACAAATGGCAGGGATACCTTTATTACTGGTTTTAACTGGGACACCATGAACATATCCTTGATGCTACTACTAAGCAGAGCTGGCTGCACCTTACAAAGTCTCTGTGCTCTTCTTTATAATTGTTGTGGGTGAACTGTCTGCCTCTCAAAGTAAATCTGCCTTTCCCTAAGTGTAGCAGTTAGCCTTTTTTCTCTTTCCCATAACTGTATTTTATCCAGACTGTTTAGAAGCTCCACATATTTTTCTTCAGCTATAATTCATTAGAAATTCAAGTCACATCAGCAGCATCTGTGAAACAATTACTGCATCTAGGACTGACTCTGCAGTCTAATCCATCATAATTATGACTGGCCTCTTTGAAGATGCCATGATGCGTGACTTAAATATAGCACATTACTGTGCAAATGGATCAGCATCTCATCCCACCAATATGCATTCAAGTTATAATTCAGTCCACCACCGTTTGACTTTTTCAGATGCAATCAATGTATGTACATTTATTTCTTGCCACATATGGGGCACAAATTGGAAATCAGGTACTGAAAGAGTTTTTGAGATTTTTTTGTTTGTTTGTTTTATGGGCAAGTTTGGCATATTCTTGCCACCTCTATCAATACGGGAATACCAAAAGACTGTGGAAGGCGTTGTTATGAGTGCGACAAACATTTCCGTGGCAACAGAAGTACTCTTAATTATGTCATTTTCTTTCATGGAAGATCTTTCTTTACTTTTAGCCAGTTCTGGAGGGTCATACCTTATTTTATATAGCACCCGTAGCTGGGGAGTTTGTGAATGCAGAGCAGCTCAGATGAATGAATGGACAAATACACCCACTGCAGGGGAGTACAATCTTCTGCAAAGCTGGGCAAGATTCCCAGTACAAAAAGTAGCTGGGAGGATGCTGTGTTAGAGTACTCGTGGCCCTAAAAGGACCAAAAGGTGGCATGTCAGATGGGTTGTTTCCCCTTCTGGGGTTAGCTGGGATAGAAATATATCTCCTCAGAGGTTTTTCTCCCTGCCAGAAATATACCTCCTCAGATCATGACCTCAGCTGACTTGTGCTCAAGTGATTATCAGCATGAGACTCAAGAAAGCAGAAGTCAGATACTCGGGAACTTGTTGATGGCTCACTGGGTAGTTCCTGGAGTGCTGCCACAGCCTCCATCCTGCTGGCACCCTTCTGCCACCGCCAGATGACACAGAGGTCTAAATTGCTCCCAGACAAGAAAGCCCTGTAGTACTTTCTAGACACGTGAATTTACCTATATGTCTTGCCAAACTCCAGTTTGGTAGGTTGTACTTTCTGCTTACACACTCCTGCTCCTATCACCTGGGTACAGTAGTTGGCTTCACTTCTGGCTTAATTTGCCGTGTATTATTATGTGCTGTTGTGCAGTTACTTCTCTCCTCTGAAGCTCATGCTGCTGGCAAAGCGGTCTAAATCCTGAACTTCCAACAAGTGAAAAAGCTCCTAAAAGTGAAGGGTTTTTTCTTTTTTCCTATTTCAAGAATGAATGAAAATTTGAGAAAAGGCATGAGTAGACTTATTCCTAAGTAAGGACACTCGTACATGGCATTATCAGAAGGCTCAATTTCTGCACTAAACCCTTAAATGTTCTGGACCTGCATACATGCAAAATTGTTTCTGATTAACTCTGTCAAAGTTTTCTCTTTTTTAACTTTGGAACAAGACGTGTAAGCAGTTATAATGATGCTCAACACTGTGATTCATAGCTATGTGGTTATCATGGGATGTCATTTTACTGTGGCCTATCTAAGTAGCAGTTGCTTCAGCTGTGCCTTGGGTTAACACCTATAAGCAAGCTGCAAATGCCACTAGAGGAGAAAAGATGTGCAGTTAACTCAGATGTCTAATGGGTGATGTAACACATCAAAGCTCCTTATTACCATTATTGCTGGGATAAAATGTTGCACACATGAAAACTGTGGTATAGTTTAAGGATTTCCTATATGTTTTGCACTTAAGGTGCACTGTGTTTATACCCTGAGAAACCAAACAAGCTTCCACGTGGAAACTAATGGGAGAGGCAAGACCAGGACTACGCCTGCCCAGACTCTGGGTGGTTTGCCATTCACGGAACAGCTTCTTCCCAAGCTAGGGTTGCTGGTAGTTTGTAATAAATACAGTACCATCAGAAATCAAACCCTGTGTGGGCCTGTTGTTTAAATATGGGTTTAACATGTTTTTCTGAAGTCAAGGCACCCATGAGAGAGAATTTTAACCCTGTTGTCCAAAGCAGATTTGAAAGAGAGATTGCATTCATGCCCAAGGTGAACTGAGGCTCTGAACCCCACAACAAGCCCTAAGGATTTGCTCTGCTATCTACCAGCATCACTGCTGCCCTGCTGCAACTGTGGTAGCTGAGGAAAACACAGTGAAACTTCAAGGCAGATGTAAAGGAGGCCCCAGAAGGACAAGGACACTCTGTTGTTAGCTGGGCTCTATGGCTTACAATGGGGTCCTTTTGCACAGCATTCAGCTGTCTCTTCATTTGGATAGTATATTTATTCAGTGCATTAGCAATGCTTTGGAAAAAACTTGTGTAAGGATGCTGTGCCTTCTCTGTCCCTTGAAATTTTTAAGTTAAGGCTATATTTCTTTCTAAAATATAGATATTGCTTTCTCATTGTAGCTTTAAATAGCAGTGAAGGGGTTAATCTAGAAACTACTGGATGAGACTCTGTGACTGTATTCTGCAGGAGGTCATATTACATGAATATAATTGTCTTTGGCATTTAGATCTACGAATAATCTGTGTCAAACAAAAGAAAATGTGGGATGGCTAAATTTTGTTACCTAATTTATAGCTAATTTATCCTTAATTTACAGGGAAAGTGGTGACTAGCGAATATAGATATAAGCAGACATAAGGGAATGAAGAGCATGGGATTTGTGAAATATGAGGATTAATAATTCATTAAACCTTATCCAAGCCAGAAGCCTCATAATTCATGCATTTTTAAATCAACTAGTGCTAAACCCCCCTCAATTTATTGACACCAGTTCTTGCATTTCAGTGATGCAGTGATCTAATTGCAAAAGCTCTTGAATCAGTTTGATTTTTGACCTTAATACAGAGGGCAAGAGAGTAAAGCTAAACTGGTCTGCACAGTGATTTCCCCTTGCTACATTATATGACCATCAACAAGACTGGATACTGCATAGTATCTACCCAGACATGAAAAATTGCACTATTTTAACAATTGCATAAAATCCAGGGGAGCGAAAATTAAATGCCTCTACAATACGGGTGGAAAAAAACAATTACGTGAAGGAAATGAATTCAGGAATATAAAATGCGAGTAAATAGGAATTATAATGTCACATCACACAGCTCTCCAGTTCCTATTTTTTTGTGATTTATGTCCTATACAAACTTTGCACCTAATTGTACCATTTAGCACTTCTAACAGAAGAACACAACTCTTCAAGTCACTCGTAATGCCACAATCGTATGACTAGATTAGAAATCTTTCCCAAAAGGTTGAACTTTCAAACCAGGTTGGATTTAAGAGACAAAAGGACCTTCGCCCTGTAACAACGAGAACATTCAAGATGAGGTTGGCACCTATGCTTGTTCTTGCCGGTTGTAAGCTTGTTTCTGTGGTTTAGATTTGGAGTATGGTGGATCCAGGTGGTTTATACTGACAGGCCACTGCACAGAGCTATATTACTTCCCAAGTTAGCCTGTTTGACATTACCTTCGGTGTTGGTATGTTGACATACTTTAAGACAAGTATTGCTCAATTTCTCAAGCACCACTTTGGCTATTATACATCTCTCACAAATACAGGGAAGCTGAACTAAAACACCCTTTTGCCTTTGCTGTTTTTGAGAGTCATTGCAGTTGACAATTGTAATAGGAAGGCTGCGGGGATGGGAGTTACAGTGTTTAACCCTGGGGATGCTCAAATAAGTGTGCACCAAGTGAGATGCTTCTGTGCCTGGGTATAATGAGAAACTTCTCTTGTGTGCCTGTGAAGTTTGGACAGGCAAAATTGTCTCAAATTGTGACCCACACAGGGTATCGTTTGGGTAATCCACCAATGCCTGTGGATTCAACATCGCGGAACATGTTGGGGTAGGAAAACAGAACCAACTCTCTTTTTTTCTTCATCTCAGCTAGTTACCATGCTAGGTTAGGTGCGTTGAGCAAAGGCTGGCAAGGTAGGGTGGGCGGTGTTATCAGGTGCACAACTGGTGCTTAGACCTGCTTTTGATTTCTGGAGAAATGGTGTAATTTGAGGGATGATTTTCCTCTCAGTACTTCAGCTACCCCATGCGTCAAATGGTAATGACGATACTGGCCACTGATTAAAATCAGCTATCCGAGAGCAATAGCTAGCTGCTCATGCTATTCTGACCGAGCTCTCTAGTGCAGCGTGCCTCTGTGTGAACACGCCAGAATAAGCAAGCGTTGGTGGCTGAACTGTTCAAGACACACTTGATGTTATCAACCTGCTGTTTAGGGAAGGTTACCAAGAGGTCAGTGTCATCATTATCTTCCAGTTTCTATGATCTTTGTCCATCTGGCTTCAGACCTGGATATAGCACGGATTTCTTGGGTTGATGACTTCCTGACACCAGTCGAAGGTCGGTTATCCATGATGACTTCATCACAGCTGTCGGCAGAGTTAAGTAATTTGCTATTAAGTAGTACATCCTCCTTGAGAACTAGAAGCAGTGGAAGAGATTCTCTTGGCCCTCTTCACCCCATACTATAAAGAAGAAAGGGAGGACCCAAAGGAAGAACCACTTGCAAGCTACAGATTTCAGGGTTTCATCATGTTGGGACAGTAACTTTAGAAAACAGGAACAAAAATGGTCCTGTTTGGCACGTGGATGGAAGAACTGATAGAAGAGAGTAAAATATTGTGGGTTGCGGCGTCCTCAGAAAGCCTATTTACACAGCTCTGTTTTCCATTATCCTTTGAACTCCAAATAGGAAATCCTGTTGGCCTTCCAGTTCTGATGAACACAGAATTTTGGATGAAGTGCAGTTTTTTTACATTTCTCCAAAAGTTGAAGGTGAAGGTTATACTGAGAGGAGAGTGGGGAGAATGCAGAGACAAGGGTTGATGACTCCAAGGATTACTCTGACTGTTGCTCCCACATGCCCAGATGATAAAGCACAGCGTTCAGCCCCTTCACGGGCCTCACTATGGTAGCCTTTACACCCCTATACACATTCCTCCTCTGTTTTTCTCATGCCTCTGCCACACCTAGGCTGGGATGCTGTGGTGAACTCAATTTTCAGCTACTATTCTTGGCTGATGAGAAATGAGAGGCAGCACAGAGACAGCTTCCATGCTACACAGCGTGTGCTGTGCACGCCGGCGTACCGGAGGGGCAGGTGCTGGGGATCCCTGCCAGGGGCGGTGAGCCATGAGATACCCGTGTGTCTGTACGCAAGATGCTGCGTGCCACTGCAGCTTTTGCGTGGTTTCCTACATCCTTCTGGGGATTTACTTCCAGATGGTGAAGTTGGAGGAGTTGAGCCAAAACAAGGGTACTTGCTTTGGAAAGATCTTGTGCTGTTTTAATTGTTGCATGATTTGATTTAAAAATGTGTTTTTCATGCCCATTTGTGATTTTTTTTTTCTTCCTTCCAGTTTGTGCCTTCCATGACTTACAAACCAAACCAATAGCTCATAAACACCTGGGAAAAATAGGTTTGTCAGGGGCCTGAGGAGGTGAGTGCCCTGTTCCTCTGCTCCAGGGCAGCACCAGCCAGACCTGTGCCAGTCCACTCCAACCTGTTTTCAAAGGTCTCTAATGATGAGGGTTGCATAATAACCCACAGTTACATGCAGTGCTTCATTAACCTTACATATTAGAAAGCTTCTACCATTTAAAACATAACCCTAGATCGTCTCTTCCCATCTACCACAGACTCGCAGAGCAGTTTTTTTCTTCTGTGCTATGGCTTCTTTCTCTCCGTGTAACTGAAGACTGTTATTAATGCTCCCCTCTTAGACAGAATAAACAACCCAGTTCATGACATCTGATCTGCTCCCCGGGTGGATCTATATCCATACCATTTGTTCCCTGACCAGATGCACGGAGGTCACAAAGCAAATGCAACAGTCTGTTCTTTGGAGACCGTATGCACATACCACATTCTGCTGGATTTTCCATGAGTTCAGATGTTTGATATACAAGCAGCTATAATATCTGCCTATATAATATTTCAAATACCTGTATGAATTAACTTGGCTTTCTCCCCAGTAACTAAAATCAGTTTTATTCCCTCAGCGTGAGAGGGACTGAATAAATCGCATTGAAATCAACAGAACAGGCTCATTACTTCTAGCAGAGCTTTATAGAGGAGGTTGTTTCCTTAAAACCTGACTTCAGTATGTTTAAGTCTGTGAGCTACTGGCACAAACATCTCTTCTGACTTCCACTGTTGCTGAGGCACCACAGAAGATAAGAATCTAATGCATTTTTAGAGGTCTATTAGAAGATGCTCCCTAGAGCTACAGTTGCCATTCAGCTTCTTTCTGCATTCGTGTGTGGTCTTCAGGAGCAGTTTTCATGTGGGTTATTGCAATCTACATGCAACAATGGCATGGATTATCGTACTGAAATCTACGTCTGAGAAAATAGTTACAACTGACTCTCCAGATGTACAAGAGATGAAAGACAACGTGTTTTTGATGACCAGAGCCAGCTGACGACCTAAGAGCAGTCGAGATCTAACCTTGATAAAAGCACAACTCTGGGACACAAACAAAACGTGGGAGCCGGCACTGCCTTGCCACAGTTCTGAGCACACAAGAGAGCTTGGCACAGGTACTGTTGCCATCCCCTTCAGTTTTAGGTTGGAGTTGAAGATGTGGGACTACATTTTCAGTTTGAATACTCAACATACGAGCTTGGAAAGAACTTGGTTATTGACTAATCATAGATAAAATGGCCCAGGGCCCAAACAAATTGTAAATCAAGAGACGCCCACTTCACATCATGCCAGTGTTTATCAAGGAGTTACAGCCTAGCTTCTTAAGGTTCTTAAGCTTCTTAAGATATTCTGTAGTTACCATCTTGGCTACAGACATTTTCCCCCCTTTCTAATTCTAGCTTTTTATTACTTGGCAAGAGAGATTTTAGCTTTTTCTTCAGAAGGCCACTATTAATCCTGTTCTGAGGATCAATGGATGGGCTGCAGTTCATGCTTCCACACAACTGAGGCCATTTCTGAGTTCCTTCTTGTTACATCCTCGCTTACACAGAACGCGGTTTTTACTATAGCCATTTAAAACTTAACATTTAATGGGCAGTATATGGGGAATTTTATGTATTTTGTGGCAAGAAACATTTAGTTAGAGAGCTACTAGAGAAAAAAGCTTATTACAGGGAGACAGGCGTTTGCCTTTCTGTGGAATCTCCCTCTGGTGTTTCAGGGAAACTGGAAACCAGTAAAAAATCTAGATTTTGTGAACAGGATGTTTGTTTTAAAACACAGATCTAACGTGAATGTTTCTGCCTTTAACCAAATTACAAGACTGGATAAAAACTTGGGATTGCTGTGCTGAGAAAGGGTTGGGATTCCAGAACGAGCTGGCATTCCTGCTTTCCTTTCATTTCCAATAATTCAAAGCACATTCTTTCTCCTGTTTAAATTTTCCTCTTTATGGCGAGATGCAACATGAAGAGACAGAAAATTCACTGCCGCCAAGCTAAAAGAGGGGGAAAAAACTGGCAGATTGTGTTTTAACTCTCGCTAAGACTTTCAGACTCCCGCAGCTGACACTTGGAAGAGCAGTATTTGAGCAGTCCTGAAAGGAACTGCAACACTCCTCTCTCTGTCCTTCCTTTTCAAATATTTTCAAAGCTTTGAAAACAGTCGGTTGTTCTTCGTTCTGGCAACTCGCCATTTGCTGCCGGCTCACATCAGTTCATAGTCTTCCGAGGTATCCAGTGGCCCACATGGATTTGCAAGAGTTTGCAGCTCTAATGAAAGACCTTTGATATTTTGGGATATTTAAAAGACATACAGAAATGGGTGAGTTAAAAGAGCTGTTGTCAGTTCCCGCAAAGCCCACTTCATATTCTCAGTCACGAGATACCATTTCACTAATTGATTACTGTTTGTCCATAACATAGTCATACTCTTAGTGCACAAAGCAGCAGTGTGGATGAAAAGCTCGCCATTGTAAAGTACACACTCAACTGGACTTAAAAAGCTGGGAACTATAGACAAATCTAAGATATGGGACTACTTTGAATGAAACTCATAAATCATAGCTGAGGCTTTTTTCAGCTTAAGTAAATAACTTTACTACAGATAGTGAAAATTAATGGAAGCATTTTAAATGCCTCTCTTCACTCTTCCTTGGAAGGGTGGCAGGTGAGCTCTCCTTGAAAAGGGTCAGGTGACTTTTTGTTATTTAAATCCACACCTCCAGCAATGAGGACCTGATCCTGCAAGTCCTGCAGAACTGCTCCTAGCTGGCAAGGTTATGCGAAGTGTTTGCCAGGCTAGTCCTTTAGCCAGAAGTCTAATAGCTGCAGTGGTCTTGAGCTCAGGAATGCAGGTGAAGGGATGAACGCCTTGCATTGTGCTGGTTGAGTTCCCGTAAGCTTATGTGCATCCTTGTACCTGAAGTGTGATTGCGCAGCACAGTCGCTGCTTTTCTTGCCAACACAAACCTTTGCTCCCTCCCTCTTCCACCCCAACCCCTCCCCCAAAACACATCAGGGAGAGAACAAGGTTGGGGGCAAATCAAGGATGACAGGCATTAAGCTCTGACATGTGCAACTGGTTTTGCTCAGAAGAAAACGCAACGCAGTCTGCACTTGGTGGTATTACTTCTATACAGCCTGTGGGGGCAATGAACCAATGTACCGCTGCTTTTCCTTAAAAAAAAAGGTGGGGAGGGCAGGTAGGGAGAAGAGAGGAGACAGCTATCAGGATACTAAATGTCTAATGCAGTCATTTAAGCTAACATGCATGCCACTGCGGAATGCATATAAGGACACTTTATTTTTGGTTTGTTAACAATTTGAGGGTCAGCCAGGTTGATTATGAGAAAATGAGCTAATAATTTTACTGTGGGAAAGGTGGGCAACAATGATGAATGGCAAAGTTTATCTGCTCATTATACTCCACAGCAAAAGCAACCCTTCCTAACAGCCTCATCTAGCTCACAAAAGCTTGCATGTAATTGATGCGTAATAAATCAGAAGCATGCCTCAGCTCCCCAAACCAAAATGATCTTAAAAGTTTATATTAGGTATTGGTGATTAAGCAAACATCCTGAAAAGTAAGTTGCACCTAAAATTAGAACTAAAAATGAGATGGGCAGAAAAAAATATTCTGGAGTACCTGCAGTTAACCTTTAAAAAAGCATGTGGAGGACTAAAGCAAATCAGGTGAGCACTAGAGACTGGATATGTGTTCCCATACTGCTGTGCATCAACTCTGCAGCATGCCATGTCCTTCAGAGGAATTATGGCATGAAGCTGTTTAGAGTCTATGTTCAGGGTGCTGATGCCTCCCAGCCCATCCTGTTTCCTACCTTCTCCCTTTGGTACCGTTAAGGTCCTTTCACTGGCTGGTCCCAACAAAACCATGCTCCTGTCTTCAAGGGGAGGGGTCAGCCTGGCATGTGGGCCCAGGGCACGCAAGTGATACAGGATATGTGTCTGTACCGCCCCGCAGGGCCCTAGTCCCATCCTGGAAACCAATGGGTATCCCAGCAGCTCCCGACCTCCCCCCCGGCTGAGGTCCCTGCCCCAGCCCTTGTTCCCAGAGGTGTGGAGGCAGGGATGTCTTCAGAGCTTTCAGAAGGTTATGACAGATGACTTGTACGATCAGGACGCTGGCTACTCTGATGTTAAATATTTATTTGCTCTTTTTCCTCATGTCCCACTTCCTCATAGACCGCAATACAACCAGGCAGCACAGTCTTACTCTTCCTTCAGTTTTTCTGGCTTCATTGAAAAACTTCAATGTCTTAAAAACAGCTGCTACTACTTAATGATCTTTTGGTAACTAAGGCTGATTTCTTTTGTTATGCTCTCTGAAGATTAAATTTTGCTCTGGACTCTATTGCCTGAAGGATGCTATTGTAAAAGAAGATACTCAGAAATCAGCAAAAAGATGTTAAAGCTAAAACAGAAAACCCAAACGCTTAACTCTAGCAGTGCTGCTGCCAATGAGTTTGAGAAAATATCCTGAGATTATGCTAAAACCAGTCTGGTATTGTGGGCTGATGGCTGAGGAACTGCTTTCTAACAATGTACACAGCCTTGCAAAAGAATAAAACCTCCATGATATAAGAGATGCTTCTTTGATGTTAGGTTTTAAATCCTGATTTGATCAAACAGGCTATCATGCAAATAACTAGATGCTAGTAGAGCATTGCTATTGCTTTGGATTGTGAGGAGGGAAATACAAAGCTCAAGGATTTACAGTCCCTTTTACAAGAGACCCATTGGGGAGAGTCTGCATGTCCCGAATACTGAAAAGCTCAATCAGGATTACAAAGGAAATTGCTATAAAAGATTAAAATATGCGGTCAGCAGTAATAACTCTCCCTCTGTTTGTTGTCTCAGATTGTATTTGTGTTGGAGGAAAGATTGGTGTACTTCAGATAGCAGCAAGGAAGAGAGAGAGAGAGACGATTCGAGAGAGATTTTTCCATGACAAGGTTAACAAGAGGAAGTGGATGGGCATGGGGGAATGTGCTCCACAGAGCTGCAGGAAGCTGAAGTTGGAGGAAGGCAGCACAGCAACTGGAGACAGAGCTGAAGACTTTGATGAGTACAAACACTGACAGTAGTTTTTGGAGATGAAATTACCTAGGATTGCCAACTGACCCAGTCTTCAAGTCTCCCCTTGCTGGGATGCTCCTGCGGCACCCGCCAGGGTTTGCCTGTTCCCCCAGGGACTGGCAGGCAGTGACCTTCATTGGGTGTTTATTACAGAAGGCGAATTACCATAGTGATTCAAGGGCCCAAAAAGGCAGGAGAATCAAGCTAATTCCTCCAGATATGGCTGATGAGAAAAGCCTTCCTTCTTAATTGAAAGTTTAAGCTCATGTTTTGCAACTATGGCACTCGTTTCCAAGTAACTAAAATAACTTTGATTCAAATCTGTCTATAGGAACTTGCTCACATGACCCTTTTTATCTCCCAGTGCAGAGCAACTCTGTATGTTTCCCTGATCCTGCCGACTTCCTCTGAAATCCTCTCCTCCCATCTAGCCTGATACCAGGAGACATGCTCATTTGACCTGAGCTACCAACTGTGGGATTTAAGCAGCCACTTCTTTGAGGCTAACTGTCTCTGGAGAGCCATCCTACTCCCGCAGCAAGCAGTGGGTTACTGAACGATACTGGGGCTTGCACGTGACACCACTTAGCCTTCCTTTGATGTTCCAGCTGATACAGGGCATCAGCCTTCACCAGTTATTCTGCTCATACAGGTCGCAACTGCAGATACAGATTCACAAGGAATTACAGTAACCAATATGTAACAATGTACAAAATTTAGGAAACACATTTTGTAAGCACTTCTTTAAGTACTCGCTGTTACCTCTTTCTGTTAAAGGTATAGATACATATTTATAGTATACAGAACCAGATTATTTAAGGCAAGTACTGCCAACATTATCTTTTAAGAACAGATTTGCATTTCACACACAAAGACGTGAGGATGGTAACTAGTGCACATGTTATGGTGAACAGTAACTCTCCCTGAAGGATTCAGGGTGGCCAGACTGCCACCACATCCCAGACTGACATGGCTGGGAAACCCCAGCACCTTTTCCATCCCTGGGGAATGCAGCTTGCAAAATGCTATTCCCACCTTTGGCTCCCCATTGGGCACCTGGCAGGCACTGTGTGTCTATGCACAGTTCTTTGTTTGAATACTTAGGAGACTTAGGACCTAACGTGAGAAGTGGGAGGCTGTGCATCTGCCTGTTCAAATCACAGCTTGTGTGTCTGTAAAACAGTGGCCACAGGCCATGGGCCATGTACAGCTTGGCATGGCAAAGTGTAGAGCACATAGTACAGGATATAGGGTGTGTTTTTCTGACCAGAAGTTCAGGGATGAACTATTCATAGACATTGTAAAAGAAATAGCTATACTTTTAAGTTTTAAATGAACTTTGTTGACTTGAGATGTAGTGGGTTTTCAATAAGGAGACTGAAAAGAGGAGCAGCCATAACATCTGTTGTTAATGTTTGTACTCATTTGTGGCCTTATCATCATTTAGATTCAGTTTTAGGTACAACTACTTAAACAAGTGCAAAGTGATTTGCTACTTTATTTACACTTTCATTTACATGTACTATACGTGGAAAAGAGGACCATAAACTTTTGCATCCATTACAATGGACAGGAAAACTGGCATTGACTGGACCAGAGACCAGATTTTACACAGAAACATTAGGGACTCTAGTAACTTATAGGTGCTACTTTCAATAACAGGAAAAGTAGTCAGTGGTGGTATTTTTTATATTGGTCATGCCCCAGTAACTCCCACAGTGCTCTTCTTTTGTAATACTGAATCTTTTATTGCTTGACAATGTTTATTTGCATTCTTTGTATTTTTTGCTTGAAGGGAAACTCTTCTGTGAGTCTTTTTTAAAAAAAAAAAAACAACAAAAAACCACACACAAAACCCCAACCACTTTAATTTCTGTATTTCTCATCTTCTCAAAGGGAAAAAATAGATTTATAATATCTGAATGAAGAAAAGAAGATGGATAATATTAAGTACCTGACACCTCCAGAGAGCAAAGATCATCAGCTTTCTCTTTCAGTGTTACAGTTAGAAAGTGTATTTGACAAAGTTATGCTGTCAAATAGATCATCTGCTGGGAAGATTTACACAGTTCTCTCACTTGTTATCTTTTAGTCATGACACAAAGCTTAGTTAAAGTCAAGTCACCACAGATGACAAACGAGAAACTGTGTTTCTTCACTTAAAATCTTAAAATGCACAAAGTAGTTGCATTAGAGTTTCCTGCCCCGTACAATGTTGCTCCTGAATGCATATTCCAAGATCCCATCAACTGTGTTGCTGCATTTTTGCTCAGGACAATTTAGCATCTGAGCATTTGAGTCAAAGCCCAGGGAAGTCAAAATGACACTGCAAGGTCTTAGATAAGAGAGATATTCCTAAAAGACACCCCATACCCAGAAAGGTTTGTATTTTCATATCCCATATGACTTTGGTCCATGGTCAGTGTCTGTCTTACAAGCGGAATTGCAAAATGCTTTCTGGCGGGAAACTGAATCAGTAATGGATGGGCAGAAATCTCTTTCCTTCCTCAGAAAGAAAGTCCTCACAGTTGGTTGTTTTTATTGTTTTCATTTCAACATTGGCTGTATTTGAGAGCTGCTGAGGAAGGAAGAAAATCTAGGCAAATCTCATGCTTATACTTTTTGTCCTAGAGAAAAATTTCTACATTCTTTTTTCTTTTATTCTTCCCAATTTTAGAACAGCTAAGATTTTTCTTGGCTATCTTTAGGTGTGAGGGAAAGGGATTACTTCTTAGCTTTAAATGGCATTTTAGCAATCCAGAAAAACAACCCTCTGTCATAATGAAGAGCAGTATCTTCACCTTGTAGCAGGTGATAAAAGTGGCATAGCAAGATTACTGTTTTTGCAAGGGTAAACTCTAGTTCTGCAGTTCAGACATAAAATAGGAATCTTTCTAGATTAGGAGAAAAAGGAGTTACAGATGTGCATAATCCTTGTCACAGTTGACTTTTTCTCTCCTTGAGCTTATGGGTGTTTTCTCAAGAAGTAGAAATTCTTGTTCTTGCTGTGCGTGGAGGCAATAAGGAGAGTATCACAGGGGGAGGCAGTTGTGTTTTCCTAACAGGTAAATTACTGTTTAAGGAGGGAGGGAAAGAACAGGCAGAAACTGCTTGGGGGGGATGTTTTGCCCAGGGTAAGGAGAAAATATATAGTATCACAGCTGAGATCAGCTACACTGAAAAGACTGTAAGAAAATGAGATGGAGAGAGAGTGGGGGGGATCCAAAGTTTGTAGAAGAAAAATGCAGCCACCAGAGATCAGCATTCAGATTTGAAACTCCTGTTTTTTTAGAGAAAGAAAGAATGGGATGAGGGTTTTTTAATCATTATCTGATGAAATGTTTATTTAACAGAGAAGAAAAATGCAAATACAGGAAATCTTCTATGCCTGGGTTAAGAAAACCCTAAGAGTCACTAACGCATTGAATAAATCCTGTTTTAGGCAGGTAATGACTTGAAACTCCTCGCTGAAAACAAAGGTGGTTCACAATGATGCGTGACAGATGCAGAAGCAATGTGACTGTGAGATGGCACAGTTATTCCAGTTTCAGGGACGATGGGAGTTTATCTAAGGATAAAGGAGGGAGGGATTCCCTGTGCAAGGTCAGTGTCAGGGAGAGATCTAGGGGGAGACCAGCTGTCTGTACTTACTAACCTCTAATCCAGGAGGATGGCTTTGTTGTGCTGCTCCAATACAGAACAGGTTAGATTGAATGCCAAGGAGGTACTGGCCATCTAGGAAGTCATCTTCTGTTTCACTGATGTTGGTTCTTGTTGTTTTGTTTTGTTTTCCCCTCTCTTTGTATGTAAAACAAGTGTTCAAGGAGTTCCTGACCAGAGATCACCCTGCCCCTCTCTAATAGCGGCATTGCGAGCAATGTGGCTGCTGCTGGCCGAAGGGCTTGACAGCACTTCACAAAAAGCCCCGATAGTACATAAATTCAGATCTTCACCAGATAGATAATTTTATGTGGTCTGCAGAAGAATAGGCCTTTGTCAGAATGAGATGATAGCTGACTTTGTTTGGGAGGGGGAGGGGAGGGAGGAGGGAGTTTTCTCAATTTCTGTGTATTTCTATTCAGCTGCTGCAGAAACATCCCCATCTGCTTTGAATCTACATTCTAATTCCAAACCCTAGCAAGAAATGAAGCAAGCTGGCTTGGTCTGCCTGGCAAAGTACACACACAGCAAGTTGCTGAGCTGAAAGCTGTTCCAAAATCCAGGAATGTAACAAACTTAAAAGCCAAGTTACCTGGCTTTGGGCTCTGTTTAACTGTATGATGATGATAATCAGAAAATGAATTTCATCAGTCTGTCCTTTAAATGTTGTTACTTACTCAAGAGTATGTGCTTTCTTTGCTATCTGCTCTGTCAGGACAATTTGGTATAAGAAAGTGACACGGTAAATAAGAAAACCCAAACCCACTTCATTTCTCTGGTGAAAGCAGGCAATGAGGCTTTCCCTGCTCTCCTGCCTGATTAATGGATCATGAAACAGAGGGTCCAAATTAAATTGTTGATTACCCTCATTTATAACACCTATATCTGAATTCATGTAGTATGACATGATTTTTGCCACTAACAGTACAATCTTGCGTATTTTATATATATATATATATATATATATGAATGCTCAAGGGCTTATTTTAGCTTTATGACCTGCACAGTTTGAGTTTTTGCTTGCCTTTCCTAGTGCAGGAAATTTTATCCCTAACTGTCAACAGGTGTCAGAAACAGAAGCAGCTGGAGCCAGAGCTGAACAACATTTCTGTTCTGATCTGATAAACTTGCAAATTAACCACATGTAACTTCTGTTATGGACGCCCAGCAAATGCTAATCGTGATGCAGACCCTAAGTTAATTTCTGTGCCTGTTTCACAAGCTGTAACAGGGGATAGTGAGTGATATACAGACTAACTCGTAGGCTGATAAGAAGCAGAATTGCCTCTTAAGTTGCTCCCGGCTGAAAGGAATCATAGAACTGCAAGTTACTTGCATCACATTCTAGAAAGAGTATAATTTAAGGGAATTTTTTTTGTGATGGAAAGAAAATGGACAAGCAAAACTGTTGAAGCAAACTTAAGCTGCTGTGAGAAAAGGCAGAAAAGGAGAAGAGGGTTTACTGTGAGCTGAAAGGAAAAAGAATTGAAAGATGCCCATTCAAATGCTTCATCTGCCTGCTAATTTTAATTAAGACTCCTCCTTTGTAACTATGCCACAGAGCCAGAGTCTTAAAAAAAAAAAAAGTTGTCACTAGGCGGATTTCTGAGTCTCCTGATTGAATCATCATTTTAATCTCTTCGTTGCCACCCCCCTCTCCTGAGCAGAAGCTACCGGCTGCATTATCTGACAATTAACATGCTGAGAAATGCTACTGTACTGCTCAGGAGTTTCAGCAATGCAAAACACTGTTTTGCTGTGTGACAAAAATGCCAAACCCTTTAAATATCCTGTGTGGTAAAATATCCTGTGTTTTCTGAAGCCTGGATGCACACCTTGTTTTCACCAGGAAAAAATATTCTTCATGAACTTTTTCTGAAGAAAAAAATTTTCCTCTCCTGCAGTTCTTCTCTCCCCTCCCCTCCCCCCATATCCCCTCCAAGTTTGGAGAACTTGATAAATACAGTGGTCTTTGCAAAGAAATACCTATCAGTGACAAAAAACGCTGGCTGGCTTTGCATGTCTTTGCCCAGTGTCCTTGTACTTGCTCAGATCCTTCCTTGTCTTACTGCTTCGCATTTCACCTCTCCTGCCCAACAAAGCACTAGAAACACCTTCTTGCTCCCTGCCTGGTGGGGTCCCAGCCTGCTCTTCTGCACCGCCCTGCTCCAATCCCACAGGAGCCAAGCCAGGTTTATTGAACTGGGTCACTGCTCCCAGTTAGACACCACCCACTGTACCAGTCTCCTCTCCTAGCAACACAAAAAGGGGGGGGGGGAGGGTGGGGTGTGGGGTGGATTAAAAAAGCGAACAAATCCTGTCTGCATCTTCTCCCTCTGCCACCTTTGTAAGGCACAGATCAGCCCAAGCAAGGTCTTCCCACAGGGACATGCTAATTGAGATGCTGTTTGGCAGCAGACTCTGTCCTTGCACAAATGTTCACAAAATGACTAATTAAAAACAAGCCTCTTGCCCTGCTTCCTTCCCTCGACAAGTTAACATAGGCATGTTTTTCCTTTCATTATTTTATGGATAACAATAACAAACATGCTAAGGAAAGAGCACTTCAGGAACAGTTTTGTCTGAAGAAAATACCAAGGATGGTTGTCCCTTTCTTCCCCCACACCCTGATGGCTGCCTGCATTGCTGGGAAGGTAACAAATCAGGAGGAAGTCATGCAAGAGAGGGGGGGCGTATGGGGAAAGGTGGGTCATTCCAAGCAACTTTTAATTATAGTGAAAATGGAGGAAATATGCCTAAGTGTAAGAGTTCTGTTTCTGTTCTGGGTATTCGATATGAGAATAAACAGATCTTCTGTGAAGCCAGGAAGGTTAGGTCTTGGTGAGGAAACCCTTCAGGTTCTGCTGCTCAGCTGATCGTCTGTTCTCCCATGGCCTTGTTGGAAACCAACAGGCACCAAGTAGGAGTGCAGAGTGCTGCTGCATTACTCCAGAAAGCACACAATGCCAAATGGGCAGAGCTCTTAATTACATCATAGATAATCATGGTGTAATCACAGAAACATGCAAGGAATGAGAGTAGCTTTAATTCAGGAAAAACAGCTAACCAGGTTGTGTAATGGGGAAAACCAGCAAATGCAGGAGAAGAACACAATGGTGAGGTGACTGCTGCAAAGCGGGCAAGAGAACGATTTCCACATTGATCGGAGATCATGAAGCAACAGGCTGGATTTTTATCTAGCTGTTGTACGTGACTAAGACGAGCTCTGTGCGTACATGAAACACTGAGGAACTGCTTTCACTGTTACTCCGCTGCTTGTGTGTTCATTGTTGTCTAAACTTGGGAATAATTGCTGTGAAACTTTCAAGCTCATAAGAGTTTTCCTGTAGGCAGAGTGGACAAATCCCCAAGGGAGAAAGGAGTTGGCTCCTTGTGAGGACCTTGATCTCTAGACTTGGAGAAGAACAGCTTTGCTGTGCTGGGAAAAGCTGCATGCGCATCCACGTGCTTTGGAGGCGGCCTCCTTGCTGGGTCTGAGCCAGCTGCCCGATAGGAACATGCTGAGGAAGCAGCTCTCGGCTCCACGTGCAGCCAGGCTGCTGGTCGAGCGCCTGCAATGCACAGGAGCACGGAAGGGAAGCCGTGTTTATTCCTGCCGAGGCTAGGAAGGGACAACAGTGTGGCACAGGGCCCACCCTCCAGGTGGCTGGTGGGCATTGTTCCTCCCAGCAACTGCTCGGGAAACCTTAACAAAACTTGAGTACGAGACTGAAGAAATGAGCAAAAGATGGGCTAAAACGTGCAGTGGTGTTGAAGCACATAGACATGCAGATGGGCACCTCGCAGGGATTTATAAAATCATTTTGGTAGTTAACGTAATTAGAAACTTCATGGCAATTACAGAAGTACCTATCTGACTCTCTGGACATCTAAATGCCTCTGGAGAGATGGTCCTTAGGGCTTGTTTTACTATAAGTCAGGTATGCAGGCTTGGTGACCACAGTATGCATGGATCAGATGCTTGCGAACGCAGCTTTCCTGCAAGGTACCAGAGCTCTGCTGTGTACTGCTGGTGTTTTGGTAGCCAGCTCTCCGAAATGCCTGCCTCTGGCATTTGATCAGCAGTCCTGAACGTAGTTTATGGAACTGCTGCTGACCTCTGCGAGATCCTGTCAATATGTGGACAGTCGCCAGGACCAGCCTTATGAAGCTGAGGTCAAAGTGTTATGCAAAAAAAGAAAAGTGCAGTAGCAGTTCCATCTTGTGCCATGATACTGGACCTCCTTTGCTAAGCAGGTAAATTAGTTACAAGGAAAAGCCAAATGCTGCAGGAAGTAAGGCTTGTATTTCCATATGTAAAACCATGTTCCCCTTACATTAGCACCAAACCCTCCACACAGAAAGACAAAATAGCTTGATTTACAGGCACAAAATTCTGTCTTCCTCTGAAATAGTTAACTACATTTTTGTTCAGAGTAAGGAGAGGGCAGGGAGTGAAAGGGAGTGATATTTATGTGTTGGGTTTTTATTTATATAAACTACACAGAACACCTTGACAATCTTTGGGATACACAGAGCTATATATAGAAATGTGAGTAACTGTATTAGTGAGCGTGATGCTGTGTGCAAGCCAGAATATTCCCGAGTGTTTTCAGCCATGTGCTTTCCTTCCCCCCCAGCCTTGCATAGGTTATTCTAAATCACTTCAGCGTTATCTAAAACAATTTTTTCTTGCCTTTTATGGTAGTTATTTCTGTATGAATACTATGTAGTCTGAGACTTCCTCAAAACCTCCCAGTTTGTTTTGCAGTTTCTACTGAATAAATACCTTTATCAGGATCTTGTAAAGCTCTACCTCTATCCCACTGGAGCAGGTTATTCTGCAGTAAGGAGGTTATACAAAAAACTCATCACTGGAGAAGTAGAAGTGCTATGACATGAAAGTCAGTACATCAATAACCCCAACAGCCTGATGATTCCTCCAGAATTGATACATACCTGTCATTATTCTGAATTACTTACAGAGCTTTTTAGACCCGAACACTAACCTAAGCAATAATGTCTTTCCATGCAATCACACAAGGGGTTTCAGTACTGTTACTTGTATTTTGAGGTTTAAGAACGCAATGCTGCAAACTAGTATTTGTTACTTCTGAGCTGAAATGCAAATGCTAAATGATTCTGACTGGAGTGGGAACTATTCCTGATTTGGGAACCATGTCATGCTTTCCAAGCAGGTAGTTCTGGGAGCAGCAAGCCTCAGGAAGCCTGTGAGTCCCATGGGTTTGCTTTTCTTGGGCGACTGTGAACATGTACAAGCGCTCTCTCCCATGAGGGCTCTCTGGCATTTAACAACATGTGAAGTTATGCACTTGTTGTTCCCTCACTTGGAATGTTTACAGGGGTTTTCTCCTTTACCCAGCTTCTGATCTTCACAACAGTTGGATCACTAAATCTATCACACATGGCTGAAACCAGCCAGTTGACTCAGACTCAGTTTGTGGGAGATGGACAGGTGCATATGCAGGGTATCATCCCATGTTATTAATTTTGCTGGGAAACTAGTTTAATATATATTTTTCTAGTCACAGGATGGACATATGACAGCAGTAGCTTGTGGTAGTGAGCAGAATGGTCACTGGTATTAATGGGTAAGGGAAATATGTTCAGACCAAAGAGCAGAAAGCTGTCAGACATACCACCTTAACCACGAGTCAGAGGACACCAGGGAATGCTATTTGTAGAACTGGAAGTGGAGAGGAGACAACAGAGAAGGGTAATTTTTAAACAAGCGTGGACAGTAGTTGACTCTGGACCCTGCAAGGTCAGTGGGGATTATGTGAGGAGCTCCTCTGGAGGCAAGTGGAACACGTTCATGAAAGACACTCACTGTTTGGGTTCACAGGGAGAGGTGAGAAGGTAAGAAGTAAAACCAAGCAAGCCTTTTTCAAGCAATGGACTCACTGTAATTTGGGACTAGCTAGAGGACAGTACTTTGGATTGATAGCTTTCTTGTCTTCTATGGAGAGAAACTTGGTATCTGATGTTTTGGGGAAAGCAAATCAGAAGTGTTTGACAGTGCACCCAGAGCAGTGCTTCAGAAAGGGGCAGGGCAGAGAGGTGGTGCAATTTAGAAAAATTCTGGGTTGTTTTAATGCATGTTAAGTCATGCAGCTGCAGGGTAGGAATTTTGTGCCAGTCAACAAGTTTTCCCAGAGAACAATTTCACACACATTAAAGTGACACACACGTGAAAGGCTGGAGAGCCTCAGAACCAAAAGGGACAGGAAGCCGTGAGTGTGTTAGAAGTCCCTTCCTAATTTTTGATTTAGGAAGGGAACTGTTTCGGCAAAGTTGAAAGTAGTTGCAAAGTTTGGTGGCGGGAACTGAAGAGAGAAGTTTGAAGGATGTGAAAGGAAGCAGGGTAGTCACGCAAGCAGAAAATGTGTAGGTGCTTTGGGAGCAAGCAGGCTGCAAAGAAGTAAGGAGAGTGCTGTATGTATCCAGATACAGATGCAGACCTTGGTTAGATTAGAGAAATCAGATGTCTGTCCTTCTTTGGGAAAAAAAGCAGTGAGATAAAAGGAAGGATCTTAAAGGAGGGCAAGAATAGATGAGTGAGAATGTGAAATGAGGAACGCTAGACATGAATAAAGAGGTTCTGGATACAGTGGAAGAAAAGGCTTACGAAAGCAAATTTTGAAAGAAAGCAGTGATGCTTTTCAGCTTGTAGAAAGTGAACAGAGCAAGCGAGAGGTGAAACAAAGTTTATATAGCCAAGAAAGGAGATGATAAAGAAATAAGACTTTCTGTTTTCTTCCTTTTAAAGCCATGCCACTAACAAAATTGTGAGGTTCAGCTTTCTGTGAGTGACAATTGTTGCTCTTACCTACTTCTAGAGCTAGCATGGTGTGACCAAATGGTAATAGTGATGGACATGAGAGAAAGGTCTCTAGTGACTACACAGGCAAAAATACAGGTGAGGATGAATTTACCCATCTAGCTAGGTCGTAATAGCTGCTATGAACATCCCATTCAAAATGATCAAATGGCTTATACGATATCTTTCCTCTGACCCATGGAACCGAATCTGTGTCACGGAGTAAGGTCACTACACTGTCAGCTGGGTGACAAACCTAGTTTGAGCATTGACTCGGTATTGCAGGCCATGGGCCTCGGGCCAAGGGATGTCAAGCGTGCCACAGAGGTGACGCGCGTACTCCCGGCGGAAGGCTTCCAGCCGATCGGCACGCCGCCACGCCATCCCTGCGCCAATTCATGGAAAGGCAACCGGGCTGCCTCCGAAGGGAGCGACTCGTCTGGCTGTCCAGATGGATGTGGCGCTGTGCTGGCAGCAGTGAAAACCTGGCGGAGAAGAGGAAGGGAGTCTGTTGGGTAGTCATTAGCCGTTTGTGACCAGCTTTCTAAGGAGACCAAACACTTTCCGAAGATGCCCTATTTGCTTTGGCCAAAAAAAATCTGGTAATTTTGCAAGAAATGGAGGAGACAAGGGCAGATGTCACGCTGCTGTAGATCACGGTAGCTCCACTGATTTCAGCAGAGCCATACTGGTTTGAGTTTTGGCTCAAGGTCTGAACAATAAGACCGTGTTAGCTATGCTGCTGTAAAACGGTACCATTCCAGATATTTCTGGTATAACATAGATGTAAGGTTGTCTCCTCGTGCGTTACTGCCAAGATACATTGGTGCTGAGAGTTTGTTTGGGGTTTCTGCATTGGTTTGAACAGGTAGCAGCCTTGCTGCTGCAGTTTAATCCTTCAAACAATGCCATGACAACTATACCACATGGTGCCTGCCAGGTTCAAGCAAGGACATAGTGGAGCGCACGTCAACAGCAGAGCTGCAAATGAGGTAATGTGTTATCAGCAGACAGGTCAGGCCTCTATGTATCAACTGCTGGAGCACAGAGTGACTAAAAATAACTTTCTATTGCAAGTACCCATTTCCCGAAGAAGGAAATGCCCTTGTTTAACACCTTCCACCCCAAACAAACCAAGAATGACTTATCGCAGTTCCTGCATCCCTTGATATCTCAGTGGTCTAGCTGGATGACTGGCTCAAGTGCTCTGCTTTCGCCTCCAGAAGGTGACCAGAAGTCAAGGGTAATATAAAGACCTGAGCAATCCCAGCCACATCCCCATCACCTGACCATCACCATGGGTAATATTACAGTTACGCACCAGCCTCTCTCTCTCTCAGGAATGTGTCTGGAGCAAGTGTGGGACTGAACTACTCCTCGTGCCTTTTGAGGCACACATCAGATCAGGATCTAGACTACTAAATAACCTCATACATCAACTTCCCATTTGGGTCTGAACTGTGAACAGAGAAGCCTTTGGCTTCTGTTGTTAAGCCAGACTTTATAGCTGTACACAGACACCAGAGAGATCCCAAGCAAATAATATTTCTATTCTTAAAAAATAATAATAAAAAGATAAAATTAAAAATCACTATTCATTTGTAGCTTATAGTGTGCTCTAAGAGGTTTATACTAAACTGCAGTGTATGTTTTGGGCCTCAGCGTGTATGAAGAGGTCTTCAGCCCAACACTTCAGCGTGAAGGGTGTGAGTCTGTTCTCCCTGGCACTGTGGAGTGGTATGGGTTCAAGTGAGGGGGAGAACTGAGTGAGGTCCAGTTTCTCATGAACATGGGGTAAAAAAAGTTTCAAACTTAGGTACTCTAATTGTACTTACGCATCTTCACGAAAAATGTTTATCTGATTTCTATTGACAGCATGTTTCACTACCTTGTCCAACAGCTCTGATGCTTTTACTACTGGCCAGGCAACTTCTCTTCCCCCTGCCCTCCTAATTATTACTTTTCCAGATGTTTACATTAGTAAGTCATGGAGTATGCTAATCCTGTCTAATGAGAGTGGCAGATTTACAGTTGTGCCGCTATAGGCCAATGCAATCTTGTCCTGAAGATATTACTGCTTTGAGAACCCGCAATAGAGGGCAAAATCCACAATAAATAAATAAATAAAGCAAGCCTCAACTGCTACTTGCATTAATACAAGGAGAGGGATCCTCTTCAACAAAAAAGCAGAAGCATTTTGAAAAGGCACATACTAATAGATAGACCAGAAATAAGCTTTCTCTGAAGCAAATAATCCATGGCACATCTCCTAGTGACCGAAACCACAGGTGTTTTATTAACACACATAAGGAATAAGCTTAAGTGGGGCCATTGGACCAGGCAGGCCAAAACTCCTCTGCGTTTGCATTAGTTGACTCAGGACTGGGCTTTTTTTTTTGCCTGACTACAGACAGTGCAGCAAGTATAAAAAGGACAATTAGGCACCACTGCTGAGCATGTCTCTTCTTCCCATGTTGCACACCCTGGCAACAAATCAATTTTGTCTTTTGCTGTGAGACTTTCTCTCTCCACGGGCCCAGAATTACTCTCCCAGAATCCTCTAGAGCAACCTTTTTTCCCACTCTACAGTTCATCCTGCCAGTTGCCACTTCAGTAAATAGCATATAGTAAGCAATAACTTTATTTTTTCCATTCTCTCTAAAGGTTAACTATAGGTGAATGTTTTATTCTTTATAACAAGTAATTGGCGTGCATGAGCCAACTTTCTGTTCAGAACATAATTTGTATTCTTGAGCGATCTGTGCGTATTCTTGTTCATATTGCTTCTTCCCTGAAGGGATCTGGGAGGGGGAGGAGAAGGAGAAGCTTTTAAAGTTTGGCTCACAAAAGTTACAGAGAAAGATCTAGGCTTTCAGCTCGATCAGATAAATGGTAATGTAACTGCACAATGTACAGTAAAGTGGCACATACTGATAGGAAAAGAACAGAGTAAATACGGGGGAGGGAGAAGGGGGAGAAGGGAAGTCAGCAGGCAGAGAAAAGAGAATACTCAGTGTCCAGGCAAGCTTGCTGCTAAAATATAAGCCATCAGAAACTGATCCCAAAGGTTGGTGGGCTGATTAGAAACACAATTCAGGTGGGATTTTAATGGGAGCTTTCTAATGTAAAGTCAATGCAGTTCTTCATATCCTTACACTTGGGCAGCATTTGCTTAATCAAATTTAATGAATTGATCCCAAGATCACTGAAATCAGATTTGTTTCAGTTGCTTCAGTGGCTTTAGGATTAAGTTCGAAAAAGCACCATTTTTATAGGAGTGTAGCAGGGGCGTTTAAGGAGCATACTTTTTTTTTTTTTTTTTTTTTTTTTTAAATAAATCAAGAGTCTTCTTATGTGGTTACATCTTCTTATGAGAAGGTCTTTTCAGAATTTACGTATAAAAAGAGTGTCAGCACATATGCAACGCCTGTAATTTAGAACATAGCTCGCAGCTTGTGGTCTCCTCCGTCAGGCTGGTAGGTGTGGTGGGTACAGCTGCATAATCCTTGCGATGCCATAATCTGTCAGCTGCCACTTCAGACCTTTAATTTTACCCCACAATGGTGAATTTTTATCTTGTAGTAAGGATCTTCAGCCTCCTTGCATATAGTTTTTTCAAAATTAACCAAACTTAAGACCTCCTTTAGCAAACACAGAATGTATTGTAAAGTTAATGTGAAATTGCATTTAAAGACTTGATATTCACATTTTCACCTATGAGGGTAGGTCCCACCTATCAGAAGTAACCCCCTTAGCTTGTAACATTCAAATTTGTGATTTTAGAAGAGTGAACAGTGTATTTTTTTACTCAAATATAATTTACAGACAGAACTGGGACAGGATTATATATTAGATGCATATTATTGTGGCAACTTATGAGACTTAGCTAGTGGAGAGTCTTCACGCTACTTAGGTTACAGTATCCTCTTGTAGCTCCTTACTTGCAGTTGCGTGCTGCACCCACTAACAAGCATTCTCCACACACAGATCCCAGTTGTCTAGTAAAAAAATTACTCTAAACACTAAGTAACTAAGCTTACCCAGACACAGCCACCTATCTTGTACAATGAAAGCCTCAAAGAGCACCACGAGGTTATTCTTTCCACTCACACTTTATTTCAAACAGGTGTGCAAAGGGAACATAGCAGAGATTTAAATAGAAGGTTGAGCAGACTGCAAATTTCCATCTATGCTTGGTCTAATTAAAGCTATGAACATGCTTGAGACTGAGAATTTTGTTTAGAGTAATCCCCTTATCAAAACTGTCATATGCCAGGAAATGTTAGAAGCAGAGTTTCTTATTCCCCATGTTCTTGAGCTACTGTGTCTGCCATTTAAATATCAACATTTCTGAACAGCTTTCAGTTTAACCCACAGAGGTTTCCCACAGTAACTACTGCCTGACTTATGAGCCCCTTACTCATACCAGTGATTAGTTAATTCCACAAATAGCTCCACTGACTGCAGTGGGATCACATTTAATTATGGCTGCATCAACGTAAAAGATTTCCAGCCCTTTAGGACTAACGCAGATAGTGCTCTGAGATAATCGCAATAGCAGTACTCCCAGAGGTTGTGATCATCAGACTTTTTTGCTGCTTCTGCTCATGTGAACAATAAGCCACTGCACCACAGACAAGTGGCAAAATGTTACTATTGCAAGCTGTGCTAAGCCTGCATTTGGTTTTTTCCATTGTTATCTTCCTACAAAGAGCTCTCTGCCTCTTCTGATGCTTGTATTCTACCATAAAAGCAGTATTTTAAGCTCTAGGGTGCAAGGATTTTCTCAATTTTACACTGTCTCACTTGGTGGGGTTCTGAGTTTTGCACCTCTGCCCACTATTTGCACTTACAAATAATTAACAGATTATACAGAAAAAGTATTTATGTGCTATTTATGTACCACAACAATGTCTTCAGGCCTCAGCTGAGCTAGGGGCCTCCTTCCATTAGACACTGTAAGGATATATAATGTACTTTTGATTCCCCTCACTGTTACCTGTTTCTTCCCAAAGGGGCTATATTGTGAGTTTCTTACATGGATGCAGTTAAAACCACATGTGATCCCACTGCAGTCAATGACATTAGTTGTGAGATTAACTAACAATCGCTGTGGAAAAGCGCTCATGTTCAGGTCTACAGATAATGAAGAGAAAAGGGGAAAAAAGCATTTCAGTGCAGGGACTACAGTCCTACGCAGAGCAGCACTCATAGGCCAGGACTGGAAAGAGGTGCTCATGCATCAAGGAAGCCCTCCTGAGGCCACCAAGTGGGTCTAGGGCAAAATCTACATATAGACCACAGGGTCACCCATTTCCCTAGGGCTCCTTATGCTAGTGTCCCAGGGACAGATTTCCCTGGTAAGCTTTTGTCTGCATGCTACAAAGCTTTCTTTTTTGAGAACTGCTATGTAATAACCTAAAATAGCCTGCTCCATCCATCCATCCTGTGTGCAGCTGGGCAGAGTTCCTTCATAATATCTGTCATGCCTAAAAATATTCCTGTTATGAAAATAGAGACAGAGATACTATGTCTGGTTTTGTGTGCTATGCCTGTGTGTTTAGTGTACGTGTAAATGCGTGTGGACTAAGTCTGAAGGTAAGTTTCCTTATCCATGGAACACGAGTACTGTACTGAAGAACTATCTAAAACAGTGAGTTTCATGAATAAGGGCTTGATATTTATTTCAGAGTATTTGTCTATAGCTCTACTGCTGCGCTACAAATACATCTAAACCAAAGCAAACAATACGTATAGCAGGGCAGGGAATACCTCTGACTTCTAGACTTGCTCAACTTGCACATTTGTGGGCAGTGCTGCTCACAGTAATACTTTGCAGGGGTGAGAGAAAGAAAAATACAACCAGGAATGAGGCAGGCTAAGCCTCACAAGTGAGATGAGGTATAGTATTTGAATGTTTCCAAGGAAAGAAACTGAAGGACAGTGCAAAGTAGGCAAGATGTGCTTTGACTTGTTTGTAGAGGATGATAGTGATGAGGACCATAGTGACAAAGCAGAAAGGCAGGAGGTGTTTTAGATCATATGTGGTTTTCCTCCTTTGAAAGTTTTAAGTCATAGAAAAAGCCCGTAGAGGAATCAGATATGACCATACAGAAACAGGAACCGATAAAACAAATTAAGTCTCGGGGTAGAGGAAAACCCTATTAGTTGAGTGTTTCTCACAGCTTTTTTCCCTTCTTTCTTTCTATTTGAATGGTGATGTGTTCAGCTTCATAAAAGCAGCAAACCCTGCAACTGGGCCTGCCTAGCTTAGGTGTTTTAAAGTGCAAGGGGAAGCAAAAACATGCAAGCACAAACACCTGCTGAGTTTAGAACAGAAAGAAACAAGAGAAAGGATGAAGCAAAGAAAATGCCCAGGTTGTCTCCAGTTCTCTCTGAACCTAGTTCAGGTCAGCACTCTTGCTAGCTATACCACAAGATAAAAGTTCCAGCAGGATGCCCAGATTCTATGAAAGGATGGATATTTCTCACAAGTGCTATCTTTACATCAGGTTACTGTTGCTTTGAAACCTTCTTTGCTTCATAGTTTCTACAGTTCTACAACCGGTATCTCTGTGTACTCATCCTCTGTGACTGCTGAAAACTACTTCTTAATTCCCTGGAGGGAGAGACATAGGCAGATGAGGCAGCACTTTCCTGCCCAGTTCTGCACAGCAGAACCAGTAACCCTTCCAAAAAGACTGCCATTTACCCCCCTGAATTTCCTGATTTAGTGCAAACTCATATTCATATATATAATTAACATTTTAAAAGGATTTCTAAAGTCTGTGTCATAGCCTATAAAATTCTTTGGCACATGCAGAGGAATTTAGGTACTTTCAGGTTAAAACAGTTTAAAACAGTTTTGGCAAAATAAAGAAAAACTAGAAGCAGTAATAAAAAGCCCAAATCCCTGAGAGTACACAATATGTCCTTCCCCATGCAGGAGGCTGCAACAAGTGTGTTGATAGGCAACATTAGATATGCAAGGATGAAGTAAAAAAAAAAGCCTGAGGGTTGCAAAGTAAATATTTGGGTGTATTAGCTGTTTGTGGGTGTTTTGTGCTTTTAAATTTGTTTGTATTAATGCTTGAGTCCAACTCACCTTCCAAAAAAAGATAACTGAAATGATGTCTCCTGCCCACAGTCATCTCCTCCATCAATATTTTTGCTTATCTCTCTTCTCACGTTTCATGTTGTTTCAAGCAGCTCTTTAGCAAGCCACAAAAATGTTAGCTATCCAGCTAGGTTTAAGTAGACCCCAGCTGAACTAAATACTCCACACAGGCATAATATCTTTCTTTTCCATTTCTTGGTTAGTCCTCTTCGGGTCTGCTACACGTAGATCAAGTCTTTAAAATGTTTAGTGAGGAGACCATGCATTACAGAAACTATTGCTTTCACAGTGCTGTGTTTCTATAGTAACCATCTTATTAAAGCACTGCAGCCATCTGCTTTAAATATTAACTTCACAAGACCATCAGGACTAGCTTAAAACAATATCACATGTTCATTAAATATTAAAACTAGAAACAAAAGGAGAGAACTACAGGAGAGAGCTTTTTCCTGTTCCTTCAATCTAATCTTTAAAAAAACCCCCAACACTGGTTTGCTCTTTTTAGATAATTTAACAGTTCATGCCACTGCTTTAGAAAGAACTGTTAAAGTGACCACACTAGCTGCTGGTGGCATAAACTACAACTGGGTGTTGCAAAAACAAACAAATGAAGAAAATAGCTTCTTGGGGTAGGTGGTCACTTTGTATATGTTCCTCCTAATAACATATTTTCTTGACCCTGTTTTTGTAGCAGTGCTCTCAGACCTACTGTGGCAAAGTCTTTAGAGGAGGGAGCACACAGGGAAACAGCCAGCAGCAGCTGAGAAGTGCCACACTGGAGCAAACAACTGTCTGTTTTTATCATAGTCTGCTAAAGGGCAGATGCCTCAGAGAAAGGTATAAACACTCAGTAATGCATTCAGCCAACCTCCAGCTTATAGCCAAACCCATGAGACTTAAAACCCCCTACAGATTCTATCCTAAGGATAGAGCCGGGACGTTGTCCTAATTCACAGAAATGCCTGCTACTTACAGAATAACCTGCATCAGCAACAGGTTGTAACAGCAAGGTCCTTAGATTAAGCACACCCAATCATATTTGTTTCCTTTCAGCAGTCTGAAATATGTTGGCTGTTACTTCTTCAAATACTCTCTTTCTTCAAACTGTGCTAGAGAGCCAAAGGTAAGCTCCTGAGAGCCCGTCTCTGCCTTTAACATATGGTATCTAGCTGACCCTCCAATGTTATTTTCACTGTGCTCTACTTCCTGTTCCCTCTTTCTGTGCTGCCTGTTTTGAGGCCCGGACCCAGCACAGGCTGTTGTATTTGGAGTCAGAATACATGGGAACACTCATAATTTGCAAATTTCATCTGAAAACTTCACTGGAACAAGAGGAGGAGAATTCAGATCTTCCCATGGCAAAAGCACACACCTCTGGCACTGTAGCTCAAGACACATCTTTTCTAGTGTTTTTCATTCTCTGAAACACACTTCTATCTCCATCCACTACAGCTTAACAAAACCGTACATACTACTAAGATTACATACTGTATTGCATCTGTTTTTCCCACTCCTCTTTACTGCCACATTGAGCAAGTGCCTACACTAAGCTGTTCATGATATTGTCCAGATCTTCTTCTGCGGGAGAGAACTCTTTGCATTATGCATGGAATAGCGGCAGTGTGCCCAGGTAACACAGACACGGTCCTCGTCCAAGAAATTCACAGTCTAGTGGATCACCAGACCCTCACAAAAATGTGTGATTACTTATTTTAAGATTCCCCCGGTATGCATTTCCTCCTCCCTGATGACACCAACTTCTCTGTTTTCACACACTAGCTTTTTTTTCTGAAGTTCTTCTGGGGTTTCTCATATTGGTAACCCAAGGGCAATGTCTCAGAAGGCAGGACCAATTGTGAGCACAAACACTGAATGAGGAACAGCAGTTCCCAGCGTTACAGTGAATATCAAGCTGAAGAGTTGACGTCAATCCTTTTGAGAAAAAGGCAAGTTTTGCACAGGCTATAGTCCTGTTTGTGTGCTTTGTCAGGCATTAAGTTACCTTTCTTCTCAGCCTTGGCAAGGCCTCAGCTGGAATGCTGTATCTGTCCAAAAAGAAAAAAGTTGATCAAAATGAGAAGACTTGGAAGAATACAGAATCTCCACTAGCACAGGTCTTCTAGAGCAGATTATCCAAGTATTTGTCAAAAGTGACAGTTACGATTTATCTGGTTTGGGAGAAGAAGATGGATTAAATGGTCTCTTCCATGGTTATTTTATACAACTTTTAGGAATAACTTGTCCATCTTTCTCACTGCTGTGCACTGGTACAGGGAAACTCCATTTAGAATATCCTGGTGAGAATTTTCCTGGACAAGGGTGCAAGCAAATCTGCACAGGCCATAAGGGGCTCACAAAGGGAAGACACTGACCACTCTTTCCCCCCAAATTAAACAAACCCCAGTTTTCCACATCAAAACTTCACACCAGAGCACGACATTCTTTTTTGTGGAGTTTCACAGTATTTGCCATGCTTGAGACACCCATTCTCTCCACACTCGTGGACCTACGGCAAGGAAAAATAATTAGGGAAAAAAAAAAGCTGCCAGGATAGTGGAACATGAGTAGAAGAGAAGGACTGATTTCTGCTGCTTCTAGTGTATCTCTATTGAATTCATAAATCAGGGTTTCTGCTGTTTGCCTGTTCCATAACAAAGGCTGTTTTCTTCACTGATGTATAATTTGGCTTCTAGAAACGGGGGTTTCGTCGTATTTTGAAGGTTTGGAGGTTGGCCATGGCCAAAGGCAGGCTGGTGGGCAAAGCACAGTAGTGTTTCTTGTAGTACTGAAAGACATGGGAAGAAACATCAGCACCTCACTGGTTTAATCCTGTGAACATGAAGAAGAGCCAATGCTGGCATGGCTCAGCCAACTTTTATTTTTTTAACCTTTATAAAGTGGGATTTTCTTGCTTTCCTAAGAACATCTCTGGGCATTTTTCCCCATACATTCCCCAGTACTGTAAAAATCTAAAATACTCCTTGTTCCTTTCATTGTTTTTGTTCTCTTTTGCACACATTGTAGTTCTTGTGACTCTCGAATTAACAGGACTTGTTTTGGTTTTAAGTAGGGTGATGGGAAGCATTTTCTGCCTGTGGTTTGTGCTGAGCAGGTATTCTGCAGGCCTGTTGCATGTTCCTACCTTGCCTTTGAGTTCTGTGGGCAGTTGTTAACGTAACTTAATGTATTGTCCAGCAGGTGTTCTGTATGTTTTCTTCTCTGTGCACAAAAAGAATAAGCAGTTGGTCTCTTAAGGAACTGTGTTCTGCTGAGAAAGCAATGAGTAAGAGAGACAGAGGAACAATGTGGTCCCTGTCTGTCTACCTCCTGGGTCAGGGAGTCCTCCCGCTGCCTCATTCAGTGCTGCAAATTTTGGTAGTGCAATTCAGATCCCATCCAAGATTCCCAGCTCCAAGAGACATAAATGAAAAGTCCCTCAGGTAAATACCACAGGCGCTGTTTCATTTCTTCTCCATTTCCCCCTGCTTTTTTGGTAGATCGGCTTTTGAAGGGGCAGGGGGGAGAAGGGGATTGGCAGAAAATGATAAATTGGTGAATAATCTCTCGTGCTCTCTCACACACATGTGGCAGAGAAAGCTATGGCTGGGGATAGTTGTTTATTATGCCAAGGGATTCTTTTCCCCATGCACTGACATGATTATTGATTGACATACGTTCTAAGTATAAGAAAAATCAAAAGTTCCAAGTCTGTTCTCTGGTAGTTGGGTAAAACTCTTTAGTAAGAATTGCACCCATGCATCTGAAGGCATAATTAAACTTTAGGTGTGCCTTTCACTGAACTTGTTAAACAAGATTTCCATTACATTTTTACCTAGAGGACAAACCCACGACAGAGTCTGTATTTATTTTGAGATACTCATCTAAACTGACACAATGGTGGTATTCACCCTGTAGCATACAATGGTAATCTTACACTATTTGCTTCCATCTTGCCCCAACTAAAAGCACTGAATAAAATAATCTTCATCATAAGCAGCATTTCTTTCCTTATATTCTCTTCATTGGGTGACTAAAAGCAGCTCTTCGTATAATGTAAGAAAATATCATAAACGGTAACAATAAGAAGATTCTCTGAGTCAAAGATGCACCAGACACAGAATTTGTGTATCTGTATAGATCTTACGCTGGTTAAGTTAAATGTACTGGTAAAGCCTACAGACATCATAAATACTAATAAACCAGTCCTTGTAAACCTCAGTACTTTCTGATTCAGAACATTTTAAAAAGCGCTTCAGGGTTTCTGGAGAAAGACTCCAGAAGATGTACAATGATGTATCCAGGAAAAAAGCTATATACATTTAGAGAAGATTTCATAGTAAGGCTCTAGTTCTCCTTTCTCCAAGTCTGCCCATACTTGTACAGTTTCACAGTAAGGTGGATTTGCTTTCCTCAGGCAGGAGAAATGCCACAAAGAACTCTTAAAATAGGAACACAGCAGTGACCTATTTTCAGTACTCCCATTCTTATTTCTAAGTCTATTATATACAGTGTAATGAACATTGTAATGAACATTCAGCAGTGAAAAGACATCAATAACCGACGCAAGCACATTTGCTCACGTTCCGAATGCAACATTAAAAATCAGCTAGGAGACTGGACAAAACCAGCGATGGGTCAGAGGCTGACCTGCAGAGCACTTCACCTGCTCAGGTTAGAGCTATCTGACCACATGAAATGAGTTGGTGCCCAGGCCAGAGTGGACACATGTCAGCCTCTCTTGTTTTATTTTGTTTACATAGTGAAAAAACACTGCAGGAGCTTTGACAACTTTAATGCAAGGCTGCCATGGGTATGGATGGAAAAGGCAAAGACTATGGACTTTTTGAAGTTTTATTCAGTAATGGGATTGAATTGCATTGGAGAAGAGGCACAGAGAAGCTTGCAGTGTATCTTTCCTAAGGGTGTTGTCATTATGATATTTACAAACACTGAGATGTGTCATAGTAACTAATATAAAATAGAACTACCATCTTTCTACCATCTCATCTGCTTCTGAAAGGTCAATCTTTCTATTTGGGAGGGGAAAAAAATCCTTCACCATTTAGTAGGCTTTTGCAAAGCTGGGATTAAACTCTTTGATTCCAAAAGTAAAAACTGGAAGTGATTTATTAACAAGCATGGCTTATTTTTGCTAGTTTAGCAGCTTTTTCAAGAAAGCTCTGTTTATCTTTGGCAGCCACTCACAGTTATGTAGCCTGTCTTCCTCCACATACATGTATTTCTGAGAAAACTTCAAGAATGCTAGAATCTGTCAAAAACTAATCGTCTGACCACGTACTTCCATTTTACAATAAACTACTAACTTCTAGGAAGGAACTGCTTTAGAGTAATTTGGTGTACAATACAAACTTCTTTGAAGAACTTCAAAGGTAAGGAAGGGACACTTTGTTTTTTTTGAAGTAGACATCTACTGTGTCCAAAAGTGATTTTTAAAAAAATATATATATGAAGACAGAATGTGGACATTTGACAGTTGAGCATACAATGCCTGGTTTGCTAAAGGGGTGTTTGAGCTATGCATTTTTTCTCTTAAGGCCCATGTCAAAAAAACAAGTCAGCCGTACAGTGGTATTAATATTTTGTAGATGGAGGTGTGTCATTTGAAACTACTAAGGCATCTTTTTCCTAAATGGATGGTCACAACCTGACTACAAGGCATTCATTAGTGCCCGAGTGCAAGTGTTAATAAAGGAATAAAAAAGGAACTGTCAATCAGGAACCACACGATCACACAGTGTTCTTTTCTTTTAGCCAAAGTAAGCCAGCTTTGCAGTTCCTTCCTGCTTTGAAAATTTTGTGTACTTTCTGAGTCAGTTCAACACAGAAACAGCCTTATGGTGCTGAAGAACACAGTCACTTCTATCCCCGGGTTGCTGAATCACTTACCCACCGCTCCTGCTAGTTAATAGTAGTAGCTATTTTTAGTTTACGGTGGAAAACTCTCGTGGTGGCAATGATATTTCAAAACAGTTTGGGAGCAAAATCATCTGCCTTAAAATGTCTGATGTGCTCTCGGAGCCTGTGTTCGGTACGAGCGCCTCGCTATTCACTCCCAGCACTGGCAATCTAGGTCACCCTTGCGCGCGGGATGCAGCATTCGCTGGCTCTTTCATAACTGCCCGTAAGAGTTCTGGGGTCATGTTTGTAAACACTGCTGCCATGTGCGCGTAAGCACGTGGCGAGACACCAGCATGACCTGGAGTGCCGAGCGGCGAGGTAAACCTTGGCGCCAGTGTCGATGTCACTAAGCCAACTAGCACCAACTTTCTCGCTGGCGCGCGCCCCTCACAACCCCATGAAACGCTGCGGTGGGTTATATGAAGGGCAAATGGGAACCTTTTTCCTGTATGTGGCACACATGGATGTGTGCTAATGTTGACGGCGTCCAAGCAGGTTCCTTCTCTCAGCCGTAAGCAAATGGCAGCGCTGAATTTTTCTCAAGAAAAATAAAACTCATTTCTGCCCTAAGTCACTGAAATTGGAGCCAGCGTGGTCCCACAACACAATGCAAAACTATGGCTATTAGGAAAAAGAATTGTATAAGGGCACGTTGCCAAAGTTTCCAAAATGACTTCAAAGACAGATAACCGAGACTTCGTGTCTGTAATAGCTTTTTGCTGGCTTTGCACTGATGAAATTAAGACCACGTTTCGGGCGTTTGAGGAAGTAACTCCTAAATTATTTCTGTTTATCGGTAGAGGTTGCACGAAGCTAGATATGGCCAGTACAAACAAAAGTCACAAGTCTTTCATTTCCTCTTAACAAGAAACTAGCAGATACAGCCACCCAAAGCCTATGGAAAGTTTCATCTCACCCTGGCCACGCACTTTATATGCCTCAAGAAGAAAAAAAAAAAAGTGGGAGTGGGGAACAGTCTGTGGTCACCATCCCTCCCTCCTATACCAGTTCTGTTTCAAGTGCAGCTGTAAGTCTCATTTGCTTTGACCTTTGCTGGGAAAGCTGAGAATAGGACAAAGAGTTAAAGTGTTACCAGTCCCTGCTGAGTCTGCACTTCTTGGCCAGGCAAGCCAGAGAGGCGGCTGGAAGAGGGTGTGCGTGCAGCAGAGGGTATGCGTGCAGCAGAGGGTAAGCGGGAGGGGGCACCGGGAGGGAGAGTAAAACAAAAGGGGAAAAATAAATAGTGCACACCCCAAAACAAAACAGGGGAACAAGTACAGAAAAATGCTTGTCTTTGAAGAACACGAACTTTTCTGTTTGTTTCCCTCCATGTAGTTATATCTTGTTATCTGAACTCAAGGTACAGTAGATATATGAGTCCTTGAACTCTGAACTCGTGAGGAGAGCAGCAAAAAGTAAGTCAATACAATTTTAGCTGAGTGGCTGGAAAGAAGCATGCTTTGTCTTTTTGTGCCTCAGCTATGGGAGGCCATTTAATGGAGCAACACACAGCTGTTCAAACCTCCTTCTTGCTGTATGCCAATGGCCTGCTAAAACAAAGCAAAACCAAGGCAGTCTTCTCCCAGTGATAATGCAACTGTGGTTTCAAATACTAGCTGCTCCAAGCTACTTGTGTTTCGTTGAGACCCGTCTCTTAAACCTGGAGAAAAAGTGGTCCTGGTTTGTTAGCGGGAAATTAAAAAAATGTGCCCATTCATTTCCACAGGCTTTCTGAAATCCTGCCCTACTGTAAATGTTACCCAATTCCCTAACAGCGTCTCTGGAAAGCAGAAAAATACCTTCCTTGCTGTTGTGTGTATGTCTAGCTAGCGCTCTCCAGAGCTACTATTCTATCGAGCAATAAAGTTTCTATTTTTGACTCACCATGGACGACCTTGCTCTAAACCCTTGGCCTGAATATTGCTTAAATGTGAAATGAGCAAACCCGAACGAGCTAGCAGACTCCGCCAGCCCGTCGCAGCCCTGCCTTTGGCCACGATTGCTACGAGCAGCCGCGAACGTGGGTGAAAAACAGGGGCTTTTGCAAGCTGTGCGAGGGGAGCTCGGCCCCGCAGCGTGGCACCCTCTCGCCTTGGGGACGCCCAGCAGGGTGTTTGTAAACAGCGTGGCCACGTGCACGCAAGCCACGTGGGGACTCAGCCGGCTGAACCTCCAAACTGCCATGGGGAGAGGAGCAACTGGGGGAAGCAAGCCCGAATGCTCCCGCTCCATCGTTTTCCACAGCAGTTTGCAGCGCTATTGGATCTCTAAACATGGCAGAGAAAAATCCATCTGTCCTTCACGGTCAACTGCCTCTGTCAGCATCCAGAGACGCTGCATGAGCTAAATTACCCATCAGATTTTATTTCCAAATGCATTTCATCATGGATTGTATCACGAGTCTGTGAATGTGCTGAAGTTACTTAGGGTAGGCTCTCGGTTAAATGCACTACATACCAAACCAGGCAGGCTGAGCTATGACTACCCCCAGCAAAGGAACTCCCAAAGACCGGAGAGAGACATTAAAATTTACCGTCTCCGATTCAGGTCTAGGAAATAACAGCTGACTGTTGCACAGAAAGCTATGAATGCTGCTAAGGTTGTGTCGCCTGCACAGGTTTGTGCATCCCATCCTCAGCAAAGAGATTTCTGACAACAAATTAAAGTTTGTTTGGGTTTTGTTTTTTTTGTTTTTCCCCTTTGAGGTCTGCTACCAAGTATGATGTCAGCATGAGGGTTCATGAACCCAGACAAACCTTTAATTGATAAAACAGATCAAAATGGGAGTCGTGTGGTAGGTTGGAGCTGATGTACAGGAACAGTTTGCAGACTGTGGGAATGAAGGGGAGGATCAAGGGTATTAAAGGTTAATAGGAGTTATTGGAGTACCTACTTATTGAAATGACATTACACAACTCTGTTTCACACACTGCAATTAACTGACACAACATACTATTTTAATTATAATTATCTCATTGTGAGATTTTGCTTATTTGTTTGGAGGTACATGGAGACATCTGCAGTGCCAGTAAAACTGAGATAACATCCTTTCCTGCACCCTTTCTCACTTGGAGCGGAGGGTTTCAACAGTGCTGCAGTCAAAGCAGTGCACAAAAAGCCATCCTCTTCCCTGAGGAGATAAACAACAGTATTTAATTTGCTGGGTTGTTTTGGATGAGCACTGCTGGTTTAAAGGTCCAAAGGCTTGTGCAGCAAAAAAAAAAAAAAAGAATATGTTGTCAATCAACAGAAAATGCTACTGAAAACCAACTTCTGAAAAAAAGTGAAAAGCTACTTGTTTCTGAGTCTAGTTTCTGTTTCTTAAAATTGATACTTCTGTTATCTTAGTAAGCAGAGAAAACTATCTGTAAACCTCTGAATGAGCAGGAAGGAGGGTATCATGGGTAAAGCACTGGAGCTTAGGAGATATGGGTTCAGTTCCCAGCTATACCACAGCTTTCCTGTATGTCTTTTAGGGTTAAAAAAAAAAAAAAAAAAAAAAAAAAGGGCACTGAAATGAATGGCTCCAGCAGGGTTTGTACCACATTGCGTGATCTGTGTGTGCTTTGGCTCTCAGTTGTTGCTTATTAATTTTGTACCCTTTCTCTTACTCTTTGCATGTTTTGCCTGTTTATTCATATAAGCACCCTAAGGAAAAGACGGCAGCAATGCTGGTTAGAAACTCCTCTTAACACACACACACACACACAGACACACACACAGAGCAGGTAGCAATAGCAGCTTTGCTTTATTTACTGCAAATATTTATTTTTTTGGAAGGGAGCTGCCTGCCTCTGCTTTGCGTTATAAACAAGAGTTACTAACACTCTGGCCCCTTGTGCGCTGCCAGACCCCTTTTCTCTGTCTCCTTTACTGAATTAAATAGCAAAAGGGAACAAAATGGCTTATGTTTGCACAGCTCAAGCACAGTGGGATTCTGTTTCGTGGCTGGGATATGAGGTGCCTCCTAACGTGCAATAATTAATTTCACTCTATCCATTCTCCTTATATTTAGAAGCATCAGCGTTGCCATCCTGAATTAGACTCATGCTCCAGCTTGTCCAACAAAATATCTCCAGCGAGCTAGTAGCAGTTGTTTCCACAAAAAGCAGCTATTCAGTAGGTAGTTAGACTCACACTTCCAGAGGCAAAACTTCTCTCCAATCCATCAGCTAGAGTTTATATTTTATAGCAAAAAACATGTTAACTTGCAACTGCTTTGAAAAGTTTTTTTTTTAAAAGTAAAAATTAGGTTTTAGCTTCTATACCTGCCTCTAAGTCTTTCCATCCATTTCCTCTCCCTCCCTGCTCAAAGAAGAAAAAATACCCCCAAAACTACTTTTCTTTTTTTCAGTTGCTACAAAGTATGTGACTGACGAGATGCCTCACTCTTGCAAGTGTCTCTACATAGGCAGACTTGTTACAGCTCTCAGAGGAAGGAAAATGAATAGGGCTTTGTGAAAATGGCAAGGGCTGCCACCAGTTTGCAGGATCACAAGTCAGCTGACAGCACTGGGGAAAAAAAAAGCCACCTATACCTAACGTATTGTCAACTGCACAACATAGGCAGAGTGGAAAAATACATAGAAATCTGTGTTTTCCTACCTGGTCTTTCACTTCTTGGGCACTACACGTAGCAATAGAGCTAAAGAAAATAGATCAGCACATTTCTTATTTTTCCTACTACTTTCTCACACCTACAAAAGCTTCTTCTCTGCATTAAGGATTACAGGGAAGCAGAAAATTACAGGTCCAGACTTATTTAAAGAGAACAAATGTTCTCTGGAAGTTATGGAGAACACCACAGAAACAACAGAGAACTAAAAGGCTGTATTTTTCTTTTTCGTGCATTTTTCATGTTTATAAACATCAAAAGTGCCTTTCCCTATATGGTCAATATTTTCACTTGCTCCTGGGTATGTGATGTGTACACATGCAAACTGACTAAGCATGGAATGGAGACTCACTAGCATAGGTTTTCTTTCTCCAAAATGTCTACTGGTTATATGAGTTAAGTGTTAAATCTGACCCTTTTCAGTTGCTCAGCTTTTGTGTTTTTGATTTTTACTGTTGCCATTTTAGTAATACGTCAGACCTTTTGGGGCAGACAAACTTGAAAGCAAACAGACAAGCAAGCAAAGGAGTGCTGTGGGAACAAAAGGTTGGTCATTTGAAAAGAAAATATGTTAAGGTCTATAATATATACACACAGACGCACCCCCACTTCTCCAAATCGTAGGGAGAGGTGAGTCCAATGTATTTTCCAGCTTTCATATGTTCTCTTTCAGGCATAAATTGCATTCCTTTTATTAAACTATACATGCATTTTAAGCTTCAAGGAAATATCTCACTTCTGTGAGCTTTAGTAACTTTGGGGGAAAGGAAGCAACTCCTGCTTTACTACAACAATTCATTTTCCTCATTTTACCGTAAGCAGGACAGTAATGCTACTTGCAGACGAGAGGAAGTATGCAATCATTCTTTTCTCCTTTTTGCTTACATAAGAGCTGAAAGAGTTTTGTGTCCTTTGGCAAGTACAAAAATTGTATAACTTCAAAGTATGTGACTTCAAACACAAGTGAAGTAGCATGGAAAGAACAGACAGATTAAACAAAGATGAAAAAAAGTATCAGGGGCATGAAATGGGGGTGAGTGCTGCAAGAACAGTTGCTGTCTCTCATGCTAAGGGACAAATATGGAAAGTTATTAAAAGACACTCAAGTTGAGGGCAAAACTCTCCTGTCAGCATCAGGCCAAGGGTTAACGTTTACCCTCGATCTCTAACAGCACTAAAAGTGGCAAGAGAAGGAACAAATAGTCAGTGCAAACTCAGAAATGCCTTTGTCACATGTTCTGTCATATATTCTTTATTCTTGCTTGCTACCTTCTGCTACCCAGCTGCTGCAAGAGTAATGGGAACTTCAGGTCAAAAACAAGTCAGAGAAGAAAACAAAAGGAGGTGAAGAGCTTAGTGAAACAGAAGCAGGTTCTGGATGTGACCCAAATAATTGTCTTGCAAATGAGAAGAGAGGCGAGAAAGAAACCACTGGAGTGTAATAACAAAAATACAGTGATTGTAATCGACATTAACATAAAATGGAAGCAACCAATGTGAACATACAACTAACAGCAGAAGTCATGTATAACAAGATCTGCGTACTGGCCTTCATATTCTGTTGGATGATGGTGAATACCATGACTCATCTAGACAAACGCAGAGTATAGAAGAGACACTTGTACCAACTGCTTCCTCCCAATGAGGAAAAACTAGTTCTTAGGATTCATTTTGTAAAGCAAGCGATGTGCTTTGCACACCATTCCAAGCGCTTGCTGCAAAACTGCATGAGAAAGTCTGAAAAATGTGCATGAGACTGGAAAATAATGTTTCTGAATGAGGAGCAGAACCTCTGCTAATAAGGTCCCACAGTGCACACAGGGCATAGGCTTCAAGTATCCTGGGAGACCAGAACCTGTCTGACAGCTTTGGTTTAGGTCCACAGGGGAGGGTACAAAACACATTGTCAGTTGGGTGCTTCGGACCAGCTAAGAAGTATTTTCATCTGTGCTTCCTGAAACCATCTTGGCAAGACAACCCCAATAATTACCACCACCTCTCCCCCCTCCTTTTTTTTTTTTTAAACAACAGATTGGTGGCATTATTCATTTGGTTGAGTAAATGCAGAAATCTCCACCAAGCTTCTTATGTCTAATGGAGATCCAAAACTTGCCTTGCAGTGGTATTAGCTTTTGTAACAGCAACACCTCTTTGTGTCAACATGTCTCATTAAGTAATAAAGACTTTCAGCTATTTGATTTTACTTATAAAGTTAGTACGATTCATGATTTCTTTTTTGTTCTTTTAAAAGGGAATTGTTCTAGTATTCTAACAGGCAGTGAGTCATGCCTAATTAAGGAAAAAATATATAACCATTTACAGTGGGATTCTTGTATTGCAAAGAGCTGTTTTGTCATGAAAGCTTTCAGGATTGAATTCCTTATGAATTTTTTAAAAGGGGAGGGGGGGCAGGCAAATCATTTGAAACGAAACCTTTGCAACAATTCCCTTAAGCCCCGTCTCATACTTGGGGTCAGTCTGTTCCAAGCAAATGCATCGACACAGCCCAGATTGCGCTCGAGTGGGGGGAAAAAACAGTGGCATCTGACAAACGAACCTACAATCTAGAATGCAATGCAGATGCAGAAAGCTCAGCCAAAACCCAAACTACGATATGTTTTCTTAAACTCCGCACTTTTTATTTCTTTCCCCCTCCTCCACCACCCGTGAGGACAAGGGACATTCCTAGAACTCTGTCCTCACTGTCTGCGTCAAGGCAGCTGCCGAGGATGCTGGGACACTGTTTGTAAACACTCTAACCACGTGTGTGCAACCACATGGAGAGTCATCGTCCTGACCTAAACATCTACCCACTTGGTAAGCCAGGGTATTACTGCAGTGGAGCCAAATCCTTTTCCAACACGATGTGACTTAAAGGAGTTCACGCCAGGACATTGGAAGACAAAGCTTGGAGTGTTTATGCATTATTAGAAAGGAGATTAAACAGAGAAGTTGTTTAAATTTTAGTAATTGAAATGTAAGTTTAAGGATAGGGTAGCTCATGTAGAGAATGCAGAAGTCATGATCCTCTTTATACGTCTGCAAAAAATTCAACTTAAACCTGGAAACTTCTCCTCCCCCATGCATACACCTGGTGAAACCAATATTCATATGCTGGGAACCCATGTGGAATATATTTGAGGTTAGACGTAATGCTGTAGAACACATTAAGATATTCCACATTGTCTAAATTGCATCATAGTAATTAATCAGAAAGTGCTGAGGCTACTGCCATGTACCCATGGAAGACACTTCCAAGAGGTACTTCGTTATTTAGCTATTCCTGGTTATCTTAGCTATCTAACCACTCACCTGCTCACTTCTTTGCTGCTACTTTGAAACCGTCTTAAAAGATATGCTGTACTTGATCAGGATTAAAATGCTGAATTTTCCCTTCTTGCTGAACTTGAGCATAGAACAAGCCTATTCCTTTGCACACTGCAATAGAAATGCTGCCTTTATTTTATTTTTTTTTTTCAATAAGAGGAAAAAAAACACACACACCAAGAATTAGGTCAAACTGAAGCCTCAATACTGCAAGCCTTTATTTATTTGTAAGAATAATCCTATTGGGGTTTCTTGCCATATGTATGCTACAAGGCAACAACACTCCCAACTTGGAATCCACACCTCCACAGAAAACTTTGTTTTTGAAGGACAGCATGAATTTTGTTCAGGTTGCTAAGATGATTCAGCTTTCTGGAAGGTGTTTAACAGAGATAAACAAGCTTGCTTGAAAAGATAGACAGGAATCTAAATCTTTATGGCTTTTAATTGTTAAAGTGTTTTTCAAAGCATAGCAACTTTCTTTAAATTGCCCCCAGATTCAAAGTCTTTTACTATGAACTAGTGGAACACTCTTTTTGATCCTTTTATAAGGTAGGGCATTTTTTTTTTCTTCAGTTCAAGAACAGTGTGAGATACATCAGAAGTTAAAAACAGTTAGCTGTTCTTCTTATTTCTCAAACCTTGTTTTTCTCTACCTTCCTTCTGTTATTCCCTGCTACGTAATGCAAGGCATATTGCCAATATTTTAATCCAAACAACTTTTTTGGGTCGGTCATCAGCTGTCCTTGGGATTAGTCCAGCTGATGCTGGAGGTTCAGAATTTTATTCCTTAACCCCACCACCTCTGTCTCCACCCACTGAGCAATTCTTGGGAAAATGGGTGATCCCCCCCCCCCCCCCCCCCCCCCCCCCCTTTTTAAGAGACTTGTATACCTTAAGGGAAGGCAGAAGTGACTTGTTTTCAATGGGTGACTGAGAAGATGATTGCTCATGGTACTTTCCATTTGTAACATTTTATTATCTAGGATATAGGGACGATCTATGCAAATTGAACATGCAAGCAGTGAGGATCTGAAAGTGTAGCAACCAGAACTATGGCAACTTGTTACTGGTTACTTGTTCAGTGTTCAAAAGGATAGTTTTTCTGCAGAATATCATTAAATGAGTAAGAAGGTATTCACTGCCTTATGGAGTATGGGATCGGAATAATGCTACAAGTGTGACTGATTCATATAATTCCCTTTTTGGCTTTCAGCCATGATGCAGTCATATGCTTTATCTCTGTTCAGACTACAGCCTTTTTTTTTTTTTTTTTTTTTTTTTTTAATAATGAATCATAGTACATCCCACTCCATTTCAGAACCAGCACATTGCCTTTCAAAATGATGTCACAACACTCGCTGCTGCTGGCTGACTGCCTTAACAGCAATCAGAGAGCTGGACTAAATAAATACTGTATATTATTTGGCAAAATCATTTGTGGTTGTGTTCTCCAGCACAGTTTCCAAGATAACCACCAACTCCATTTGAAACTTGGCAACTTTGTTCTACCACTTTCAGGCTCCAGTTGTGAAGCTGGCTTACAGATGCTGCTACCACGCTTAGAGCTACTGTGTGGCAGTCAAGTGAGAGAGGTAGAAGGTTCACTCTCTGTGACAAGCCAAATTTGACAGCTGATCTGAAATTCCACCTTGAAAAATGGACAATTTTTTAAAAAGAACCTTATTTGGCTCCTGTAGAAACACGAGACACATCTTCCACTCAGAACGAAATGGAGCAAGGGATTTAAAGTCACTGCTTAGGCACCACACTGAGAAAACCACTCTACTGCCCATGCAAATTAACTTAGAAGTGAAGCACTGTAATCCCAAACAGTCAGTAACATTAGTCCAACCCAAACTTCATGTTTTTCAACACCTGAGCTGCAGATTTGTTCCAAAACATGGCGAGTTGTTTGGGGGGGGGTTGGGTGTTTGTTTGTTTGTTTTTTCTTTAGGGCCATCTGGCTGTGGCTAGTATTTAAAGGAACTGTATGGGAGATGGAGTCCCAGCAGCATCTGAAGTGCTCGGAGCAAGAGGGAATGGTCCCTTCCAACTCCAGCAGCTGAAGCCCCTGTTCCAGCAGCAACTGCAGGGTCTCCCGATTCTGCATGCAGAAATCAAAACCTTTACAACCTCCTATTTCTGTTACCCAGTGCAGCACTAGTGCCAACAAGAGACCTTGGAAATCTGTCCGTCATAACAACTCCTCAGCGGGTACACGTTTCTTGTTCTTTAAACAATGTTGACATGCCAAAGTCTAGGACCACGCGCACTATATCAAAACAATACCAGTTTCCCTGGCTAAAGGCCAGGAATCAGCACAATGCCAAAGTCCTCATTAAAAGCCTTACTACAAGCAGTGATAGTTCGGCAAATTTGGGAGCCTCAGTGTCTCCCATTCAACCTTTTCTTCTTTTGAAGATTTGTTAATAATTAGTTCTGAAATGGGCAATACAAAACTGCTTTCTGAGGTTCTCTGGATGCATTCGCAAAGCTTTTTGATGTTGCTTCCCAAAGTGAAACAACTATTTTCACTGAAAGATGACTTTTGAGTTCTTCATTTCATGTCAACAGCAGTTTAGTCCCACCGCCCAAGCACTGTTATTTTTCACATCTTTGCCCTCTCTTTTTTTCCTCGTCCCTACACCCTGGTTGCTAGATTTAAATGTTTTCTGACTTCACTGGCAGGGTTCATACTATGCTTTCCATGACACTGAGCAAGAGAGACAAAATATTGCCCAACAGTGATTTATTTACATTGGTTCCAAATTGTTGTTTTTCTGCAGGATAAAATCCAAGATGTGTATGTTCTTTCAAAGTGTTAACAGCAGCAGATCTGGCAGACCAAAAATTCTTGACTTGCTAGATTTACCGATGTTTTCAAGACACAACGGACTTAAATATAATAGAAATAATATTATTTGGGAGCAGGAAAAGAAATACATAAAACTGTCTTAATGCAGATGAAGCAAAATAGTATCAGTGTTTGTATCCAGTTTTATCTGAGTCTTTTGAAAAAAAGTCATATTTAGCAGCTGAGAACTGAAGTGTCAAAGGACAACTGCAACCAAAGTGCCATGTGTTTGAGAGAGAAGGAGCGGAAAGAAGTAGTGTTTCTGTATGACAGTCTATTATAAACTGTTACCTGACCGTTGCTACTCATGGACCTTTAGCAATGATATACAAATGGTAATCTATATAGAAACTGCAGAGGCTTACCTTTACTTGGAGGAGTGCAAGAAATTAATTGTGAGGTGACCAGGAAAAGAAAAAAAACACCAAGAACGAAAGAAGTTTTGGGAAATGGAACAGTACTTGAGGAGCAAGCAGCCCTAAGGGCTCAGAGAAACGTGCTCATTTTCTGTAGCTACTGGTAAAAGGAACCAATACGTTCATCACACACCACTTAACGAAATTTGTCTAACTCCCAAAAGATAAGAGAAGGAATGATTTATAATCTACAGTCAGCCTGCCACGCCGAGGTCGTCTCTTAGAAGGACACTGCATGTACCACGGTGTTGGTTTTGCCAATTTTTATTCAGTCAGATCCCCCTCTAACTCGAGTTTATACATTACTCTTGACCATTAACATCTCCCTGTTGAATATCTTCGACAACCAACCACGTCCTGTTTTGCACTTTACAACCTCCAGAGAAAGTGCCATAGTGGAATACACATGCAGATACACAAGTGAATATACTTGTTACTACACTCACCCCCTGCTGCAGTAAGTCAACCTTCCATTAACACGCAAATAGAATGGCCTCATTAGCCGACAAACAACACCCACTGACCTGCTTTCACTAGGGACAGTATCTCCTCATCTCTGAAACTCCTAAACTTCACATTCAAAAAAAGAAAAAAAAACCAACTATGCTGAACTGATATTCAGAGCTGCTGATCACTGCTCAAAGCCTGAACATTTGCATGCCGCTCATCATGGAAAACAAATCTTGTGACGAGATCTTTGGTTGCAACATTTCGATGGAAGCACGCTAGACCACATCACTTCTCCCTTCACCTCACTCTCCGAGAAGGAAAATTACTTAGCAGAAAAGGGTCTGCTAAATTTCCAAGGTTCAAACCGCGACCCGAAAAGCATCCTTTCAACTAAGGGCACGAAAGTGACTGCTAATGTCCAAGGGGGTGATTTAACGCCAATAAATGCCACGATGCGAGCATACAGTGCCGCGCGTCCGATTTACAAATCTGGTAAGGTTGTTGCTCTTGTCTGTCATCTGGCGGGGAACAAGTCCGACCTCGCCGAAAGCGTCATTTTAGGGGAACATGCACGAGAAAGTAATTTTTTTTTTTTTTCCTTCCCGTGGCCACATTGTGCAAGTGGCCCCGACGGCAGGATTTAGCAACGCGGACAAAACGCGCGTGTAGATTGCACAGAAAAAGGAAGGCCTGGCAACGAGCGCACCCCCGCCCCGCACACACTTCTCCCTCGCCCCCCAGGACCGGGTTTCGCTCCTGCCCGCCCCCCCCCCCCCCCGCCCGCCCGCCCCAAACTCCGCAAGCCAAGCCGTCACCCCCCCCCCCCCCCCCCCGCCCCGTTTCCCCGGGGCTGCGCCCGCCTTTGTGTCCGCCCGGGGCCGGGGAGCGGCACAAAGCCGGGGCCCGCCGCCGCCCCGGTCCCCCGGCCGCGCTCTGCGCGGGGGCGGCCCGGGAAGCCGGGGGGTGGCGGTGAAGGCCGGTCCCCGCGGGGCGCAGCGCCGCCCGGGGCGCGGCGGAGGGGCGAGCGGGGCAGCCCCGCGGCGGGGGGCTCAGAGGCGGCGGGGCGCCTCCCGCCGCCGTCCCCGTCCCCCCCGCCGCCGCGGCGCAGACAAAGGCGCGGGGATGGGCGGCGAGGCAAAGTTGGGGGCCGGCCCCGCGGGGAGGGGGCGGCGGGGGCCCGCGGCGCCCCCCGCCGCCTCTGTCAGTCAGCCATGTTGGGGGAGCCGCGGCGGCGCCCACCCCCCGCCGGCACCCAGCGGCGCGGCGCGGCCCCGCGACACCCCCGGGGGGTCGTGGGGAAGGCGGCCGGTGCGGGGGGCCCGCTCTGACCTCTGCCGCGTCCCTCAGCCTTGCCGACATCCAGCACGCACAGCCGGGCGCCGCGCTCCCCGCTCCTACAGGGCCGCCATCTTGCTTCCTTCTGCTCCTTGACGAAAGCGGCCGGGCCCCCGCATCAATATGCACGCGGCGCCCTGACGTCGGCGCCCGCCCCGCGCGCCGCACCGCCCCGCGCGCGCAGCAGCCCCCCCACACACACCCCTCCCCGGCAACCCCCCCCCGTCCCCCCCCCTCCACGCGGCGCGGCGCCGTGCGCCCCCCTGCAGCGGGTGCGGGGGCGCCCCCGTCCCCGTCCCGACCGCGGGGCCGCGGCCCCGCCTGGGGCTTTTTTTTTCCGGCTGCTGCCGCTTTTTGGCCTTTGGAGGGTTTTTTCCCCCCCCTCTTTTACCCTCCCCCCCCCCGTCCCCCGTCCCCTTTTCGGTTTTCGCCTCTCGCTGCGCACCGTTTTGCGCCCCGCGCTGCGCGGGAGCTGGTGGGTCCGTGGGGCACCGCGGGGTGCAGGGGGCCGCCCGACAGCGGCAGCCCCCGCCGCCGGCGGCACCCCCCTTCCCGCGTGTCTCCCCCCCCCTTCCCTCCCCGGGGGCCGGCGGCGCTTTCCCACGGCCGCGGGAGCCCGTCTGCCCTCCCCGCGGGCCGGGCGGCTGCGGGGGCCGCCACTTCTTCCTCAGGCTGCGGCCGGGGGCCGGTAACGCCGCTCGGTAGCCGGCTGGCAACGTTAAAGGAAAGCGCCCCCCACCCCGCCAAAAAAAAATAAAATTAAATCTTCAAAATCTCCCCAGGTTTCCCCAAAAGGAAGTCCTGCGCCCGCAGGCGCCCGGGCCCACGTAGCGCACCGCGGCTGCGAGCGAGGACTGCTCAGCGCGGGGCCAGCGGGACGCCCGGCGGGGCAAGCGCCCGCTTCCAGGTGTGTCCGCCGAGCCCGCAGCCCCACGGGCGGGCGGGGCTGCGTGACTCCGAGCGCGGCCGTGGCGGAGCGGGGCCCGTTACAGCCCTCCCGAGCTCCGGGGCTATCGCTCTCCGCGGGAGAAACGGTTTCGCGCCCGCCACAGCGGGAGCGGCAGAAGGAGGTCTGGCTGCCGGTCTCAGCCCCGCGGCTCCCGGGAGCCGGGTTTGGTGCCTCCCAGGCCCGTCGGCCCTCGCCAGCGGGTGACGGGTTGTCGCTGCCGTCCCCTCCGTACGCCGTCCCGCTCCCCCGCCGCAGGAGCCAGAGCCTTTCCAGCCTGGCGGCTGCGGGGAGCAAGAAGTAAGAGTATGCAAAAACCGCCTCTGTGGGAACCGGCGCTGGGGTTTCACACCGCCGAAACACCAGCCCCGAGTCCTCAGGGCCGGACCTACCCAGTGGCCTCCCCGCTACCGTGCCGTACCCGCTGCGCAAACTAGAGCAGCCTCTGGGCTGCTCTACTCCGGCCTGCCCGGGAGGTGTTGCGGGACCGGGGAGGGGGGGATTTTAGGAGAGCGTTAGCTTCCCAGCCAGACCCTCTCCTACCCACAGATGTGTCCTTCACCTCGGGGGTGGCGGGGGGGGTCTGCAGGCACTGTGCTCATCAGCGGTGCCGGGGAGAAGCTGAAGCCCCAGCTGTCCCCGGCCCCGGGAAGGCAGGCTGGTGAGAAAGGGCTTTAGCAAGATGCCAAATCCGGTGCGCTTGATGCAGATGAGAGTGATTTCTAGGAAGTTCAGGTCATCACTGAGTAATTTGTTTTTCACATCACAGGTTGTTCTCTGGGTTTTGGTTTTACTTTAATTTCTGTAAAACGTTTGAGAAGCAGACTGGAGATAAAAGGTTGCCCTTACAACTTGCGAAAACAGCTCTGTGCTGACAGCAGTGTCACTCCTGTAGCCGTGCCGGGCAGCTCGTTCTCCCCAGCCCTTGGAAAGATGCTGGCCTGGCTAGCTCTATCCCGTAGGGAAATATATGGGGTTTTTCTAGGCAAAGGTCTTTGTGTTTGCTTCTGCAGAACTGACTTCAGCAGTGTCTCATGCAGCCTAAACCTGTGCAAATAGGCTCAGTCTCTGTCTCTTTTTGGAAGAGTAAATGACGCAAAGAACGGTCAAGGTCTGTCTCAATTGTGCCAGATTTTTTGTGCTTTCACAGCGCTTGCTTGATTTCCAGCAGGCTTTAATCAGGATTTCAAACTCTTTTAAGTCTGCATATTTGCTAAAGCCTAGGGCTGTTTTTTCCCCTGGTGTGGCACATCCAGCTGACATTACCAGGAATGAGCACGCTCGACCTCTTAGCGGGTGCAAAGTGGTGTCTCGTCCCCGAGCCTCTCTTACAGCACCTGCTGAGACACCTCCGTCCTCTGCACCATCTTGGTCTGCCTAACCAGGCACGGCATCGACAGGGTTCGGCCGGGCCTCTCTCTCCGGGCTTTTCTCCAGTATTTGCATTGCGCTGGGTGAGGTGACCCTCTTGGCGTGGCTCAGATCCCTCCCGTGCCTGTGCGCCCTTCGCGGCTGGAAAAAGGTGGCTGGTTTTGGCAGGACCCTGCCGCGCCAGCTCCGGAGTTCGGCGGGAGCGCAGCCCTCTCTTCCCTTTGCACGAGCAAGCAGCTGCAAACCTGGCTAAACTGGGTGGGTAAAATGAAAAAAGAAAGAAAAAAAAAACCCAAACCCAACCCCAAAGCCACAAGCAGGAGTTTTACACTGAGCTGGGATTCTTTTCTTTTCAGACTGTGTTCCTGTACTGAAGATAAGAAAGACAACTCGTGCATATCTGACCTGCACGTATGAATGTGAGAGAAGCGTGCATTTTTGAAATGCTTCCTGTCAGAGGTGTGGTTTGCTTCTCTATTCTTTTCTTTCACTCTTTCTTTTTTTTTTTTTTTTTTTAATTTTACTGCCCTAATGACAGCCTGCTGTAATCACCAGGCTTAATAAACCCAGGAGCAGTCCTGCTGAACCAGCAGTACTCTCTTCCCTCCCGGAGCACAAGGCGCATCTACCGGAGCCTCCCCTGCTCGGCTGGGTTGTGCTCAGCTATCTTGACCTACAAGCCTCCTAATTGACCTGGTGCCCTCCAGTAGTCCTGCCACATTTTGACAGACCGCAGGATCTTTTAGCTTCCAAATCAACAGCTTTCTGTTACGCATGCCTCTGTCAAATGCAGCTTGCTCTACAATGCACGTTTCTTGGTATCTGTTAGCAGCCTAATGAGAGGGACGTGGATCTAATTTCTCTCTTGGAATAGCTCTGTTGGCCTCAAGGTATTTATTGAATGAGAAAATTTGACCCGTTTTGCTTTGCTTTATCTCTACCTATCGGACGGGGGACAAAAAATGCCTGAGCTTGACATAGTCAGGAGTGACTTAAAAAACCCCACACCCTCTCGCCCTTAAAGACTTGGGGGAAAAAAGCCTTTTACCTCTTGAACACGCCGTTCCCAGCCTGAGGTTGCATGCATTTTACGAAAGAGGTATCTGCTGTAAAGAACGGATATGCAGCTTCCTTGGAAATGCAGTGAAATGCACTTAGCCCAAGCAGTATTTTGGAGCTGTTTCTAGGGCTATCCCAGCCTCACCGTTTTTCTTCTCAGTCTGTCTTTGCATCTGTAAGCAATGAAAAGAAAAAAAAAAAGGACATTTCAACCAATTAAATGCTTCGGGAATCCTACCAAATAACCCTCTCTAGACTACATGTGTCCGCTGCTCTCCTTGTCAGGAACAGCTTTTGCTCCTTTCGAGATCTGCTGGGAACTGAATAATGTGCTTCAATCTAACTTTCCGAGCTGAGGGTTAGTAGCAACAGAGTCCGGAGGCCTGATGGCCACATGGTGCGACTGCAGGACAGGCGCTTGGGGCAGTCACCGCAGGCTGTGGCTGGAGCGGTGTTTCTTATTTCCCCAACAGGCACTGCAGCGAAGCAGACGTTTCATGGGCAAAATGTCAGGTAAAAAGCACCCTGTCACTTGGCAATTAGAGCATTTGTGCGTACAATGTGTAATTGCATACAATTACATCAACAGTTTAAAAGAGCGTGGGCCTTATCCCTCTGCTAGAGGGAAAGCTCGTTGCCTGTGAAGGATGTCAGGGTAGCCTGACGGATGGCCAAGGCATGAGCTGCAGCCAAAATTTTCTCCTAACTCTAAAGCTGCAATAAGCAAACCTAATTCTGACTATCTGAAAGAATGTAACGTACTTGGCCCCCTCAAACCCCTGCATGAAACATTCAGAAAGATATATAGTGAAAATAATTTTGCATCCTTTACCCTGCACTGAAGAATAAGGGGGTTTATATGAGCTACCTTCTTCACTGGGTGGGCCAAATTCAACTCTGACTTAAAATTTCTGTGCAAAAAGGAGTTCAGAGCTGTAATTAAATTGTTTCTACTGAGCCTGCAACTCTTCATGTTCTTTTATTCATGTTTTCTCCCCCCTGTGATAAAGTGTGAACAGCTACATGAGGTCAGGGAAAACAAATTTCCTAGATAGCCCATTTCACCTCCTAGAGCAAACCCCAGGGGTCCAGAGACCCGTCAGCTGTGACACAATAGGCCTACAGAAAATTTCTCATGTCCTTTTTCCATGTAGACATTTATCTCTGTCTTGCACCGAAGGACACTGATTTCTCATGGGGCCACATCCAGATCACAGCAGCATCCACCAGAAGCCCTACAGGGACAAGGTGTTACACTGCTGGTGGAAAAGGCAACGGGACCAGTACAGAGAGCCATCATTTTGCTTTGGTTTATACTTTCACCAGGGCTTTTTCGGGTCCCAAGACATCCGTTTGTCTCTGTGCTTGTGAGCCCAGCCTCAGAGCTGGGGGATCGGACTGATACTGGGTCTGCAGCCGCGCCAGTGGGGGTGGGAGGGTGGCCCTGCCAGCAGAGCTTGGAGGTGGCCCAGGACTCCAACACAACAGGACGCCACTTTATTTTTTCCCTGAATTTGGCAAAGGTCACTATTCGTCATTTCTTGGTGTTCCTTCCCTGGACAGGAGGGGGCTTTTCCAGGACCGTGCAGATGAGGTGGTGGAGAGGAAACACAGTAGCTCAGTGTAGATTTTGGGAACCAAGGTGCCCAATGGCTGGGATGTCTGCTGGGGCATCGAAGCTGCGGTGTATTATCCGCCCAGCGCTGTCGTTCTGCTGGTGGGAGGCGTGTGTGTCTCGGTGAAGGAGAAGAGCTGCAGATGGTTCAACTTTTCAGCCCTTGGCTTTTTGCCAACAGTTGTAGATGTCTTTATGCTGCTCTGCGGTGTTTATGGCTCTTGAAGGTGACCGTAGCCTTGTGATGGCTCGGATATTTGTGGCTGGAAAGCCTGGATCCAGGTCCCCGCTGGGCAGCGCCTGCCCCCAGGACCATGGCAGGGATGCGCGCCCCGCGGTGAGGAAGTCCCTGGCCCAGGAGCAGGGGTAGAGGTGGCCTAAGGAGAGGTGAAGCGGGAAGACCCTCCGTGGGTCCGAAGGTACAGCTCATCGTTTTGGGGCCCCAGGCTTGCTTTTCCACGGCTGTCGGAGTAAAATCCCAAATCCTTCATGCAAGGGAAGCAGAGACTCCTCTCACAGGCCTGTAGGGGAAGGTGCAGGCTGAGGGATGGAGACCTGGTCTCTGGTTTCTCCTGAGGAGTGGCACTTTACTTTGTCAACTTCCAGGAATAATCTTCCATAAAAAGGCAAAGAGCTGACCCGCAAAGAAAGGGCTCTCAGCAGCGTGTATAGATCCTGGACACAACTGAGTTGGTGACATTCGGGACCAAAGTCAACTCTCCCTCCTTTTCTCATCCCACTACCCAGCCTGCAGGCATCCCTCAGACGTCTCTGCTCCCAGACTGCAGGGCCTTTGAGAGGGCAGCAAAGCCGAGAAATCAAATGAATCAACCCAGTACCACAGACCAACATATGCAGGAGGACAAGAGCAGAGTGCGTGGGAGCCCTTCCCCAAAATATCTGCCTCCGGGAGCAGAGGTGTTGCCCAGTCTTGCTCTATCAGTCTTGCTTGCTGTGGCTGAATGCACTCCCACACACAAACGTCTGCCGTAGCAAAGCACGGTGAGCTGTGCGTGTTTCTGTCAAGTACATTAGGCAGCCATCAGGAGTCTCGAAACTCCACTGTCACCGTCAATCCAGCTCTGGGGAGGAGAGCCATGTCAGTGCAAAGCTGCACCGTTAGGCCTCCACGGTGTTGTTAAAGCAATGGCGTGAGACCAGGAGTGCTCCTGCCCGGTGCCCGGTGCCACCAGCCCACCAGTATCAGGCTCTGTACGTAACAGCGTGCATCTCTCACTACCTTTCTGGGCTAGAGCAACATCGGGCAGCAGCAACCATCAATTCTCTGATTGTTGGAGGAATTAAAATCCTGTGATAAACCCCGAGCTGTGAGCATTTTACTGTTGCGTGAATAGCTAAGGGCTCGGGTGGACTGAGCAGAAGAGGCAGCCAAAATCCATTTACTGAATTTTTTCCCTGCCTTCTCTACGGACGTTTGGTTTTCTCCTCATCTTCAAAACCCTCCACAGCCTTGCGGTTGACATCCTGGTGTGCACCCTCACATACTGCCCACAGGGTTGGCTGCACTGCCCGGTGTCACCGCTCTGGCTGGCAGCCCTCGCCCGGCGGCTCCGCAGCGGTGTTATGGGAGCAGGCAGGCGGATGAGGCCACGGAGTCTCCTACGTGCTCTCTCTCATCTCTGGCGGTGGGGATGATGGAGGAAGATCCCTTGCGTACAAGCCCTTGGTAGCTGCACGAGCAGAGCCCGTGCGAAGCGAGGATGGGTGCGGGAGACTTCAGCGCTTCTGTTTCCAATATGGACATAGGTAGCGTTGGCTCCAGCCAACATGATGTTGTCCCAGGCCCTGCCTTCTCAGCTTTACCGAAAAGTGTCCCAGTTTGAATGGTGGTTTGTTTTCAGAGGCCGCTCTGTCCTGTGTCCCTGGATGTGACTTTTGGTTGACTACGAATTGAAGAGGAATGATGAAGGGCTAAATTCCTGTGGGTGCTGGTCCCTGAGAGGTGCTCAGTGTCTTTTCTTCTTGGAAACCAACTCCAACTTCCTTGGAAAATTGGGGTAGAAGATGAAGGAGTGACTGAACACTTACCTCATGCAACTACATTTTCAAATTAGGTATCTGAAGATAGGCTCCCTGTGTCTATAACTGGGCACCGAGAAAAGGTGGCTTTGTTTCAAGCGAGCTTGATGTCTGCTGGTGTCACTAGTGACAGTCTCAGAGAATCAGTACCAGTCACTTTTAGTTAGATATTTTCCAATATATAAACACACAACTTTGGATTTCAGGAATTTGGTAATTTTATATGGTTCATCTCACAAGTAGAAGGGAAAAGGTCTTGCCATTGACTTGGACAAGCCAAGGAGATATGCCACTTTTTGCAGAGCAGCCTGTGATTTCCTGGCAGATATGAAAGCTGGCTCCTAAGAAAGTCCTGCAAAGGGAAAAGTGCTGAGGGAAAACCAGCAGGGGCTGATGTAACTGCTAAACCAGGTGACACACAGAGACCTGGGCTGCAATACAGCAAATGCCAGCGCTTGGAAGGAGCCTTAACTCTGTGGCCAGGCAGGAGCTGGGAAAGGCAGGGATTGCGTGGTTGTGCGGCTCATAAAGAATTTTACCTTTTAATTTTTAATCATCATTTGCCTTTCTAACAAGCTTGGTGGGATTTGGCTCGTTGGTTTCCCTTCTCCCAGTGCATCCAGATGTGAAGCCCAAACCTAATCATGGGGTTGCCATCGCCCCTGTAATTCAGAAACTCTCAGTCCCTGAGCAGAAGTGACTGTGTCACGTTTGTTCATACCCTTAGTGCAGGCACAATTACATTGAGCTAAATTCTGCTTAAATCAATTTTGCCCTATAAATAAAAGCTACGTGGAAAGCTAACTGCTTTGCAGCGTGCATTTAAGCAGCTAAATGGTGTTCAAAAGCAATGTCAATGCTTGTGTACCCATGATCTCGTTAGTGCAGGTTTTCTAATCTAGAAGCAATGTATAAAGAAGATAAATGTTACAGCTATCTTTGTCTCTTTTGATTTCCTTCTCTGGCAGAGCAGTTTGTCTGTGGTCCTAGCTGAGCTGTCAGCTTGCTTTAATTTTTTCTTGCATGCCTGCTACTGTTTTAGGCAGGGAGTCAGCACCGTAGCTCCTCGGGGGCAAGAGGTCTGGGTTAGGACACGACCTGGCAATAGCCTGGGGTGTTGCAGCTTGTGGAAGGAGGTATCCGTTCCGTCCTTTTTTTTTTCTTTTTTGTGAGTATGGGGATGTTATATACGGTCTTCCTTCCTCCCTTCTTCAAAAAGCTGTAGAAAAGCTCTACTGAAAGATGCAGACATACATCAGACACACAGTCACCACATTATATATATTAAAAGGTACGTTTTTGTCTGACGATTTGAAGAACAAGAGAAATAGCCTGGCAGGGCTCTGCAGCTACGAGGCACCAGCAGAAGTCCTTGCCACCCTGAGCAACTTAAACCCCCCCCAAATTCTCTCTTCTTTCTGGGGGTTTGGACAGTGGGGAAAAGCTGGCTGCCTTCCACGGCTCATTGGCGCAGCTTTCACTCTTACCAGCTTTTCTCTGTGGGCAAGATGTACCATCCTGCGCCCCTTTTTGGTGGGCGGTGGGGCGATGCGGCAGCAGGTGGGACTCACTTTCGGTCAGTGACGTTGGTGGGTGCCTTGGGGCAGGGCTGGGGGCTGGTGGGCAAAGTGTGGCCGGTGGTCAGCCTTAAACCGGCGTCGTGCACCTTTCCATGCAGCCGATGCCTCCAACGTAATACGCCACTGGCTGTCAAAATGAAAAATAACTGCGGTGCTGCTCAGCAGTGACAACCTGCCCTGTCTTCTCCTTCCCTTAATGGGGTGTTGAGAGACAAGGAAAAAATGATTTTATGAAGCTGGTAAGAAGTAAAAAAGAAAAAAAAAAATGTAGCTGCTGGGACAATCTCTGCCTTGCTAGTTCCATCTCTGAAAAATTAGAAGATGTATTAAAAAGTGATTGCTGTAAGAGAAAGAGATTGTCTGTGGCCACGGACTCTCATTACCACATGGTCTGCAATGTATTTAGTTTATTTCCATCCAGGAAAAAGCTGTGGATGACCTCCCTGCCTGCATCCTCAGTTTTCTGCAGTGCCAAAGAAGTGGGGGTGCCACCAATTGGAGGTCCCTAAACTGAAGCAGCTTAAGGGGCACGAGGTTTAGAGAATAGTTATTTGGCATTTTCAGAAAATTCAGCTGCTGGATGCTTTTAGGGCATCTCAAATTGGGGACCTGCTTTATGAGACTTTTACTTCCAGTCCCACTTTGCCTTGCTTTTCTGTTTGTAAATAATACCCTTATCAGCAGAGGGATTTAGCAAAGATAAACAGATTTGGTTTTAATTCCTTCAGAAATCATGCCAGTAGTACAGAAAATAAACAGGAAGTATTTGGACACTGAGCACAGAAGCAAACCAGGATTTAATAGGCACCGCAGAGACTCTGGGGGACAGATTACAGCTTGGAAAGACGGATAGGGAAGGGCACGGCTGATTTAGAAAAACTAAGCAGAGAAAACAGGGGTTAAATTTTGCAGCAAATACCAAGAAAGGCTGTTCTTCATCTGACGTTCGGAAGGAAGCAAGAGGAAGATTTATTGAATGAGTTGGAGATAAAGAGGGAAAAGAGGAGGGTGTCAAGAGGAAGGTTGTTACAGTCCACTTGGTCAGAAGGGAGATGTTTGGGAAGGTACCGTGTAAGCAGCTGCTAAGCAGTCACCCATTGGCAACGAAGGACTTCGCTTACCCCCTGGCTGCGGGGGGACAGTCCCTGAGAGGGGCACAGGCTCGGTGTGCCTGGGGACACCGGGGACGTACAGCAGAAAAGGATCCAAAGGCACCGGTGGGTGCTGCTTTAGAGCCAGCAGCCGGACGGTGCTGTCCAAGGGCGAACTGCACCCCGCGGTGTATTTGCCATGGGGAGGTATCCTCTGTTGTTCACAGCCTGATGAAGGTTCAGATGGAGAAGCCTGCTTGAGAGCTATGCTTTCAGTAATATAATAGATGAGGGAGTTAGATGACGCTCTGCAGGAGTGACAGCTTATACAACGAGGCTCTGCCCCGAGCAGAAGGGTTTGGGACTGCTGAATCTGGATTTTGGCAGACATGAGGCCATGGTAAGTCGTCTGCTCTGTGTTAAATTCTGTTAAAACACTGCGCATTGACTGCCCTTCACATCTGCTGGAAATAAAGCAAGAAAAACCTGGGGTAATTGGCAGCAAGGCACATTCCCAGCTACTATGCCAAGACAATAATTTCTGACTGTAAAGATAGTTCTGTGCTGAAACAAGTTGCCTAGAGAAGATATTGCACCGGAGCAGGGCAGAGCCTGTCAGGATACGTCCACCCACGCAGGCCAAGGGTGGACCAGGAAACCACCTGCAGTCCTTCTCAGACCCACGTTTCCATCACGCTGTGAAAATTATGGACATTTTTAAGAGTCTCAGGAAGAACTGTCAGCCTCACAACAGCACACCAGTTGGAGAACATACAGAAAATAAGATCTGGGTGCTGAGAGTAAGAGAAATAGTGGAGATGTGCCATTTGCTGGGTGACCCACTCTCATAGAGTTACAGGCCACATCGTCACAGGTGAAGGAGAGGGCACAATTTATGTTACTTTTTTCTGGGGTGCTAGTGAGTGGACTGAACCTGGAATATTAAAATACACGTTGAAAAAATATGGCTAGTTGTAAACTGAGGAGTGACTTCGACAGAAAACGTTCTTTGATTTATAAAGATGGCAGTCCAGCAAAGCCCAGCTTCAGCTTCATGACTTAAATATGATAAAAATACATAAACGTGAAGTCAAATTAAGAAAAATAAAATTCTGATGGGAAATACATAGGGAAGCAGGGACATTCAAAGTAATCACTGGAAGGCTATACCCATTTGGGGGTGGGAGGGACATCCCCAAATGATGCTGACAGGTTGGAAAGGATTTGGAGAGGACCTGCCAGCTTGCCATCAGTTCCTGACCTTTTTTCTGAGGTCAGGAAAACTTGTCTCCCTCTGAGAGATATAAAGAAGTTCAACTTACTTATTTTAAGAAAGGCAAGGTTAAGATCACAGTCCTCAAAGATCTACAAAGGGAAATGTTCTTGGTAGCTGCAAGTTCTTTAATCGGGCAGACAAAGACAAACGAAAACACAGTGGGCAGGGGCTACAGCTAGACAAATGCAGTCCAAAAGGCTCTCATTTTTAAGAGTAAGTGGCATTTTTTTCCTAAGCTGTGGAACAATTTAGCAGGGGAAGTGGCAGAGCCTTTCCATCAAGGGTTTGTCTAAAAGACGCCTTGCGGTGCTTTAGCTGGTTACCTAAAGGCTGTTCTGTATGAGAGGTCAGGCAAGATGATTGTGTGGTCCAATCTAGACCGTGGATCACGATTTTATGTCATTTGTGCTGTTACTGTGATTAAAGCGCAATGCGAGCAGTTAACCTGAAGATGTCTGCCCTGTTGCTGGATGTCTGTCCAGTGAGCAGATGTCTGGCGTTCGAGAGTGAAGAGGTAAAATGCGAGACGCCCCATGCAAAAGAATTGTAACGGTGTTAATTGCACAGTCCTTCCAGGGCTTTTGAAGCCAGGGATTGCCAAAGGAGTCAAGAGAGGTGGCTGCTAGCTCACTAGTGAGCCCGTGAAGCTCCCACCCGTGTCTTGCTTGGTAAAAGAAACTTTGTGAGCTATTGCCACGGGGTTCCTGTGGCTTTGACCGTTTCAGCTGGCTGTCCCTCCCTGCCAGAGCTCTTCTTAATTTTCAAGCAACAAAAAAAAGGGTGCTCCTTCTGAGGGAGGTCAGGAGAGCAACAAGTTAATGAAAAGGGCAGGACTCAAATTAATAAATGTGGGTGGGATGGAGATGGTGAGGTGCATTTGTCTTTCACATCTAGTCACCCATGTTAATCTGTTCTAATTGCATTAGAGGGAATGAACAGGCAACAGAGCTGATGTTTGCTGAGGCTGGTGCTTGTAGCAGCTCCGGGCATCTGCTGGGAGATTTCACTGGGTCAGCTGCACTGAACACAAAGACACCTCTCTCAAGTGAAGGTAGACACCATATATGTACATATGTGTCACTATTAGAACAGTGACAGGATATGTACATATACATATGTATGCATAAATGCTCTCAGGAAAGACATCTTAGCTTAAAAGGTTGCAGCTGATGAACATAACACCCCTTCACTCCAAGCTTAGGTGAGACCCACACTTTCCACATTGAAAAACAAGCTCTTAATTTCTCTTTTGCTCCTCTTGCATTTTGAATGCAATGTTTTCCCAGCAGATAACATTCAACATGTCCCCCACAATGTGCTGGCTCTTTCATACTGATCTTCTCCAGCAAAGCTCTTGAGCAAAAAACTGTGTCTTGTCAATGGGGCCTTCAGTACAGGTCAGAGTCTGTGAGTCTCACTGAAGGCAAGCTTTGCCGAGGCGAGGAGAGCGGGATCTGGTCTTAGAGCTGAACATCATCTAGAACTGATGTTTTTTGCATTTCAGCCCATTTAAACTTGTTGATATTTTTCTCCCAACTCCATGGTTTTGATACATGCATATCAGCAGCAATGGGGAGGTAAAAATCCCTGTCTGAAGCTTCCTCATGCCATCACTGTACCTACATGCATCACCCGGTGTCCAGAGGGGACAGTCCGTTTTAATGATATCTCCAACCCCTTTTGGCTCATGCACATCTGCAGCAGTATCTGTGGGGTGGGCAGGGAGGAGCGGAGAATTAAAACATGGGAGCGCAGAGACCTTGTGTGCGTGTCCTCTTGATCCAACAGCAGCAAGGAGTTTGCGTTTTTTAACTGATTCCCTCGTTACCTCCCGTCTTGCTTCCCTGGCTTGCGTTCAGTTCTTAGGTACAGCGGCAGCGAAGGTAGCGAGCTGCCTGTCGGCAGAGCACCGAGGGGCGGGCAGAGGGGGTGACGCCGCGCTCGGGGATGCCGCCCCAGCTCCCGGCTGGTACCCTTTGGGGGCCGGGGCCGGCTCCGGGTACAAGGCGTCACCCGACAGAAAGCCAAACAGCAAACACTCGCCTGCCAGACTAAGGGGGGTGGGCCACCGTGGGAACCCGCGCTGGCACAGCTTGCTTCTCTTTAGTGTTTGCAGACAATTTGAAGGGAAGCATCGGCAGTCTCCTCATCCCTGTGGGCCTGGCAGAAGCGTTTTCCTGCTCCAGGGGGAGTTTTCCCTATCCTCTCCACGGATGGTCTGGTGCCCCATGGGCTGGTCTCATGCGTGCTCCTGGTGGGACCGCCGGCGGCTGAGGCCACCGGGGAGAGAGCCCGGCGGCTGCCTGGGGCGTGATGTATCTGCTCTGGGAGGGTTTCGTGTAGGCATGTTGAATAGAGTGTTGTTTCCTCCCGGCCGTGACAGACTGCAGTGGGGGAATGTGCAAGTGTACTGTCGGGTATTAAAAAAATACAAAAATCCCATGATCTGGTCAGCAAAGGCCTGTGAGATTGGTTTAAAAAAATGTGGTTTTTTCCTTTTGTGGTAACTTTTGTGGTTTTTGCGTTGAACCACCTGGGGTTTGAGCGGGTAGCGACTGCTTGAAGTTTCTCCAAAACTGGCACCTTGAGCTGCAGCTTTCTGGGTCCCCCTTCAAAGGAGAAGATGCTGGGAAACCAGGTGACTCCAAAGCCTTGGCTCTTGGGGTGAGTGTGTGTGACGGGTGGGTCAGCGTTGGTCCCAGGGTGGTCCAGGCACGCTGACCTGGGTACAAAGTGTGAGGTTTAATGAAACTTGCTGGGTGAAGGGCTTGCCCTGGCCTTGTCTTCCTCCGGTCCTCCCTCCCTCCCGCCCATCCCCTGCGCCCTCTCCCAGTCACCTTTCCAGTCCGCACTCTGGTCCCACAGAAAAGCAACAGCCTTTTCTTTCGGGGGGGGGGGAGCTGGTTGGCAGCCCCATCACCATGGCCATAGCAGTACCTGCAGGCTGCAGCTGTGGAAAGCTTCTTTTTACGGCCCTTCCAGGGCAGTTGGGGAAGCAGGGGGCCTGCATCCATCTCCTTTTCTCCATGCTCTAAACCCAGCCCTGTTTTAAGGGCTCCCGAATTTTGGCTGGCCCGAGCATGGGGCAAGCAGGATGCTGTCGGCACTACTGCCCAGTGAGGGGAGGAGAAGAAACTAGGTGGCCTGGGTGGGATGCTGCAGGCTCCCAAAAGGCCGGGACTGTCCCTCCTAATAGATTTATTCCTTGCCATGTAGTTTTTCCAGTTGTTGGGGTTTTTTTAAGTTTATTTTTTTCCACTTTTCCCCACTTAACTTTTGGGCTTTCCTTCTGCCAGTGGATTTTGAAAATAGACTCACAGTATGCCAGGCCTCATCCCAAGGGAAGCGCTAAATGGGAATTAACAATTAACATCTATTTCCGAGCCCCCGACAAAAAAGTGTTGACACTCTTCCTGCTGTTAGGCGCCAAACAATAGGCGCTGAGCTGTCATTACTTACCTCACGCGCGCTAATTAGTCTCATACATGTGGCTGGGAGCGTACACACACGGGGTGGCCGTCCCCACGTGCCTGCTCTGTTTGGTGCTGCTTTTCCCGAGGTGAGGGTCGGGGACCTCTTTCCAAAGTGTCTGTCTGCTGGTAAAGGATGAACCGTCAGGGCAGAGCATCCTTCAGGGTGGGCGTCCTGAGGAAGCACAGGCACCGACTGGCGCAGCTCAGCGAGCAGCAAAACTCACATCCCAAGCATGGAGAAATGCTTTTAATTTAAATATATGGGCTCTTTAAAGTCAGAAGATAAATCTCAGAGAGCAACAGCATGGCCCATCCTGCCTGGGCTTTAACCTGCCTAATTTAAGAGGGCAGCGCAGCTCGCCATTGCAAGAGGGGGAATTTAGAGAGGGATTTCCCCGCAGAGGGAGGTAGCCCTGCGCAACAGAAACCTCTTCTCTCGTTTTGGTGCTTTTTGCTGGATTTCAATGGCACTAAATCGTACTGACTCCTGCAGGTGTGTTTCATCTCCCCGAGGTAATGCTGGCTGGTAGGAAATTGCCTATAAAATGCCCATCTTTTGAGCGTGCAATCTGGGGACTTGACTTTTGTGGGGGGTGTGGGGGGAGTTTGCTCATTTCCTCAACATATTTATTTAACATTAAGGTGTTGCAAATATATATTTATGAGAAAGCAGCCACCAGATAGTCAGTAAAATCCCCAATGGTCTCTCCCAGTTTTAAATAGAAAGTGTTGCTCTCTGCATATCGAAGCCAACACAAATCAGTGCAAACAATCGTTAAGTCATTAGCAAAGGCTGCGAATGCCAGTAGTCCTAATATTAAGCCTTCTGGTGCTCTCCCTGGAATTGTCTGACTCGATTGCATCCTGTTACACTTGCAATCTGCTTTCTGCTATCTGCAGATAGGCTGGCAGCCGTTTAAATTCTCATTTAGAAAAATCCAAGAGCCCTTGGGTTGGGGCTTTTTTTTCCCCCCTGTTTTTTTTCTTGCTCCGACAAGAACGTTGTGGTTCCCAGAGGGCAGCTGGGGGAAGGGCTCGATCTCCTGCGGGGCTGAGCACCAGCAGCCCGATTTTGGGATGGTGTAGCCCACAGCAAGGGCAGCTGGGAGGGAGGCTGAGTCTTGCTGTGTGTGGGGGACATCAGCCTGCTGCTCCCACCTGCCTCCTCATCCTCTGTCCCTGTCCCTGTTGGGTTTGTTTTCCAAGGAGACATGGGAGAAGGTGATGCCAGCATTCCTGCAGCCTGGGGAGGCACAAGGCTTCGGCGGGGGGTTTCCTGGCCCAAGGGGGAAGCATGAGGGACACAGGTGAATCTCACTCTCGTGGAGCTGGGATTTGGGTCAGGCACAAGGATAAATTTAATCTTTCTGGGGAAAGAGAGGTGAAGGGATGGTGTTGTTCTAACATGAACAGGGAGGTTGTTCCTCCTCAAACTCTTCCGCTCCTCCTCTCGACACAAAACAAGGGGGAGCGGGGAGAGCCCCCTCTTCCCGGCAGCCCCTCCTGCAGCCCTTCTGCAACCCTGGCCCTCGGTGGCACATCCCAGCACTACGGTGAGTCGCTAGCCGAGCGGAGGACGGAGTTCCTCCCGAGCCACCCACCCTCATCCCCATCCCAGGGCAGCCCGAACGAAACACTGTTTGCTGGAGATGCCTGGCAGTGCTGGCCCCCAGAGCCGCCGTTCAGCCTCATGAAAGGTTTCCCTTTGCAAACTTACCCTGGCCACCCGAGGTGTGAAGCCGCTGGCTGCTGCCGGCGCTGCTTGGCGCCTGCCATTTCGGCATCCACAGGCGTGAAACGCCGCCGGGGGTGCCAGCGACTGACTCAGCCTGTGGTAGCATTAAGCATTAATTCAGTTACGACATTTAACTATAGGCAAGGCAGTTTAAAAGGTTTTAAAATGCGCAGGGACATAAATTCCCCCCACCCCGATGCTTATGTATAAGTCTCTCTCTCATTTGCACAGCTATGAAGATGTAAGGAGGTTTCCTGTAGGATTTGTCTGGGGTGCTGGCCCTGAGGCCAGCTTTTGCGTCCCTAGGTCTGCTTTGCAGGAGGGATCTGCAGATGTGGGTAACCTTCATACGAACACCATCTGCCTGGGTCCTGGTTTTGGGAAACCTTGTCCCGAGAGAATAAGTTCTGATTTTTGGTCACGGCTCCATGATGTGGTGAACTGTAACCCCATCCTCTGAAAATATCATGTCAACATGGAAATCCTGGCAATAACTATCTGTATACAAATCATTAACCTAGTGCAAGGAAAAGAATTTGCCCAGCAAAGTTTAGCTCCTTGGTGTAACTTTACACAATAAAATCTATATAAGCAAATAAAACGTGACAACCCCACTTTTTTCTGTAAGGAACCACAGTAATCCCATTGACTGCCTCCTGAGAGAGGCTGCACACATCCTTAGTGGAGGAGAGCCATTGGATGTACCTAACTCCTGCTCCAGGACTTGAGGGATGCTTCGGTCAGCACATTTCCTCCAGCAAAGACACTTATTTTCGAGGGGTCTGGGAAGCCACGAGAGGCAGATACACCGCCCAGCTGGCGGCGCATCCTTTGGCCAGCTTCCCACCAAGGCGTGAAGACTGTCCTCCCTCACTCCTTCAGCTCTGTGCACCGGGGGGGACCTGGCCTGGGGGGTGGTCCCTGCACGCATGGTGGGACAGAGAACTGCTGGGTGGTTTGAGGGTGGTTTGGTTTAATCTCATCGGCCAAAAATGGTCTCAAGGGAGGCTGAGGGAACAAACAAACTCTGGGCTTGCCTAATGGCCGTACTCCCAAGAAGACACCCACTAAAGATCCTCAGACAGATGTAGGAATCCTAGGACGAATGAAGGGCATTTCGGTGGGTGCTCTGAGATGCTCCAGGAGCAAAGTCAGGACCAGCAGTTGAACACCAGGCTGATGACTTCAAAATACAGCCTCAACATGCTCTTCCTTGATCAGCTCACAAATCTCCTGCGGGGTAAGCCTCTTCATCCCTCTGTTAAATGGAAACATGAAAAGTAGGTTTGATCTTTCAGCTCGTGAAAAATCAGTCAGGGTGGCAGCGGGCAGGGATGTTGGTCCCCACTGGAAGCAGCAGAGACCCCCCCATCTTTGCACGGGTGGGACTATGTCGCTTTTGCCCAAAGAAGGAGCTGGCATGAGATGCGGGCATCCCCTGCCCCATGTGCTCTTGTACAACAAGCCTAGCTGTTGGTGACATTGAGGAAGAAAAGCCTGCTATTTTTAGGAAGGCTGTTATTTGCAGCGTAGGGAGAGGAAACTGGAAAGGAAAAGGAAAAGCTGCAGAAGTTAGATGACTTTCCTCCAGGAAAGCAGCAAAGAACAACACAACCTGGGAAAGAGGCAGCAAAACCCCCTTTGCTGTCAGGACCGCGGCATCCCAGTGCCAGCAGGAGAGGTGTGGGCCCGGGGATGTGGTCCAGGGATGGGCTGCCTTTCCTTGCTCCCCCCCTTCCCGGTTTTGCACCCCCTTGCTCAAGGACACCAGCAGTGACATCAGTGCCTGCTTGTGGTCCTCCCTGCAGCAGCTTTTTTGGCAGGCGAAGAAGGTGAAGGAGCCGTTGGGAGGAAAGGGTTGCGTGCTTGCGGCCTTGGCAACGGGGAACCTGAAGGTAGCTCAAGCAAGAACGGTGTATATGTAGATGTATATAGAAATATGCGTGTATGTATGTGCATGATTTTAGCTGGAACAACGAGTCCGGGGGTTTGCCACCCGGAGCCCCCCTCAGCGTTTCCCTTTCCCTGCTCCCTGGGCTTCCTCCCCCTGCCCTGTGGGGGACCGGACTGAAATGGCGGCTCCCGCACCCCTCTCTCCCCTCTCCTTTCCCATCGCCTCGTGCTTTTGCTGGGGGGACAGGGGTGCCGGCGGTGCCCTCCCCGCTGTAGCTGAGCCTCCGGCTGTGCGGGCAGGTGTTGGGTCTTCACACCTGCGGCTGTTCCTAGAGGCTGGGTTTGTTCCTCACAGCATCTGTTTGGGGAGGAAACAGCTCCTGCTGCAAAAAGGGGCCTGCCTCCCAGAGGGAAGGGGCTTTACCCCGCTGCTGGCTCCCCTCCGAGGAAGCGAGACCTCCAGAGAACCGCAAAATGCTGCCGAGGAAATGAATCCCCTGCACGGAGACAGGGCAGGGGAGGGCGGCTGGACCAAGCCCTCCCGGGAAGGCATGGGATGGAGAGGGGGTGGTATGGGCATGGGGCGCGGGCAGCCCTGCGCCCAGGGCCTGCTGATGACGACACGTGGGTTTGGATCATTTTGTGGCACCCTTTTTTTGGTAAAGATGTTAATTTTACTGGAGAAAAATTATTTCCCGGAGAAAAATCATTTCCAGGGCGAGTATCCCGTTGCCACCGTTGCCACCACAGGCAGTTAAGGTCTAGTCCTGTACTTCTGCTGACAGCCGCCAGATCTTCGTCCGAGCTTGGAGAGCAGCGTAAAGCCGCTTACCTGCCCTGAGGGGAAGCCCCTCTCCCTCCTCCGGGTGACAGGTTTGTGACATGTGCCTTCAGGACGTTCAATTTCTCAGAAGTCACAAACGGCACTCAGTGCCAATAGCTGCCAAATCGTGCGCGCTTTCTGAGGGTACACGTATGACTATATAGGCAGTCACACAAACATATACATACATGCATATATGTAGATATATACACACACACATATGCATGTATACAGCACGTGCACCCAAAACATTTATCGGCAAACCGGGTCTGACTCAGTGACAGAGAGATGAAGCGGGCCACGTCCCCCGCTGTCTCCGGCTCCCTCCCTCCCTCCCTCCCTGGGGGTTTTAGGGGGGTCCCCTCCGGTGTGCAGGCGCGGGGGCTCGGCAGCACTGCCGTTGGCACTGGCTGCTTCCCGTGGCGTGCGGCTGCCACTTCTCTGAGTCAGCGCAGGTGGCAGATGATTCATCTCTGGCGTTGGTAGCATGCTCATCTGCACAGTCTCAGGTTAGATGTTCTTTTTTTTCTATTTTTATTTTTTTTTCAATGCCCAGATGATTTACCTCCTCATGCCAGTGCTTCAAAAGCACTTCAGTCCCAGGGGCACTGCCTTCTGTGGTTGGTCTTCTAGGAAAATCGTGCCACCACTTCCCTCCCTCCCTGCTGAGCAGTGCTGTCTGGGCTTTTTGCAATTGCTGCTCTTTGCTTGCTTATTGACTTACGGTTGGGTTTATGTGGCATCTGGATAGCATTAGCTATCTGGGAGTGACAATTTTCCTTGCCGTCTCATCCCTAATATTTTAGGAGGGCAGTGATTACCACAGCATCTTCCAGTCTCACTCCTGCAGGGCTTGGCTGAAGGTAGTGAGATGGTTTGGCTGAAGATGTCTCATGCTACCAGAAGAGTCTCCCCAAACACCTCTCCCTGGGTCGAGTGGGCACATCCCCTCTGAAGGAAACCAAAACGCTCGCCTGGAGTGGCAAAGCACGTACTCAGCTTTTAGGAGCACCAAGGTGAAACCCCTTCGGGTGTCAGCAATAAAGCTAGTTAGATATTGGTCCTCTGCTGTACTTGTTGGCCCATAAGGTGGTGAGAAAGAGCTGCTGGAGATAATGGGGGTGGGGAGCATGAGGGCTTTAAACTGGGTGTTTGCAAGCACAGGTGATGATGGGAGATGGGCAGGTGGACATCAAAGAGCCATGAGATTGGTCCAGAGAGTGAGAGGGCTTTGAAGGTAGAGATATATCCAGAGGAAGGAAATATCCTTCCTTCCAGGAAAGAAATATCCCTGTGGATGCAGGGAACTGGGACAGCAAGTGAATGGGAGAGGGGGGAAAGTCCAGCCCCTAGTGTGGATGTGGCAGAGACCACATGGGTTTGTGGCTTAGATTTTGACTTTAGCGTTTCTTGGAAAATAGTAATAGTGTCTCAGAATACGGTAGCAGGTGCGAAACATGTCCTTGCCATGGATACGTTTTCACTGCTTGTGGAGGTCCCCTCTGAAAAGAAGAGGGCTGTAAAAAGCCTGCCTTTCTAATTGAATGTGTGTGTAGACGGAGAAGGTGCAATCTAAGATAATTAATGCTAATTAATTATTACATGGTCAAATGAGCAGGAAATGCACATGGAAACTTGAAAAAATTAATTATATGAAAATAGGGTAATCACTTGTGTGTTCAGATACACGTTTATCTGAGCAAGTGTATACTCAGCATTTTAAAAAGGGTTACTATAGAAAAAAAAAATCTGTGAAGAGAAAACATTTCCTAAAATACTCCCTACTGCATATTAAAAAAAACAAAGCTAGCAAAAAATAGATTAAGTTAAGAAAAAGAGGCTAGTTTCAGTATCACTCACCTTCAAAGGGGAAAATATTGACATCGCACAGCCTACTGCACTCTCGCCGTACAAATACACCTGGCCTGTGAATTTAGTCATTGTTAAAAAAAAACCAGAAAGGGCTAAATTTTGCTAATTGTCCTCACGGTGTACAGTGTTTTGTTTTGCAAGCCATTACAGTGAGGCTGGAGAAAGCAAGGTGAGAAGACTGGCAGGTGAGTGACTGAAACCCATGGGATGGGAGAGTGCAGAGGCAAACTGATGGTTTTTACATCTGCCACAACTTGGCCCAAATAACCATTACAGCTGCATGCAGACAGAAGCTGGTTTCCTTACAAATATAAAAACACTTGCTTAGAAAGTCTCCAGAGCTATCAGGATCCAGGTTTTCTTCCCATATGGCTTTTCCCCTGTCAGCTCCCCAGCCACAGGGCACGATCAAACGCTCTTCCTCAGCAGCTGAGGCAGGGCTCGGCGCTGGTGGAGGCAGGGGGAGACGGCGGCTGCAGCCCGGGAAACTGGGGTTCCTCAAACCGACCTGTGGGGTTCACCTCCCTGGTTCCCACACGCTGTCGCGCATCAGGCGTACGGCGTTGCATTGCTAAGCGGGTGCACCAGCTCCTTCAGGCACCACCTCCAGGGTTACTGGTGGGATGTGTGGGACAGTCCATGATGGAAAATGCGGAAATATGTCTGTCCAGGGAGCTTGAGACAGGGGAGGCAGCGGCACTGGAGAAACAAATTTCAGCTCCGGTGAGAGAGATTTTAAACACAGAACTTTATAGCCAAAATTTCTCACTTTCTCCCTCCTCCTCATCCAAGGGTTCTGATTTTAGATGTTTTAATGAAAAAGCAAGCTTGCCAAATGTTTGCAAAAAAATTGCTTTGTGGAAAACCTAATTTTATCCTAAAACTGTGTTTGATTCAGAAATTCATCCTGACACTTGTCTGAAGACTTGCAGTGCCAAGACACGTGTGTTTATCTGCTTACACCTTTCCTCTGAGGAGCAAGCGGGAGGAAGATGAACAGACCTTGGACCCTTCTCCAAGGAATAGCACCACAGTTTGCTGTTGATGCGCCTCAGTATAGACTTTCTATCACCTTTGGGGAAAAAGAAAGAAAGACGGAGGAGCTATCCTTGGAAACAGATAATGGTCTCAGTGTTTCCTGGGACCTGCTCTTGCATAGAGGGCTGGAGGACGAGCTCAACACCGCACCTAAAGGCATAATCAAGTCCTTGGAAATATGTAACAGCTAAATTCTCATCTCTGAAAGGCAGCAGCAACACTGGTTTAGGATTCATTGAATATTTTACCAAGGCACAGGCATCAGGTCGACCTCCAGGAAGCAGGTGGATGAAAGTGTGAGGGGGAGTGTGTGATTTGTATTAAATTAGAAATAATCAGTTAAGCCAACAGTGGTTCCACGAAGCCACAGCAGACCATTTCCAGTAATTGATTTTTTGGGAGCCCCGCGGATAGAGCTTTTCTTTTTTTTGTATAATGGATCTGTCCCCCGATGATTAACTAAGTAATTCCTCTAGCAATTACATCCTCTCCAAAACGACAGTTTCGTGGCTTAGAAGTTACCAGTAGCAGCTCTGATCCCTACGCCCGTGGGGTTTATCCCCCCAGGCCAGTCCCACCCCTTCCCTCCAACATCGCCATCCCTCTTAGACCCGGCTGTCCCCCGTGCTCGAGCCCCACGCTCCACCCTCCGAGCTACCCGCTTGCACGTGAGAACCTCCTTGCAACATCCGTAAATGTGATATAAAGGCAAGGCAAACGGCTCACGCCCTGGCCCCGGCACAAGGGCCGTGCCTGGTCTCTCTCCAGCTGCTAAGCCCGCGGGGCAGGGAGGGAGGTGCCGGCAGATGCAGGGGTGGCCACTGGGCACAGGAGTCGGGGCGCAGGCATCTCGTTTCTCACCCGGCACCTCGACGTTTGCTGACACTGAGGATCCGGCAACGCTGTGCAGTAGCTCAGGCAGGAGCGACCTGTCTTCCCTCCGCAGCCGTAGGGTCGTGCGCCTTTGCAGTTGGAGGTGCAACAGCTCAGGGAGGAAGGGTGTCTAACTGCGTGCAGGGGCAAAGTGTGACGCAAACGGGTTGTCTGCGTGCCAATGATGTACACTGTCCATCCTGCTCTGTTTCAAGATGTATTTTGGGCATACCTAGGCAACAGCAGACAGATTTCTCCTATTCACTTTAAAATTGCCTCCTTAACTCTAATACAGTTAGCAGAGCATGATTAACCACTTTCATCCTTGAGTGGGAGCTGCACAGGCACAGCTTTTCCCAGAAGAAAGCTGTAAACTTGAGGGTGTACGATGGAGACAAGTCCTTATGGCCACTGGCCAACGGCGAATGATTACAAGCGAGCAGGGGCACCCACTTCCCTCGGCTTCGTATAAACTGGATAATTATCCTTTGGCTTTGATGCTGGTATCATCAGTGCAGCGTTGGCTCGTCAAGTTGGCAGGAGCCCGCGCAGTCTTAGCAACAGGAAGTTTCTTCTGCGAATGCTTAAAACTTTAATAATTATTTATTGAATAGGCCGGATGAGAGCCAGGACATAGCAGAAACGTGAGGAGTTTCCCAGGAGACTGTCCAAAGTCTTCTAGATACTAGCAGGTCCAGCTGTAAAGTTATTAGAAGGAAAGAATATCTTTTCTAAAGAGCTTTTGGCTATTTTTCTTGCTCTCTTCCCCTCCCTCATTTACCTGGCCAAATCTCTTCAATCTGCCTTTATTTAGTAAAGTTAAGGAAACCATTTTCTTTTATAAACTGAATCCTTCCTGAGTGATCTTGGTGGAAGAGATAGAAGAAGAGAACACAAATCACAGCACCAAATTTATTCCTAACAACGGGAGCTGTTGCTGCTAGTCCGAGACAAACAGATAAGTCCAGTAATTATAGATAAGTGCTTTTGTTTGATCTATATAACAATTTCTGCATTTTCGGGTAATTTCCCTTAGGCGTTCACAAGCAGGTGGGAAGCTGTTCTTATACAGGCTGTATTTTAATCTATTTTCAATTGACTTCTTGACAAGCAAACAAACAACTTTCTTCCATTTTTAGGGCTAAACCTTTTCCTGAGACTTTGTATGAGCTGAAGTTATGACTGGTTTTTAATATTATACTTTCTGACTTCTGCCCTTTCCCCCAAATAAGTCAGCAAATAAAATAAAATATCCCATTGCTTCATTCTTGATTTTCCCCAGTAAAAAGAACTTCAAAATGCCCTAGCATCTTGCAAGGCCTTATTACAACTTAGGGGCCAAAAGCCCTGGCCAAGATTTGTCCTAACTCTGCTAAATGCTATACAAACTTCTCCAGAGAAGTGAGAATAGTGTGCGAATAACTCAAACCCTTCATTTTCCCAGCCTTCAGATTCCTATGAAAGCCCACTGGGACATTTTCCAGAGGTATAAACAGAGACACAGATGCATTGCTAAACCCCATGCACCCCACGCTCTTAGCAAGTTAACACGCAACCAGGACTTTAAGGCTGCTCGCAGGAACTTTCCCCTGGCCAGGATGTCCGAAAGTGGACGTGAGCTGAGGCCAGCTCCATAACTATGCAATGAAGTCAAGTGTTTGATAGCCCAGCTTCAGCTCCCTGAAACAAAGTCAAAATTGTGGGGCAGGTTGGTAAGCTAGCAGTTTGGCCCATGCAGTTGTTCAGAAAACATTCCTCCAGCCAAAATTTCCCCACTGTATTGGTGTTTCTAGGTGATTGTGAGAAATTTTAGGTGTTCCTGCTAGGGAAGGATATATTTTTTGATGTGCAAAGTGAGCGCAATAGTAGGCTGCTTGTCAGCTTGACTGGAAATTTTTCTTTTAGTGGTGAGAGAGCACGTGTTTGAGAAGGCCTAAAGCAAACCAGATATGTTGAGCTTCGCATCTTGCTTTTCCACCTCTTCTCCACTCTTTCTGGCCCCGAGAGCAGTAGCCTCACTCCAGAACAGCATTCACCGCTCCTACCTCCAGGCTCAGTCTAGCTCTGACAGCAACCCCAAAAGGGGTGGCTGGTCGGTCTGGCTGAAGATGGGGGTAGGTGGGTGGTTTACCTTTTTTTTCTTTGGGTGTTGATGCTGGGCGTAAGGGTGGACTGAATGGTGGTGCAGAGAGGCAATGACAGCGTGGCCCAAGAAATTTGCTTGCTCTGAGCAGTCCTTGGTGGCCTTGTGGTAGCTGCCCCTTCATGAGGGGCGGTCACCCTTTGGCAATGCAAGACCTCTTGTGGTTGAAGGAAACCTCAATCTCGGCAGCGCTGTGAGTGAAAGCCACGTCTGAATTGGCTGCAGCTCTGCTTCTTGCAATGAAGCTTCAAGGATGTTTCGATGAAGTTTCTAGGGCCTGATGAGCCCTAGAGTTTCTTAAGTACCTCAGCTGTGTTTGGGTCACTGCTACAACCTTCATGAAAAAGCTGATGTTGAACTGGATGAAGGAAGGCCGGTGTAAGACAAAATTGCTGCGTTTGTTGCCATTGTCCTGGTCAGACAATGAAGGACTAGCCAAGAGGAGGTTTCTCAGCTGCTGGGAGGTGGGGACAGGAGCAGAAACAGTTGCTCCTGGGGGCACCCTGTGCTGGCTGAGAGCAGGGGGTCTGTGAAGGATAGTCACCGCAGTGTGCAAGGATATGTACAGCATATAGTCAAGTGGCACCGCTCCCAGACAACGTTGAACTGTGATGAGTTTCCCGGGTGCAACCCTGGTCTGTGCCCACCTAATGCTGCCCGAGATGGCTCCTGGGGAGGAGGCAACCATGCTGTCTGGTGGGAAGGAGAGCTCAGCTCGCGTGCCCGCAAACCTGTGCCCTTTGCCATCAGCCCTTCCCTTTACTAGCCCAGACGTCACCTCAACACTTCCTCGAGAACAAGGTGTAGCAGAAACCTCCAACCCAATGAGGGTGATTTCACTCTTTGTCACTTTTGACACTGACGTTTCGCTGACGGTTTTGGCTACCTCTGGGTGTACCTAAGCCAGTTTGACCACTTCCCGTCAGACTTCCCCTGGTTTTCTTCTTTCTTGGACAGTTTCTGGGACCAGACAAATGGAGGATGATGCGTCTCCCACTTAGGAGCAGGGAATAGCTAGTGGGGTTGTGTTTGACAGCGTGATTGTGCCTGGCAGTGAGGGAGCACTGGTGTTTAATTGTGGGCCATGTTAGTGTCAGCTAGGTGTAGAGGGAACGAGTGTCTAATAAGTATTTGACACAGTTCATTATCAGTCATGGTAGATTAAGTAACAAGACTTACATTAACTCATTTAATAATTAGCTACCATCATATCAACTTGATAAAAGAGTACTATTAAGTAAGTCTGACATTGTATTAATACAATCTTTAATTTTTAACATGGAAGATTAAGATCAAGCAACTGCCAAGGATTGCACCTTTTCCAGCTATGTTGGGGTAAACATCTTTTTGACAGTGTTAAAGATTCCTGGGAGCAGTTAATGTTAACTCCTGTATCTGGTATTTTTCTGAAGCCTTGAGTATTTGTATTAATTGCTCCCTTGCCTCCCATTCCTTTGGGAAAGAGCAAACCGGGAGTGGACACCTGCCGCAGCAGAGCCGGTTTCAGGGGAGGACAGGCAAGGATGTGGTGAAACCACACAGAGCAGGGACCATCCCACGCAGGGGAGCACAAGGAAGGACGGATGGAGGAACTGGCTCAGGTCTGTCACAGGCTTCCTCCATGGTGCTCAAGCTCTTCCTTCACCTCTCTTTGCCTCACTTTCTTATCTGTGTAAAAACAAGAATATTGATCTTCTTTTTTCCACGGTGTTTCATGTGCTATGTCATTACTAGCGTTACTGTACCACGTGTAGTTAACCACACTTCCCGGGCTGGTTCGGGAGGTACTGAAAGCGTAATAGCTGCTGTGGGTGCTGCCCCATGTGTGTTTCTGTTGACCACATGGAAAGTCCGGGTTTACGCTAACGTGGCAACAAAAGTGGTGTGTCGTTTGTGAGTGGCTTAAGCTGGTTACATCTAGCAGATCTCCTCCTTGTAGTGAAATACTAGTAGGAAGTGGGATGAGGAACAATCGCTTTGGTTACAATCATGTTGTATAAATTTGCTGTATGTATATTTTGTCTTTTATTTCACTTCCTTTGTTGCCGGGGTCTTTGTGCTAGCGTGCTTTTTTGAGCCACTCGGGTAAGCACGTACCCTCCAGCAGGACCTTTGATCCCTTGCCTTCACTTCTGGGTTTAAAAACCAGACAGGGTTTAAAAACCAGCAGGAGAAGACCTGCTGGTGGGAATCACACCCAGTAGTAGGTGGAGGCTTAGCAGCGGCCATGCTCCGGCCAAGGGACTGGTGGGCACCCAGGGGAAAGCAGAGCTACGGTGGGGTTTCCCAGCAACAGCTTCCCCACCTAAAGTCGCTGTGTAATTGTGCTGGAGGGATTTCTCTCGTAGGAGTTCGTCTGATCCTTTTTCAAACCTCTGTAAGCTTTCAGCACCCACAAGATGTGCTGCCAGGTGTGGCCAGCCACCATACAGACAAGCATCTTTCCTATTTTCAGCACACTGCCTGCTAGTTCCTTTCCATTCCCAATTTGCTCCCATGTTAAAATGAGCATGAACAGCCCTCGCCTGTTGTGTACCAGCTCGTTGCATTTCCTATGTCACTGGGCAAGTTTCTGCATATTAATGTGGGGTTTTTAGGGGGGTTTAATTTCAGTTTAACTTCAGAAGCTAGATTTAAGTTATTTCTGGAAAGAAAACTGCTAGCAGATGAGTATTTGATTTGCAAATGGGTATTAACTAACATGAATATTAATTTCTGTTATTTATTGCTGTGCTGACATGAAAGACTAAGTGGCCACACCGTAGAGACATTGCAGAGGTCTTTATGAAAAGAGCTTAAATACTGTTATACTGGTGATTCCTTGTTAAATACTGCAGTAACACCAATGCCCAATATTAAAAAAAAGGTAGGTTCAGAAGAAAAACAAGTCGGCTTAGAATCAAAAGAATGAAAGGAATATCTATATCTATATCTCTATCTATCTATCTATCTATCTATCTTTGGGGTTCTTATTTACCTTCTGTTTTTTGAGAGTGCTGTTTATGCTTGCAAGGGCTTTTCCTACACTCATATGCTGTATCAACACTTTTTTATTATATTGAAAACCAGGCTCCCACAATATTACTCACCTGAAGGGCCAAGGCCTTAAGAAAAGCAAATATGACAAGATACTTGATAAAATCATGGAATATGGCAAGCTCCTGTGGCTGCTTAAAGCATCTTTTCTGGTGAAACAAGTTGACTCGACAGTAGGGGGAGGGAACAGGTAGATTTATTCTGAAAAATCACATTAACAGTGTTCATGCAGGAAAATGGGCTCTTGATGGGAGGTGCTAATTGTTATTAATTAAACAACTTACAGATTATATGATTAGTATTGACCCACAATATTAAAACAATAAATTACTTATAGAGTGGGCAAGACTACAATACGGGAAATTGAATAAGTTAATAAATCAAAATTAATGGGTGTCTGGAACAATTATAGTCATTAGTGGAACAACAGTCACTTTAAATATGTAAAGGGAAGTCCATAAAAGCTAATAACGTTACCATTAGAAAGGGATTTCTTGGGGTGAAACAGAGATACAGTCTACCCCAGACCCCACATTATGTATTGAATAGCAGCATCAAATGGGGGTGCATCTGCGGACAGGAGAGGCATTTCTTCTCTGTGGCTTTTTTAAGATGGCTGGGAGAAACTGCTTCCAAGCTGTATGCAATATGCACCTCTCCACTGAAGCCAATGAAAATTAATTACTGTAAATACCTCTCAAGATCAGGCTTTGATGTGATGTCCTCCCAGAGATTCACAAAAAATAAGTGGCACTTAATTTAATAAGCCCAAATCCTGTTCCATTCTCATAAGGGCTTTTTAAAGTGCTCTGAAACTCGGGAGTATCACTAATGGTTTAGAAGAAAAACCACCACTTGGGGGCTGCTGGTGGGACCCTGGGCTGCCAGTCGCTTCTGTTGCTTTTGCTTTCAGCTGCTTTGCTCCAGCTCAGAGCCCAGCCCTCGGTCCATAAGCCTTCCCTCTCCCTCCCTCTGAGCCCAGCGCCCATCTGCCTGGAGAAACGATCATTTTCCGCAACGTGGAAATGTTCCACTACCCATCACGAGAGGGCCATCTCCAACAGACGCGATCTGGGAGAGGAGAGAGCTGCGATGTGTGCGAAGGCCTTGGCTACAGCTTGAAGACAAGCCCCGGGAGCTGAGGTACCTGCCCACAGTTGGCGTCTAGGGATGTCCATGCAGGTTGCGTCATCCCCCACACAAAACGAGCGTGTACATTGGCAAGCTGGTTCCTGCAAACCTCCCTTTTGAAAGTGCAGTCGCAGTTACTAGCTGCATCGAATGTCATGCATGGCAGGGCATTTTCCCCAGCCCTTCTCACCGCAGCCTGAAAGAGAAGGGAAGGAGCCCTGCTAAGTTCAACGGCGAAGCCTTCGCCGACTTGAGTGGTATGACACGCTTGGTCTCAAACTATGAAATCTCACATATGCCTGTGAGGTTTCCACCTGTGGAACGGAGAAGGGCTTGCACTTCTGGGATGAACTATTTCCACCACTAAGGACACAGGACCTTGTGTTCAAAGATGATCTTCTCACTCTTCAACGTGAACCTGTGGTTTCTGGTCACCTCTGGAAACCATGGCCGCTGGCTTCTGACGTGTGGGGACGTGCAGACTCTTACATAGGGCTACTTCTGAGGAGAGAGAGGGACAAGAATGCGCCCTGAACCCACGACAGGGCAAAGGAGTAGCATGCTATGGATCTGATCTCCCTTATTGTGTTAGCTTATGTGAAAACGCAGTGAAGCCTTAACACCCGATCACCAGGAAACTGAATATCTCCAGCCATTTTGCATCCAGAAGCAAAGTTGTACTCTGTTACTGAAGCAGATTTAATCAACAGGAACCAGTGCTGGAGGCCAGTAACAGATAAGCAGGGAAATTAGTCCCAGAGTCATTGTAATTAAAAACATCTGGGTGATGTCAGCCTGCCTAAAAGGCCATTTTCACAGAGTTTGTGAGCACTCCTAAAATCCTTGTAGTAATTGGCAAGAGCAAGCCTTTGCATTACGTGCCACGCTTTTTTTCTGTGTGCGTGTGTGCACGTCTGTGCAATATTTATGGGTTTGGATATTCCCACAAATACAGTTTCCCTTTTTTTCAATGTTGGAAACCCAATGCCACTTAGGAATTTACAAGGACAAATTGATGGCCAGACTCCTCAGCAGATGGAAATGTTTAACAAATTTCTATATCCACTGGAGAGACTTACCACAGATGTATCTTACCCTAAGACTTCAGCCAAGTCTTTATTTGTACACAGGGAAATGTTCTTTTTTTATATGAGACTTTTCTTTTCATTGACACCAAGCAGAAGCAAAGAAGCTGTACCTCTCATCCCCGCCTCCGGCACAGAAGAGTTGGCTCTGACGAATGCAATTCAGATGGAAAACAGGCAGAGTTCAGCTTTCCTTCCTGAGATGCACGGCCAGACTTTCAACATCAGTACACTTCAACTGGAGAATATGCCCTTCACCTTATTATTAAGTAAGGTGAAGACAAATAGGCTACATCAGGGCCAACACTGGAGTAGAAGTGAGTTTTCCACTGGGACACTGGGAGGGTTGAGCCGGGTGCTGGGCATGGGAAGGGACGTCGAGCCAGTGCAGATGGGAACTGGGGACCACTCTGCTTTTCTCCAGGATGGGAAAGGAAGGGGTAGCCAAACACCACACCCTCCCTGCCTCTCTCCTGCATCCAAATCCCTGTCTGTCATCCTGAGGGGACGAATGTAACCTGGTCTTCTGCATTTCTTGCTTTGCAACTTTATTCCCCACCTCTGCCCGCATCTTTGGGTGGCACAAAAAATCCCTTCCGTGTGTCCTTGGGTCAGAAGTGCAGATGAGGTGGGGATGCTCTCGTCAAGCTGCCGCATCGTGCAGGGAGCGCGGCTTAGTGCAGGCAGGCGCCCGCGCTGCCTTTTCGGGGACGGGCAGCTTAAGGACCTGCTGAGGACTTCCCTACCAGAGGAATCGCCCAGAGCAGGTATAGCCACACAATGTTTTCCACTTCCAAAGGTCAGTAAGACCTTCTGATGAGGAAGGACTAATATCCTTAATAGCTGAAAGGGCTGTTTATTATTTTTTTTATTATTAAGTTTAATTGACAGCCAACCATGATTTTTATTGTTCGTAGGACTTGCGTTGCCCCCACCAATAGCTAAACTTCACAGCTTATTGGTTTGTTTTACAGTCTGAGCGAGAGTCGTCCTCATTAATGTTAATGTGAGACTGTCAAATAAAAGAGAGCTCAGGCCTTTTTCAGATGCTCTCCTTGTTATTTTATGGGATTCGATGCAGGAGAATGGATGCTTCAACACAAACTTGCTGCCGCTACAAGGACTGCTATGAGAGGGGGTGGCAAGGGTCACCAGGAATTATTGCAAGACATGCTGTACAGTAAAATGTCACCGACGTCTCCATTAATGGACTGCTGCAGGAAATTTTAACTGCACTAAAATTAACCTGGGGTATTGTTTAAGCATTTTACCAGACTGATCTAATCTGCTTTTCCAGGTGTTTATAACATAACTGCAGTTGTGGTATTCATGCACGCTACGAAACTCTCTGAAACTCTGCACATGTGTTATGCTAAAGATTGAGTTTTCTCTGTGTAAACATCTCTCTGGAGTACAGAGGGCTTGCCTTGTCTTTGCTGTACAAGAGCGTATAAGGGTTTTTTTCAGGGTGAGGCCACTGTAATACATCCCAAGCTCGTTGCAACTGACTTTATGGTTCTCTGCAGCGGAGAACCTCATCCCTTTAGCCCCACGCTTTCAGGAGCAGCCTCTAACACGCGGTGCTGCGTGCATCAGGGACGGTTGTTCTGGCACCGGCTCGCAGAGGTACGGAGCTGCGGCTGCCCCGGGCCGCGGCGGGATCCTCTGCAGCTCTGAAACAAGCCCCCGGGCTGAGCATGCCGCAACCGACGAGTGAAAAAAATAGCAGCCGCTCTGTAGATGTTTTAAACAAAAGGGAAGAAAAGACCCACATTCTCTGACCTCTTTGCTGCAATGTGCTCACCATATTGTTTCTCCCGGCCCAAAGGAGGTTGCATTTTATAAAGTGCACAAATAGCTCTCCCAGTAGCTGGGGCTATTTTAAAGACACTTTTTTTTTTTCTGGCACACAGTGTCTTGAAAATATTTTAAGTTTTTGCTAAATAGAAAATAGGTTTTCTTAAAGACATCTGTATCGTAGGAATACGCACAGAGGGAAACCTTGCCAGGCATTAAAAATACCCAACTGAACAACTTCAGTTCATATCAAAGTGTGTTATCAATACCACGAAAGCAATGGACTGCGTTTGGGTGAGGTCAGACACGCTGCCTTTTAACCGAGCTTCAGGACAAGCCACGTGGTGGCAAAGTCCACCGACACAAACCCTTAAAAGCAAAGAAATGGCCATTTGGAGGGAGGCTTGTTGCCAGCCCTGCTGCCTGGTCCTGCTCTTCCTTCCCTTGCAGCCCCCGAAAGCCTCCTCTACGGAGCGGGTGAGGGTGTCCTGCTGGCAATGCCACCCGGCTGGGAGGGAGCAGGGTTGTTGTTGGCCCTGCCCTCCCGAAGCCCATTCCCACCACGGGTCCCCAGGCTGACCACGATGCGTCCCAAAAAACAGAGGAGGCCAAAGCATGCACTTAGGACAGGCGGGGGGTGGCTCGTCCGGCTGTGTTTGCTGCTTCGCTCCCTCCCGAGGCAGCGGTGGATGAGAGGCACAGGCGCCTAACTTTTGTCCGGCTCCAAAGCCTTGTAAAACATAATATACCAGATCAAAGGCCTCAGCAGCTTAATAGCTACTTCCCTCCTTCCCTCCTAGCTTTTTGCTAAGGCGGTACCAGGAGCGCAAACCTGAACCAACAGGTTGAGACCAAAATCATGTGTTTTCACGGGGAATCACGTTTGTGCTTCAACAACCAGGAGAAAAAAGCCCGAGACCAACAATTCGCTGAGTGCAACAGCTTACTAGTTATTAGGCATGTACAAACCTGAGGAAATGGCTGCTCCCACAGCCTCACGCTCGGCTGGAAGCGGGCAGGGAAGGTAGCGAGGCTTTCGCTGCCCTTTGCATTGCTCCTCGACCTCAACCCTCCCCGCTTTGGTGGTGTAAATCAGTGGTACCCGCTCTGACGGGATCCAGGATCTGCCATTTCTAACAGCAAAGCACCACAGGGGCTGGTGGCAGTGCACTGGGGGAAAAAGAAGCAAAACCACACATTCTGGTCACTGGGATTAACTAGAAGTATCTGTGCTGGTGGATGGGAGGCAGGGGATCTCTAACAGGTGTATTGCTGGATGAAGTGCTGTCGTTACCCCACGACGTGGCTCCCGGGAGCGATGCCTACCTCATGCCTTACCGTTTTCCCTGCTCCCATGCTCCGTAGGGTTATTTCTGAATAACCTGGCCCATTTACTGGGCAGGGGGGGGGTGTCGATTGCCAAGCAGCTTGTTGATTATACTGGCTGATGCAGACGCTCTTGAAAATTGAAAGTTTTAAACTTTGAAACATCACCAATGTTTCCAGTTTTCTTGTCAGGCTGGGGTGCATTGGAAACAATGAGTGAAACTTAAAAATTACCTGATTCTCACTGAAAATAAGGGTGTGGGGCGACTTAGTCCTTGTCACCTGCAGTGCAAGGTGACAAATCACCGTCAGATGAACGAGATCAGGATTTATGCGAAGACTTGCTCTATAGCAAGCGGGTGAATATGGCGTGACACCTCCCGTGAATATAAATTCCCATTTTAAAAGTGACTTTACATCAGCCATTCTGGGGTAGTTGGTGTCTCTGGAGAAGATTACCCGCTTATGGATCCTGGCTAGTTCATTGGGATCAAATTTTCTTAAAGGTTCCCTTGCAGCAACTTTTCCAAGTGAGCCATTTTTTTTGACACAGATGGGAACGGTGAACAGTGCCTGGGCAGCCCATAGAGTAAAAAGCAGGGGAGGATCCCATTGGTTGCAATAGCCCTTGGCTATTTCGGCAACGTTGGTCCTGACTCTGGTCGTGGGAAGCATAGCTGGGGTAAACACTGAGGTCGCTGCTGCGATCGCATGCCTTCCTCCTATAGCCTCCCCCTGCCCATGTACCTATACATGCACACACCCATGTATATATCACCATGAGTGCAAGCTCTGGCAGAGTGCAGGTAATTTTGGAGGTACCATTTCATGGGCTGGGTCTGCAGGGGAGATTCACACGGGGCCAAGCGGCTGGCAGCTGCGAGCAAGATGTATGAAACCCCTCCAAAAAATGGCTTTGCCAGAAGCATCTCTACCACCAGGCATTGACCTACCATGGCCACCTTGAACCAGAAGACACGACCTATACGAAAGACACCTCCATGGAAACCTGGTCAACTTCGTGCCCCTACAGCTTGCAATAGGGCCAGCGGGAAGGGGATGACGATGTCCTGGTGGCACTGGTGCATCTGTGTGCAAATGCCTCGTGCCCCATGCCGCCCCACAGGGTCCCCTCCCTCAGCCTGGCACGGCGCAAGAAAGAGCCTGCCAAAAGCTGTGGAGTGCGGGAAAGGCTTTTTACCGTGTTAGTGAAAGAAACTGAGGGCAAGCCAAATTATGGCTGCTACTATCTTTCTGAATTTGGAAGGAAATTACCTTGATATCAGGTGTTTTATAGCATGCCTCAAACATCCTCTGATTTTTTTTTCAAATTTCATGCAACATAGTTTTTTTTCCAAATACAGACATCAGAGTTTAGATTGGTAACAGTGCTGGGTTAGGGCTCTGCAAATATCGTGCTCAAGCTGAGTAATACCCCTTGGCTAGGCAGTGGTTTTGCTCCTGCTATCCAGGACCATTGCACAAATGGGAACATATGACAGATGAAACAGCTGTCTCCGGAGGAGGCTGGTTGCCAGCGTGCAGATGCCCATGTCCAGCTTGCATGTGTTGTAGGAAAGGCATCTCTGTCACTCCAGAAAAGCTGGAGATCTTTAAAAGCTAGAGGTGCTCACCATCCTCCAGAGGCCCCACCTGGCTCCCCTCCCCGCTCCCCCCAGCTGCTTGGCCGGCGGTGACAGCTCTGACAGCCGCCGGAGTACATTGGGTCTAAACATTTCCAAGCCGGGTCTAAACATTTCCAAGCCGGTGTTTAGATCATTAAGAACCTGTTTGCGTTAGGACAGGGGGAAAGGGGCCATGCAGCGAACAAAAGAGCTCCCGCAAAGCTTCCAGTGCTCTCCAGCTCGGCTGCAGGTGGACCAGTTACAGAAATTGCCTCCGATGGTTTCTGAGGTGCCTTCAGGTGTCAGAATTGATGAGCTGTTTCTTCTTCCAGCCCACGAAACAAGGGGCAGCTCATCAGAGAGGCCTGAGCCCACTCCCAGCTAACTCCACTGCAAAGCAGCTATTCCACCTGCCCTTCCTATACGTTATGTGTAGGGAGTCTGAGCAGCGGGGCGACCTGCCCTGAACGGGCCCTTGTGCCGGGCCTTCGCACTCTCCTGCATCGCACCCGGTGCCACCGAAAACCGAAAAGCCTGTCCTCCCTGCCCGCAGTTTTGCAGTCGCACCCCGCTGCCGGATGCTGCGAGGATGCTGCTCCCGGGCTGGTCCCCGGGCTCTGCAGGGGGCAAAGGCGGCTGGAGAGAGGGGGGGCTCAATTGCTGGGGCTGTAGTTGTGCATTTGGGGAGGGAAATGGTTGCTTAGGTGAGCACGCTGTTATTAACCAGCTTGTTCTAGGTTTTTGCTGCTTTGGCTTGTTCCTATACAGCGTGCCTACGCACAACCCAGTCAACTAGGACAAAATACAGCACAGCTTACCAGCAACAAGCACATGTCTCTAGAAGTGACACCTTATTCCCTTGCTCATGGGGTCAGGGCAGGGACTGGCTGCAGCCACACATGTTGAACCATGGGTGACTAAAACCACGGGGCAGCCCCTGCTTGAGTGCTTGGGAGACAAAAGGGGTCTGCTGGAGCTGCCAGCCCTGCGAGCACCTCTCCTTGGGCTGGCCCTGCCCCGGGCTGCAGTGAGCCCAAGCGTGGGACCCAGGGGGAAGCGTGCATGGAGAGGCACCCCAGGACCCCTCCACCGGTGTGTTTTTCTTGGGGTATCGCTGTAGGTTGGTTATTTCGGTTGTGATTTTTTTTTTTTTTATTGTTTACAACATTAATAAAGAACATTTTGCAGGGCTCAGCTTTTAAAAGAAAACCCACAGCAACTTTGCAGGGTGTTGCCGGCCCTACCCACTCAACTCCTTTTAGCTTTAAAAGACCTTATCAAGTTGAACACAACTGACAGGTCATATTTCGAGGAAGTGAGCCAAAAATGTTTTCACTATTTAGTTGGGTAAATTCAAGCACTGAGCAGTTTAACCCCCAAAGCACCCTCCTCATCTGCTCCCTGTGGGCCTTTTAAAATTGGTTTTGTAAAGGACAAAACGTAGCTTGGCTATTTGTGCACTGAAACGTGAGTAAAACACCATGTTTTCCACAGCGTTATAAATAGATGGAAGATCATTTGGTAGAAGGTAACCGGAGGGGAGAGGGGAAGAAAACCCCCAAAGGTGATTTCCATCACTGTTTCCAGGCTCCTCTTCCACTATTGTGCAATTAAGTCCAATTCAGTTGATACATTGGTTATCCAAAATGGAAAGACAGAAGGTTTATATTGCTTTCCATTATTATGGGTATGACGAAAGTACTACAGGACCCCATCCCTGATAGAGACCTCTATTGTCTGAGACACAAAGCTGAGTAATAAACACAGTCCCCAGGGGAGATTCTCAGCTGGTGTAAATTATCACAGCAATTAATGTGCTATTTTGAAGTATGACAATTTACAACAGATGATAATCTTCCTCCTGGCCTGAAGAATTACTGATTTTAGCACACGATTCGATAAAGCTAGCTACAATTGCAAACTGCTGTGATTTACATGCTCTGTTAAAACCTTCTTCTCTGCCGCGTTCCTCTGAGTTAAGGGGATTAAGTGCAACATTCAGGTTCTCCCCCTTCCTTACAACCGACACCTGTTGAGCACCCACCTTCCAGGTGCAGCCGGCTGTTTTTTAGGCATTGCTCTTCTGTTGGAGAGCCCTCTCAACCTCCCTGAAGGCAGCCTGGCTGTGCCTTAGAGATCTTACCTTCCCTGTGCTGTCTCACTGCCTGGCGTCACGGCGGTCTGTCGCTCTGGAGGTGCAGGGTTTGCCAGTTGCTGCCTTGAGGAGTCTCTGAAATGATCTTTGGAAATGGGATGGGAACACAGACTTTGTAAACCAGTGGGTAAAGATGGTGCGTTTCTGCAGCTGAGTCGTGGCCTGAATGATGAGGTTAGTGAGAAAACTCACGAGAGTGAGGATCCCTCATGTGTACTTTATATCTAGCACAAATACACACTAGGTTGAATCGTGGGTTGATTTTTTTTTTTTTTTTTTTTTTAATCTTGGAGGTGTTCCAGATGCCACTGCTGTTACACATGTGCAATGGCAACAGGATTTATTTGGTTAAGCAGTTTTGGATCCTGCAGGATGTAGACGTTACTATTATAATAATGGTTATGGTAATTTCCAAGGTAGACGATAAATCTATCGCTTAATCCATCTCTTCCTTAATTAGACAGCAAGCGTATCATCACTATCTGGAATAGAAGGAGACTCAAGTGAGATCAGTGTTTAAAATCTAAAATTCAAATTATCCTTTCCTTTGTGAAGATGGGGGCAGTGGGGGGGGGGGGGGGCGGGGGGGGACTGTTTAAAAATAACAAACTCCAGTGATTTATGTGGTATCCTCTTGTCTTATCAAAAACCCACAGATTCAAATTGTAGAAGCTTTAGTGGACCCAATGGAGAAAAGTCTTAAGTTTAATCCTACCAGGCATTTTAAAACCATGAGACGATACAGAGAACAGATTTTAAAAGGCAAAATGAAATGCTTAATCTTCATCAGTTAAAAAAAAGGCCATTCCAATAACACGGAAGATTATGTAACTTGGAGGCAAGGGTTTAAGTGGCCACTGCAACTTAACTAAACTGGGATGGTAAGAACTGGGAACGGGAGACGTGAGCGAGGGCTTTGGGTTTGACTCAATGTTGGGGGGGGGGGGGTGTCAGTGCATGCAAAATCTAGACCTGAACGTGTAAGTTGAGATCCTGGCTCTCCCAGGGCCCTCTTATGTGGGAATGGCCTAAAGTGCTTCAATAACTCAAAAGGAGCAGGATGAGCCGTGCGTGTCCCCACCATGCTGAAGCAGGGGCCAAAGTGGTGCGGGGAGGTGGCTTGGCCGCTACGGCTCGTATGGCAATGGATTGCTGGTCATGCTCTGTATTTCTGTCATATTGCCTTCATTTTAATTTGCTGAAAATAATTCTTTTGTAAAGGTTTTGCAGATAATTTTCCTGGTTCAAGAAGCTTTTCAGGTGCTGGCGTAGAGTTCTCCTGCCAGTGAGCTGGGGCCCTTGTAAAGAGCTCTGCAGTCCTGCCTATGGCTTCTGGATTAGTATTATTGTATTATTATTATTACTGTGCGCTTGGCATCAAACCCACATGAGCTGCTTTCTCAAAAGGGCTTAGAATAGAGAATAAATTACAGTTTTTGCAAGGAAAAAAAAAAAAGAGTCAATCAGTTTAAAATTTCACCCAGCACTAGCTTGCAGATGCTCTGCTAGTGCTGTGTAGCTTTTTATTCCATCAACTTTTAACAGGACGTGTTTGAAGCTGGGCTGTGGCTGCAGTTCATCCTTTCCTCTCTTATTTTTCACCACTGTAAACTTTTTCTTTCAGTTAAAAAAAAAAAAAAAAAGTGCTTTCTGCACCCAAATCTGAGTGTTAGACTCTGAGTGTCTCTGATGCAACACGTGGTTTTAAGAAGAAAGAGGGTTGCATTTAGGGCATTTTTAGCTGATTTGCAACATAACAAGTGGCTTATGCCTGTGGCCTTAAATGTGAGTGGAGGGGGCTTGTCACTCAAAGCCCTATCTGATGCAGAAGATTTCCTCCATCTGGAGCTTCTCTGTTCTGCCAACTTTTATCCTACTGTGGAGAAGCTGTAAGGGTTGGATTGTTAATTAATAATATCCTAAGGATATTGTCTTAAGCCAGTGCAGTAAAACAAAGCACTGATTTATTGAGTTGTTTCTTTTTCCTGCCTTAAAAGACTTTAAAAAAAAGTTACACACACAAAAAAAAAAACTCCTAACCCAAAAAACCCCCTGGAAGGTTTGTTGTAGTGGCAAAATCTAGACATAGTGAAACTGCTGCATGTGCTGGAGGGTGGGGGAAGAGAGGGAAAAACCCATCTTGCTTCCCTCTCTGCCAGGAACAGAGTGTATATAAAACAGCTAAGCTATTTTACAGAAAAACCCTGCAAACTAGGCTGAAAGCAGCATGCAGTGCTGCCTCAACAGCAGTCCCTGGGATGTCCTATGTGGCCTTGGTGGGTCTGGCTGGGACGGACACGTCCAGTCAGTGTCAGTCTCTGCAGAAGCATGGATTTCGGAGGAGATGTGCAGGTTAGTACCAGCCATGGACCTTCCCTCCCCCAGCCATCTTTTTTTTTTTTTTTTTTTTTTTTTTTTAAGGGGTCTACTTTTAATTTATATTGGCTTAACTCAGATCAAAATCGGGACTGGTATGTCAATAAACTCACAGACCACTGTCCTGATGGAGTATGAATTGGTGCCCTTTTACTTAGACCGGCTTGCATTCATTTCATACACCAACGTAATCATCTGGCATTAGCATCCAGATGAGGGTATTAAAAGAGGAAAATTAACATGGCATATCAGACGTGACATTCAAATACAAAGTCCCGATCATTTTCTTGACTCAAATTCTGCAATTACCAAAAAATGAGCCCATTACGTGCTGGAGGTCCTTTCAAACCGTGGGGCAGCCTCGCAGGCAGGGAGCATGGCAAGAACGCAAGCCGCACTTTGTGTTCAAACAGTGTTTGACAGCATTAAATATAACATAGGCTCATCTAACCTTCACATCTCCATTCAGGTGCCTGACAATGGCAGCGGCGTTGTTTTATTATAGATTGAAGTGCATTTTCCTTTTCCTTTGACTGGCTTTTCTTTCCCCTTCAGAGCACACTGGAGAGATCTAGTCGTGCTTTTTTCGGTGTATCGAGACAGCTGGGGGTATTTTCTTATCTCTCTTGTCTTTCCCATGGCACGGGCTGTCCCCTGCAGCCGACTGCAGGGGCTCAGCATCCCTGTAGCCCTGTCAGGGGCCAAGCCCCCTCGTCCTGTTTCGAGGGCAGCGTTGACTATTTGGTGAGTGGTAAGAGGCTGTCTGGAGGGAATGAGAAATGAAGGTGCAACAGATCTGCCACAGTGGTGATATTTGACTTTTCATGCAACCAGCAGCAGCGCAGAGAGGAGGAAGGAGAGGATCCAGGGGTCGATCTGGCCATGGGTTAATCTATCCTGACAGCAGAGCTGTCAAGGTATCTCTGCTTAATGGGACCCGGAGATAATTGGATTTAGCAGTCGGGGCCAAGCTGTGGACCCCTGGGGCGAAGGGGCTGGTAATTGGGATTTCCCCCTGTGGGGGGGTCGGGGTGTCTGCCTGGCTGGGAGGTGGCCGGAGAGAAGTCCTTGCTACAGCCCCGCTGCTTTCTGCAGAGCTTGGGGTAATGAGCCAGAACCCAACGCTCTCTCTTCAGGGCGAAATTCCTTTCGGCATCACCTTCTTTTGCTCCCCCTCATCTCAGATGGCTTTCCCATCCCACCCCCTCCCTAATGGTTAATCTCAAAGGAATATTTTAAGGAAAAAAAAAAATCATATTGATATAAAATTGTTTTTTTCTTTTTTAATTGTACTCTTATGTAGCATTTTGAACCATCCTTGGGAAATAATAAAAGTTACAGAAGTCAGAGCGACAAGAAAGATGAAACACAATTATACCAAAAAGTAATTTAAAATGCAAATTCGCCAGAGAAACTGCAAACCCTTAATTGCGGCGTTTTTCTCTTCATCGTCGCTTCAAAAGCGCTGCGTGCTACCTTCCTCCCTCCGGGAAGGGCCTCAGCCGCGGCTGTGCTGCCACACTCTGACCTCTCCAGCGAAATACGGGTGACCCAAAATAAAACCGGGAGGAGACAGGGGAAAGACGGGGCTGGGGTGCCTTCACCCCCCGAAACTCGGCGGGCTGCGGCTGGTGCTCGGGGAGGGGTGCCTGCCCCAGGGACAGGGGTGGGGGCGATGCTTTGTAGGGTGAAGGCTGTGAATGTGTAGGTCTGGAGAATTGCTAACCTGCTGCGTGCGCCTTCGGGGCAGTCTTTTATGGTGAAAAAAAACATAACGGCACTTTAAAAAAGTTTAAGTGAGAAATTTGAAAATATGCCAGCTATTGAGATGCCTTTGCGCAGAGCCTAGTAAGCGCAAAGACCTAACAAGGATATGTTTAGTTGTTGAGCAAAAGGTTTGCAGCTCTGGAAAGTTGTCCTTGGGGGCTGAAATTCCCGGTTGGGCTGTGTAGCAGACAGAACTGATGCACTGCTTGCACCACCGTGGCCTCCTGGCCAGCACCTCTGCTCGAGGTGGCAGGGGGCAGAGGGGACTCTCTGGTGTCCTCTCCCCCAGCTTGACACATGGCCACTGTCAAGTGTTATGGTAGAGGTGACAGTCTTTGCCAGCCAGCGTGTGGATGCGTGGCCGCGGTCTGGCCATCAAAGATGTCCTCGAGGACATCACGGAGGCAATTATGCCTCATGGTCTCAGGCAGGCTGGCCTTTCGTGAACATGTCCAAGTGCTTTCTGAAGCTGTTTGTACTTTAACCTTTGCAACAACTCTGTGCAATTAGTCCCCACGGTTTTACTCTGATTTTTAGGGCAGCCTTGGAGGGTCCTGGGCCAGGCTTTGGGCTCAGCATCTCACAGTGAATTCAGAGGAACTGGGTATTTCTAACCTGTTCAGCCGTACTGTGACCTTTTCTGGTTGTGGTCTGGGCCACTTTTTATTTAATTATGCTTTATATATGAACTTGAGGTGCCCTGAGGCTTTCTGATTGCCAAAAGGCAGGGGAGTCAGTTTGGAAGCACTGAGCACTATGGGAGGGGCTGACACCTCCATCTTCCCTGCACAGGCTGCCCGGGGTGGTGAGAGCCAGCAGGGTGGCACGAGTCACCCAGCGCGTCCCCACCTGCCACGGGGCCACGAGGTTTGCTCCAGCATGGGAGGAAACGGCAATCGCAGATCTCCGCTCAAAGGCACCAAGCAGTCGGGGACCTCTGGCCAAAATCACAGAGTCACAGATGGGATTTGCCAGCCTCATGTTCACCAGAGTTGCAGGAGCCTTATGTTTCCCTTTCCAGCCCCCTCTGTGCTGTAGGGTGTTGTATCTTTGCCTGAAATTTTGGCAATGCACTGAGCCAAAGCACTGACTTTGTCTTTTCCCCGGCAAGGTTTCACAGAGGCTGGGGCACATCTGGGAAAACGGGTAGGATGCCTCTCTGGTGCTTGCTGGTGTCTCGAGCTGTGGTGGGTCCGAAGGTGCTGGGACAGGAGGTTTTCCTTGTGCCTCTAACCCTGCAGGGCATTAATGTGAGCAGTGGAAAAGCCATGCCAGGGTATTGCCCTTTTAACGGTCCTAGCCGGGACCCAGAAAGGAGTAGGTGGAAAAGGGGATGAAGGCAGGCATATGACACCGTTTCCACTTGCACAAGGAGCTCAGGAAATAGTCAAACAGGTTGTACTGGTTCAAACACTCACAGAGCCCTGCGCTGTTTTGCCTCTTTCCCATCACAACATGAGCGGTAGAGCCACATCAGCCCATTTGGTGACTCGCGGCTTAGTTTAAATCCATCTCCATCAGTAACGCAGGCTTGGATCCTTGCACTGAAGTGCCTGAGCTGCATCCTGCTGTGCTGGCATCCAGGGTCGGAGCTGCAGAACAAGGAGTTGTGGGACCAGCTTCTGGGCACCCATGTGTAGGACCTGCTGCTGCAGTGGCTGCTGATTGCTGCTTAATTTTGCTTATCGTTGCTCTGCCTTTGGGAGGCTCTGGTCTGCTTTTTAGGGTTGCGTCCTGCACGGCTGCTCTTCAGCCACATGGGGCTGAGTTCCCTCTGTGAATCCCCACCAAAAGCATACCAGAGCACAACGAGGGCTTGCTTCATAAGCTCTATGCTGGCTCTTCTGGGATAGACTTGTCACTGGAAGGCATTGGGATGCTCTAAAACAGTGAGGAAAGGGGTTCCTCGGGATGGCTGCTGGCATCTCCTCTGGGCTTGCGTGAGCTGGGGGAGTCCCATGGCACAGCCAGTCCCACGCTGCTTCGGTCTGCGGTGGAGAGGGGACAGGGCTTTGCGAGCAGGCTGGCATGTGTCTTGCTATCCAGGCTGCTTTGGGTAAAATGATTATTGCCTGGCACATCCAGCTTCGTTTAACTGTGTGAACAGCTTGCTTGGCAGGTACGGTGCCAGCTGGACGCATGGTCACAAATGTAAGCACAAGGAAGAGGCATTCGCATAATCCAAGAATCAAAACCTGTCTCTTAAAGGCCAGAGTGTGGTGTTTTTCTTGAGCTGAGTTATACGTTGGGATCTTGAATTATTAATGCAGCCTTATGCTGGAGATACATATTAAAAATGAAAATTTTTGGTGTTACCACCTGTTGGTGACCTTTTTGAGTTGGACTTTGCCAATCTTGTTGACTTGATCAGTACTGTATTGAACAAAGTCTCACATTTTCTCTGGAAATACTTATATAGCACTACTTACCTTGCGACCTAATGACACAGTTTAATTTGGCACATCATTATTATTGCTACAGTTGCTGTGCCCCTAAAGCCTGGCAGCGTTGCCTGGACTCCTCAACGTACAAGGGCCAGCCAGGGGGGTGGTAGGAGCAGCACGTTTAAGGAGCTTGAAGCAGCAAATTAAAAGTTTCAGAATGAGGTTCCAAATGTTATTCCTGTCCTGAGCCTGGGTGGGATGTTGTACCCATTCAAACACAAGCATCACCCCAGTCCTGAAAGCTTCTAATGGCTTTCATCCAAAGGTCTCAATGCACAAACACTAGTTAAAAAACTGTTTATAAAGCCAAAATGTAGGGCATCCTTAGTTCATGTAGATGGGTGAAGGCAGCAGGCACTCGCTTTCATGCTAGCTGTGATATGACTCTTGAATTTTGGAGCTGGAGGTTGGGTGCTTACATGCAGTTAAGGGAGCTGCAGCCGCCGGTCATGGTTTGACAGCAGCAGAGCTGAGCGAAGATTATTTATTTCCACGTAGCAGATCCATAATGAAAAACTTCTGCCTCAGACAGGCGTGGTGCTCACCTGGCTCCTTCTGCACTGATGGATGGGCAAGCGAACGAGGTTTTACTTGCCTGCAGAAAAAAAATCCACAAAGAAAGCCAGCCTGAGCTCACCTCGTTGGAAGGACTGCTGGGGGCTTTGAAAGCCATTTTGGGGGATAGGGCAGCAGTGAAGTAATTATTATCTGAACGCATGCATACAGTAAAACGGGTATGTTTTCTAAATGGTCTCTTTTAAAGCAAAACTGAGTAGTAAGTAGGAATGCTTCCCTGCAGGCTGGCAGAAGGACACAGTTGGTATCACACGTTTTAGCAGCTGGCATGTTAATGAGGCCATTTTTATTGAAATGAGCTAAATACTATTAACATTTGTGGACTCCCAACTGATTTCTGAAGCATTTATTGAACTTCAAAAAGTGCTTCAAGAATCAATTAAAAATAATTTTTTAGATTTGATAGAGAGAAGACCAAAGAAAATTGTGCCATCACGTTTATGTTTATCTGAACAGATCTTACCATTGTGTTGCTGACTTTAAACAGTTTCCTCTCTTTTTTTTTTTTTCCTTTCTGTGCTCTAAATAACGCTGAAAAATGTCTCTTTTGAGAAAGCGATAAGGTAGTTTGTAGCCAAGATGACTTTGTTGGTGAGGGTTCTCTCCTGCGTGGGAAGATGGCCTGTGTGTGGTTGAAAGTGAGTATATGGCTCCGTTATACTGTGATTGCACTTGGCCACTTTTACCAGTGAACTTAAAGTGTATTTAAATTATTCATTAAATTAATAATTAAAATATTAAAAAGTTTTAGAAAGGAAGAAAGCAATGAAGAGCTGTCTGGCTTGGCATTGCAGGAGGGCTGGATGGCAAACAGTGCTTCCCATTTCTCCTCTCCCCAGGCAGATCCGGGGGAAACCCTTGAGCTTTGATGTGTTTTGGGAAGCCTGAGCAGCCAGGTCTGGGAACAGCAGTGAGGAGCTGCTTGCCACCCCGGCGGGGTGTATGGTGGTTCAGCACGCCCAACCCCACCATGGCATGGGGAGGTGAGGCGCTGCCGACTTCTCGGCTGCTTCCCTCGGCTACGTGAGACCTGCAGCCAGCCCAATATTTAAAGCGTCGTGACAAGCTCTAGTATCTTCAAGGCAGAGTCAATTATTCGGTGCTAAGGTGAGGGGCTTGTTGGTAAAGACAAATGTTTAAAGGAAAAATCAAGCCACGTTCTTGAAAGCGACATTAATCTAAGCAGCGTGTCAGCCCACAGATGCCGGTGGAGTCATTATCCCAAGCTGAAACAACAACCGATGCAATTTTATTTCCCTCATTTTGTATTTTTTGTCACAGCAGGTATTTGTTGCCTGCAAATACATGTAACGTTCATCAAAGACAGTCAAAGGTTGCCCCGAGCCTTGACGGCGCATTAAGGCGGCAGGAGCCCGGCATGCTGCGGCGGCCGAGGGCACCCTCCAAGCGATGGGCTAACGGTGTCCTGTGCAGCCGCTGCAGGCAGGGGTGAAGTCAGAAAAAGGGATGACTGACTGGTTTGTCAAAATAAATCTGAATAAGGATGGCCGGGCCATCTTCTGGCCTCCCCCAGGGGCTGCAGGGATGTAGGTGCTCGCTGTCAGACGGGCTTTATGGCCAGAGCAGGAAACCTGCTCATCAGCAAGGCTCTGGGGAAAGCAAGTTTGTGCATTGAATGCTGTTAGAGGGACTGACACAAAAAACTGGAGTGGGAATTTTAGTCCTTACCCCAAGTGCATCTTGCCTATTTACTAATGAATCCAGCCTGTGGCAGAGAAATGCTGTTGGCTCCATTTAGCAGCTGTGGAGAGGAAGGCAGAGTGTTAAGAGTATGATCTACGGTTATGTACCAAAAATATGGGCTGTTAGGTCTGCGCGCAGCCTGCGAGACGACAGCATGCCACAAATATGCAACCGTGCAGCAGCTAAAATGAGCAGCGTTTCTGTTTCTGTACCTGTTCTAAAAAGTTGTATCATTGCTTCTAGTTTTATCTCTTACCTAACCTGACAATTACTGGCCACTAGGATGATGCTTTTTTTTCATTGGTTTCCTTTGAATGAAAAAAAAAAGACAACAAAACAAACCCTGAAAACAAGCAAAAAGATCCCACGATGAAAGCACAGCGCGTGCAAAAATTAACTACTAGGCAAAAAAAAAAAAAAGACTACTTATCGTATAAATATGCCTAGAATTGGTCGGATTTTTCCTCATTCAACTTGAATCCTTTCCCAAACTTTAAAAATAGCCTCGTCGGAAGGAAGGAGAAGGAAACCAGAAGAAACAGCCTGTCACTCTGGTGCCTTTAATAGCAAACCTGTGATTCCCCAAGCTGCCACGCAGTCACCCAGCCAGCGCTTAGGTGGCAGGAGCGTGACACACAAGCGAAGGAGGCCAGAGCTTACCAGGCAGTGAAGGAAGGAGCTTCTCCCATCCTTAAATGCTGGAGATGAGACATGTAAGCCTGGCAGGCCAGGATGGTGTGGAGGAGAGGAGGTGAGTGGCTGCGGCGCGGGGAGGTGCAGGCTCATCACGCCAGCAGAGAGTCACGTCCCCGCTTCCTTCACCCTTCCTTGCTGATGCGTCCCCTACACACTCATGCTTCTGGCCGTCGGGGTAACGGCGTGACACTGGAACAAGCTTGGTGCCCTCTGCATGGAGGTTTTGGGGACCTAGATCACGGCTGACAAAGTCAGCAAACTACAGCTGATGTAGGAGAAATTACTCAGTTTACATTTCTCCACTCTTCTGAGTCTAGTTTTGTCATACAAAAAAGGAACATGGATGATGCAGTTGCCTAAGTTAATTGCTAAACACTGATCTTCATTGTTTAGCCCTGTGGCAAAATCTGGTTTACCTGCTTGTTGTTTCTGAGGCTGCACAATTGCTTCAAGCTTCACCCAGGGAGGACTTGATCCTTTTACCATTATGAAAATCATGGACTGTTTCTCAGCTTGTGAGACAGCATCCTCGATGAAGTGCATGCCGACTTATCTTCTGTTGGGCACAAACACACATGTGAGAACCCAAGGTGTGCCTCAATTTCTCACTCTGTTACCCGCTCTGTGAATGATCTCTGTATTTGTATTTTGCATTTATTTAAAGAGTCCAGGGTCAGTGTGCTGGCTGGCATAATTCGACCTCTTTTCATTGATACCGCTGTCATTCTGCTGATGTAGCACAGCTGTGGATCTTGATCATTCTCTTTAAAATACAGACTCAAAATACTCTTAAAATGCTTTATGAGTACTTTCTGAATAACCAGAAACCCTCATCCAACTCTTTTTTGCTGAGGTTCACATTACTCACTCAATTTGCAGGACGGGGGCAGCGTGCAGGTAAGCCTGCTAAACGAGGGCCACGAGCATCACGGCGGCAGAAATCAATCCAAGATGTGCTTGTGGCTGTGCTGCAATTTCAATGCACAAGTAATTAACACGTTTAAATAAAAAGCCCAGCTGAGGTGTTTGATGATAAAGGCACTGTTCAAAAGCTTCATAAATTAATCCCTGGGTAGCACTGGGGCTCCCCGAGCCCAGGGGCTGCTGTGGGGCTGGAGGCTGGGCAGGGGTAAGGGCTGGCTCCAGCGCCGGCATCATGTAACCAGGCACAAATCCAGCGGGTTATTGTTTGTTGGTTTTAACGTTGCTTAGATGGCTTGTGTAGGTCTCTTTAGATGCTGAATGGTTTTATTGCAGCTGCTGCCTGGAAAGCTTCACGTGCCAGGGCCCTAATCTTGAAATAGTCATTTAGGTGATAACTTTTTCTAAGATTAATAGCTCTGTTCAACCGGGATGAGATTGTCCCAGTAGTTAACCGTGTGAGAGTTTGCTGGAAGATGATGCAGCTGCAGATTTGAAGTCAACAAGAGGATGTGATAACTGATAGGTGTTGGAGAAGGCAGAAAGGATAACTAAGATGATGGCATTAGTGAGACAAGATTTCAGTTTAATTCTTCTTACTGCCATACAGCTTCCCTCCTATAGTTTATTCTTGGTCCTATTTCTGGTGTTTTGGTTTTTTTTTTTTTTTTCCTTTCTACAAGTCTCCATTTTCACTGTTACTGTTCAGGGAAATCCATCTCATCCAGCCACTGGCTGTCTCAGTGCCTTTGCTGCTGTGGGGATGTCCCTGCTCCTCTGCCCAATTTGGCCATGAGGAGTGCTGGCAGTGCCTCTGTGGGAAGCTTTGCAGTTTGGATGCCATTTCACTTATTTTTAATTTTTAACGTACTGGCGGCAGAGGCCTTGCCCACAGGACCTCAGTATGCCAAAACGAATGGAGCCAAATGGTGTTTTGGCCAGCTCCCTGTCCGCACCCTGCCACTGGATCTAAGCAGTGTTTGCTGAAGCTGGGCAAGCTCTGGGTGGGATTGCTGATTCTTATATGACACAGTGAGAAATGTTAAAAAGCCGGGCTGGCTCTTGCCTACAGAGAAAGTGGGTGGCTGCTGATGAGCATCAAAAAAATTAATTGCCGTTTATTGCCTGAGAAGGCAAATAGCTGCTTTCTCTGGCAAATGAGAGCTTAGAGTTGGCACGGGTAAATATTATCCTTCCCCACTGCCTCCAGTGTGTGAGGCGGTCCCCGAGCGAAGGTTTGAGAGGGGAGGGTTTGGCGAGCGGGGAGTGACCTGTACGGGGGCTTGAAAGGGCAGATCCCAGAACAAACACCGTTGCCAAACCCCTCTCCTCCCCGTTTGCTGGGAAGGTGTCTCCCTGTCTGGGACAGCCATCCCTCACCTGGCATGTGCGATGAGGAAGAGCTGCAAAGAGCTACTGAGATGAGTGAGGTCCCTGAACACAAGAATAAAAAATGAGCTCAGAAGGGAGCTGGCATCTCCTTTATTACTCACCGTGTGACAGCACCAACCTAAGCTGCTGTACACAACCCAGAGGCTTTAACTTGAGGTGACTTATTCCAGAAATAACATTTTCCCTCCTTCCCCCTCCACCCATTCCTCTCTTCCAAAGCGGTGGTGCCCTCTCCATCTGCTCGGCCCTTCCCCAGCCCAGCATGCGGGAACACTGGCAGCCCGATATTACCTCCCTGCCCGTGCCTGTCGGTGGCTTGCCTGGGGCAGCAGCAAGGAGCCGGGGGCCCCCCTGCAGACGTGCGAGGGAGGCGACAGTCATTTTGGGGAGACTCGCCCAAACCCAAGCAGACTTGCTACGATGCCACTGGAGTTGGCGTTGCCCCGCACTTGGCCATATGCCTGGTGCCGTGCCGAGCCCCTGCTTTTTCCAGTCGCGCTCGGTTATGTTCAGGAGGCACTACTCTGCCTCCCTAAAAAAAAAAACAAAACAGAACCAAAAAACCTTGTGAGATGCAGAAAGGGTGTTTTAACAAAATGAGTCAAATGAAAGCGTTTTCATACGAGCTCCACTCTCTAATGTCACAGTGTGGTCAAAGTGAAGAAACAAAAGGTCGGATGTTTTTAAGGCTTAAATAATTAATTTTTAGCACAAACAAGGCATAAGGGCTGACATGGGACCAGACCTGACACTGCCTGAGTAGCAGCGGGTGCTATTAGATGTGTAAAAGCAGGGAAACTGGGACTCTTTGAGGAGCCGGTAATGGTCTGTTCATGGTAAAGCTGGACACAAAAAAGGCATTCAGACACAAAATCAGTGCAATTAGTAAGAACAACTCTTCTCGCAAGCTCAGCCTTTTTGCAAAAACTGCCTGTATCATCGCCTCCCACTCGCAATGAAGAATACAAGGGGCCTTTTCTGAATTACCTGACTCTATTTCATTTATATCTAAACATCTTGAAATCACGTGATGGTGCCGCAGCCTTCTCCAGAAAAATGCTGCTTTAAACAGAAATCTCTCTGCCTGTAGAACTATAAAAAATGTATGACTCTGTAAACATGAACTAAAAGGGCTGAATTTATCCTTCCTGTAACTTTGATAAAGCTGATGCTATGGTCTGTGTCTGTATGAATGAAATCAGCCTGAACGGCAAGGGAGCCGAATTTGTACTAGATTATTGCAAATGTTTGCAGATACTCTGCTTTGCTACCAGAAGCACATTGCTGTCGTGCAAATTTTAAGTACCATGTATCACATAAAACTAGAAATAGGAAGCTCTGTTTTTTTTAAATGACTGCATATCAAGTATTCATTATAAACACCCAGCTTTGTGAGGCATTAGGAAACTGCTATCGCTTACATTTTAAGAGCTCGCTTGCAGACCAGCAGTCTCTAGGAAAACACAGAATTTGAACCTTGATTTTGCAATGGGGTGGTTTAAATGGTTAGTTTTGGTGAATTTTTGCTGTTCCGGATTTTAAGCAAAGTTATTGTTCTGCTGCTGTCTCTTCAGGAATGGTGCTGCTATTTTTACTTCCCTGTGAATGGCAAAAACATAAAGCAAGCTGGCATCAAGGATTGTGCTTTATAAGAAAAGAAAGAGGAAAGATAAAATGGCTACATATGGCAATATGGACAGTTTCCAACTTAATGGAAATAAAAGAGTCCGATTTTTGCAGCATATACCAAGAATTGAACTGTATTTTTATGCAAATGCTATAGAAAATGCAGCTCAGCAAAGGCTGTTTTCCTAACATTGGCTGGAAAGCATTTTGAGTGCCTAAAGACTTACATTTTCCATGAGAACTTGGTGAGAAAGAATATAAAGAGGTAATAGAGCGTCTAAAAACATTATGCCTACCACAGTTTTGTTTTTTTTAAAATCCAAGTTTCATCTCAAGAATCAGCTAAAAGGAGGAAACACTACTGAGCCTTTAACAAGCCTAAATACTGATTATTCCTTGCTATTTTGATTTTTTTTTTTTAAATGCAGGTCAAGACCAATTTGTTTGTGAAGTGAAACACCAGAAAAATGGTGTACATCTGCACAGCATGATCCAGCCCTGAGGGCAGCCACCGGAGGTACTTTGGGTGCAATATAGCTTTGATAGCATGGAGCTTTATATAGCAGAGCGGAAAGGCAAAATATAGCAGCACGGCACTGGTGCACAGTGCTAATCCATCTCTGCTACTGAGAGGTAGCAGGTACCTCTGTGTTGAATGACACTGTTGCCATATCGACTGAAAGACTCATTGCATGTGGTGAATAAGATGGTACCACTATCAGAGGGAGCCCCATAATCTCGAAAAACCTTTGGGATAGGGTAATTGGGACACACATTGGGGTATGGATGAGCGTGGCTCAGAATGAGGATGCTCCTTAGAGAAATAGCTGAAGGACCCGAGCCCCTTTACTAGCACGGGTAGGATGGGCTGACTTCCTATGTATTCTGTTAATGTGAAAATAAATCATGCGGCGTTAAGCCTGGGAGTCTGTGCAGGGTATCCCAGGGAGTCTATCAAGGAAAAATTTCTAGAATAAGTCTGAAGGAAATGAACTTGCCGTTACGGTGTCCCAGAAAGGAGAGAGAAGGAGTTTTCGGCTGTCTGCCTGTCACAGTAACTTCTCGATATACCTGTTTGCCATTAGAGCTAATTGTGACTAAAGGAGACCGTCTCCTGCCAATAGGCAGAAAGTGGCAATATATAAGCGTAAACCAAACTGAAGAGCGGCACGCTAGAGACCTGCCAGGGAGGGGGAGCTGATGGGTAAAATATAGAGCCGTATTTAAGGCAGACATCTGTTTTATAAGCGGCACAACAGGAAGGCCGTAGGGACTGGGTGATGCCATTTCTCAATTTGTGTGGGCGAGGCTGGTGCCATTTGTGTAGTGGAGGGTGGCTGTGGAGAGGTGGTCAGATAGATCGGAGGAGCAGTGGGATGGATTGCAGAGGCAGGTTATAATTTCACCTGTGGATGCCAGAGCGGGGGCTGTACCAGCCATACGTGCTCCCAAGATCCATGACGGGGTCAGGATTTGCGGGAACTACAAAGCCACCGTAAATCCCCGGCTGCGGATAAATACCCAATTCCTACACCGTAAGATTCATTCACAGAAGTTTTGAGAAAGGGGGAATTCACATCTTCAAGTTGGTCCCCGGTCTCCCAAAAGGATCTGACAGTGCACGTACCCAAGGGGCTATTTACAAACATGACATTAACCCTCTGAGTGGCCAGTCCATATGCCACAGGATGAGGGGGTCAGAGTTAGCTGGTTTTTTGGATAATGTATTAATGAATGGGATGAGCTTAGAGGAACACTTCTAAAAGCTGGAGGAGATGCTACAGAGATTGCAAATATATGGCTTTACTATTAACAGAAGTAAGCACATCTCATTTCACTAGACTTATATGGAGCACTGTATAGGTGCAGAAGCAATCCACTTATTAAAAAGGAAAACAAAAATGACTAAGAATGTACCAGTACCACAGAATACCGCTTCTGGTCACATTAAGCTGTTATAGTTTAAAAGTTTGCTCCAAATATGTTAGCTTTGATCAGCTTGATGTCTGGCTTGTTTTAAAAAAAACCCATCATTCCAAAGAGTGAAATTAGATATTTTGACAATCAAATAGCTTGAGCCCTCTGATACATTTTATTCTTTAGCATTAACATTAATACCTCTACTAGAAGGGCTGGTTCCTGTAATTTCAAACATCTACTAAGAGATAAGTAAAAAACCCCATATCATTATCTTACTGAACTTTTTCAAAACTGGCCAGTGTTCCTCTTAAATAATACTGCTCTGCTTTCCTTCTTTCACTACAAAAACCTTTTGCCCATCATTTGTGGATAAATGCGAAAATGACCTGTTGGGATGAAAATATTGTCCTCATCACCAATCCAAAACTACTGCTAGAAGCATTGAGGCTGAGAATATGCATTTCTCTGCTGGCAGAAGCCAGATAGCAGACACTGAATTTTGTTAGATGCGCATTTTACCAAAATATTATTTTAGAATAGACCCTCAAATATACTTTCTTGTACTCATGGGGGGGGGGGGGAAGCAGTTCAGTGTATACAGACTTCTTCTTAGTAGTGCTAAAGAAATTGTTCTGGAAACAAGAAATAACTCCATTTTGGTTATAGTTATACACTCTGGACTTTAGGGATGGCCACATTATATCACCGGTGGCCAGCTTAAGCCAGAGCGCTTTTGGAAAATTGATGTTTTCCTCGGTTCTTTGTCAGGGAGAATACTAGGGACAATAAAAAAAGCTTACAAAGAGACACACCAGTGTAATTACCTGAGTAGCACCAAGAGACTATTAAATTGAAAAGGAGGCAAAATTCATTTTGCGTGCCTGCTGCTCTACCCCAGGGTAGACACAGGCAGCAGTTTGTGTCCTCACAGCAGGTCGTGGGACTTGCTGGGGCAGGGCATGCTGTCATCCAGGGACGTGTGCCATGCCATCGCGTGTTAATTTTGCAGGGGGGGAGAAAACCCATTGCTTTCACTGCTGGCTGGTGCGTATTGCCAGTGCTGGGATGGGATGTGCGGGACAGAAACCTGTGCTGTAAAACAGCCCAAGCGGTTCATGAAGCAAAATTTGCTGAAACCAGACCCAGCCGACCCCCGTGCCAACCGCAGTCCTGGGCTGCCCACCCTGCCGACAGGACCGGCCAGGCGCTTCGGGAGGGAGACGGTGGGAGAGACCTGCTTTGGTGTACTGCTACAGCTTCCCTTGGCTCACACAGGTTGGCTGTGCAGAAACAGTCCCCAAGGTATCTCTGACATAACACGTTCCCTGTGCTGAAATCAGGCAGACTCAAAACATCTGGCAATGGAAAATCCCCCCGTATGGGTTCCTGCTTCCCCCATGTAATGCCCTAAGTTTCTGCTCGGGGATGACGGTTCTGGTATGCAATTGGATGAGGCAGGGAAATTTGATAAAAGGCACAGTAAAACAGTGACTTATATAGTAGAGGTTAAAGGGGGTGCAATGAAGAGATGCGCTGATTAATTGTCTAGAGAAAAGCTAGAGCAGATGTAATATGTGGCTCCAGAAGTTAATAAAAATCGCTTCGTCTTTACAGATTTTTTTTGTGTCAGAAAGTGATAGCCAAGAAAAGGAGAAGATGGAAAGATGTGCTGGGTTCCAGAAGGAATGAAGAACAAGAGAAAAAAATCGGACATCAGTTTCCCTCCCTGATCCAGTACTGACCACTGTGAATTCAGAGAGCTCCCCCAAGGTTAGACTTGTGATTTATTTTTCTATTGGGGATGTCATTTGGGTAACGTACGAGGGAGAAGCATGCTGTATTGACAAGCTGTGCTTTAAAGCTTACAGTGCTGCTGATTTCTAGCTCGCTGAGTAAAAAGCGTCTTAAGATTTTGTTCTTCGTTTCAATCATGATTATGGCACAGTGGGGGCTGATGGTCCTTCTGTGGCCGCTTCCTTGCAAGAGTTACTGGGTTTTAACTTCTTCATGTATATCAGCCACCTAACTGTTTGGAAACAGCTTATAGAAATGAATATGAGAGATAACTGCAGCAATCTAAAAAAAAAAACTGGGTAGAAATTAATTGAAAAAGTGAATTGTAATAATCTCCTTTAGATTTTTGCAACGGGCAGAATAAATGACTTAAAACTGATAATATTCTTTGTCAGAGAGACAGTACCTCGCTCACTTGGAAGAAAAACACCCACAAACCTTTAAGAGGCAGGTCCCTAACAGACCGCGAGCACCCACCCTTCCCCACAGCGTGACCGCTCGCTTGGCCACGAGCCACGGTTTGGTCCAGGTAAAAGGATGCTACCCAGCTGATGGCCCAAGGGGAATCTGGCCCGATACTGACTGTGTTGGTTTGCTGACACCCAGGCAAAGGCAGGAGAGGGTCTCTGTCAGATCCTCTGTGCTGCAGGTTTGGTGCATGAGCAGAGGGCTGGGGGTATGCCTTCCCCAAAGGCAGAAGGGTGGCCCTGGACAGCCCTTTGCCTGTTTCTTTAAGGGCTAAGCCTTGCAAGATGTTTATACTCCAGCTGCCTGCTTTTACAGTCTGCCACGTTTTTCTCCTATGTGATTCAAAAAGGAGAAAAAACGTCAGGTTGTAATGATCAGCTCACTCCTCCTAGAGGGATGAAAATTCGCTCCTTTGGAGGCCATTAGTATCGCTGAAGATTACTATTTAAATGCTTATCTCTTATGGACTGTCCCTGTAAGTCTCAGAGCTGTCTGCACCTTTACCACTGCCAAATCACAAGCTGAAGGGGAAAGAGAGCTTTTCTTGAAGCTCTAGCTCTGGGATTCGTGTGATTAAGCCGGATTCTCATTTTCCATTGAAAAAGTAAGTTTCCAGCTGCTGTGATTGCAAAGAAAAGGTTGAAAGTGTAAGCCCTAAGTATGCAAAGCAAGAGAAGCAAATATAGAGAAGATGAGGGTTTTTTTTTCATTTAGTCCTGTGTTTTGAACTACTTCTCCTTTCTCCAGGAGGCTGATTCATTCTTTCAAATGGATTGTGCTGGCGATACTGTATTTTTTTGTTCCCCAAGGGATAACTTCAGAGCTTTTCTTTCAAAACCACTTTGCCCAGTTTAGACATCTCTTACAAAAACTAAATGAGAAGGAATTTGTAAGAAAAATTAATGATCTGCTACATAAATTTTTTACAACTTCGTACACGGATGGAGTGGGTTTGTAGAATTACAGAATTGCAGTGACTAATAATAGTAATAAAGTGTCTGATTGTATTAATGTGGTTAAAGATAGTCATAATACTCTCATTGTCTTTGCCGTTTTCCCGCTCCTTGCTGTGACATCAGCCCATCCCAGACCATCACATCCTGCTCATGGATGTGTCTTTGTTGATAAATAATGAGTCATTATACGCTCTGCTCTATGACTTGTACAGCTGTATTGCCCAATTTTCCTCTCTCCAGAGCGAAATCCCCCTTTGCAAGGATTTAGCATGCCTTTAAAACAGCAAAGTTTATCTGGTGACAAATGTACACTTCAGCAGAAGGAGGAATGGATGAAGTAAGTTTCTTTCTGGATGTCTGGTACCTGGAGTAGGCTCACCTGCTCTAAATTATGTATTTTTATTAATGACAACCCCCCCCACCACTTTGTACTGATGGCACAATCCACCGCATACTGAAGCCGTGATTTCCATGGATAGTCCCTGCGGGGCACATTCGATCCAAAGACCCAAAGAGTCCTGCTGCCACACAGGCATCAAAACTCTGTACAAAATATTTTGATGTGTACATGTAAACAGATACACATGGAAGTTACATGTTTTCTCCACAAACACCAAACTGATTTAGTAATACCAAAATAAAAACTTTTTGCTCTCCAGCATGCTGCTACCTACACAGCACACTCAGGAAGCTCTCCCAAAAAAATGGATAACAAAATGTATTTAAAAAGTGCAAGAAACAATTGTCATGTTCTCTAAAAAGACAAAAATGCCTATGCACCCTTTGCTATGACACTGAGAAGACTGAAGAAGTACCATGAGCAGCCTGGGACTCCAAATAGCTGATTTGCATAGTTGGGAGGTAGTTGTTTTCTTTCATTTTAATTTAAAAGTATGATCAAGCATGTGGCATAGCAAACTTCTAGCTCTGCAGACCTGCTGAACTAATATGAATTTCTTATCAACAGCCAATGTGCAATCCGGTATGCCTACTTTGTACAGATGAGTTGGGGGGAAAAGATCCAAAGGTATAACAGATCTTCAGTGAGGCAAGACATGTGATGCGTTTGGTTTTCCTTCCTCCATTTTAATCGGTTATTTTGCAGCTCACCCGTGCAAAGCGTGAGAGATCAGGTGGCCTGGGGAGTGGCAATGAAGTATTCCTGGATAAAGGAGGGACAGCTGAAAACCAGAACAAAACATATGGTCCCTGGAGCTGCTTTCTGGATGGATGGCCTTCAGCCCCTGCTAACATCTCTGTCGCCATGCCCTGCCTTTGCTTTCTCCAGATTGAGGGCCCCAAACCCCAGCTTGTCAGCTGCCAGACATAAGCTGCACATAGGCAGGGGTCTGGTGTCAAACAAACCTTGGGCCAAAATCTTGGCCGTAAGTCTTGCTCTGCTGGTGACCCCCCCGCTATGGGGCTGCAGCTCTGTCCCTCAACAGCTTTCCATGCCTCCTTCCCTGTCCGTAAGCGCAGAGGTGGTAATACCCATCCCACAAGCATGACGTGAGATGGTCAGGTATTGAACAGGTATGCTGCTATCAAGCGATATCTACACTTGCAAAATATTGCATACTGGTGTTCAGGGGTGGTTGAGTGGGGGTGGTTTACTGATGCCCGTCACCCCGCTGGCAGAGCCTGCGTGTCGCCTTGAGCGTGCCCTTCCTCGGGGTCTGGCCTGCAGAGCCTCCTTCGTGCACATCTCTTTTCAATTAGACCTAAAGTGATCAAGGAAAGTCCCATCCTGACTCTCTCCCACAATCAGCCTGAGCGAAGCGTTCTCACCCCTGCCCATTCACCACAAGCTGGCCTGGGGCGGGTGCCAGGACGCCGCTCTCACCTTGCCAATAAACCTCCTGCAGAAATTAAGATGTTTTGACTGCAACAAACCAGCGTATTTCACCACAAACCAACTCTGTTGACGGCTTGTGCGCCTGCTGCTTTCTTCCCTGTATCACAGCCGCCTCCTTTGGGTTTCTGGGGGCTGGGGGCACCACAAAGCCCCTTGCTCGTGGTGCACCAATGATGGCAAACCTGGGGAAAGGCACTCCCTCTTCCCTAGCCCCAGTTAAGAGCCTTTCTCGTGCAGAGGAGGGGACTAGGTTTGGGCAAACAGAGAAGTGCCCCTGCAGCTGTGCATGGGAGATGAGTCAACTGCCCATTCGCTACCTCTCTCTCTGTTCCTTCTGATGTATTTTTGGGTGGAAGAATCGCAAATTTGATTTGTTAAATAGGTTTAAAAAAATGTAAATGATAATTATAAAATTCCATGAGTCTTTTTTTTCCATGATAAATTTTATGTAGCTGGCAGTTAAAATAAGTGATTACCCCATAAATACCATTTTAATAGCCTAGTCAACGGTGTAGCCTCTGCTGTTCTGAGATTTTTATCTCAGAAAAGGGAGGGAAAAATCCTTTCCCGTGGATTTATATTGCTGTAGCGGCTGCTGCGGCTCGTTACTTGCCGAGTAATTTGGGGGGAATGTATTCCTCTAACACAGGCAGCTGCAGATGAGTGAGCATGGATGCTGGTGGGGGCTGGCCACCCTGCGCCCATGCAGCCAGCTATGCCCTGGCCGGTTGTGACCCCGGCCAGCACATCGAGTGCTCCAGCTGATGCTTTTGGGGTAACAACATCATGTTTTCCAAAGCCGGTCATTCCTCCACACAAGCACCATCCTGCTCCATCGGCAACGGCCGGGCAGGCCAGGACCCTGCCAACGTCCTTGTCGCTAAGGCAGAGAGAGATGAGTTTGACGGATGGACTCTTCAATGGATAAGGAATTGGCTGGATGGCCGCATCCAAAGAGTTGCAGCTGATGGCTCGATGTCTAAATGGAGATCAGCAACAAGGGGTGGCCCTCAGGGGTCTGTATTGGGACTGGTACTTTTCAGTATCTTTATTAATGCCATAGACAGCGGTGTTGAGTGCTCCCTCAGCAAGTTTGCGGGTGACACCAAGCTGAGTGGTGTAGTTATTTGCTTGAGGGAAGAGTTGACATCTGGAGGGGCCTTGACAGCCTGGAGAAGTGGGCCCATGCGAACCTCAGGAAGTTCAACAAGGCCAAGGGCAACCTTATTGCGGCCTTTCTGTATACAAAGGGGGCTTCTAAGAAAGATGGAGAAAGACTTTTTACCAAGACCTGTAGTAACAGGACAAGGGGTAACAGTTTTAAACTGAGAGAGGGGGACATAAGGAAGAAATGCCTTATGATGAGGGTGGTCAGGCACCGGAACAGGTTGCCCAGAGGAGGTGTGGATGCCCCCTCCCTGGAAGTGTTCCAGGCCAGGTTGGATGGGGCTTTGAGCAACCTGGTCTGGTGGAAGGTGTCCCTGCCCATGGCGGGGGGGTTGGACTAGATGATCTTCAAGGTCCCTTCCGACCCAAAACATCCTGTGAGGCGGGCCTGGGGCGCCCTGGGATTTCAACTAACAAACCGCTCCAATACACCACAAACACACCCCCGGATCCCCCCCCCCCCCCCCCCCATTTCCTAGGCAGGGGCCGCGGCGGTCGTCCCCTCAGGCAACCTGCGACGCCGCGGCCGCTGCGGGGGCGGCCGGCGAAGCCGCCGCTCCCCAGGCCGGAGACCGCGCTCCCCCTGCCCGGGCTGCCCGCGGCGGCCGGCGGGGTGCTGCGGGCGGGGCGGCGGCGCGGCGGGGCGGCGGCAGGGGGCGCTGCGGCCCCGCCGTTGCGGCGGCGGCGGCGCGGGGGCGGCGGGAGCGTTGATCCTAATTGGAGCCGACGCGCGGCTGCTCCATAATCCTCCGACATCCCCCCGCCGGCTCGTAATTCCTGGGCGGGCGCTGCCGCCGGCTCCGCGGGGGAGCCGCCGCCGCCGCCGCAGCCGGGCAGGTGTTGCCGCCGGGCGGGTCGCGCCGCGTCGCGTCGCGCTGTGCCGCGCCGCCTCCCCGCCGCGGGGGGCCCGGCGGCCATGTTGTCCCCTGGCGCGGCGGCGCTACCGCGGCCGGCGGCCGTAAGGGCCTCGCTCACCGGCAGCGTGACGAAGCGGAAAGGTGCGGGGAAGACACCCGCCGCCCCTGGGGGTTAATAATTAAGCGTTCGAAGTTCCTTTATATCTTTAATTGGCGCACGTAGCCCAGGTGCGGCGCGTGCGAGCGTTGGTGTCGCTTTCGTAGAGGCGAGAGATGGCGGAGCCGCCAGGCAGGGAGCTCCCGGCCCCCCGACAAAGCCCGGCCGCCGCGGCCAGGCCTGCGCCTCCCTGCCTTGGCTCCCCGCGTTTCCCTCCCGCGCCCGGCCCCGCCGCATCCCCCAGAGGGGAGGGTGGGGGTCTGCCCTCCCAGAGAGCCGGTCCTTGTCCTCAGCGAGGGGCCATGGCACCCACGGGTGGCCAGTGGCTGGAGTCGGGGCACCACAGGAGCCTTCCTTAAGTAAACTGAATGCTGGTCGTACCCTGTTGGGTGTCTCACAGGCCAGTTGAGCTCCTACGCTGTTTGGAAGTCAGTGTTTTGCTGGAGAGACTGCTTGTGGCTGGGCAGTGTTTGAGGGAAAAGTACGGAGCGACAGGGTCAGGGCCTAAACTCACATTTGCGTAGGTACCAGTAATTCCAGTAATAACACACGTGACTTTGCAGGTTGCATTGGAGCCCTTCCCTTTGGCGTAGGCGAGGAGTTGCAGAGTTCAGCATGGCCGCTGGTCAGTAGGAGAGGCTGCCAAGTGCTTTGTCTTCCCTCCCATCGCATCTGTCTGGGGGTTTGTCTGAGAGGAGGTAGAGTTTTTTTGCTCTATGCACTCCGTGATCGAAGCGTATACGTTGATTTTGCTCATGGGGTGTGTGGGGCCCCTGGACCTTGCACAGGTCATGTGCCAGGGCCAAGGCAATTTGTGCGTGTGTTTGGTGGGATGGGACAGAGATCCAGGGGCTGCTGGCTCCCAGTCCTGCTGTTCCAGGCTGGCAGGCTGGTATTACCAGATGAGCACTATCTGTCTCTGTATTTGTGTAGGTGCTCATTTTTTCTTCTCCATGTGAGCACACAAATTAGTCTTGCTAGGGTCTGCATGCTTCTGCAGGTTTGCCAGAAGTGGAAATATGAATTGTTCAAGCTCAGTCTTAAATGTTTGGACTCTAAGGTTGTTTCCACCCTCGTTTTAAACAGATGTAAATCTAGAGTTAACTCTGCTGAAGGAAGAGTTATGCAGCACAAAACCACTGTGCATGTCTGTGAACAGATACAGCTGACTGTCGGAGAAATAAAAATAATGAAGTAGCGGTGAATAAGCCGGGCACCTTACTTTCAACCATAATAAGCAGAGTTTCTGAGAAGCAGATGTTCTCCTTCTTGCAAGTGTGGGTCTCTAGCTGAACATGGTTGAGAAGGCAGTGAGGTCCCCTGAAGCCTGTGTGAGGCATGAATGTATGTACAGGCTTTAATGATGTCTTAGAGGCAGAGTTCCTGCAGTCTGATCCTTAGGCGCAGAAGTACAGTCTTAGATACACTGCCAGACGTGTTACAGACATGGATTGGCTTTACAGGGATCTGCCTTTGCATGTCTCCTCGTGTGCCATAAGCTATTAAGGCAAGATTCATGGATGTATTCTTCTGCAGCTTCGTTCTCTTGGGGCAGATTTATATCCCTAGGTGGGTCCTGTAAGCACTGGTGCCATACATTACACATTCTGCTGATTGCTAGTGCTGCAGTGTAACGTGTAAAGGGCTCTTTCAGTCCTTTACACCAGGTAGTGGTGCCATTTTCTACAGGACTGGGCAGCAATACTGCCCAGGGTATTGTTGTGTATTAGTGGCATTGATGAAGGTTTCTCTTGTCCTTTCACTTTAACATGCTCCCTGATCCCACAAAATAGCTGTGTACTGAACTGGGACAATGCTTCTCTGACCTTTACATGAGCCCAGAACAAGCATGAGGAGAAACTCTTTACCTAGTCTGCTCCTCTATTGTTTCTGCATTTGGACTTTAGGTAAACCTGGCCTCTAAGAATACTCCATTCTCAAATGCTTCTGTTTTTTTCTTGTGGCCACCTAGAAAAGACTGTTTATCTTATGCTTTAAAGAGGTTTGCTTTACAGGAGTTTCTAACTATTTTCTGTATTTAAATAGCTTTTCTGTTTCTTTGCATTGACTTTCTTCCCCATATAACACCTGCGTGCTTTCTTCTCTGGTATCTCACAGTCACCTAGAATGGAAAGCAAGGATGTATTTATTTATCTTTGCTGTTACACTGTCAAAGAACATCCCGCATTCCCCAACAAGAATATTATTTTCCCTTTTTGTGTGCTTACTATTGGATCTTCACTTGTGCTCCCAGCCCCTGCACATTTTAATACCTTTTTAGCTATTCTCTTTTCAAAATCCATCAAGTTTTTGTTCCTCCCCCCCCCCCCCCCGCCCGCCCCCAGCCCCCGCCTTTACCTTCTGGAGTTCTTTTTGAATTTCTTCTTTTTCATTCTGTGGCTGTTTGAAGTACTGGTTCTGCTTTGTCATTGTGTCTTCCAGCTTCTTCATGTTGGCTGTCAGGTTCCTCGTCACAGCTTCACTTTTTAGCCATTTCCCTTCTGTGCAAAGCTGCTGGTAAACTTTGAAAGAGCTTGCTATCTCTTCTAGTTGTGCTTCTAGGGTGTTTAGTTTGCACACGCCCTATAGCCTTTTCAGTTTGGAGCTGAGTGTTACCTGGAGTTGGTCACTGTAGTGTGAAAGGTTTTTTATTCTTCTGAATGTTTGCACTTGCAAATGCTGAACAAGCTGTGTGTCATCCTGGGAATGGTACATCTTCTGTAGTGTTGCTGCTCAGGGGTATGGGCTCATGCTCCTCTAACACAGATGCAAGTGCTGAAATGGTTTCTGTATTCAGTAATTGTGTCTTTCTGTAGGTTTAATAATTTGTCCCTTAAAGCCTTGGCTGTTTAGGGAAGGTCTGTGAAGATGAGTTAATAAAGATTTGCATTGTGGTCTTGTGATCCAAGGCAGTGGACTCTTTTGTGGATACTAGTTGGTAGAATATACCATAAATATTGGCCAGTGCCTTGTTCTGCATATAACATGGGTCTGGAGGAAAAACAAGAGGTTTAAACAAGCATTTACCTGTCTCCTACTGTCTTCAACAGTGACGTACATACAGTCTGGGGGACTCGACTTTATGATTTGGGATTGACCTGGAGACTTCTGGATCTTTCCCACTTTTGTCATACCAGTTTTGGTATATATACACTTATATATCTGTTTCCTCTAGTAAATGGTATTGCTGATATTTACCAGCAGCAGTTCTACAGACTCCTGAATTTTTTCCTTTTTGCCCTTCTAAACAAATTTCATTCTAATTTTGGTGTATGTATTTATGTAGCAGAGGGTGCCTCTTCATATTTACCAAAGTCAGTTCAGCTGCAGAAGCTCCTGAATCCAATTTGGCTCATTCTGTGGAAGAAAAGGAGCCAGCTACTAACCCAACCAGTCTTCATATAGATGTAGGATAACCGGTAACCAGAGTGTTTCCAAGCATGCCCACTGCCAGCCACACATGTATGTAACAAACTACACAAGCTTGTGGGAATGTGCTGGTGGTATCTCATGGACTTTACTGTCACCAGTGCAATCCATCTGTACCTTTCATTTCACATAGGCACTGCAGCAGGAGAAAAAAAAAAAAAAAAGGAAAAATCAGCTTCTGAGTGAAGAACTGTGGCTGTGGTTTTACTTACAGGAGAACAAAACAAAGGGGTCAGTACTATGGTGAGTAAGTGAGATGGCTAGTCTGTCCTTCAAAGGATAGTATTTGGTCCTCTTCTCCCTTCATGGGAAAAAATTCAGCAATCACATTTTTGATCCATAGTGATTGACTAGATCAGTTTTCTTACTTGAAAACTTGGTTCTTTCTTAAACAAAAATCTGGTCACTGGATCTCTCCAGTTCAGACTGTGTGGTTCTTCCTACAGCTAGACCTCAGCAAAGTGTTTTTAAGTAGCAGGTTTCCTGAAGAAAACAAATTTTCCAGGGAGACCAGATCTACTTTGGTGTGACATGAAAATTGGTGAAGGTTTATTACACACACCCCCCCCCCCCCCGCCAAATCAAAGAAAGGGAGAAAAGGAAAGGTTAAAAAGAAAAAAAGTTTTAATTTTGTGGGCATCTTTTTCCTTTTCAGGTCAAAAATAGAGAACAGAGGTTTTACTACTTTAAAGGCAAACGTTTCCTCTTTTTTTTTTTTTTTTTTTTTTTTCCCTTAGCCAAACCACCCCCTTAGCTTTTATTTCAAGTAGATTCAACTGCAATTTTTTCTGCCCATGATTGTTTTTTGTTTGGCCGTTGAACCAGATAATCCAATATTTGCACAGCTCTCCCTGGAGCTGCACAAAGAGGTAATGCTGTCATTATGACAGGTAGACCTCAGGAGATAACATGGAAGCACAGGGTCTCCTAGCAGAAGCTCCCTGGCCTTTAAATGTTCACTCTCAGATATTCAGGATTTCCCTGCAGATCTCTGGACTGTGTTATATTAGAGGGGGTTGAAGTGTCGAGGGTTCTACACTTTCCCGAAGGAAGGCAGAGGAAAAATCGTATTCAGCAACAGGGCATGGAGTTCCTGGGCTGTTCATCAGTATTTTTCCCCTCGGGAAAGATAAGGCTTCTAGTGCTAAATGGTAGGATTTACTCCTATATATATTTGAAATTTATTTTCTTTTTAGTTTGTAGTTTTTTATTGTTCTGAAAATGTGGCGACATGTATACATGTGGTTCTTGCTTAGGTCAATGTCCTTTGTTCTGTTTGTACAAAAATATTTATTCCTAATTAAACTTATCTTCTTCTGTTTGCACTAAAACATCTTGGACTCGTGAAAACTGCCTGACCTGTGAAGCTGTCTGCTTGGGCAGATGGCTTTTGCAGATCACTTAGTTTGCATGTGGAAATTCAAAGTTTTTCCTCTCTGGCTTAGATGGTTAGTAGTATAAATTTTCTAAGAAAATGCCCACTGTCAAAAGCAGCTGTAGGTTTTGTGCTTGTGAAACCTATTTGCACAAATATTATAAGCCACCAAAGTCTCCACCCAAAGCTGCCACAGTTGCTCAGATCTTCCAACAATTACAATCTAATTAGACCCGGCATTCAAAGTTGCCTCCAGCATTTGAAACAAAAGTAATTTAGCGGTAATAAAAGTGGTAGATTGACAGCTCTGGAGGCTGAACTCGACTTATCCGCAAAACATACCCAGGGTGGGAAAGAGCTACAAGAATCACTGCAATGACTGTCTGAAGGGCTTGACCCCTTGCCTTGAAATGACAACCTCCAAGGGATGAACATATGGGTAATTTTCTACAGGTCCCTCTACTGCCGCTGCCAAGAGTGCTGCTAATTACTGACAATAATTAGTATATTGTCTGTGGCATGAATACTTTTCCACTAGGAAAAACACCTGATTCGTTGTATGATAACAATCAAATGCCCATCATGTAGTGATGGTGTTTATGAAGTTAAGAATTATTCTGAATTTGAACTGCAGCCTGTGAGGTGAAAGGCTTTATCCTATTACCAGTCCCCTGAATCATTTAGTCTACGGTGTGTAAGGCACAGGGCTGTGATTACCAATTCATTTCATAAAGGCCAACCATTTAAAATTCTCTCAAACTAGCAGCTGCTCGAGGAATGAAAAAGCACCTGGGTCTGGACAAATATCTTTTTCTTCTTCTGGGTTAATTTAAAAAGAAAACCAACAATTCTTTCCCCTGACAAATGAGACTTTCAATCAGCGCTGAGCTATCACTGCAGAAGGATAACCGGTCTTTGCTTACTTGACATATGGGATTCTTCCAGTTCCAGAGGTGGAAGTCATGGTTAGGCTGAAGAGCACTTGAAAAAATAAGCTGCTTCATGTTGCTAGTCAGTAAGAGGAATCATTTGGCTTTGATGTGGAGGAAAGAATAGGCAATGCACCCGCTTCAGTTTCTTGTGGTGTTGCTGGATTCTTTTATTGCTGTTGCTTATAACCACAGGCAGAGATAAGAAATACTTTTCCTTCTTTCCTCTCTCTCTTCTATTTCTCTCTTTCCTCTCTCCATTGGTTTCTATGCTCTAAAATACTGAATTATAACATAGGAAGGACCACCAGTGACTTCTGAAAACTGACAGATCTTAGCTTTCCTCCAGATGCTGAGTTAACATACGCCTTACTGCGGCAGGCAAACCTTAATTCAGTTGGCAGTAGGATTACAGCAGGTATATTTACCCTCAAGAACACTCATTTTCCATATGTAATTATCTCCTCATCTGCTGAGTCAGGAGGAAAATCAAAATTATCCTCTGTTTTAGATTATGTTTTCCTAGGACTGACATGAGAATTCTGGGTGACATTCTCAAAAGCATCCAATTTATATAGGATTAAAAGACTGTGGCTTTCAGGGGATCATCTGCTCCTCAGATGTATTAGGGACATTAGAAAACAGTACTTTTGGTTTCTAACGTTGGAGATGGAGGCATAGATAGAAGATTGCAGCCTTTATTGCCATCAGTATAGGATAAGATCATAATTTATGTTTTCAGATGAGGCTTTGAAAATGATGATCTTGTATGTTCTAACTGGAAACCAAGTTGCCCATGGGGCGTGTTTCGAAAGAGTATGAGTTTGCAGTAATAATTCCACTATATTTTTTTCTTTGTCCCTCTGCAATATATTTTTCTGGCAGCCACAATCCACTCCAGAGGAGGAGGAAGAAGGTTGGGGGTTTTGTGTGTGTGCGTGAAAAAGGCTTTTGATTTATGCTGGGGGCAGCTGGGGTTTTTTCTTCTTTTCTGCAACATTCCTGTGTGATCTACAAATTACTGTTCCCTATTTGAACACTGGGTATAAGCAAGATGCTTTTCTGCCTCCTTCATCAGTCTATTCCACTTAGCTACAAGCAGATTCAGACAGATGCTGTCTCTTATTCCAGAAGTATGTATGCCTTCAATATCCATGCCTTAATGATCTAGAAATACTGTGCTATCCCACTAGCCAAGACTGATATGGAGCAATTGTACCTAGAGACATGTATTGCAGGTCCTTTTCTCATCCAGTTCTGTTCCATCATCCCTATTTGAGAAAAGAGAATTTCCTCGATATAACAATGTGTCATGGTTTAAGCCCAGCCAGCAACTAGGCACTGTGCAGCCGCTCACTCACTACCCCCCTCTCTATGTAAATGGTATAGAATAAGGAGTGGATATTGTCCTGTTTTCAGCTGGGTTAGAGTTAATTTTCTTCTTTCTTCGCTTTCTCTGCCAGCAAGCAGGTGTACAAGAAGCTGAGAGGGAGCATATCAGCACAGCTGACCCAAACTAGCCAAAGGGATATTCCATACCATAGAACATCATCCTCGCTATATAAACTGGGGGCAGTTGGCCAGGATGCACGGATCGCTACTTGGGCATTGGTCACTGGGTGGTGAGCAACTATATTGTGCAGCACTTGTATTTTCTTGTTTTTTTTTTTTTTAATTTATTACTTTTCATTACTATTATTATATTTTATAATTATTATTGTTAGTATTACATTTTATTTTACTTTAGTTATTAAATTGTTCTTATCTCAACCCACAAGTTTTACTTTTTTTCCCGATTCTCCTCCCCATCCCACTGGGAGCGGGGGGATTGAGCGAGTGGCTGTGTGGTGCCTAGTTGCTGGCTGGGCACAAGAAACTGAAAAATCCTTAAGTTAGGATAAGCGCTACTTAGCAACAACCAAAACATCAGTGTGTTATCAACATTATTCTCACACTAAATCCAAAACACACTGTACCAGCTACTAAGAAGAAAATTAACTCTATCCCAGCTGAAACTAGGATACCATGTCTGTGGACCACTATGACAGCCAGCAACCTGTTTCCTCATCTCTGGCTGCATGGAGCTGTATCAGCAATTTGGCCCAGCATCTAACCCAACACCTCCTGAATCTCACCAAAATACAAACGCTAAGATAACAATACAGATGGAGTAAGATATGTAAGATAACAATACAGATGGAAGCATTTAAGTTAGTATATGGCTTGTAGAGTAGTTTGCGATCCTTTGGGTTGGTAAATGCTGTGTAAGTATAAAGCACTATTTTGTCTCATGCTTGCATAAACTTAGATTCCTTGGTTTTGCATTCTGCTGTGTGGATTAAGTTACAGCAGATCTGTCTGGAACACCCATTGAAGCTAAACAGTGGTACGTCTTCTGCTTCGTTGTTTAATATCAGATGCTTTATTATGGGAATTCAAATAAAACTTGACTTAAACAAAGCAGGCCTTTCTGCTATTTTTAGAATGTTATGCCATATCTCTTGTCCGTGTTTTACAGGCTGGTGTGTAATTAATGATGTGTGTCCTTCCTTCCCTTGTTAATTGATGCACAAGCTTTTGGGAGGTATGTGTCATTATCTAATGTAATCGTACAGAAAGTGAAAAGCGGAAAAGGGAAGAAAAGAAAAAAAATCCACATGCCTTGATGTCCTATCACAGTTGAAGGAGGGGTGGGGCAGGGAGGGGGTTGCCCTAGCAAGTTCAGAACTGGACTGCTTCACGGTATTGCCAAGATCCATAAGCTTTTAACAGTCTCTGGCTCCAAATGCCTCCACGATCCTGTTTAGAGAAGTTGTTTTAAATGTGTCTGTTCCTTCTGTTGCCCCTTGCCCTGGCACCTGGCAAGAGGGCAGAGGAGCCTCTCCCTCCATTTTCTGCTCAGTGATCTCCATCTCGCCATCATTTGCTTTCAGGTTGGAGGAAGGTGTGCGGGAGACCGTAGGTTCCTTTAATCCCTATTAAGAACAGCAGATCACAGTGGCCCCTCTGGCCTTGTTCCCTATGACTATGAAACTAGCTTTAGCAGCACAGAGATTTAATCTTTCTAGTGGAAATGTAGTACTGGTCAAAGGTCTGTGCTGCATCTTTTAGGACAGTTTCTTAGCTGTGTGAAGTTAATCGTGAGGCAGTGTCCATTCCAAGTCACAGATTTTGGCAGAAGGCTTGTGCTATAGACTCACCTTTCTGCAGCTCTGCTCTCTTCCCTGGGAGAGATCCCAAAGAGGAAAGCCACAAACTCTGCCAGAGGCACAGAGAAGGCCTCTAGTCCCTCTTGCAGGCTCCTTTTCTTGCCTGCCTCCTCTTCCCACCACCTATCAGGTGACCAGGGGGAGAGAACAAGCAGCTCTGGGCTGCACTATGAGCTGTGTGGGGATGATAAGCAGCTCTGTGTCTCTCTGTTATCTTTAAAACCTACCTGGTGCAGTCTGTCAGCTGCTTCAGGTCCTCTCTGAGAGCCTAGACGGGGACGAGCCAAGGTGTCTATGCTACATAGTCCTCTGTAGCCCTGCCAGCGCATGCAGCAGATAGGATGGGCTGATAGGAAGCAGCCAGTTGCTCCTTCAGCTGTTGTTCCCCAGTTTTTTCCTCCATCTTCAGTTAATTTAGATTATACCTAAAGTGCGTCCACAACTACGTTTAAGCAAAAGTGGTTACCATAGTAACACTGGAGGTTTTCTAAATGCAGTCTATGATGTAAACAACTAAAATGACTGTCACCCCAAATAGTTGTTTATTTCTTCTGTGTAGTTTATTGAGAATTTAAATCTGTTGTAGCACACACAGATTTACCACTTCTAAGTATAACTTGGAGGAGTAACACATTTTTTCTTATTGCTTCCATTTCAGCAGATCTGTTTCCATGTCAACAGCTCACATTGATAAAGAATTGACATTCTGACTGCATTTGGCAGTGTAGGGTACAAGGTGACAATTAAAATAAATCAATGTTTCTAATGATGCTGATGTTAGAACCATGCCAAAATACTGCGATTCCCATGCACAGTAGCCAGTGATTGCTTCTTGAATCTGGAGAGAGCAAGGCAGGAATTCTTATGGGAACAGACTTTCTTTGCAAGGTTTTCAAGCCTTCCTGCTTACAGATGCAGAAAGACTGGGAAAGCAAACTCTCTCTCTCTCTCTCTCTCTCTCTCAGAAAAATGCACCTAGCACTCTGTGTGTGCGCACGCACATGTGTGTTTGCTTTGGCTCATCCACTTCTAATCTAGGTGAGGTCTAGAAATGCATAAAGCATGCAATAAAAAATAGAATGCCATTCTTGGACTAAAAACCTGTTTTGAGTCAAGTTTCTGGCAAAAAATTGTGCAGCAGGAGGGCTTAATTAATCCCTCCTCCTTCCATTCCTAATTTCCTTGTAGTGAATATATGTCTTGAAATTACTGAGGGATGAGAAACTTGGAGGCCCAGAAGGGCATTTTTTAAGCTTGCAAGCCTGTTCAGCAAAGACTGGCACTTCACATTGTCGATTTGGGGGATGAAAGTGGACTGCTTTTCTCTGTCTGTGTGAGCAGCATCTAGATACACAATTGCCACCGTTGAGGTGTCATCACTGTGCTTGTTTTCCCTTAGTGTGTAGAGGGGCTAAGATCAGTGGCCCGCTGTATTAAGCACCCCATTTACACACAATAGGAGAGACACAATCTGCAAGAATTCCCAGACTAAGCAGACAGCAAACAGGGAAAGAAGAAAAAACTGTTATCCCATTTTACAGGGGCAGAGAGGGATTAAAAGGAGTTTTTCAAAGCTGCAGATAGGAGTGGCGGCTTCCAGGTGATGCAAGCTCCTTACCTGCGGTTTGGATGCCAGAAAATCCTTTATCTGGTGTGTCTTGGGGTCATACTGGAGTCTCGTGGCAGATGTGGAAATCTAGCTCAGCGCTTCTGAATTGGAATGTGCTCACCTTCAAGGGTGAGCAAAGTTTGGGAATACATTTCCATGGAGGCATTCGGCTTGTCTGAAGGCACTCTGTCTAGTTTGAAGTACGTTTGAATCTATAATTTCCATTGGTTTTGGAGACGATACATACCTCCTAATGTTAGGCATCTAAATGATGTGCCTAATGATCTTGGTTGCTGTGGGTTCTCTTGGTAGCCAATGGAAAGAAATAGTTGTGTCCAAACAACAGTTCAGATCGCCTTGAGCAGGTGTCTAGCACTGCCTGATACTGCTTCGTGAATGTGTAAATTTGTTAGGTCTTTCATACCATGGGATCATATAATTTTTGTGGGTTTGACAGGTCCACAGGCTTACTGTGCCTAGTGAGGCTTCTATTTTTAAATTAAATTCTTAGGTATTGTTTTAGAGAAAAGAATATAAAAGCAGAAATACTGGTACAAGTAATGCAAATCCTGGTACCACTGAGGTATACCAAAATGTGGTCAGTTTTCGCTCTCACACATACACACAAGAGCAAACTCCAAACCCCCAAACCAGTCATTTTTGTAATAGAGATGAATATAGTAAATCCCCCACATGTACTAATGATAATTTTAGTTCCAGATTGCATTCTTTGGAGGATCTCTGAATGAATTATGCCTCACAGCAGCCCATAAGGTGGTAAGTATTGTTACTGTATTTTGTAAATGTGAAAGAATTGTGTGATATTGATAAACAGAGAAATTGCCAAATCAGTCAGATCCGTGGCAAATAGCTTTTCACTGTAGAAAAATACCACTCTTTCAGATACAAGACAGGTACAGTGTTTATATGTTTCAGCAAACAAGCCATTGCTGAATGACTTTAATTTGATTGCACAGGAGTGAGACACTTTTAGGACGTATCCTGTGAATGTCACTGAGGTGCTGTAACATAAAAAATAAGATTGCAGCTGAGAAGGGATGTGTAATCTCTGGGTTTTGGTCTTGAATATTGGCTGTAGCTGACAGTAGAACAGCAGCTGGTTAGATGAGTCTGCACAATAATGAGGGCTAAGATGATCTAGCTCTCTCTGTTGAACTGCTGTTGGCCTTCCTTATCATATTACCTCATCTCCTAGCTGCAGGGATTGGCAGTCTTTCAAGGAGGTGTGCACAATATTGTTTTCCCCCACCTTGAATTAGAGGTATGAAAGTAGCAGGGGCTGTAAGTGCTGCTTCTGAGAGGTTGGGCTGAGTGAGGGGTCCTGCGAGGGGGTAGCCTCCAGTACCTGTGCAATTTGGCTTTGGAGGGTGCCAGGGTCAGGCAGGCATCCCTCCTGGTGCCACAGCTTCCAGTACCTGGCTCTGCCCAAGCTCTGGTGTCTCCCATCGGAAGTCCTTTACCACAGGCTTGTGGCTGTCAGCCCTCAAGCCAAGTTTCAGCACCTATAGCTATTGTTCCATGGAGACATGACTAGCCATATGGTAGTGCTGCTTCTGCCCCTGTTTTATTAGCTAAATTTAATTAACAGGCAATTATAATAACCAGACAGACAAATATAATAGCCTACTGTCATGTTTCATTGTAAATAATGGCTGTAGTGGCCACAGCAATATTATTTGACTTAATATGAATGTGTTTGACATATGCCATTGAGAATGAGATGAACATGATGCCTAAGACAAACTGTGTATTAACATGTAGTCCCTGTTGTTCAAAAGCTCTGGAAACCCGGCCGTAATCAGTAACAGTGAAATAATGAAAGGACAGTCACAACCATTTTTATATGAGTTAATGCAAACCAGAAGAAACACATAACCAAACACAGACAGGGGTTGAAGAAAAGCTATGACTTAGTCCCAGAAATTCTGTGCTAAAGGTCTAGACTTTAACAGGAGTAAACAAGACCCATTCCTAAGACACAGTTGAGAAATCTTTGTGTGAAATAGAAGGAATATGTAAGTGAAAGATGTCAAATGGTGTTTGGCTGTAATTGGATACAGCATGAATGCTGTGAAAATGTTAACCTAATTCTGTCCCAAATCTGAAAGAAAACTAAGATTTCTTCTAAGATTTCTTCTCAGCTTTGCTGAGGTGCAGTTGTGGAACCACTAATTGAAAGAAAACTGTAATTCTAATAGTTGAACATGCCCTTTCCTCACTAGTGTTGTCCAATACTAGAAAGTGGAGGAGGAAAGAAATCAGTTACTTTACAGCCCTTCATGTAAAAATAAATAAATAAATAAATGGGGTGGCAAATAATGTAGTTTTTCTAATAAATCAGATATATTAAGCTGTGGGCTTCTGCCCTTCTAAAATAAAAGGAAGCAAGAGACTGTCAGTGGCAAAAATACTACCTTGTGGGATTTGAACAGAATTGTAAAACCCATTCCCCTGCCTTTGGGATGATGTAGTGAAAATGGAACGTGTTACTCACAGTTCTTCTTGGTTTCATTCGGTGTCTGAGTTGCCTTTTGTCATCCATGGGGTGCAATTCCTATGGAGTGAAACACATACAGCATGGACTAAAGTGCTTCAAAACAGCTATGTGCTGCCTTAGGCAGTACCTCAATGGTTAATAGGACTAATGAATGTGCACAGTAAGAACAGTGAACGCAGCCAGTTTAAGGATCAAGACCAAAGGTTATTTTCAGGTATGAGAAACGAGAAGGTGAAAATATACAGGCACGCAGGAATACAGTGTTGTGAGCAGGTTTAGGGCCTTGGCACAAAGAGAAGATTCTTCTCCCTGTTCCTGTTACTGCAACAAAGGTTGCAACCTGAAACATACCTAATTAAAAATGGCTTCAAGCTTCCTTAAACTTCACAGAGGCTCTGTCCTACTGGTGAGGGTTGGGCAGAGCAGAAGGGGAGGGTAGTAGGTAGGGCTTACTAAAAACTAGGGGGGCTTTCTGCTGGGGCACACATTATTGAGCAGTCGCTTTGCTACCTTTTGAAAGCATAGGCATGCCCCTCCTAGTCTGTCCATGCTGGTGAAGATAGGTGTGCAGGTACAGAAACCTGGTACTAGAGAGGATGCTGTAGTGATTCAGTGGTGATAGATTTTTGGCCAAAAACAGAGTGAAAGAGCGTGCAGTGACACATGCGATACCCCTGTCTGCCTCTGCTGCCCTGGATGTGCCCGGTACAGTCCAGTTCTTTTTCTAGTCCACAGCAGAGGAGCAAGAAAGGAAGTAATTGTCTATCTGGTTGCTCTATTCACTCTCCCATACCTGTAAGATGAAGAGCTGTTGCTACCACAGGAAGAGTAGCAGTGGGTCTCTGGTGACAAGGTAAGCAGGTACCAGTGACTGGCAAGTGCATATTGCAGTGAAAGGGGGATCCCAGGGTGTCAGAAATGTCTCACCTTGGTTCTGTGTCTGGATGTTGAAATGCTGAGACAGCATCCCGATGCACTTTGTTACTCTGGAAGAAAGTTACTCCGTTTACTCCTCAGGTTCCTGGAAGGATTGCTGGGGTCAGAGACTGGCCTATAATTGCAGCTGTCAGCTCACTGTTAAATGGAGAGATGTAAAATACCTCCTTGCACATCATTTATTAACATTTAAAACCCATCAGGGGACATATAAAACATTCCTCTTTCTGTAACATTTATAAACTACTGAGGAGCACAGACACATTCCCCTATATTAATTACCCTAATTTAGGCAATGTCCATGGAGGGCCCATGAGCACAGCAGCTATGATCCCCCCCCCACCCCAGTTCTTTTATTTCTAGGCATTGAGGTTCCCCTGAGCCCATTCCAGCTGCAAATTCTCCTGGCATGAAGCAGGGTAATGCTGGAGACTGAATGTATTTTCAGACCTTGTATACATGAGGGAGTTGCACTAAGATTACTGGTAAACCTGCTTAGTTAAACCAATGCAAAATGTGACATGGACAGTCTTATTTCATCTGGCCGCTTCTTTTAGATTTGGATTAGGTTTGAAATCAAGTAAACCCCCATTTAACATCTTTAAATAAAGATGTATGAAGGCATTCACATCAGTTTAACTTGAATTGTTTCAGTCAGATTTAAATGAAACCAGTGAAACTTTCTTGTACTGAGATCACCTCAGTAAATACAAATTTCTGTCTCTCTTCTACAGGCCTGAGGGGATGCAGCTCTTCTGGCTTTTCACAAGGCATAATTTTAGTCACCTATGCTAGGAGCCAGTGGGAGTTATAAGCTCTGCTGGATCAGGGTAAATCAAGTGAGGGGCTTTTAGTGGTCAAGGACGGAACATGAAAGAAAGCAGCTTTACTTGTCTTACTCAGTGAAATGACCACAGCATCTCCTTTGAACCTCTTCAGGCCTAGAGCTGTGAATGGGTTGGGCCTGCCATAGATCCTTAGTGTCTTGTTGTTGCTGTCGAGAGTATCCAATGGTGCTAGTATGTATGGGGTAGTATAAGTGATGCATCTGACTGGGGAAAGGTCAGCCTGCAGCATCTTTAGATGGCAAATTCCCTTTAGAGCGTTCACTCCTCTCTGCTGGGCTTTGGTATCAGTACCTATGTGCGAGAGCAAGAAAACGGGCAGGTACCTATTCTCCCTGGGTTATTTCAGCCAGCTGATAAAAAGTAAGAAATGTGGCTACTTTCAGTTCATGAAATGTTTGAGGTGGGCATGTTTTCCTGCAGTAGTGTGAGGTTTGGAGAATAAAATAAGTACGTTATACTGAATGTCATCTTGAGTTTCCTCCATGAAATAATTTGAAGAGTGTTCCCCAGCTGCATGTGCTGAGCTGTGAGAATTGTTGCTGAAAGCACATAATGTTGTGTATACTTAATTTTAAATGACTCCACCATGGAGAAGTCTGTACGTGTTAGAGAATTACCGTGGTTTTAAGTAGTACAGATCTATGGTGTTCTTCATCAGAGGTGAAGCCATATAAACACTGCTTGTCACTTCCTTGCTATGCACTTGCTGTGTCACCTGTGAATGTTTTAGCGAGTGTCCCAAATCAGTGATGGAAAAGCACTGAGAAATATCTAGAGTAGTAGGGTTCTTGTGCAGTGGGGAGCTGATTAGGTCCAGTGCCTGGAGAGGGATCCTTCTGCGCAGGTATTCTTCCCATTAGCTGTGCCACTAAGCCATATATCATAGGAGGGCTGAAATTTGTTTTTATCAATTCAGGAACAAGATCCTACATCTGTTCCTAATTACAGGTAGGGGTCTCAAAGGAGGTCTGAGTTACAGTGTATGTGGATATCAAAATGCATAGCTCTCATTACTTGAATAGGTAAATAATTTTATTCATCATCTGTGCAGGGACGTAGGAAGCGTAGCCCAGGAGATGTTAACAATTAACTGCAATCTCGTTTGCATTAGTGGCTATCAATATCTTCAGCTCTTCTGCACAGTAGTTTAATATTGACTATGTAAACCTTCTGAAAAGGGGTTAACTTTTTTTGTGTGTGAATTGGGCATTTACAAATATATTTCTGTTTTTGTCAGATTGAATTTACACGATATTTTTCTGTAGAGGATGTGTTTTTATGGTTCTTTGCTTTATTTTGGGGAATGAGGGACCAAGTGTCTTCTGTAAAATCTGGGCTACCATGGTTTATGGCTGGCTTCCATTCAGGTCAAGGTGGTAACCACCACGCAGGACTGTTTCCTGTGTCTGAAACAGATAATTTCCCTGGACCCAAAATTTTAGTTTTGGCAGAGTTGGTGTAGTTGCTTATCCTTTTGAGGACAACTGTCTCTGTCCCATGTGGTGTGCAGATTTTAGTGTCCAGTAAATGCAAGGATTTGCTTGTGTTTTTTAAAGGACTTGCCCTCGCGGTAGGGTTACTCTAGTTGCTTGCAAAAAAGTCACATGTAAGAAACACACCAAGAGACTCCACAATCCATGTTGATACGATTTATTGCTATAGATTCAAACAGACACAAGAGGAAAATAATGAGAAGTGTAGCTATTTGCAAGGAAATACGCTATTATTCATATTTTTAACTTGAGCTGGCTTAACTGAAGCACACTGGTGCGTTTTACTGAAGTAGTCTGCACAGTTGGAGAGTATAGGCAAAAACTTGGGTTAATACTGTATACCAGATGCTAATATGACTCCCCTTTATAGCTTAACCATGACACTACAACATGGCTGTCCTCCCTGTAGTAATTGTAACTCAAGGGTATGTAACTGCTGGGAAACACTTTTTTTTCTGTTAGAAATTCCAACTGTATCCCAGGCAGTGCAAAATACTGCTGACAGATTGGTTCTGCCCTCTGCTGATTGTGGTAGCAGAAGTGCTTTGACGCTTTGTATGTACGAGGTTGGTGAACCCCTCTCAGAACCTTTACACATGCAGTAATGTCAAATACGCTGCTCTTGTAACTTGAATTGTTAAGTTTGTTGAGGTGAACAGCAGTTACCTGCAAATGAGAACAGCAGAAAATCCAGTGATTTCAAACCAGTGCATTTAACTTAAATTCAGTACCAAGCACATTGTTGGAGTTATTAGTAAAGCAATCAGTTCGGAAGCAACTACAGCAATACGGGTGGTAAATAGATGGCAGCATGGATTTATTAAAAGTAAATCACATAAACTAACTTAATTTCTTTCTCTGATAGGATAAAAAGCTTAGTGGATAAGGTAAATCCACCAGAATAATGTGTCTCCATTTCATGAACATTTTTCTTACAGTTCGGTACAACAGTCTCGTAAGAAAATTAGAAGCATGGATGAGATAAAATTTTTATAAAATGTGATGGATTGTAAGTCATTTTGAGTGACAGTAAATATATATGTCAAGGTATATCTAAAGTGCTTGTCACATCGGTACTTTTATATATATATTAATAACTCAGTTTTCAGAGAGGAGAGAGCTGTCTTTCAGGAATCAATTCTGGCTCCAATACTAAGTTAATGTGCTCTATTTTCATTAATTGCTTTGATGGTAGGATTAAGACTTCATTGATCTTATGTGTGAATGATATTAGTCTTGTTGGGACTGCAAATACCATGCAAAGACTAGTCATTAAAATATATCCTCCTCTGGATGTGTCCCTGGCATACGCCCTAGAGCCTCAGACAGGGAATATGTGCATAGCTGGGCCACTTTGGAATTTCTCTATAAAGCAAAACTCCCTGTGTCCTTCTAGCTAGGGTCAAGAGATTGGCTTTCTATCTGCAATTACATTTAAAAAAAAAACAAACTTGAAAAACTTACATTAAAAGAACATTAAGGTTGTAAAGCCAACCACTGAGTAATTAGGAAATAATAGAATTCAAGTGGCCTGTATAATTTTATTTCAGCTTCCTAATGCATATGTATTATGAGGCAGTCTTTAATTCCAGGAATCCATACTATTTTTAACTCAGGATTCTCCTTCGGTAGCCGTCTGCACAGGAAGGAATTTCATGCAGCCTGAGTTTTGCTTCATGCAATTTCATGAAAAATTCCTCAGAACTTCATTCCAGGCCAGTTTGCAGCCCACCGTTTCTAATGATATTCTTGCAAAATGGAGATATGTGTGCAGAAACATGGAAGCACTTCAGTGTAACGTTTCAGAAGCACTAAGAAGAAACATGCAGTTTTGGAGTGCAACAATGATACAGGGAATTGCTGAAATCTAACATTTTTTGATAAATTGAACTTAAAAGCACTTCCAAATTCAAGTTTCAGTGTAGGTATTTTGCAGTGTCTAATTAAAGACATAATATGATCTATATGTACACTGAATCTTTGTGTCTGAAGGTTTGCACTGTTGCCTTAGATGCATGACAATTAGGCATTTTCTGTTGAATGCTCTGGATAATACCATTAGATGCACAATAATTAGGTGTTTTCATCTCATTAATATTCATTTTCATACATTTAAATGCCTCTCTTATAGCATTTGTTAATTAACATACATTTACAATGGTATATTCCTCTTCCCCGTTCACCCATTCTGACTAATTTAATGAGCTGACATATCAGATGACTTCTCTTACAGGATTCTGCTGTTGTATCTTTGGTGGGAACAAAGAAGTGGTTATCGTGCTGTTTGTGGGTGGTATTAGCGCAGCTATTTTTCTTCACAAGGAATCTGAGGCATGGAGAGTCTGTCCTCAATAATGCTGTTGCAAAATAGAGGGCTCCTTACTGTCTATTTCCTTTTATTCGTATTATTAAAACCTGCATCCCAGGGGCAAAGTTTGGGCCCTAATGTGTTTTTTGAATTGAAAGTGAATACAGTTTATACCCCTAAAAGTTTGTGTTTCATGCAACTCGGAGCGTAGAGCGCAGCCTGCAAAACTGTAGTGAGGGACACACCAACATTAAAAAATTTCTTTCCTCATTCTTATAAGTAGGGCTAATTTAAAAGGTAAACTAAAACATTCAGGGGAGTTGAAGGAAATCCCCGTCTCCTGAAAATGTCTGCAAGGAGGTGAAATAGTAACTGAAATGCTGCTGTATAATTACACCTACTGGGGATATTCATTATGATTCTTGGGTTACTCTAGAGTCTGACTATTAGTATTAAGTTAGACAGCTTGCCCGTGTATCGTACAAATATTTTAACAGACTGTGCACAGCACCTCCCACAGTAAAGTCTGTGGTTTCAGTTCCTGTGTTGATGCTGAAGTACAAATAATAATAGTAAACACATACAGAAAATAAACAGAGTTCCTTCTGTAGATTTAGCAGATAGAGTTTTTGTGACAGTACGCTACAGTTTTTTGAGTCTCATTTCATCAAAAATTAAGGGGAAAAACTCCTTTAAAATTCTTCATACTGATAAATCAAAAAGCAATCTCAGCAGTTAACAGATTATTCAAATTCAAATAGAGAAAACATACCTGGAGGGGAATTTTCAAAAAGGCTCAATGTCAACTTAATTCTGTTCCCACTGAAGTCAATGGGAGTTAAGCCAGTACAGAGCGTTTTTCAAAATCTTAACCCTAGGATCTGCATACCCATCTAAGTTCGATGAGGTTTATTCTTTAGGAGATTCCAAGTTATTAAGGAAGAGATTTTCAGTAGCACCTGGGGGATTTAGAAGCACAGTTCAATTAGTCTTTCATTGCAATTTGTGCTTCTAAATACCTGAGACAGGTTTGAAAATCTCACGCTAAAACCCCGTCTCAGCTGTTGGTTAAAGCCTCAGTGCACATGTCTCTTCCGATAAAAATAGGATTCCAGTCTGAGGCACATGCAGAATTTTACGTGTGGTTAGATGGTATGCCAGGAGAATAGGCTGTCACATTATCGTTAACTATAAATGAAGGGCACTGTCAAGTGAGGAACATTTGAACAACATTGCAAACACTGCCGCCGTGGTCCTGTGGTGGGTTATGCTTAATACTGAAGAGTCACGTTCTGTGACCTCTGTAAAACTGAGAGGCATGTAACTCCCTGAAGATGCCAAGAGGGTAAGTTAGTATTCATTTCAAGCACGATGGAAGGATCTGGTGCCCCACTTTCTGGACTGGCATATCATTTAGGAGTGATGGATGTGGTTATACGTCAGTGCACATGATTTACATGGGTTTAAATGGCTCCTTTTGACGTGGTTTTTATACAGTGTTACTGCAGCCATCCAACAAAACCCTGCCCTGCTAGTGCAGTGAAGATGATCGGATTTAGGTGTCTTGACAGCCCTCACTTTTTCTGCTGGCAAGAAAAGACATATCCCTGCTTTCCTGAATTTCATGGAAGAGAAAACACAATTCCTTTTAAGTGTCTGGAAGAGAAAAGAGGAGAGAGTTCTGTCAGTGCAATAGAAACTGGGAGAGTTTCAGCCATGGTTCTTGGGAGTAAGGGTTCAAAGCCCAGTGTTAACTTCATTTGAGAGCAGCTTGGCTGGCAATGCCAAGTTGATCCCCTCACTGTTTGGGAGGTCCAGTTTTGACATGCCAGTGGTTCAGAGTTTAGTCTACCTTTTTTGCTCATAGGATGCAGTGTACGTTTCACACAGAAATAGGCATATGTCTCTTTTTAGAGGGCAGATTCTCCTTCAGATACATCTAAGCACTCCTGCTGATGGAAACTAGTTGGACGGCTATGAAAAACATTACTGCCAGAGTGATGTTTTGTATCGTACAGGTCCATCTCAGGACCTCTTGTGAAGGTGCCTTGCTTTACATTTTTAACTCTGCTGCAGTGTAATTGAAAAGGAGTTTGAGGGTCAGGCAGGAGGAAATGGGAGTAAGAAGTTGATAATGTTTTCCTTTAAAAAGGAGGGCTAAAAAAGGATACTAAATTTGAATTATTTCAGTGTGCAGTACACCACAAAAAAATGAAGAGGAAGCTTGTAATTTATTACAGGGGCTGTCCTACTCATGCTAAAATTAAGCTTAACAGGACAGCCAGTCTTAGTCTTTACTTGGGTAAGCAGATGGGTGAAGGAGAGCAAGTCTGTTTCTGTACCATCCCTTCTTCTCAGCAAGCCTTGTACTCATGTCACGGGGAGGAGAAGCAGGAACATTACAGCAGCATACCTAGAGAAATGCCAGATGCTCTTTTCCTGTGAGCAAAGGGGGATGAAGTGGCAGGAAATGAAAGGAGCCTCATCCTGACGAATGCAGGGAGGTAGCGAGCTCTGCAAAGCAGGGTGAAATAGCTCCCCACTGTAAAAGGAAGGAGTCTGGGAGGTGAAGTAGCTGTAATTCACACAACCCATGCCAGCCAGTTCAAGGGACTACGTGTTATTCAATACAGAGTGAAGGATTACCATCTTTATACACTATTGAACCTAAACCAAGCACACTGGGGCCAAACTATTTCAAGGGAGAGCATTTGGACTTGCACTGGAAATAACAGTTAATGAATGGCTCCAGAAGGTTCAGATTACATTGACTTGAGATTTACTGTCTGACCAGGATATCTCTTTATGACAATACCTTTGTTTAAATATAGATAGCCCACTGAAGCTGCTTGATAAAGGAAAATAAGAACAATGTCATGGGGTTAGCCCTTGAGGGAGAAGGACTCTTGCAGAGAACTGCTGCTCCTGAGGCCTGCTGAGTACACTAAAGCAGGGAAGCTCTGCGTATTAGAAGGGTGGAAGAGGGTTCGAAACAGGCAGCTCCTAAACTGAATGAGGCCAGGCAGTGTGGGGCTCACCATCAGGTCAAAGAATGGTTGCATTATGGGAAGGGGAGCCTAGGATAGCTCAGGAGGCAACTGAATTGGAGGTGAGAAAAGTGAATCATAGAATGGTTTGGGTTGGAAGGGACCTTTAAAGGTCATCTAGTCCAACCCCCCTGCAACAAGCAGGGACATCTTCAACTAGATCAGGTTGCTCAAAGCCCCATCCAACCTGATCTTGAATGTTTCCAGGGGTGGGGCATCTGCCACCTCTCTGGGCACCCTGTTCCAGTGCCTCACCGCCCTCACAGTAAAGAACTTCTTCCTTACATCTAATCTAAATCTATCTACCCTCTTTCAGTTTAAAACCATTACCCCTTGTCCTTTTGCTACAGACCCTATTAAAAAGTCTGTCCCCATCTTTCTTATAAGCCCCCTTTAAGTATTGAAAGGCTGCGGGAAGGTCTCCCTGGAGCCTTCTCTTCTCCAGGCTAAACAACCCCAACGCTCTCAGCCTGTCCTCATAGGAGAGCTGTTCCAGCCCTCTCATCATTTTCATGGCCATCCTCTGGACCCACTCCAATAGGTCCATGTCTTTTCCTGTACTCCAGAGCTGAACACAGTACTCCAGGTGTGGTCTCACCAGAGCAGAGTAGAAGGGCAGAATCACCTCCCGCAGCCTGCTGGTCACACTTCTTTTGATCCAGCTCAGGATACAGGATACTTGATCCCGCTATGTCATTGATGAAGATATTAAACAGTACTCATCCTAATATGGAGCCCTGAGGGACACCACTTGTCACCGATCTCCATCCAGACATTGAGCCGTTGACCGCTACTCTCTGGCTGTGACCATCCAGCCAATTCCTTATCCACTGAATAGTCCATCCATCAAATCCATCTCTTTCCAATTTAGAGAGCAGGCTGTTGTGGGAGACTGTGTCAAAGGCCTTACAGAGGTACAGATAGATGATGTCCATAGCTCTTCCCTTGTCCACTGGAGGGATAAGCTGTTGGAGTGGTCACAGAAAAATGTAGCATGTAGAGAAGGATGCAAAGGAGTGAGAAGAAGACAAAAGTATCCCCGTGACCTAGATAAAAGACTGAAGAGCTCTGGGCAACTTTTCTGATTTGGGATGGAAAAGTCCCTGATGCACAGAGATTCCTGTCTGGTGGTCAGTCTCTGTACAGGTACTTACACAGTCTGTTTTACTTTGGTTTCTGTGAACTGCAGCTCCTGATAAGCAAACATTAGAAATATCCTTTTGATTCTGCATGGCTTGTCTGGCCTGTAGGCTTAGTCCAGAATGATGTGTAATGGGAGCTTTACTTTGACAGGAGGTCTGCACAGATTGGTGATTTGGAGGGTTTTCTTCCCTCTTGGTCTAATCTTGGAGGAAGTGAGTCACTGCTATCTTTCTTTCATTTGCTTGGAGGTTGTGCTGGTAGGGAGAACACATTATAGAAGAGTCAAGTTTCCTATCCTTCCTTCCTGTATCTGTTTCTCTCTTGTGCTAACTCATCCCACTTAATGCGGAAGAAACAACTGGACTTGAAATGGAGTCCATAAACAAGTGGCTTTAAAAGGGACAGATGAGCCATTTAATTAATGGCTTCTGTTCATCCCTGCTACCCAGCCTAGCATACTTCTGCCTTGACTTGGCGCAAGGAGAAGAGATGATAGAGTAGCAGCACTGTACTGTTCCCATCCAGGCAGAACCTGAGACCTATTCAGCTTCATGGGGAAACAGTGAACCTGCAGCAGAAAACCCTCTGTGAGATGTTAATCCTGTTGTAAGGATGATAACAGTGCAAAGCTGTCTTAATGTCAGTGTTAGCAGGATGGGCAGGTGAGGTGTAGAGATGGGTGGTACAAGAATTCCAGGACATTACTTGGGGCCATCCATAAACTGGTACAAATCTAGGGCCTCTAAAGATGCCTCCCCTCCCTCACTCCCAGCTGAGCTGCTCTCGCAGTGCGGAGGCCAAAGGCTGGGACACAGTGCATATGCTAAGGTAAGGTGAAAATAGCAGCATACACTGCATTTTGTGCTGTTCTCTTTCCTTACGTAATCAAGTACTGCAAGTTTTACACACCAGTGCACAGATTACTGGCATTTACTAGGAAGCACGAGGAGCAGGCTGGCAACTGCTCGGAGGCACGCGAAATATACAGGCAATTGCTCTGGAGCATGGGGAACACACAGGCAATTCAATTCCCAACTGGTTTCTAGGCAGGAGCTACCAATTAAAATTAAAAGAATAAAAGACTGCAAGCTTGGGACTGATGATATGCTCTGGAGAGAGGAGTTGCCAACAGCTTGTGCTACAAAGATGCCTCTCTTTCAGTGGATTTCAAATGGTGAAAGAAACTCAGGTAACAGATCATTCTTTTTTTCTGGCTTCCCTGATTTTCATGTACTCAGTCGTGCAGCCAAAATTCCTACAAAGACAGACGGGGCTGCTCCCCATGAATTCCAAGCAGCGAGCGAGCCTTTTGAGAGCTGATACAGTGAATATGCCAGCAGTCAGCTGTACCTAGGAAGCAAGATTTTAAAACCAAGCATCAGGTGCCTGAGCAGAGAGTGTTGAATGATGGGGCTCAGATAATCTACTAATGAGAGCATGGTATTTATTTTTATATATATGAAATTATTTAGGGTTAAAAAAATAGATAAAATTTATCCATCTAATGTGTCTTTCACATTAATTGTTAATGAGTGTCTGAAGCAGACCTCCCCTTCTGACGGAGAAAACTGAAGCCTAACTAGGTGAGTTTATTAGACATATGTGGGATGTGCAAAGCCAGGATTTATGCTGTGCCCATCACAGTGGTCCCTGAGGATCATGTAGGAAGTGGGCAAGTTTTAACTGCAATTACCAAACTGCAGCTACCATGGGGCAGATGAAGTCGTAAATCACAATCTGTTACTGGTTATGAACTCAAAGCGTGCTTCCCTTGCTCCTCTCAGAAGTCGTGTGAATGTTGATGAACTAGTCAGGTGGAGGCTGCTGGATGGGAGAATTTTCACAGAAAGCAGTGAGATTACCCAATTTTTTTAATGATTTGTACAAAAAAGGATAACGCGAAGACTACTAGTGCTTCAAGACATGGAAGTCATAATGGTGGTGCAAGGCAAGAACTGTGATCTTACCTCAACTCCCTGCCAACCAGAGAAAAAGCCGTGCCCACCAGCCACTGAAAAATGGTGGCACTAATCCAGTCAAAATGTCTAGAGGTAGTGTATGCATTGTTTTAAGATGCATTTTGTCACATGTGGCCTTTACTTGGGAAGCGGAGTAAGAAAGATAAAACCTTTCAGGCACTTCACCTCCATTGGGTAACAGGAATGACCAGACTCCACACCACAGTACTGCAAAGTCATTGCACTACCTCATATCAACATAATTCTGCTACATTTGGGTTTGCTTTGTGAAGGATGAACTGTGTGGCTTTCAGATTTCTCTTTCAGAGAGTTTAACACAGAAACTGATCCACTAGCAGGTGCAGGATGGAATCATTTATTATTGCTTAGCTTAATAAACTGCATCTTAAATTATGATATCGATTACAGTGTTGAATGAAAAGGCTGAGCTGGCATTATAGTATTTGACATGAGCAGCATTTTAAAATGTTTACAATGATTGCATGATCCATCAGTATTGTTTTTGGAAAGCAATAGACTTAAAATATAGTGTTACATAAAGTGCTAGGTGCTTCTGAATTCATTTACTTAAGTTTTGATCTAAAAATCAAAGACATCGCATGGCAAAAGGTGCTCACCCAGAGTTCTTGTCGCCATTAACAAACACAAGCTAACATTTGCTGTATCAGTTCACCAGATTAATGACATTAAAGCACAGCAAAAATACATTTGCAGCAACCCTAGTAAGTTCTGTAGAATCTCCTGACAGGATAAACATGTCTTCCCTGCCCTCCTTTTTTTCCCTCCCCCCCAAACAAGCAATAAAAACATTTTGCATAAACAAATTCCAAATTACAACTAATCATAGGAAAGCTGACAAATGTATGCTATGCTAGTCTGTGAAAATACTAATCAAAGCAGCCTGTCAATTGTTAAAGTTAATGATTTAGATATGCAAAACTCTGACTAAATTTTTGTGGATAATTACATAATTACGCCTGGGTTAACACAATCAAAAATAGCAATTGCATGCTCCATCTTGAAATCACCATGGCAGTTCCCTGCTATCTTTTAAAGGCCTCTTTACCCTTGTTCCCCCTGCACACAAGGTACAGTAGGGAAGGGAGAAAAAACTGGGAGCCACTTGGGAAAGAAAAGCAACTGTGGTAGGTGCCTCCTGCCTACTCCATCCACTCTTTGCCCTGGAGAACAAAGCACCCGCTAGAGTGGGTGGAGGTGTGGAAAAAGCTAGCCAGATAACAGAGGACTGGAAACAGGAGAGTTCTCTGCTGTAATGAGCTACAGTAGCAGCATCTCTACCCATGGATTAAAATATCTGTGACAACGAGCTTTTCCTGGGGGAGGTCTTTCAGATTGAAGAGGAGAGAGTTTATACGTTGTTTTAAAGGTCTTGCTATGATACAGGAACCCAGGACTGGCAAGGTTTACCTAGGTCATTCAATTTTTCATTAAATTATTAAATCATTCAAAAGTTCTTTTGATCCCAAACGGTTGCCTCCCAGGTGTTTGGCACAGAAGGGGCTATCAAGTTCTTCCATCCAAACCACCCCGCCATGAGCTATGAAACGCCCTTTCCACCTGACCACATGCTTAAAAGCCTTTGCTGGGGGTGCCAGAGGAAGGGAGGCTTTTGGTGAAGGGGAAATGAAAGGGGGTAAGCAAGCCAAATCCTGTTGTGTGCTAGTCTTTTCAGCTCCTTTGATAATAACTCTGGGTCTATTCTGAGCACCTTTGAAAAGCCTAGTCCTTGGAAATCTTGAATTTCTCTTGCAGCACTGTTTTTTTCCTTCTCATGTTGGCTTCTTGCTCTCTTTTTATACTAGGTTTAACTGATACAGTGTAGAGATTCCAGATGTTGGGAATCTCAGGGAGGTGACATAGGATAAATAAAATGAATATTGGGGTCTTTCCTGAATGTCACGTTGGCTGAGATGGGGTAATGATAGTGATGGGGATTTGAAAAGTAATATATCTCTTGTGTAATTTTTTATCATAATTTTTCTATACAGTTTCCATTAAATAGATAAATGACCTAAAAGAAAAAGAGAATAAAGTGTGAAAGCACAAAATCAGTCCCTGTCAAGAGCTACATAAGAAGAGTCAGGGCCCCAGCCTTCTGAAATTGGCTGCCTAAACTCCTAAATCTGCAAGCAGATGTTCAGGTGGATTGACTGGCTTTACTAGTGGCTTACTAGTAGTAGGGACCTAACATGTGAGGGAAGAAAATGCACATTGATGTAGATGTATTTTGTCCCCCCAAAATATGCTATCAAAGTCAGCTTCAGCTAATTGATGTTATGGGGCCCATTATTGCTTTTGTTATATTTTTGAGAGTAACTATTACAAATCCACTTGGTGGGTTGCTCAGCCTGTAATAAGGGCATGAAATTAAATAGTAGTGCGGTTGGATGTCTGAATGAAACCTGAAATGTTGTTTTCTTGCAAGCACCTGGAGCAATAGCAGGGCTCTAAGGCACTATTCTCCAGTCTTACACTGCTTACTTCTGCTGCACCGATGAAGCAAAAATAAACTTCCTGTACTTAGACAGATTTTAAACATTTTTCTACAAGACGGAAACCAGATGGAATATTTTCACAGCTGACACCAAAATTCACAGTTTTCGTGACTTCTGTGATATTGTGATTTATACAGGGACTTTCTGTATCAGCAGCCCTGAGCAGACAGCCTCTTGCCATTCAAGCTTTCAAACATTATTTGGATTGGTAGGTCAAAAGATTGTATTAGCTGTGTGAAATGTGAAGTATCAGTGGATTTAAATGATAGCTCTGTGGGCTGTTCTGTTTCTGCATCTCAACTGTAAGTCATAATAATAAAATATGTTAAAAGTACACTGCTCCAAAATGGATAGCAAACCCTTAAATGCCTTGAAATTAATCATTTCTAGAAGCAAACAAAAAATTCTTATGTCAGGGCATGAGCACAAGGCAGGCTATTGTCTTTAAGCATTTGCTAGCTCTGTTAAAGGGAGGGCATGAGTGGCAGAAGGCATTCTGCTTGGGGCTGTGCATTTCACAGGCAGTATGTTTTGGGTTTGGGGTTTTTGTTTGTTTGTTTGTTTGTTTTCTATTCCCCTACTGGGGATCGAGAAGCCAAGTCGAAGCTGCTGGTAGACCAGGTAGAAGGAACCGGCGGAGAGCACGGGACCTGGCAGAGCTGGATGCGGGCAGGGTTTTTCCCCACATCCTGTTTCCTTTGCTCTCTGTTTGTGCCTGGATCAGCTTGTTGTTCTTTGCAGTCGAGCTTCTTCCCACTTTTGTGGGAATTCATGGTTTCCTGGGAAACTTGTGTTGACCTGTGCCTGAAGAAAACTTCAGAAAGGCATTGATTTTTCTGTTTTTACGGGGCTTTCTCTACGCACGAGACCAGTATTTCAGCAACCCTGATGGCTGCCTGCCTGTTTCCAGATGCAGTTCCAGATTTTATGTTTTCCTTTCAGTCTTAGGTGATGTGGCTTTTGGCTGTGTGATATCCTTACCAATCTAGAGCAGCATGTTGGTGTTCTGGTACTAACAGTACTCAAGAGTTCAGCCTGCTGAGGGAGGCAGTGTTGGAGGTATTCCTTGTGCGTGTGTATTTATGGGATCACATACTCTGAAATCCACCTCTCTCCCCATCCAAGAGAGCTGGTTTGCACAGGGCTCCAGAGATCAGAGAAAAGGCTTGTCTTTAATAAGGTGTTTGCTTAGGAAGGGATGTGTTGTTGCTAGGGGATGTAATTTCTTTCCAGCTCTGAGAAAGATGGAGGTATATATAATTATATATTATAATTATATATTGCTTATAATATGTGCACCTTATCTTTATAGGAGGATTTATTGTGTAAATCAATGACAAAATAAATGGTAACAGCTCCTACATAGCCAGGGCAAGGGAAGGGCTCAGTCTCTAATGCATTTTTCTTGCTCAACCACTTCTTAAGGCTACTGGCATACCAAAGTATCCTTCAGTCTTCTGTAACGTACGTGCCAGTCTCAACTCCAATGCAATGGTCGAATGAAGTAGCATAAACCCACGTTTATCCTTCACAGTGAAATGGTACTTGATGTTGTTTGGACCTGATGTGCAAGACTTTACACCCCCCACCCCCCCAAAAAAAAAAAAAGGTAGTAATATGGTAGAGACAGAGAAGGGGGATGGTTAATAATTTGTAGCAAATCTTACTGAATTGTACGCTAAATAAATGCTGGTTCCAATGATATCTGCTGAAAATTGGCATACAACAAAACATTTGGTGATAACATATGGAAGGAGGTGTGGGAGACAGTTAGAAGAAGCTTTCCACTTTTCTGTACATGTTTATAATCTAGTGTCCTCAACATTATAGATACTACATATTGAAACTGTCTGTATGCAACCTGGCTTACAAAAAAAAAAAAGTGCTGGTATGAGTAGGAAATACTGCCATTCTTAACATGTTATTTCCCCATTTGGACCTTTTTTGCTTGGGTTTTTTTCATTTTTTTTTCTTCCCCCCTCCCCAGCCAGCTTCAGTGAATACAGACATGGTATTATAAGGTTCATGCTAATGAGTAATTGTTTAGAAGGCTGTAGCACAAATCTGTAATGTTCTCCTTCTATAGACAGTCACTGAAATCCAGGAAACCACATTTTAAATATAATGCTGATATATATCTAAGGCAGTTTAAACAAATGCAGTCACTTTTGCAAGATACTTCCTTTGGCTACGCTGATCTGGCAAATTACTTAAATATATGCTTAAATCCCATGTGTACTTGCTTTGAAGTCAATGGGATTACTTATATGTTTATATACTCTGGTGGTTTGAGGCCTTAAAACATAGGAGGACATTTGGCATTTAGAAGAACAGGGCTGGAAGGAGCCTCAAGAAGTCCCCCTTCTGCAGGACTGGTTATATTTATGTCATTCCTGGCAGAATTTTTTCTAGGCTGTTCTTAAAAACATCTGGTGATGAAGACTGCAGATTCCATAGCTTTCCCAGGCTCCATCCCAGTGCTTCACTATCTTAATTATTATAAATGTTTTTCTCTAATGTCTGACCTGCATCCATCTTGCTGCAAGTTAAACCTGTTATTGTTTGAACTTTCTAACATGTAAGAACCCTGTGTGTGACAAGCTTTTATACATTCAAAGTCTTAAAATTGCCTTCCCCAGAATTCTTCACTCTGAAGACCCCAAAGTTCTCAAATCTTTTCTCCTGGACACATTTTCTGGACCTGTGGTCACTTCCATTGCTTTTCTTCTGGGACTCTCCAATTAGTCCATCTCTGCCTTGCGCTCTTCTCTTCTCCATCCCCTGTTGAATTTCAGCCCTTTTCTTGACACCACTGTGATTTGTCAACATCTCTTCAAACTCTGAGCCTCCATACTTGCAGTTGTCCTATGCACACCATTTGTATAGTCTGCAAGCACAGTACGCATGCTGTTTCATGGCTAGATGATTCACAAAAGTACTGAACAGAATCATATCCACAGCAGAGTTTTGTAATCCTGCTGTCCCCTTAGATGGCCTGCTTGAACTGTGGGCAAATGATAACTTTCTCTACCCATCGTGCCCAACCACTTTCATACCTGTCTCAGAACCATTTTGTTCAGACCATGTTTTGTTAGTGTGCCTGTGAGAGTGACATCTGAGACAGCACCAAAAGCTTTACTAAATCAAGAAACGTGACATCTCCTGCTTTGCTTCTGCCACGAGGCCTATTCCCATATGGCAGAAGGAAATTAAATTGATTTGACAGGATTTATTCTCTGCAATTCCATACTAGCTGCTACTCATTGCCATGTTATCTTCTAGGTGCTTACAAATAGTCTGATTACTTGTTCTGGTATTTTTCTGAGGATTGAAGACAAACTGACTGGCTGGTAACTCCTTAGCTCTGCTTTCCCCACATTGTAGAGCTGGATATTCTGTTTGTTCTTTTCCAGCCTTTGGCACCTCATCTTCTATTCTTGTGTTCTCAGAGGGGACTGTCCAGTGATTCAGAGATTGCCTAAGTGGCTCTTTAACAATCCTGAGTTGAAATTCATTGTGCCCAGTCAATTTGAAGACCTGTGATTTATTTAAGGGCATTTTCATCTGGTCTTTTTAGGCCATTATCTTCCTGCTACTACATCTTCAGTTCCTTGTCTGCACTGGCATCTGTGTCCTTTAGAAGTTTCTCAGTGGCACTACCAGTTCTAAACTTTTTATTTTTGCCTTCCATGAGATCTCTTATGTTTAGGTCATCTGCCAGAGTTTAATCCTGTTATCATCAATCGTTGTGCTGCTTCTAGATCAAGGCTTAATTGGAGACTATGGAAAACCCCTCAATTTCTGATTCTTACTTGGACAGTAGTCTTGCTGAAGTGCGAGAGCCCTGAATGAAACCAAGAACTGCAATAATGGGACCTGTGGTGGGTTGCAATTTGGGATGTCTGCTGACCAACTTGTGTAAGGCAGGGTTTGAGCTGGTATATTGATTCATTTTCAAGCAGAAAAAATAGCTGAACTGTCATTCTGGGAGCTTAATGAACACTTGTGCCACAGCATCTGCTCCTCTTTGTTAGAGCTGAGAATTTATTTTAACAAATAGTGTGTTTAGAGAATAAATTGACCACATTGTATTTGCTTCCTAAAGCTGTTTGTGGTGCCACTTTTTCGTTTGCAGTTCTTCACTGTTGGTTGGGTACCAGAATGGTAACTTCATCCTTTATCTGTTTCCCTAAAAAAAAAAAAAAAAAAGCAGTAGGGAACATCGTTAGAAACTTGCGTACATTTTCGTTCATTACAATTTCCGTGATGTCAGTTTTTCCATAGTCAGAAGAAGAATATTCAGTTGCGATTACTCTTGAACTAGTAACAATACAGTGTATATAAATCAAAACTTTCTGTGCTAATTATAATATATTTATGAGGGCTTTTAGTTTCTCTCTTATAGAAGAGTATTTTCATTCCTATTATATTTTGCATAATCTTTTTTTCTGAAACGAAGAAATGCAAGAATTCTATAGCCGAGGTTGTCATTTTAAGATGTGCAATGAGAGACTAGGCTAAAAGAAACTGCAATATTCTATATAATTTCATGGGGTCTTCTAAGGAAATATGCCAATTTTATGGGGGCTCTTATGGAAAAATTCTGATTTCATGTGGATTCAGGTGAAAAGGTAAATTTCATGGGATTTCTGAAAATGGCTGGATTTCACTGGTTCCATGAAATCTGTGACAGCCATGGAAAAATGCACAGTTCTTGTCATGGAGTAAATTTTTATTGTGGTCTGCAAAACTTTTATTTTCTGTGTACATCTGTTCCTCTGACACATATTATGCATTCTGGACCTCTTCCTCATCTTGTAGTCTCTTCCTGTGAATATTTTACACTTCTTGATGGATGCATAGTGCTCTGATCCTCAGATGATAGAAATCCATGACTGCCTACAAAGAAGGTTCAGTGTGCGAGTGTGTGTGGGGGGAAGGGTGTGAAAAATAAGAAATACTAAATACAGTCCTGGGGATTTCATATTTTATGGTAATACCAGCTTATTTTATGCAATATAGGATGGAAAATAATCAGGACTAAGGAATGGGAATGATTTATCATATTCAATGTGAGATATAAGCAATGTAGCATCAAAAGCAACCTACTTGCAATTTGTAAAATCCCGGCTTGTGCCGAGGGTCCAGCACAAGACCACCCGAGGAGCATACAAAGCTTCAGAGGAGAATGACTGTGTTGTGGCATCTCAAATTATCCTGTAAGCAGTGCCCTTGTTGGCTAGGACGCAAGTGTGACTGTAGCGTGCTTGCATTGTTCCCTGTCTTGATAGAGGCAGCAGAGCTGAAATAGATCTTGCTTTTCAAGGAGGGAAATTAAGACACTGAGGAGAAAAGGAATGCATCCTCAGACAGGGCTTGAAAATCAATGGTGAGATGAGGTGAAAACTTACAGGAAGGCTGTGTCAGAAGGGCATGGGAAATGACAAAAAGTGATACTAGGTAAGTGGAGGAATCGGAAAGGAAAGAATTGTGAAGCAGATTAAACCAAATCTATGCAGGGTTTTAAATGAAGAAGTCTAAACAGTGTCTTGAGATGAACAGGGAGCCGTCTGATTAGCTTTGATTTAATGATATTCTTGAACATCTTTGTGTGCCTGAGCAGCCAGAACTGAGAACATTCCTGACAGTGGAGATGAAGCCTCTCCTGGGAAATTGCCTTCCTTCCCCTCAGCTGAGGGGAGATGTGGAGAAACGTCACAAAGTACAGCAGAGGTGATGGGGCTGTGGGTCATTCCTCATACACAAAAAGGAGAGGAAATAAATATCAGGGTCCTGGATGATGTCCTGTACCACTCCCACTTCCATGAGAAATGGGAAGCAGAGAGCTGAAACTAAGGCTAGCTATTGATGCACATCAAGGCTTGTCTATATTTAGCAAAGCCAGGGGAGGTTCTGAGGGGCAAGAAGGACAAATGAAAAGCAACGTCTGGTGTATGAGGGAGTTGTTTGTTTTAGCTGCAATGCGCACAGGTATTTGTGCTGCATGTTATGCTGTTCTTTATTGCCTGCTACACACTTTCTTCACTGAACCTAATAAGTTCCTAGGATCTCTATTCCCTTTTGCTCAGTTTCTGTAAATGCTAAATAGAATTTTGCCATGTATAATGTTTTCCAGAGAAAACATCATCACCTTTTGTTGTATCATTTTGAAGGAGTTTTTGGCCTGCTGGGACCTAGAACTGCTTTCCCCCCTTCCCCATCAAACAACCTACAATCCAGTTCTCCTTTGCATAATCCTATTTCAAATATGAACAATATGACTCCTCCAGTTTATGCTAGCAAGGAAATTTGGTGGTTATATTTCATCACTGCCTTAGAGAAGAAGGGCAGGGCAGCTGCCAAGCTGTCTTTGTACAGCTTTTCTCTGCTGAAATCTAGTGAACAAACTGTAGTCGTCTTGATAACATATTCAAGCTTTTTCTTCCCTCTTTTGCTAGCTCGTGGTGTCAGCAAGTTGTGGCTGTGTGTTTTTCACTTGCAGTAGGTAACAACAGCCTGCCCATCTCATCCCCAAAGGGTACAGGTCAGAGAAGGTCCTACTGTCTCTTTCTCTGGCTGCAGGTTCCTGATGTATCTGCCTCTGTCTTGGTGACCCTCAGATCACTGTAGTGATGCCTTTATCACCTCTAGGATTTCTAGTAAAAAACGGCTAGTTAAAATGTTCTATACCAGCATGTGGTGAACTAGTTGGAGGCCTACCTTTTAGCTTTAGTGAGCTTTTCAGCATAGAAAAGGGGTGTTCAGCTTGAGGATGGCAAAGCCCAGAAGGAGATGTCTGTAATTGACCAGACAAGCCTGTAGGTCAGGAGGAGATGGGAGCCTTCATGAGGACCTGTGGGAGGTTGGGATGGTTGTTCTACATCTGGCCTCTGCCGTAGTGACCCCTCCTTTGCCAGGGAGCTGAACTGTGCTCAGCAGGGTTAATTACCAGCAGAGCTTCTCCAGGCCCACTCTTCGTGTATGGCAGGGCAGGGTTGGGGTTTGTGTCTCTTTGGGGCTCCCGTGCTGCACCTGGTCCTTGTGGTGTAGGAATCAAAGCTAGGTGTGATGTCTTGCAGGGTCAGAACAGGATGCATTGGTACTTCTAGTCAAGAACATAGATCAGTTTCATTCTTTGAAACTTTCCAGTTACTCCTTTTCTTTACGTACAGTGCACACTTGCCTTATACGTTTTGTTAAGTCAGGTAAAAAGACAATGTCCACTTTGTAATACATTTTGGCAGACTGTCCCTTTTTCCCCAGAAGCCATTTGTGCCAGTATCTAACTACTCTACCAACTAAATATACATGGCTAATGCCTGCAAACTTATTCATGCTGATGGGCCCTGCTTGTTGGAAGTGTTCTGTTCACACCAGATGCTGCAACCCTGACCATACATTTGTGGATTAGCATGCTTGCTTAAACATGTGTACAGAACTGGCGATCACAATAGAAGGGCATGGACTATCTGAGTCTTTAATCTCAAATGTAGCCCATGGGTAAGGCAGATGGATTAGTATCATCACATGTAATGGTATCATTTTACCTGTGAACCCCCTTGACTGCCCCTACTTTGGGAATCCCAAAAGATCCATGGAGAGTCGTGAGGCCCCGGGGATGCCCGAGTTCATGTAAGCAAAGACGCACATTACCTGTGGTGGTTGTTCTTTCCACCAGGGAGAACTAGATGGCAATCCAGCTATTTCCTTTTGGGTGTCTCCTTTCAAAACGGTCAGAGGCAGTGGGACTTGGAGTGCCTGACGCCCTGCTGTTTGCATGTATCTGACATCGTAATTTCTTCTCCAGAGTAAACTGGCTAAATTAATTTGATTTTAAAGAAGTGAAGCACTGAGATTTGCCTGACATTTTCAGGATTCCAGGACGCTGTGTTCCCAGATCAATATGCTGATTTAGTAACATAACTTATGCTCAGGAAGGCCATGTGACACTCCCAGACCCATCCATCTTAGTCGAGCATTTCTATTAGAGCTGTGCAAATCCCTTCCAGGACAGCAAGGGAGATTTTAGAAGTTTCCCATTAGAAAGGGATAGTGTGGAATTACAAACACCCCCCACCAAATACCAGATCTGAATACCCCCTTTCTCACGTTTGAGACTCAAGCAGGCCCTGACACAAGACCATCTCTGTATTGCTAGCAGGCAAATAGACAGGCACACATATACATAGGTCTGCAGATGTAACAATAATAGCCTATTGCCCATAAAATGTGCACTTGCATATGCAGATAAAGATGATTCATTTTTAAGCAGGCACTTTTTTGGATTAAAAGATGCCCTTGAAAAGGTAAAAGGGCACCTCAAGTACCAAGACATCATGTAGTTAAAAACCAAGGAGAGATTTAAGTTCTTCACAGACATAAATAGAATCAGAATAGTGCACAAAGGTAGTCTGAGTTTATCTACATGAAAACAAACCAGATATCATTTGGTCATGTAGCTCATTTAATATATATCAAAAGTGTTTGGCTGTAGGCCATTCATGTTTATGATACCTGCAGAAACAGCATATTGGAGTCAGCGACTGTTGTGTCACTCAAACAAAAAGTGACTTTAGGACACAGACAATGTGAGTGAACTTCTTATTCTGGCAAAAGTCTTGGTAAAAGCGTATCAGAAAAAATGCTACTCTCATTTTCTGTGTTAAACAGCTGGTGGTGTAGCTCTCTCACATGAGACAATGCTTAGAGTTTATACTTCCTTTTACTTTTAAGGTACTGGCAGCTGAATCTCCTAGTAGTGCTAGAAAAATCTTCGTATGTTATTTATTTCAAGGTGCACAGAAACTCTATTTTAAATAATGAGCCAGCTTTCTCTTCTGAACAGAGCAGAAATTAATGTAGTTACTTGATTGTAGCAGTGAAGTTGCCTAACCTCTAAACCAATACTGCTTGTTCCCGTATTTGCCTAGCTTTGATTCAGGATATTTCAGTACCATTCTGTTTACCTGCAGGGACATTTGCCTGACTACAACTTTTAAGAACAGGTTTAAATTTATGCTGGAAAGTGTCCTCTCCTTACTATAGGATACAATTTTTCTTCTAAGTGCCTTTCCTACTCCAAGTAGACCAAGTACTCCTGAAGGTGTCACATCCTTTACGCCCCACACAATGGCTGACAGAGCCTTGCACATCAGAACCCTTAGTGCTCGCCGGGGAACCAGGATTTGAAGGATCACTAAACTTAGCCATTTTGTATATCAATCCACGAGGCAGCACTTTAATCATGTATTTTCAAGGTTAGAGTGTTCATTTTGGCCTCATACTTGCTAAGTGTCATAGAGATGTTATGCACAGTACATGGTAATGCTATAATCTATTGCTTTCTAAAAGCCACCCAAAGTACTGCACTGTCATCAAATAACACTTCTTGATGACATTGCGTGCTCCAGATGTATCCTGAAACAGACTGACACAAATAAGTCATTTAAAGATGCACAGCCAATCAGGAAATCTTGCTAAATGGTTTTCTATCTTTTTAAATTATGGCTTTGTTTTAATGAAGCATTTGCTAACAATGAAGCTAGGTACATGCATTTGGTCTGTCCCTGTTATTCTCAACAAGGTAACTGATGTGGCCATATTCTGGTCTGCAACATGGGACCAGCCTGAGGTTAATTTGTCTCTGTGAGGAAGAAAATAGGCCTGTTACTCCTACTCCTTACTTGACTTTTGTTGCTGACCAAAAAACCACACTGTTTTTATACTGGGGAAAAAGAAACAAAACCAGAAGACTTAAACGGATGATGAAAGCTGCCCTCAAAGTGGCTGTTTCTAACTGGGGTTTTTTTTAGTTCTTTTTTACTGCAGAACCTATGAATCTTCCAAAATCTAACTGCACTCTGCCTCGGGCAGTTCTTACAAACATTAGCAGGTTACTTTAGATAGTATGGAGAACATCAGTTTTGTCAGGCTTGTATCATTGAAAATGCTTCCTTTCTCCTTTGCTGTCCTTTGAATGTCACTCAAAGGACAGTCTTCCTCCTGACTTCCCCTTTTTGGGGAGGAGTCTCAAATGACCACTTCGCACCCCATTCCTCCAAGAACCCTGGCTGAGCAAGCTCACAGTCCATAATGCTTCACCTCTTACCTTTGCTGATGTGCTTCTGTCTCCTTGAGTGGCCAGTCTTCTGCCTGCGCTGCCTTCTTGACTCTACTGGACATCTAGTGCTCAGTGTCTGTTTGTTGACTGGGGCGTTACACGGCCCCATACAGGCGTCCTTTCTGCCACACTGTCCTATCATTCTCCCACCAGTTACGGGAGCTGCTCTTTCACGCCTCAAGGTACCTTGTCCAGGTACCTTTAGGTACAGAAAACAGCCCCAATTTCTCTTGATTGCAGGAGACAAGTAACTCTCGGCGCATCTTTTTGCTGTATTTCTGAGACTAACAAAGAGGTGTTTGTATGGGTAGGTCAGCCTCTGCCTCTATGTGCGAGAGGCAGACACGTTTACAAAGTGCCAGCCAGATTTTCAGAGCGCTCTGGGACAGGCATGCCTTTAAGCCTTGTGTGGAATACAAAGCACATACATCGTCATTACTTCATTACCAATCACTATGGATAACGAGTAAACAAAGTTCATAGTATATTCAATATTACACCTAATTCTCAGTGTAATATTGCTCTGGGTCTCTGTAGAACTGTAACCTGTATCTTGGGAAACAATGGGTCAAGTCTGACATTGCGAGTATGTCCAACAACGTAAATACAAATGTTGCACCTTAATTTGCAGAAATGTAGTATTTAGCTATGTCTGATATTTTAAAATGCTTTTCAGCACGGTTCACTTGAAGATAATTTATTTTGTAAGACAACTTGGCCAATGCTATGATTCTTGGAGTCCTATGTTCTGTAGCGTAAAGAGAAGCTAGCGTATTTATGCCTTCTGAAGTCAGTGGAAGTCTCTGTTGACTTTCATGGGGCTCTGGATTAGATCTTTAATGAACATCTCCTGATATCATTATAGGAGCAAATATTGGAACAGCGTCATGAAAACTACAGATTTAGTTGATATGAAGGATTTATTAAAATTTTTTAGAACATAAAGTAGTTTGAAAATTGCTTCTTCACCTGCTGCTGTGTTCATGCTTATCCCACAGTGACCTGAGCCACTCAAAAAAATATTTTGTCAGAAAGGAGCTGAGGCCAAGATTAAGACAAAGGAGGAAATGGTGCAATATAAAATCAACCGGTTGCTTTGAAACAAATAGACAAATTGCAAATTCAGCAATCAAATCTGAATGCACCCAAAGAGATGGTGGGGAGAACCTTTTGAATCCGCTAAGAATTTCACAAGTGTGGTGTGTTGGGTTGTAGAGAACCTGATAGTTTTGAAATGTAAACACACAATATGTAAAACATAAGCCACAGAATTAATGAATCACGTTAATTTCACACTGCCCCCGCTTTGGACTAATTAGTGCAAGTTAAATGCTGCACTTGTTAGGCAGAGCAGTTTGTGCACCGTGTATTGCATTAAGAATTATTTTTGGATCCATTTGCACAATGCGAAAACAGTGTGAAAATATTTTTATTTCAATTAGTGGTAGTTTTACAGTCATTAAAAGATTTCTTTAATAGGCTTAGATTCCCATGGCCTGCACAGCTGCATGAGGTCTGGTTTGCATTTAAAGGTGGGAAAAAATGTAGTGGGAAGGCAGACATTTAGCTGACTGGATTTACTTAATTACCCCCCACCCCATTCTAAAATGCTAAACCAGGCTGATCAATTATCTGTCCCTTCATCAGAGGCCAATTGCTTAATTGCAAATTATCCCTAATAATTACACAGTCAAATAACTACTGGATTTATTTTTAATGAATGTGGGAGCCCTTAACAAGGATTTAAATGTACCCACCAGGATTACTCAAAATCGACAGCTATCAAAGGGACGGAATCTGCCGCTCTCGCTTATGTGGAGGAGAACCTCACTCCGCTTATTTTTTGCTCATCTTCAGTGAAACTTGGGGAAGTAAAGATGCCATGTCCGTGCTTGGTAATGTTTTTAGGGTCTAACATTTCCATCGTTTCAGTGAGACAGACTGAAAATGAGAGATTACTGAAAATGAGAAAGGGTATCAGAACGCAGGATGCTGTGAAGCCGGGGCAGAATATAGGACAGAGCGTAGAAATGCTGCCTTTGCCGAAATGAGATGGAGCTCTGCCAGGCAGCAAAGAAAGGGATTGTCAAAACAGCAGCGTGCACCCCCTTGGAGGCATTCCCAGTGCGGGGAGAGGGAGGTCCCCCCGCCGCCGGGCGGGAGGCCTTCCCCTTCGGTGGGATGCAGCACTTGGAACTGGCCGGCAGCGGGGATGTAATTAGTGCTGACACAAAACACAAGGCAAGGCTTTTGACGCTTGTTTTCCAGTTTTGACAGATGGGAAACATAAGAAAGATGTCTTTTTTTTTTCTTCCCCCACCGCCCCTTCTCTCTCTCCCCCCTTAAATAGCTTTCTCTCTTCAAATTACCTTAAATCACTGGGTACATGGGACGTGTTCTGTGGCGCTGGATGCTCCTCAGCGCACTTGTCAGCCTGGAAACAAGAGGCGTACTTTGTTGACATACTAAACCAAATGAGAAGAGGAATTTAAATATAACGCTGAGTCTGCTCACAGGCAGGTGAAGAAGATTCAGTAGTTGAATATGTAACAAAATTTGGAGTGTGAAGGAGGAAATAAACTGAATGCAAAGGAGCACGCAGAGGAGAGTTAAACTACACATGCTTTCTAGGTAAATTAAAGTGGCTGAACTGTTTTTTGAAATGGAAACTTGGCATCTGTCTGTTCTTTATCTTTCTTGTATTGATGTCCAGAAGTCCAGTTCGGAAATCGGGGCCCCACTGTGCTAACCACAGTAGAAACACTGTACCTGGTCTCCCGCCACCATTGCCCACCATCTAAGCAAAAGCACTCTCTCAGTTCTGATTTGCTTTTTCACTCGTATGTTGCCTGCTCTTTGTAGGTCATGTGTAAGCAATTTTTTCTGCTGCTTTTTCTGGGAGGTTCAGTAATTAACTTGGAGGAGAATGGAAAGCTGTGATCTCGCCTCACTTTGAAAGGCCTTTTCCTGAGATTTCTGCAGCGTGCTTCTTCCTCCTCTGAAATTTCTTACTCTGGATTCTTGCATGGGGAGTTGATATTCTTGACATCAAAGCCCCAGCTGGTATCTTTCTTGATTGTGAAGCATCCTGTGGTATATTATACTCCTAAAGAGATTTTAACACTGACAAAGTGAGGCATGAGGGAATATCAGACTGTTTTGTTCTGCGGGTTGTTTTTTTAATGCCTGAGCCCTGTCTACTTGTACTCTGCCATGATGGGCGTCAAAGTTTGCTAATGCAATCACAGCCTGAAAATTTCAGATTCCACTTAATGGCTCAGTGGCTAGAGGACACAATCCTGAAGTTCCTGAAACATGGCTGGATCTTCTGGTTGTCGCTATGTGAAACAGTGACCCCATGACTGGTGTAAACTTGACTTGTCATCTAAAATCTGGATTTATTTAAAACGTAGATGAACCCCAAAAGATAAATTCAGTAGCATTCATCATTTTCATGTATGACTTTGAGTATCTTCTCTAGTCTGTCTGTGCTGTTGCCAGTCTGTTGGGTTTGTTCCTTACAGGATTAATTAAGAATACGCTCTGGTTCGTGCACGTGGAATTAGCACATTAAAGTTGATGTGGATTTCCACCTACACCCCTTGTTCACAGAAAGAAAACCAAGACCTTGCACTGCTAAGCAGTTGCTGGATTTATTCTCTGTACCAAATGCCAGTAACGGGGTGGGGAGGAAGAATCATCCACCCATCCTTTTAAACTGAGCAGATCTTTTCTTTCCTATTTTTCTAATTGATTTACCTTACCCTTCGATGCTTTTATTATCAGTTTCTCATTCCTTCCTCCTTGGTTTCTTTTTCCCTTAAATACACATCCCAGTCTGCACTGCTGTTTGCTCTTCTTAAGTTGCAATGTGGTCTTGACTTTTATTTGCATTAAGAATACCTTTTTTCCAGTATTTGCACCCCTGAAATAAATGCCCATAATGGTTAAGGGTACCAGAATCTAGTTCAATATTAGTAAGAAAATTCCAGCACTGTCAGGTTTTTTTTCTACTTTTTAATCTGGAATCAGCACATCTTCCAGTTTCTTCGACTCCCTTGTAATTTGTTTAGAGTGATCACTTTTCCGAGAGCAATACGAGGTACAGGCACCTCACATTTGTTTTTTTAAGATCTCTCTTCTGCATCCTATGCCTAACGTGGGGCTTTGTGCATCAGGAGTAAAGAGTGTAAAGCAACCTTTTCCTCAGCCTGGTTTGAAGCACGTTTCTCCGTGAATCTTCTCTTCCCGTGTTCTTCGTCTCATCACAATAAACAATCAACAGTTCCAGAGAATGCTGTAATTAAAATTTCCTCGAGGAACAGTGGTTGTTATGGATACTGTTAAGTATACTGAGAAGTGTCATGGGTTACTGCAAAAGAAGAAATAACCAATATGTAGTCCTTTGACCTTATTTTGACCCCCGCGGAGGCGTGGGGGGGGGGGGGGGGGGGGGTGGGTAGGTGCAACACAGACACGCATTTTTATCCCGATAACGCATCCTGGCTGGAAGACTGAGCGCTGCTGCTTCAGCGTGCTCCTCCTGGGAAGCGTTTTCAACCAGCGTGAGAGCCAGGGCGTTGAGCGGGGGGTCGCGGGGTTTCGCAGCCCCCCGAACAGGTTCCTGCAGGCGCCCTCCTTGGCGGGCCTTCTTCCCCCGGGCCCTGCTCCGCGCTCCCCCCGACGGCGGGCGGATGTCGCCGGGCCAGCCGGCTCTGCGCCCGCCGAGCCCGCGGCTGCCGGCGGCGGAGGGAGGGAGGGAGGGAGGGAGGGGGCTTTGTGACGCGCGCCTGGAGGGGCCCCGGGATAGGCCCTGCCGCCGCAGCCCCGTGCCGCCGCCGCCGCCGCCCCGCCGGCACCCCCCGCGTCGCCCCCCGCCGCCGCCGCCCCGGGCCCAGGGCGAGGCCCTCCCGCCGCTGGAGCCGAGCGGGGAATCCTCGGCCGGGGGCGGCGGGGCTGAACCGCGGCCAAACGTGAGCCCCCGCGCTGCGGGAGAGGGACGGCTTACCGGGGTTCGCCGCGGTGTTCAGGAAACCTTCCCGCTTTCGGCGTCTCTGCGGTTTTCTGATCCGAGACTCGCGGTGCCGTCTGGGCCGGGCGCCTTCGCCCGCCGGAGTGGCAGTCTGGAGGGGAATTTGGCAAACGCTCTTTGAAAGTCCAAGCAGCCTGTGTCACTTGGGTTTTCTCTGCTTGCTCTTGCCGGCGGCCTCAGAGGGGTCTAGGAGACTAGATAGGACTTGCCTCCTCCTTTCCTCCTCCTTTCCTCCTCCTTTCCTCCTCCTTTCCTCCTTCTTTCCTCCTCCTTTCCTCCTCCTTTCCTCCTGTCTGTCTTTGAAGCAGGACAGGTTTGCCCTTACTCCATTTGCCTAGCTGTAGCTTCAACCGCTATTGCCTGTACTAAAGTAAGGCTCCTGGCTCTGCAGGAACTTATAGCCGTAGATACATGTTAATTTACCTTATAGCATGTTTGTTTTTAAAAATATCATTAAAAATTTGGCAGAAAATAACATATTATCTGCTCAGCCATTTAACTCTCCAGATTTTTTTTTATATATCGTTTAATCCAACCCATCCACTTTTGTTAATTTGGCTTGCTACCCTCTATTTTTACTCCTAATTGAAATGTAAAGGATAGTGCAACAGCAATCTCTGCAGTGAATATACATATGGAGAATTCAGGGAATCTCTTTGCAAAACAGATAATGGTTCGTCCAAGATAACAGAAGCGAAGCCATACTCTCTACCCTATTGCAACATTAGTGGTGCTGGCATTGCCCCTATAAAGGGCAGCAGTCTGCCCAATATTTCTTCAAAATGCATATCTACAGGTTGCAGGAAAGAGAGGAAATGACCCTGGGACATCCTGGGAAGCCCTGGAAAGACCTACAAACAAAAGCAAGAAAAGTCTAGAATGAGCAAACGGAAAGATAAAGCTTGAAAAGCAATTAAAATGGGGAAAGCACAGAATGGTCTCTCAAGCGCTGTGAAGGCCTCTTGTATTTGAATACCTCATTAAGCAGCTGCATGGGAATTGAGCACCTAAATACCTTAAAATCTGGCCCCAAATAACTAAGATTTTAAGCTGTCTGAAAAGGGAAGTGATCTTCTGTTTCAGGATATGAAAATATGGGATGAGCACTTACTTTCCACTCCAGGTATTTAAGATTTGTCTCATCAAACATAAGCCTAGGAAATAATAGTGAAGATTTAAATTCTGTATGGCTATGTACTGATTTATTCGCAGAAATACAGAACAAGAAGGAATGCTAGAGGTCCTACCTTATGAATTAAATATCTTGTAAATGGAGGTTTATCCTGTGAAGTATTTGGCTCTGAGCATGTGTAGAGAGCTCTATGGGCCTATCCCCATGCTTGGTTAGGTGGGTATACGTGTGTCCCTTGCTAGTTCAAGGTGCATCCTAGTTCAGCCTGGAAAAGCTCACTGGCTGGGGCAAAAGCATTCAAGCTGTACAGAAATACTCTTACCCAATGGAGATACTTCGAACTTCTGTTCCTTTAAACAGACAAACCCAACCCTTTTCATTCAGTTCTAGGCATGACAAATTTGGAGTTTTAGGAGAAAACTGCTTTTGGCTTATGATGCTGAACTAAATTAGGAAATGGAGGGGGAAAAAAAAAAAGCATTCCAAAGGTACAATTTGGAGTTAATGCTAAAAAGTTTCAGCGTATAGACAAAATTGTAAGTAGCTAAGAATAGGAATTTAAAAACTACTGTGCCATCTCAGCCGTGCCATCGATGTTGCTACCATGACACTACAGTAATTTATTGTTGCAGAACATTCCCTCCTAGAACTCTCTAAATATTTTAAGGAATTTCAATTACATATTGCAGGGGAACATCTTTAAAAGCGTTTGGGTTTGCTGCTTTAGGGACCTTAGAGAAATCCATATGCAGAAAAGCAAACAAAACGAGTGAGAAATGTACACTGTTTAATTAAATACCAGGTTTTGGCACATTCTTTTTCTTGCTAACCATGACTTATTAAGGAAAAAAGTCCTGCATAAAATCCTTCAAGTGTACAGATAGATTTTTTTTTTCTTCTAAGCTTTGTTTGAATGGCTTGTATTGTCACTGAAAAAAAAAAAAAATCATAGACTTGGGTATATTTTTTGGTTCTTTTCATATGTTAATAAATTATGGACTGTTTTGGACCGCTTATGTGATCAATAATTTAAAGGCTCATTGTCCTGAGAAATGTTGAATTCATTATGAGAGAGAGAAGTCATAGATTCAGTATCTTCATCTCTGTCATCAGTTGTTATGATAGATGTTCAATGACTGTGGATGCAGGCAGGCAGGAGAGCTGCTTGGTCAAGAGTACTGCCACGCTTGGTGCCAGCCAGAACTTGCTGGATCTCAGGTTTCATATGGAAACACATGGGTTATTTTTGCTACATGGGTGTATGCGACTAGGAGGTGTAGTTTCCAGGCTGTTGCAACAACAGAGTTGGTACTTTCAACACAAAACAAATCTGCTCTTTGCACTACATGTGAATCTTTAACGATTTCAAAGAGTGTGATTAAGAAGGGGAGCAAGGCTTGGATGCTTCAGTAGATTGTTAAGGGCCTTTTGTCACTCAGTTACGGGTGGCAGTCCTGTACTGCCTGTCTCTGCAGTGCAATGTAAGGTACTTCACAGCAAAGTAGTTCTATGTAAAGCATGCTTCAAAATTTCAGTCTGGGAGGCAGTAAATAGAGTTTCTGTTTTCTAACTGGCTTTAGTTTGGAGCCAAAATTTTCCTGATTTCTGTATGACTTTGGCTTCTAGATTACTGCGACGTTCTCCGCTTCACTTTGATGTTGGACTCTGCTTTTGTCTGCTTTGTGAAGCTGCATATGATACATGATACATCTCAATCTTTAGAAATAAATGTTTGCTTCCTTTCAAAGTCCCCAGCCCACTGCTGGTAGATCAAAGTTAAAAGGAGTTGAGAGGAGGTAAGCCTGCTACGGTGATGATAGGTAACGGAGGCCTTTTGGGGAGGAATGCAGGTATGCTGAGGCATCAGGAAAAACGTACTCATTCCTTGTTGGTTTCTATCTTATCAGGAGCCAGCACTGCAAGGGAGGGAGGGAAGATCCTGGGTGTGATTCTGGGCCTTGTGGACTAGACTTGACCACGCAGCTCAGTGAAGTACTCCATCTCTGCTTGCAACAGTCTAGCTTCTCCCACTGGATACACCAAGGGATATGTGTTGCAGGAGCTCATGAATAGCTGTGCCTATCTCTTAGATAGGTGTGATCAGTATTAAAAATTTGTTCCAAGTTTTGCTCTCAGAGACACCAGTGTTCTCCTAAAATCAACAAGCAAAGAAAATGTAGCTGAGAGCAGAGTGTGGCTATTTATTTTTACGTTCTTTTGTATCTGTGGACTCAGTGGTGAGACCCAATGCTATTGGTGCCGTAACTCTGAGCATCTCTCAGCAGGCACTCAGCTCACCAGCTTGGACCGGGCTGTACAATACTAATTAATTCTAAAGAGGGCTAAGTGGCTTCTGGGTATGATATTATTAGTACTGAGGTAACTGGGTGACACACCAGAAGAATTTGAAATTGGTAGCTCAGTTATGAGCATAAGGGACTCTGGCTTATTCTTCCTTAAATACACTTTTCCTGTATTCCCTTGACTGCAACTAAACTGCAGAATATTTACCTGCCTGATTGTTGTTTGTAAATCTAGGCTCTTTCCTCCCCCCCTCCCCCCCTCCCCCCCCCCCCCCCCCCCTAAATCTTCCTTAGATGCTGAGAGGAAAAAATAGCATACAAGAAAGTGGCTGTAAAGCATTTCTTTTCTGTTCTGCCTCTCTGCGTAGAGCTTTTTGTGGCACTCAGGGGTGCAGTAGGGCTTGAACAGTCCAGACAGTGTGCCAAGGCATATTCCTGTAGGACATCACTAGAGATCCCTGCTCGTAAACCCTGCCTGCAGAGCTGTAACCAGAGAGAGAAAGAGAGAGAGGGAAAGAGGTGAAGCAGGGAGGACACAGAGGTGTGATTAAGGGCTTCTAGAGAAGGCAGAGAGGGAAAACAGAGAGAGAAAATAGTGGATAGATTGGGGATATGGGAAACAACAGCATTCAAGGGCCAGGCTGAAGGCAAAGGGGCTGAAACAGAGAGTAAAGGAAAAAAGGTAATTGCAATCCTGGGGTAATATATTAAGATGAAAAGCTGGGCCAGTCACAACCAACTTGTGTGGAAAGTCCAAGAGCTGGCTGAGAATCAGCAGGCAGAGGCTATGAGAAAAAGGGAGAGGTGGAAGAAAGAGGTTGGCTGTGAGAGCAAGAAAATGTGCTGTGCTTTGTGAGGGATTGAGACTCATTCAGCTGGGAATGTCTGTTTTGTTGTGGACAAAATGCTTGGAAATCTATAGGGAGAGATGGAAAGGGCCTTTTGCAAAGAGACAGTATGAAGAGCTTCACATAGTGATAATTTTTAACAAAGTAAAAAGGGCAGTGATTTCATTAAAAACTGCTGGATGCTTAGCACAGTTGAATCTCAGGCCACTTATTTGAGTATCTAAACGTGGATTTAAGGGCACTGCTTTACACATGTGAAAGAAAGAAGTGGATTGGGGGGCTTCGTCTACCTTCTTTGCTAGGGTAAATATCTGGAAATCAGAAGACTTACCTGGATGGCAGAAGGCACAGATTACTGCTGTTATAGATTGTTACCAAATCAGGTTTTCATTCTTAAAACAGGAGAATCTGCGATAGTGGAAAGATAAGTCGGTGGAGCTCTTGTAAGCCTTGCTAGCACAGAATCTGCCTGGATTTTTTTAGTTATTAATCAGTTTTGTCTTGGTTTCTAATGAGTGGTTTGAAAACTGTTGCCCACTTGTGAGAAGCATTTGTATACTGCTAATATTCTCATCTGTGTTATCTTGTTACTCTCATCATTTATTTCTGCATTTGGCTAGTTTTCCTCAAGCATGTATAGTCTAAAATTGAACAAGAGTTCTATACCGCCTATGGTGTTAAATACCAGTTTTAATGCAGGATTTTATTGGTTTTGGCTGTGACTGAACAGAAACTAAAGAATCCAGGCAGCATTAAGAGGCTCTTGAAAATTTCAGCCAGTCCCCTCATTCTGACTTCCAACGTCCTGAGAAATTGGAAGTGGGAGAAGTGAATGGAACTGGTTATGGGAGTTCGAGGGCTGCTTTTCTTCCCTTTTTCAATTCATCGCAACTTTCATTAAATAAATTCTCAATAAGAACAAGAGAGTAAAAGAGTGACAACTGCATTTTCAGACTCAGCCTAAAAAATTAAAGACATAAGGAAACATAAAGGATTGAAATGTATGACTGTAAACACCCAGAGGCACATTATATTGTCTTTTCTCAGATAGATTCAGCTTCTGATATTCACGTTCGTGAATAGCCCATTTCAGTGATATTACTGGGACAAGATCCTTATGGATATAGTTCCTGTTACTTCACTAACATCAGTTCAAGTCAACATCTCTACACAGATTTTAAATTGCTTGATGAATTTTGCGAGGTTCATGTTACACATGCAACAAGATGTGGCTGCTGTCACTGAATGGACATTGATTGGAAGGTGGTGGTGAGTACTATCATGCTGGCTGGGTGGGGAGAAGGCTGCAAAGTGCAGAGTAGTCCTTGACCAAGCAGCAAAGGACTCTGTGGGGTGCCCTGTGTGGGGAGGAGTGGGTGGGAAGGTTGTGAGTGGAGAACACCACACAACAGAAGCTAAGGACTCCCAGGGCACTGGTACTCTAGAAAAACACTGAATGCCCAGAAGCAGTTCAGCAAACACCTTTTTGTGAAGTTGAAGGGAGGAGCTTCTGAAAGGGCATATAAGCAACAGGCAAGTAGCTTTATTAACATGGCTTGTTCAGCAAGCTAGCATTGTTTAATAAGCTGAGGAAGTAAGAAACTGTTACCAAACCATTGCAGAAATGTGAGGAATATTGCAGTTGGAAGGCATGAAACTCTGGAACTACAATATTAGTTTCCTAGGAGAGGCCAAAAGAAAGGGGGACACTTGAAACACTTATAACAGGTTTAAGACTTAGGACTCATGCAGGTAATTTGGAATCCTTCATTCAGAAGGAGATGGTAATGGGTATCGGAGACCCAAACTGTGAACAGGGATGTTAGAAAATCCTGAGTTAACCTTAAAAAGCAGTAAGGATGCAGGAGGCCACAGTGCAGAGGCAGACCAGACTGCAGGTGCTGGAAGGAGAACGGAGGCAACAATCCCCTGAATCGGGGCCGCAACCCATCACAAGCCCACGGGAGCGCAGGAGGCAGAGCAAAACGGATGACTCCAAGGGGAAATCTGCCAAATGTACCCAGAGCTCTCTTTAAATGCTGCCCCGGCACACCGCGCTATCTGCATGTGATGGCTTTCAGCAGGCTGCGTGAAATGATTTGGTAGCCTTAGCTGAGTCCCACCACAGAAATGCCAAGCTTCTTAAGCTGCTTAACAGGCTTGGCAAAGAGGATAATGATTAACCGTTTATTAAAGTCGGCCCCTCCAGGTCAGGATGAGGGATATTGGTAGTGAGAAAGCTCACGCTGCTCTTGCCTTCCCAGTGCCTTTTATGCAGATAGGGGACTTCAGCCTTCGGGGATACAGTCACTGGTATTAAATTTACTTAAAAGTGTGAAGTGGCTTCATTTCTGTTCTGAATACCACTGTGGGCCATTGTAAACTTCCCCCATGCAGTTTGAATCTCCTTAAAGGCAGACATGCACTGGTTTCTAAGAATAACTCTACAGAGAGCATGCAGTGTACATGTCAACTTAATTAAATGAATTTGTTTAAAATACGATCGATGGTGTGTGAAATTATATAATTATTCCATAAATACACTTTGTTAATTAATTAATATTTTAATTAAAGGGTAATTGGAAACTTTGCGTTACTACCTTTTTTGAAGGACATGAATGTGTCTTTACCTCATACTCACTGATTAGACCAAGGAAAAAAAAAAAAGGTATTAAACTAGGAGCCCAGGAGATTTTTTTTTTTTTTTTTTAAAAAAAAAGCACAGATGACAGCTATGTCCCAGTTTGCCATAGGAAGGAATTTGGCTGCCCTTTAAAATCTTCCTTCTCAATCAGCCTTGAGTTTTTCTAATATCCTTCGTGTCTCTTATTCTGGGAGAGTGATTGTCTCTCTGGGAAGCTTGCCTTGAAATGTCTCCTTGGAAAACGAACTTGGAACAAAGTGCTGTGGACTAGTTGTTGGTTGAGAGACCTGGTATTAGCAGTTTGTCAGAGCTAGACATAAATCCCTCTTTTCCCCTCATAATCATTTTCCTCCAGTATCTTTCAGTTTACCTGTTTATTTTGAAGACTATTCATATTAACAAACCAAGACTCCCTATTACTCACTGCCAGAACGGCACTCCAATCCCCAGACCACTTTTTGTAACTGCTGGTGTGGAATAAATGAAAAGAAATGACTGGAAAGCGAGAAGAGAGAGAAATTTCTGTGGCCCTTATCTCGCCCCTGGAAATTCATATATAATTCACACTGAAACCAATAGGATAGGAAGGGCAAATTTGAGGCCTGTCTGTGAAAAATTATCAAGAGCTCCCAAATTAAGGCCCTGATTTTGCAAACTTGCACAGTTAAATGTGAATGTCCCCCATGAAGGCATTGGACAGGGTGCTGCTTGCAGGTCTAAAGTGAGCTCATGCTTTTATTTGCAGCTTTGGGACATAGACAAATATGAACCAGGAAATTCTGGACAGTAGGTAGTTATTCTGCATGTTTTGATCTTCTGCCTATGTGGCAAAATTAAACTGATAACTTTCTGCAGCTGTTAACTACTCTGCAACTGCTTGCTACTCCTGAATGCATTCAGGGCTAGTAAGCGTTGTTTGATTGTGACTGATCTAAAATGTCAGTGCTTTTGGATTTCTATCCTGTCCTGCAGTACCATACCCAGTGTAGACCTAGAAGGTCCTAAGAGAAATCATAGTTCATCGCAGCGACAGCACTTTAGTGTGTGACATAAGAGGATTATATGAGGCTAGCACAGAAACAACGAGGAGCACAGTAACTAGCATAGGGACAAGTAAAAACTAAGTCAGTCAGGAGTAGATTACAGCACATCTAAGACAGGCAAAGGACCCAGTGTGCATATATTTGCACAGAAAAAGTTACACAACTTCAGTGATTTACAGAAAACAGTTTGTCAAGGAACATTTTTAAAACAAAATCTAATTTGAGATTTAAAATATTTTTTAATTCCTAATTGCAAAATTGAGCTCACTGCATTGTATCCTCATAGAAAGCCACTCTTATTTGTCTTTAAATTCAACAGTGAATCACCAGCCATGCCTGACTTATTCATGCGTGAGATGTCAGGTGCATGAGAGCTTACATCACACGCCATGCCGATGCATAAAATTTTTAAACCTGCCCTTGACAACTGAACAATTCAGCAACCTGGACGCAAGCTGCAAGGATCAAAAAGTAGGACAAAAATTACAACTGTTTATACAGCTTTGCACAATGCCATGGCAATGCTTTTTGCGAGAAGAAATATTTACTGAGAGTAAACACAGTTTAGAATGAGATTTAATGTCTGTGTCTTCTCTGTGGGGATCCACACACAGAATGCTGGATTTAATGCTTCTTGAAGAGCCTGAGCTTTTACCTTGGTGAGTCCTCTGTTTTTTCGAAGGTACAGAGACAACTGGGGTAAGAGAAAGTGTCCATGACATGAAGAAAAACTTGCATAGGCAAAAGGGAAATTTAATGTAAGTGCTCCTTCTGGTTTTTTTTGCTGTACTGCAGATTGTTTGACAAGGATGATACCAATTAGTGCCAACGATAGCATAGTTTATGATACTGACATCTGTCCAACAGAAACTGGCCTGAAAACATCAAACTTATTTTGCAGATGTCACTGAATAATCATTAGGTGGTGATAACTTTCAGTTGCCCAGTGGGGAAAGGTTCCAGCATATTAAATGGACGGGAAGTTTCTGAATTTCCAAAATATTGCAGTGAGAATTTTCACTTGAGACAGCAAGCTGAGGGTTTGCAATCCATCTCTTTCACTTCCTTGCGAAGCGTAAGAGCAGAAGTAATGGCCTTTTCAGCAAGGCTGGAGAAAGTCTGAAATATTTGTGGGGATCTGTGTTCTGACTGAATTTACAGGTCCAAATTTATCTTGGGGCTAACTCCACTGGCATCTCTGAAGTCATGCCTGTTTATCTCCAGTCTGAATTTGCACCAACAGAGAACTGATCATTCTGGCAGGGATATTTTATTACATTCAGGAACCATCTAAATGTTGAGGTGATTTTAGTCGATATCTGTTTCACATCTTTTTATATCATCTGCAAACATTCAGGCTTGCAAAACTGAAATTACTGAACCTCCATCTATAGGAAGTCACCTAAATAAATGGCTTGATTTTTCTTCTCCCAGGAGTGCTGTAAGCAGACAGAGCTCAGCGAAAGCTGTAGCCACATAGCAGCTCTGATCATTGAGCTTCCCATTTAAGTGAATAAAAATGAAGTTAGGTGACACTGGACAGTCATGTGGATTGCATTTAGAGCACCGAGTATGTCCTCAGTTATACTGGGGACAATATAACTTTATATATCCTTTTTGTTTGTTTAACTCTAGGATTATCTCCCTAAGAAAGAAACTCTCCCACCATTTCCAGACTTGGCCTTAAATTTGGAAGGGACAAGTCTACACAATACTCATATCAGACCCAAACTAAGAGATGAGTCTGAATAAATCTAAGCTGCTATGATGTGTACTTCTAGATTCCTCAGCCTCTTCCTGACAATGACAAAGGGATTGAGATTCCTTTCTGTGTAAATCCAGGAGGAGGACAGCCAAAGCATGCAGGGAAAATCTCATCCCTTCTCACACCCTAGTGTAGAATTTACACCTTCTTACACATCAGCTCTGAAATTAATCCTCTTGGTCTAAGTGAATCTGAAGGAGTCTAACGTAGAATAATTTACATGATGAGGGGCTGAAAGAGATATGTAGCAAGAAAGACAGCAATCGGAAGGATGTAAGAAGACAGAAATTAAAGTAAGTGGTAGCTTACTTACACAGGCTACCTTGCTTTAGGTGAAATACTGCAGATTCACTTAGATTTGTGTGTGAATTTGGTCCTTACTGTCTGAGGGAGAAAGCAAGACCTTATTGTCATTTCCTGTTGCTGGATGAGAGAGATGTAACAGTATCAACATTTTTTAATTCCTGTATACCTGATTTTAGAAGGAATTAAGAAATGGATATGATTCTTGTTTTATTTTCGAGGTGTATGCTGGGAAAACAACGCACTCACGTAGATATGACCAGAAATCATTGCAGCCTGTTAAAACAAATTAGGAAATGTGCTTTCAAATCTTAACATAATTTCTAGAGGAAGGAGCCTCTTGACTTGAATGGTAAAGGTCTGAAAATGGTCAGAGAGAGTCATAGAGCTAAGTGGGGATCCCAGTTACAGATTAGCAATAATGCAAATGTTGCTGCAGAGGGACCACTCAGCTTCTGCAGCTCAGGAGCTGAGGCTGTGGCTAGAGCGCAGGCATAAAAAACCTCCCTTTCATTATTGTTTTTAATTATCTGCACAACGACAGAGCTGGAATATCTGCTGCACACTGAGGGCCTTTGTGCGAGCCCATCAGCAGAGGCTATGCAGGCCACAGCCCGTATTTTTTGCCTTCTGGAGGTCTCAGCTGAATTTCGCTTTCATGCAGATGCCTTTCTCTCCTATTTACTCCTTATCTTCACTGGCTATTTCCCCCGCTCCCCTGAACAAGCAACAGATGCAGCCTTATGTGATGAGACGAGGGTTCGGCTATACAGCTGCGATCCTGAAGTTCTCACATGCAACCGTAAGGCTCTTGCGTTCCTGTGAGGAAGTGAGGGTGCTTTGTGCAAGGCTGGCCTTGGAGCACAGACCTCTTGGAGATGAGCAGTGAGTGTCTAGCCACCTCCCTCTTTCATAAGGGAGCTTGCAGGCTTGGTCGGAAGAGCAGGAAGCTGACTAGCTCTTCGTTAAACTTGGGAATGAGGCATTAGTCCATGCTCTGGTCTTCTCATATGTTAGAGTGACATTTGGTGTGCCCTCGTTCTTGTAGCTCATCCCTGTGTTTTTCCCATATACTTAGCAGGCACAGTATACCTTCACGGGGAGGATAAAGCAACCAGGAAAACTAAGAGGAAGAGGCAAGAGTTGGCAAAGGGAGGTTCACTTTCTCGCAGACAGTCACTGAAACTAATCCCCTCTGAGAAAATCTTGCCAAGTTATATTGTAAGTTGTGCTTCCAGCTAGAGGCTGCGTAGTTTAAGACCATGTAAAAATTTAAAGTACTGCTGATGTGCCTTTGACTTGGACCTACTTGATCGTGTGGTGGAGATGCTGTTGCCTATCGCACTGGGAGAATAAAAGGGACTGACTGGGCAGTCTGTATGTCCTGGGGCAGGAGGGCCCGGGCCAGGACATGTGGATAGGTGAGCACAGGCAAAATGAATACCCACTGAGGACAGGCAAGGAGTGATAACTGGAACCAGACAGAAGCAGGGAAGTGCAAGGAAACCTGGCCCAGGTTTTTGGCCCCTTGGCAGTTCTGAGCTGCTCTAAGAGGATAGGAAAGAGGCAGAAACAAGGCAGCTGAGCCCCTTTCCAGAATGAGCACCTTCTTGCCCATTGCAGAGCCTTTTCCCCCAACTCGGTCTCATTCTGAGGAGTCTGAGGAATGATTAATAGCAAAGGATACAGGCAACTTCTGACCGATGCTGCCAAGGTATCAAGGCTTGTGATAATGCAGATACTCCTTGTTCACCTTACCCGTTTTCCTGATGGCTTTTTGCCAGAGATTCATGTGGCAGCAAATTTCTACCTCTTGTAGACGCATGAAGGATGACTTGTATATACGAGGGCATAAGGTACCCTTTCGTCAACAGAGAAGCAGGCAGATGAAAGCAAGAGTACAGCCTAGAGCAAGCTGTGTAGTGGGGATGGGGGAAAGTAGCAAAGTTGGCTAAAGCTGGTCTGGAGAATGAGAACTGACTGTACAAATGCATCAGCAGGAGGACCGACGGTATGAAGAGCATGTCCATTAATATGTGAGGAGGAGGAGGAAAGGAGTGATGAGTAAAGTCGTAACAGCACTAAACTCCTTTTAAAATAAGGGACAATTGGAAAGTAATACAGATCTTGGGAAGGTAGCTCTTAGAAAGCAGAGAGGGGATAGTGGGAATAAATGCAAATCAGCTGGCCTACATCGTGCATATCCACATGAAGGCAATAAAGTGACAAACTTAGTGAATCGCTAATCGCTGTTTCTCAGAAGTCACTGAGAGCTGCAGCAGCTCTGGAGAGCGGCGGGGAGCGGGGGGAGAAGCGAAGGTGAAATTCCACCCTGAGCCTGGCGGGGCCGAGCAATTAAAGCCCAGTCAATCCAGCAGCAGTCCTCCGGGAAATAACGCAGCAAGCGAATGGAGGAAAGAAAAATCTTTAAGGAAAGAGGAAATGATGAATGGTGGGGGGCAGCCCTGCACAGCTCTCCTCAAGGTGATAGGAGCGGTGCAAAGTGAATTCCTGAAAGTTAAGATTTGAACTGTGATTCGGGGCTCCATGTTATTCTCCAGGCAATTCAGAAGGGCAGTGTAGGGGGAAGCTTTGCATGGATATATCTGCAAGGCACTCCTAGTTTTTGTGGTGAGGAGTCCTGTGGGGCGGGGGGGGGGGGGGGGGGCAAATTCTACTTTGAGCGTTAATAAGATGTTTAAACATTAATTGTAATAAATATTATAGTAATACATACTGTATAAAACCATACCAGTAGCATTGTGCCATTTAGGATCTAAATGAATACAGAAAAATGGGAACAGAGAATTCAGGGGACAAAATAAGTGGTAAGGGTTTGAAATGTATTTTAATTTCCTACTGTAGCTAGCCCATTTTTCAAATGTTTTCCTGATGTTATTTCATATCAAAACATCTGTTTTACACAGCAAGGTCTAGGTTTTCAATTAAAGTCTTCCTCTAAGTAAACCAAGGGTCTGCCCTGAACCCCAGAAATCTTCCCATCTTAAACACTGCCAAAATCTGGGATGTCTCTGCAGAGCGTTTAAGCTTTGTCAGGGCTTTGCCAAAATCCTTTTACTGAAATAGTGAATTCTGATTATCTATGACTGAGGATACATTTGTTGTTAGATCTGGACCATGGTAAGAATTGGATATGGCTGAAAATAGGTGTCCTTTTTGGTCAGGTTTGATTTTAAGCTGGATCAGGTTTTGGATCAGCATTTGGGTTTATTTGTGCCATTGCATGACTGCTGCTCCCAGTAAGAGGGGACAAGTGGGAACAAAGACCTTGGAGGGGGCAGGGTGCTATTCCTGGGTGGCAGCAGTGAGGACCCCCATCAGCATAAGGTGATGGTGTAGTTATGAGTCCAGTTACCGTTGTGTGTAAGTGCTATCAGAATTCGTCATTTTGGTGAGTCAGACAGGCCAGACAACAATTTCAGTTTGCTTGTCTTTCACTTTTTGCTCTTGCAGGATGTTAGCTTTTTTTTTTTTCCTGGGGGGTGAGGAGAGGTAGAGAAAAGGGAAGGGGAGCTGGGATTTTTCAGGTTTTTTTATTTTTTTGTCCATTAATGTGGCTCTGAGTGGCTGCAATTCAAATGCAACAAAACCTGAGTGATACAGCAAATACAACAAAGGAAGAAATACCGAGAAAGCTGGATAGCTGGAAAATAAGAGTGGGAAAAGTAATAAAAATGAGAATCAGATTGGAAAAAGAATATGAAATACTTGACGTGAGGACAGAGTGCTTGGGAAGAGAGGAAAGGCACAGAGAGCTCAGAGATTTCTAGCAGGTGTTGAGCCTGATGCACGCATCCTTTGCACAACAGCGAGTGGCTAAGCAGGGAGAATACAAAGAAGCATGACTGACATAAGCACAGTCACCATGCCAATGAGCACAAGTGCCTGTATATATTAATAGGCCAGAGGGAAGACGTGAATGCAACAGGAACGCTAGCTACCGGAGGTGAGCTTTATCATCAGCAATATGTGGACGTAGGGTGAGAATTTGAGATCTGATTGCATTGCTCGCTCTCTCTGGGGGAAAAGGGGTGTTCAGGCATTTTGGAAATGTGCCCCCCAAAGACAGTCCAGGTACTCTGAGATTGGAGCAGGGGATGGTGGTGGTGGGACTAGGAGACATGCAGCTGACATTGCAAAAATACCCGGTGGTCCTGAGCTTGTGCAGCAGCTGTGGACAGATGTTAGAGCATATCATCAGGGTGGCCTTTATTGACTGGGGATAGAGAGCAGCCCGCAGCCAGAAACCTCCAAAAGCTCCGGCTGCTCTCCAGGGCACCGCAGCAGGGAGCTACCTCCTGCCTCTGCTAAACAAACCTGGGTGGCTGTGGCCACCAGCCACAAACCCTCCTGCTGTGGCTCCTGGAGGGGCTGAGCCCAGCCAGCCATTCTCAGCTCATATGACATGGCTCGGACTTGCAGGATTTAAACTCCCTGCTTTGTGCTTTACCATATTTCTAAAACTTAGGGACAGATGGGAATGCACTCCCTTTTTCCTGTCCTTCATCTGAATGCCTGGGTACCTTTCCCTCTCTTGCAGTGTAGCTGTTCTCTTTCTGTGGATTGTCCTGGCCTCGCCACCCTTGCAGTGGTGTGTTAATCACTGAGCACAGTAAACATGCAAATGGCCTGGGATGTTTTAGCACTGGGGACAGCTATTCTCCTTGCTGATTGACAGCCGGCCCTCCACTGGCACATTGGTTTTCATAGTATGAGGGTGAATGGGTATGTAGATAAACAGTTGAGCTTCCCTAAACGTTTCAGAAGCTATTGTGCGTCTCTGTGCATGTATCCACACATGGACTTCTGCTGCACTCCACGTGGGCGACTGCTTTGCTCACTGAATGCATATGGTTTCTGCTTTAACCATGGTTCTTCATTTATTGCTGTGGCTTTTCATCCTTTCCCTCTGGTGTTAAAGCCGCCTTCTGCAGAATTTGCTCTCGCTCAGTAAGTGGACCCCCAGTTTTGTGCTCTGTGCCTGTGCCATTTCTTTGCTTTGCAGAATATCGGCATTGATTGCCGAATTGAGATTGCAGTTGAAGCGCCTCACCTAATTTTATCTTTTTATTCAGTCCTTATACCTGCCTATGGCTGCCCCTGGTTGAGAAACATCTGCCTCCTAATTTCCCCCCCCCCCCCCCCAAGTCAGGCTTCCAGCCCTTTTATTCCCTTGCAAAAGGCTGTCTGCTGTGTTTGCACACACATTATGTAGCACCTGGTGGCTGGAACAAATCTGACAGGTGCAAATGTGAAAACTAAATAGTTTCTGAGATATTTAGAGGCAAACCCAGTAACTTTGTCCTCTTTTAATATTTGTGTTTCTTTGGGGGATTTCCTGGCTTTGGTTACAGACACCTGAAGAAGTCCTTGGCTGAATTCTTAGTCATTCATTTTTTAGCAGGTTTCTGCAGGTCTTTGTGATTCCTATCTTCGTTCTCTTTTCCTTGTAGAGATGGATAAGGAAAACTTGCAGGAATTTGGTTTCTAAAACACACTGCCAAAAAAATGGTGGGGTATACGCTAGCATAATAGCAAGTAGTGAAGAGGGAATTTAGTAGGCTGGACGAGTTTTCTAAAGCCCTACTCAACATTTCATTTTATGATTCTTAATGACAAATGGTGATTGTGAATATTCATGAATTTTTCCCTGGGTTAATGTCATAACCTTTGCAGTAAAAAGGCTGTTTTCACCGGTAATAACTACCTTTCAATTTATTTATGCTTGGTTTTTTTACAGATATAGACCCCAAATTAACATTCAAAGTGCGAGAAAGTAATTTTGCATGTTTGTTTGCTGGGGGGAGGGGGAAATACATTTTAAAAGTCTTATCATGTTGTGTCTTTATTGAGACAATGTGTCTCTTTACTTTCAAACTCTTGGATTTTTATCTCAGTGTTTTTAGAGTGCTAGAAAAGGTGTCTCAATTCAGCTTTATTGAAGACACAACTCAGCAAGTAGTATGAAGAATTTGTCTTTCTGAGCATGAAGAATTTGCCTGTCTTTGTTTTTCCCGGTGTATTGGGGAACCCGGTTATTCTAAGCATTAATTTAGTATTTTATCAGTAATTACCTTATAACCTTTCCCCTGGTCAGTATTCCCTTTTCTCCTCCCTTTTTCCTGCCTATGATTATATTTGGTGCCTTGCAGTCTTTATGTCTGATTTTGCCGCACTGAACTGGATGTGCCCTTTATCTGTCCATAAGCCTAATTTATTCAAATCATTTTAAATTTGCTTGCTCTGTGCACCATTTTACACTTATGTGCTATCAGCAAAAAATTCCACTTTAAAAATTATATCCCCTGCAGGCCATTTATATAAAAGTTGAACAAAAGTGGGTATGGTGCTGAAATTTGGGAGTACTGCCTTGTTCCTGTCCCTCTAGTCACCCTGAACCGTGCCGTTTTGCTGACACCTTGCTTCTTGTCCCACAGATAATTTTGAAGCCATTTGCTATTGCGCTTTTTCTATACGGTGCTTTACTGATTCTACAGATCAATCTCTTTGTGGGGTGCGACACCAAATGAATCTCTTCCGTCTGGATAAATTATGCCCGGCACTTCACTTTTGCCTCTCTGTTAAGGAAAGTACTTAAAGAACTTAAAGCACATTTGACAGACGTGACGTGAATCCAGCTGCCTTTCCTTCCCTGGGCTGGCTGTTTCTACATGTTGCATAACCCCGTCCCATATTAATGTTTCCAATATCCGTTCTGTGGCTGCAGTTGGGATTACTGGTGAGTGGATTCCTAAATCCTCCCTTGATTTAAAAAAGAAAAAAAAAAGTGGTTTTTTTTTGTTTGGGGTTTTTTAATATTATTATTTTTTAAAAGTAAAGTGGGAGTAGCTACCTTCTAGGCATCTCCAGATATACCTTCCTCAGGAAGCTATCAAGCAGTATTACTAAAGGTTTGCCAATTTCCCTTGCTATTTCCTTCCAACTTCGGAGATGCAGTTAATCTAAGTCTTGGGTCCTGTCAACTTTTAATAGTTCTAATTAACTAACTACCTGTCCAGATTGGATCATAAAGCCTTTTAACATTTAATTTTTTCCCCCTCAAGAAAATGGATCTTTGTTTCCGGGATGTGACCTTCAGCTTCTTCTGTAAATACTCAGGCAAAGGATATTAATTCAGGCTCAGCGCAGCATCAGTCTCATCTGTCACTGACTTCTCACTCATTCCCTTTCGTGGCCCCACTGATTCCTTCCCCGGTCCTCTGCTTTTCATATATCAGATGAAAGATCTCCATTGAATTTCTTCACATCCTTGCCATTTTTAAAAAAGCATTTGCTACTCCAGCGTTTCCTGCCAGTGTTTATAATTGCTCTATTTCGAATGCAATGTCATTGGCAGACCTGCTAAGTAATGTAATAATAATGCAATAGAGGAAACTGAAACTGTGGTAGGGGCCCAAGCGGTGAACTTGTCTGGATCTGGGTCTATTGAAGTGGAGGTGGCTCTAGTTTTACAGCGTGTGGCGTGAGACCAGAATCTGGCCTTGTACATGAAATAGCTCATAAATTACCCGAGGCTTTTTAGCATGGCATAGCGGCAATGCTGCCTGGTGTTAAGAGCTCTAAACAATGTTTTGTAGGGCGTTCACAAGGAAACCTGAAACTTGCCAGAACACCTTTTGGAGGAAAGCTTATATTTCCTCAGGAAAAAAAATAATCTGACCTGGTTCGGAAGTAAATCCCTTTTTCTTCCTAGAAGGTTATTACTGCTGTGTGTCTATGCTAGATTTTTTGCGGCACTTCCGTATGTTTTTGTGTTTGATTATACGGCTGTGTTTGATTTACTGCGTCACGCTCCATCCCACCGTCGTTACGATTTCGAGTCCCCGTCTGATAAACTTTTTCTTTCTGCGCATGAAGACGTTACACTTCGGAGACCTGCCGTGGGGCCCTGTGTATACAGGGAGGGCATGGAGGGAGTTGCCTTTGGAGGGACGTTCCTGGTGCGCAGGCGAGGTGTCTCCAGACAGCTCTGTGACCCAGAAAGCACCTTCGAGAGGCAGCTAAAACCTAAACAGGCCCCCAAGCCTGCAGGCGTTGCTCGCTTGCTTTTGCAGATCATTAAGCAGATCAAGAGAGGGCAGAGGTGACGCGGAACTACCGTAGTTTATCTCCGAGGTCTCCGTAGCCTGCTTGAAAGACGGTCTCTACGCAGGTTTGCCAGCTGGCCGCAGAACGCTTTGCGCTGGGGCAGAGCTGTGTAGGTGTGGGTGAGAGGTTTTGCAGGCCCAGCTATTGCTCCAGCGGGGACGTGTAGGCATGGCAGCTCGTATCTGCCCTCCTTTTTGGAGGGTACATACAGCTTGTAGCTGGAGTAGAGAATGTTGCTGCACAAGCTGTTTTAGCTTAGCAGTCACTGCTCCTTCTACCTTTTTTTTTTTTTTTTTTTTGTACTTTAATGTCCTAAATCATATTCTCTGTGTTGCTTAATACCACATCTGGCATTCTTCCCTTCCTTGCCAGTTTATGTACACATTAAATTAGAAAGCAGTCCTGTACCAGATCAAGCTTTGCTTCCTCCGCTTAATGTAATCCACTCTGAGGTCTAGATAATTAAACTTTCCCACTATCGCTGCCATGGTCTTTTACATGTTTTGTTTCATATATGCTATACTTCATATCTCCTTCCTGGCCAAGCTGCACACAACACATTCCTTTTAGTACATCTGCAGTGTAGATATAATCCATATCACTCTGCTACAACCTAGTTTATTCCAGGCTTCATTTTTCAAGATGGGCCAGATTCTCTTTTGGAAACATGACTAAGACTCTGCAGCTGTGTTCCTGCCTGCTTCTCTTAAGCAACCATTTAGATATGGGGCTTAACCTAGGGGAGAGCCTGGGTTGGATTTGGTAAAGATCAAGACAGTATGCAGAGAGTGGCTGATGGAGCTTGTCCTCTTACCCTCCTTTTCTTCCACTTCCCAGCTTCACTTCTGATCCCAAAAGAGCCTGCAGTTAGGATGTTTTAAAACGAGAGGCCTCAGTTTGAGCTCAACCTTACACTCAGACTGAAAGCCAGCCCTTTTTTTTTAAGTAAGCATTTGATTGTCAGGTAAAAGGCTCTGAAGTAAAGCAGTACTCCCTCGTTTGGCACGGGCTACCAAACCACAGTGGCGAGGCAAGCCAGTGAGGCTTGAGCAGAACCCTTCTGCAGCCATGCTCCTTAGTGCAGCTCTGCCTAGGACACCCCGTGCCACGCACCTGAGCAACATCAGCATCAAAGCAGAATGGAATAGATGGACAGAGAGTCGTCCATGCTCTTGCAAAACAGCTGTCTCTTTTAAATAGCATCCATAAAGAAAATTTTGAAAACTGCGGAGTCAGGCTCTAGACATTCACCTGTGTAGAGCTGTCCTTTCGTCTGTTTTGAGTCCTGCTAAATGGTAGTCTCATAGTATGTCCTAAAGACGTTTAGCACAATTTGTTAGGATGGGCACGCTCTATTAGAGGGCTCTAGAAGTGAAGAAGGAAGGAAGGGAAAACCAGAAATATATCGCTGATTCATTTTGCACAAAGCATGCTTAGCTCTAGCCAAGTCTGTCTCAATTTAAATTCAATATTGTTCCAATTTTATTTCAAAATAGAAATAAGGTGTTGTACTACTGTACACAGTTGTTTTCCCAGCTAAGCTTTTTCATTCAGCAAAAGCATAAATAATGTAAAATGTGATGTCACTTGAGGAAGAAAAAAAAGCTGATGCTCTTTGTCATGTTCTGCGGTGGAAATACCACTAAACAGCATTAGAGATTTAAATACATTGGTGTATCTCACGACATGACTTGCTTCCAACTTGTTCTGAAAAAGAAATACAGAAATTTTGATTTCAGTTGTTTTTAATTTTGCTGTCTGTGAATAAGTCTTTCTGTCACCCAGTGTTGGTGGTTTTTAGTGCCTACAGGGTACTAAATATTGGTATTTATGTTAAAGTGCAAGCATTACATGGTTGTACTTTCACGCAGCACTTGCTGTTTCTTTCCCACATGGGAAGACATGCTGCTTCGTTGGTAGTTTGGTTTTATGAAGGTGGCTAGGGGCCTGTGTAAGCAATAGCAGCATTTTGCCTCAAGAACTGATACTATTTAGAGGCCAAAATAACAAGTAAAATTCCCTGAGATTTGAGCGTATTGTGTTTGGTCAGGATTCCCGAGGAAGGATGTACTTTGAATGTTGTTTGTGTAGAAATTACATTGCAGGTCTTCTCTGTGCAGCTGACTCACACTGGAACCCTAGGTAGACAAGGTATCCACACCACTGCCTGCCCGTTCTCCTGCCCCAGCCTGCAACCACTGGAGCCAGAAAGACTCGTGAGGGTCCTGGTTGCCTTCTACCACTCAGCTCAACACTTGGTTAGAAAGTTGGGCTTTTTTTCCCGGCTAAAGGGCCTTCTCAAGGAGTCCCCTGTGTCCTTCTTCCCCAGCAGCAGCCAGCCCATCAAATTGTGGGCTGCGTCCTTCCACCCCTGTTTGGTTGCAGGAGGAAGCCAGCTGCCTCGATACCTTTTTCTCACCAAGCAGGTAAGTGACTGTTGCTGTTACACTTCCCAGCCCCCCTGGGAGGCTGACGAATGAAGCTGTGCTCCTGAGACCTGAACATATAATTTGCAACACGCAATTTGTGTCGCATCATACCTAGCTGAAGCTCTAGTTCCTGGAGTCCCCAAAATATATCTACAAATAGATCATGTCATGTCAAAAATGAAATGGAAGGTGATAGTAATTGTGGACTATATAATTAGAAAGCAAGAATCAGAATGTCTAACTAATGGCAACACCTGGAATACCTGCAGAAAAAGCTAACCAAAAGTCACCTTGAAATCCAGGGAAGCCTATGTTTCTGCCCCTTTAAAAAACTGCTCAGAATATTGCAAATTAGTCTTTGATCACACTTCTGCTGGTGTAAACCACACGGAAATCAAGCATAAGACAATAATCTGACTTTTCAAGAAGGTCACATCCACTTAAATGTACAAAGTTGCACACAGTAGGTTTTTCTAAATGTAGACACCTGCGTATAAAATCATGGTGAATCCAAGTCTAATAAAGTTTGCTTGATGTTACGGAGCCTAAAAGTCTGTCAGAAGTACAGGGGAGGAGGAGGAGGAGGGAGAAGCAGCTTTAGGGCCATGTAAAAACAAAGCCTTTCTTCTCTCCTTTTAAATATTTCTGCTGAGCCCTGATTGAACATAGGATGAAAAGCCACTGTCTTGAGATTTGAGGAAAACAAAGGATTTCTGTTTCCACTATTACATTGAAAAGTTCTTTACTGCATGAAAGGTCGTCTCTTCTAAACTTCCTCAGACTTGTGGCTTAGGTTTTGGGGGAACACAGCTGCTGGTACCACGGAATAGGATGTGGTATCTCTGAGTAATCCATGTGGTCAGGAACATTAGCTCTCCATTCTTTATATCAATTTTACCTTGTATCTTGGGTGAAATACTTAGAGAATGAGGTTTCAGCTTTTAAAGTTACCGTGATGGCATAGAAGGGTGGTATGTTTTGACCCAAACTCTCTGTTATTGCATGGTAAGAATGGCAGAGTAATGATCGGAGGTGGTATACTGCAGCTGGCAGTCACCGTGTCAATATGAGCAATGGGCTCTTCCAGAATTGGGCCCTAAGATTTGATGTTGCTTTTGTGCTGATGTTTCTCTCTATTATCTGGGCTGTTAAAAACACCCCTAGCATCCATTAGAGCTTGTCATGACAATTGTTTGAAAAAAAAACTTCTAGAAAACATTCTTCTGTCAAAATACAGCATTTTACAAAAATACAAAATGTTTCATGGAATTGTGTTGGTTTCAATGAAAATTTCTCAGGGAAAATTTCTCAGGGAAAATTTCTCAGGGCTAGGCTGGAGTTTTTAGGAAAAAAAGAGAAGTGAGAAGAAATGACTACCTGGGAAATAGTGTGACCACCTGGGGCACTGGTGACCCCATATACTGTCCAGCCTGGGTGCAGAGATGACTTAAACTGCACATCTGCCTATAAACCTGCCTCTCCACTTTCTCTCAGCCTTGTCAGAGGTATTTTGTTGCGTGAACAGTTCACCATTCTCCAGTCCAAAGAGTTACTCTGCAGGCCAGTGGTTAGACTCCTGGTATCCACTGCAGGGGACAGAGGCCAAAGTCCCAGTAGGGATAAAAGCAGGACAATGAATTTAAACTCAGCTTTTCCACTTGTAAGCAGGGAAGTTGGCCACCTGGCTATTAGCAGTCATGTGGTGGATATGTCCAAATGTCCCTCTTAACTTTTTCAGTTTGAAAAACACTTCCATTGGACACTGGAATGAAAGTCAGCTCTGAAACTGGGCTTTCCTTCCTGTCTCTGAAACAAAATCGTTATATTCCTGACATTACTTCTCAAGTACATTGTGCATCAGTTAAAACCAAAATGAAACAGGCTATAGTCCAGTAGGTGCTAGATCCCATCATGCACGGTTTATATGCAGACCTTATGGGCGGTTAGGGTGAAGGTTTTATGTGTTTGGGCGAGCAGAGGGGGAAATCATGCCTACCAAGGAGTATCTTCATTTGTGCCCATATACTCTTCTCCACAGTTTGACGATGGTGCAGGTTCTTCTATGAGGAGTACCTGCTGTTGTGATGTCTGTAGTAAAAGTCAAAAGTTAGTTTCATTTTGAAGACAGAAAAGAGAGGGTTGAAGTCAATGCCAGGTTCTGGCTGCTGCTGTGTTTGAGTTGCGCAGTATGCTAACGAAAATAATGTTATAATTAACAATGCATACTTGTGCTTTCACTGACGTTTTCAGGCCAGGAACACCCTCATGTACTCTCACTCCATTATGTAACAAAGTGGAGGAGAGCAGGACTGTGATCTACCTCCTCCTTGCCTCATTTCATACTCTTTGCTCTTTAAAACAGGTGGGAGAAGATGAGCAGGCTTTTGTTGGGCCCTGGGGTTGTAAGAGGCTGCTCCGTGGACAGTTCATACAGGAGCTGTGATCTCTGCTTTTTCCTCTCCTTCCGCCCTTAGGACCCTTCAGGGCCAACCACAGGCTATCCTGCAGGAAATATTTCCAAGAGAGTCAGGTATCACTGACACCTTCATGATAAACCCCTTAAACACAGAATCAAAGACTCACCTTTAGACGTTTCCATTGAAGTTGTTTTCAAGGAAAAATATGAAGAGGCAAACTCTGCTCTCCCTGACAATTGTATAAATCTGGTGCAACTCTACTGAAGTCAAGAGCTAAAACCAAATAAGGCCTGGAAATTTTATCTTCTGGCTCAGAAAACAAGAGTCAACAAAGGGCCTGATTCATCATCGAGGAAAGCCAAGTCAACACCAGAGGTACATATTAATTTGCTAATTTGATTTAGGACTTGACTAGTGAGGCAAGGTGACCTCCTAAAGCATTGACTTCAGTCAACTTGAGCTATTCTTAAGATGATGTAAAATATTATTGAAGCCAGTCATTGCTCTACCTGCAGAATGGAGCAGCTTTGGAATGTATTATTACTGTGGTGACTGGGCAGCCTAGTCCCAGACTGTGATATAAGTATGATGCATGCTGAAAAAGACAGAGAATTAGGACAAGTTTTGTCCCAGATACTTTTCCATGTGTGGGGGAGCCATATAATATTCAAGTATTAGTTCACAATTACAGTACTTGTAGAAGATCTTTATTCTGTGTCCAGATGTCCAAGCCTAGCAACGTGCAGACCTTCCAAGTGTCTAGGCTTGGAGAGCTCAACATCAAAGAAAGGCACGTTTCCAAATGTCTCACTGTGAATGACAGCCTGGCCCCAAAACCTGTTCACTCAACCCAGGCGCCGAAGTGGATGGAACGATTTGCACAGGCAAGTTGCTTGAATGGCTTTGGAATGGAAATGAAAAAATGCTCCCTTGTATGTTGGGTGGTTGAAACTATGCATGATCTAATATGCCAGATTTCCTGGTTTCCACATAGCTGATATGACCCAGTTTGGGGGGGATAATATAGGAGAGATTTTTTTTTTTTATTTACAAATTATTTTTTTGTAGCAGCTGTATGAATTTGAACACAATGATAAAACATTTTTATTTATTTGAAATAAGGAAAATAGGATCTATAGGATTAATGTGTTCCAACTAAAAATCTCCAATAATCTATTATTATATAATTAAAATATTTTAAACTAAATTGGTTATAATATTTTTATGAAAGTCTAGTTTGTGAAGGCAGTAGTTTCCTACCACATGCAATAAAAAACATTTCACATGCATGAAAAACTAGTGTACCGAATTTCAGGCTATAAATAAGGGAATTGTAAAATGTAAATGCTTAGAAACACTAGCAAAATTCAGCCAACAAAGCAGGGATCAGAAATTTATACCCTCGTTACTGGTAATTACAGTCACATTCTTTACTGAACTGTATTCCCAGCCAACACATAAAAGTGTCCTGATGCATTACCTGCTTAGAACTAAGTCACCCCTAACACACATGTGCTAGAAAGCGAATCTGCAGCTATGTGGCCATGTTAGCACATGGAGCTCTGCATGCGCTGCTGTAAATGTATCTGTCTACCTTTTAAGCAAAGTAGCTGAAAGCCCCTGAGGGTGTTCTTACGAAATGTAAATTCACTGACTTGGAGACCTCAGCAGAAAATCGCTGCTTTTAGTGGATGGCAGTTTAACACTCTCCTTTCCATAGGAAAGTGAGGAAAAAGAAATGCAGTCCATGGTTGCTTTTACATACATTCAGCATTTGTCTTTTTTCTTCTTTGACAAAATAAAAGCAGTTTAGGCATCTATAAAAGTAGCATTTTTTTTCCCCCACAGAAATAAGCAATAAATTCTTAATGCCCATGTGACAGATCAATCTCAACCTGTCAATAATTCATAGTTGATACTTCCTCTATTTTAAAGTTAAGAAGGGATTGTGAGGAAAGGTGAACCTTCTTTTGGGTTCAGATTGACACCTCCTGCCAAGACTGTTAATTTGCCTGAGAAAAAAAAAAGGCACACACATGGGAGCTTAAGTTCATTAGCGGTCTTCTTGCAAGTATTTTGACAATACTGCATGAATCACATGCTTTTTCTTTGAATGGTGCACACACACACTTGATTAGTGTGTCTTAAAATGTCCAACCAACTAGGTTCAGACACATAAAAATACCCATCCGGAGTCGCAAGCACTCACATATTTGACTTCAGTGGAACTGTTGCAGTTCCTTCATATCTGAAAAGCAGGCCCTTTTCAATGTAGAGTGGGGTGCCAAGTGCTATCTGGCCAGTTCAAAGGCCACTAGGCTGTAGCCATGAAGGAAGACCAAAACACAGGTGCCCTCAGGAAGAGAGCTTGTTGCCTGGAAGACTGCTGTGACTTGAGCACCTTCTTCAAGAGTCAGTCTTTCAAGTCTTAAATTATTTTTGTAGTAAGGTTTTGTTCTTAATGGGACAGCAAGCCCACAACATGTTACAGAAGACAGTTAGGAAGAAGATACTACCTACCCCAGAGCAGTCAGATGAGCTGAAGTCCTCACTACTGCTAGCCAAATTCTGGATGCTCTCAATTTGGAAAATAGGGTATCATAAGACAAATCACAGAAGTTGGGACCCAAAAGTTTTGCTCATGATCTTTCTAAGCACTTTAAGGCTTAAAAAGTAATCATTAAGAATATTTAGTGCATTTCAAGATCTCTGCATGCCTTTCTGGAGTGAATAGACCCACTGTCCTAGCAGTGTTTTTCAACTTTTGCCAGTTTGAACATACCTAAACATTCTCCAGTGGATGGGCAGGCACCCTGGGTAGCAGGTGTAAGTTTCCTTACAAAAGGCTCCATTTTCTCAGTTACTTTTTTCATCTTATTGGAAGTAGTTAATGGAAAACCACCAGTCTTAATGCATTTCAGTAAGCTGGTTCTCTCTGGGATCTTTAAAGGGCAATGCTAAAACAACCTTGAGTTTTAAAGCATAGTGACACTCTATGTGAAAATGTTCTCTGGGTTTCTTGTATATGTTGCTAGTGATGTAAACAGTCAGCTTTCTTCCATTTAGAAGTTAAAATGCTACTTTTCCTTGTCCAGTTCTCCAAATTTGGGTGAGCTCTGATGGTCACGTCTCTGCTCTTTTTATGTTTCATCACCATCTTTTTTTTTTTTTTTTTTTAAGATGAAGTAAACTATTTCATAGACTTGCCAATTAACATTGGTTGCCTCCTGTCCTAAGTGCTGTACAAACATAGTGGAAGAAACAGTCCATTCCCTGAAGGTCTTCCCTGATGATCTAAACCCAGAAGGAGCTGATGGAGATGTACTAAAACAGGTCTTGCAGGTCAGTGATGTTGTCAGTAGATTTTGGCTGGTCAGGCTAATTGAACAAGCTAGCAGAAAATTTCATTGATAAATCACAAATTGAAAAAGTTTATTCAGCGCCAGATCAGAGATGTGTACAGAAGCCGGGGAGACCTTCCTCATCATATGCTAATGGAACAGGTTGCATTCGTCTTGTTATCAGGGCTGTGTATGAACTGTTTCACAAAGCTTAAAGGGTATATCATAAGGCTAGAGAAAGGGTGCAGTCCTGCTTACCCCCCGGGGAATAAGAGGAAAGCCACCTGAGCCCTCCAGTTGCATCATGCATTCTTCCTGATGTGCAGTAAAGTCTCAGTTTCTAACGGCCAGTGTGGTTCTGCAGCTGTCTTCCCTGAATTAATCACAGCTGGTTTCTCAACCCAAGCAAACTCTTAAGGAAACTTGCTTCTCTCTCCTGTGAATGCATGCAAGAAAGAAAGTGCTATTTTTTATACATAGTCACATTTCAGATTAGAACTGGATGATATAAGCACAAGACACATCATTAACTAGGGGAATCTGTTAATACCCATAATCAATAAATGAGTACAGGACTGTTTCTTGTATTACAGTCACAAAACAATGCATAGTGTTTGCTAACTGCTGTTCACTTCTAAATACTGCATGTTACTCACTCATTAATTACTGCCACAGTTTGCAGGAATTATTCCATAATTAATTGGCCTCTAAAACACTCTGCTGTATCTCTTTCACATTTGGGAAGTGCTACTCAACATCCTATTTTTCATACAAGTTTTTCGTACAAGCTTTGCCAAAGCTCTTTGAACATGTCATCTTGGCAGATAAAAACATGACTTGGGAATGGCTACAAGAAATGAGATAGTGTGAAAAGTTTTAGAAGCAATGAAGTATCACTATTAAATGTAAAATTAATGTGGCGTTCCTGCATCATGAAATCCTTCCTACCAAACTATAAACCAGGCAGTACTGTAAAAAGTTGGAATGCAGATTACTTAATAATTTATGTAGTAATTCAGGAATTGGTTCAAGTCTTAGAAAGACTAATTTATTTGAATCCATTTGAACAATACGACTGACATAATGGCATAAATAATAACCTGTACAAACTCAGCATCCTTCACTAGCATAGATCCCAAAGTAAAGCATCAGTTGTGGAAATGGAGCCACCACTTCAGGCACCCGTGCCAGCTATATTATAGATCCAGTCTTCCCCACTGCCTCTGGTGAGCCATTTATGAACCGTAGGGATTCAGCATCACAGATGAGTGAGCCAGTCTCTGTTAGGAAAGAAGTATCTTCTTTACAGAGAGTTGCAGAGAGAGGGGCAGGCAGAGATGTAATTATTTATGTGGCACATAGCTCTTTATGATCTCTAATGACTGAAAATACTGGGAATGATTTTAAGTCTCATTTGAAAAAGCATCACAAACAGTAAAGAGCACAATCCCCACTTCACAGGGCTCAGTTTTCAAGAGCCAATCTCATAGTGCCAGTCCACACAGCACTCAACATGCAGGGGAAAATCTTGACATTTATTTAGGTGCTTACATGGGAGCAGAAATCTTCTGAAAATCTAGTCCCAGCTGCAGGGGGTGCAAGGCCTTTGGGAAATTCCAACCAGTAGCTGGATTGTAAAGCAAAGGATCACACAACAGCCTTGGAGTAAATCAGTATTATGCACTGATAATCCACACCCACTATCCAGCCAAAATAAATAAAATAAAAGCTCTTAGTGCATTACACTAATGCAAAGCCCAAGATAATACAGGGGAAGGTCTCCCATGAGCCAGAATGCCTGTTTGGCTGAGGTTGTGAGCGCTCATCATCAGGGCATGACCGAGCACACTGAGGAAGAACTGTCAGGGCTGGAAAGGGAGGCAGAATAGGAAAAGTTTCCTACAGGCCACAGGACGGTGTCACCCCATCTGTCAGAACCACACGTGCCACCAACTAATAACTGCTGCCTGCTCTGGGCTGGTAGTGACATCCATGATGCCCCGCCTATTGCCTGCTCTGGCAAATACCATCTCGCCCAATCAAAACAACTAAATGATGTTTCATTTTCCTGTGCCTTTCTCCCTAAAAATCCTCTGCCATGAAGCTTTTGAACTGCTCCTCTTTGGCTTTGGTTAGACCAAGTGGCAAATTAAGACCTTTGCTTTTCTACTAAACCCTTTTGGTTTTATCATCTCTGGTCCCTTATCGCAGTCTGTTTTGTCTATGCACTGAAGCTGTACTCGGAAGGCAAGCTCTTCAAGGAGGGCAAACTCTTCAAGGAGAAGAAAATCTTCCCAGGCACAAATCTCTACAGCGTATAGTGATGAGGGTTGCAAAGTGCTACCACGAAAATGAGCTCCTAAGTCATCCCTGCTATGTAATAGACACAGTCATGGCTTTTTATTAGAGAAAATGATTCTGATCTATAAATTAATTTAGAAAATAGATGGTGGTTGTGGAGATGGAGGAGATCAGTATTGTGGTGGCTCCATTTAGTAGTAACTGAAGATTGATACAATTTGATGTGGTTTGGGTCCCTTGATAAGAGTTGAAGATTAATAGATATGTACAAAATGAAATGAAATCGTGACCACAGCTAGCATGTCATCTGCTTTCTGGACTCAGGAGGACTAAATGGGTACTGGAACTGAAGGACAAACCTCTAAAGATGGCCTCCCAGAATAAAAAGTGATACACTTGACACCGTTAAATATGGTAGAAGATTGTATGGTTGCATGTTCAGCTCCTGTAAATACATTAATGTACTTTGATCTCCAGGGTTGCCAGGCCAGCTTCCACTTTTGTTAAATCAGATGCTTTTTTTGATGAATCTGCAGTGGATGTGGTGGATTGTTGAGCATTACACTGAGCTAAAACTACTGAGACAAGCAATTGTGGACCATCTAAGCTGAAGAGTATTAACAATTAAGCTTTGGTGGCAGTATTTGATAAAAGAAAGATACATTACCCTAACTTTGCTGAAAGGACGGCTAATGTTGTAGAGTATTGGACGTGACTCTGAGGAGAGTATGAATGTGAACTCGGATTAAATGAGTAAAATGTGAAGGAAGTTAGTATTGAATTAAATATGAAAGTGGTTGAACTGTAGGTTTAGCCTGGAAGTTAGAGATCTGAATTTTTTGCACAGTAACAGAAATTTTACCAGCTATTTGATGAATGTATCTTTGCATATGAACATGTTTGATTAGAAACCAGTGGCCAACAGTGACCCAGAGCACAAGAGGGAACATAGAAATGTACTGAGGAATGCAGAATCGACTGGCCCGTATTAATATTGTGACAGCAAATACAGCTAAGCTATCAAGATAGTAGAAAGGCTTTCTAGCTCTAATACAAATTCCCAAATTGTTTTGGCACTGAACTCGGAATTGCACAGGCAGACGCATAGGATGACTCTGAACATGATAGGAACGCAAATAGCTGCTTTTGCTGAAACACGGAAATGCTATCCTCAGTACTAAATGGAAAAAACATGATTTGGGGAGACATCAGTAAAACAGCCAAGTGTTGTCAGGTGAGAAAATGAGGTCAAAGTAAAAGAAATGTACTTTCTTCTAATGTTTAAGGAGGCAGAACCAAAGCTGAGTTTCAAACTGCCAGAAAAAATCGAGGGAGATAAAATGATGCAGGAATCTGACTGAGACTGCAGCTAAATCAAAGAGGTAGGAATTAATGATCTACCCTGAGGTATAATACACATGGCATAGTTTAGGTGGCCCAGCAGAAGCAGCAAATCAAGCTTAGTGAGAGGTTTGGAATCAGGAGAACTGAAAAGGAAGAAAAAAAAGGATCAATTTATTGCACAGGGAGAAAAGTTTATAATAAATGGGAAGAAAGGTATAATGCAAAGTGAATATGTGGGATTAGCTAGATGTATTGTTTTCTTCTTGAGCAATATGACTGAACACTAATATAGCTTGTATATATGGAAAAAGTAGCAGGGCTTTACAGTAAGAGCTTTAATGTCTTATCAAAATATGGTTCTCAACCTAGAACTTGAGGTAAAACACTGCAGTTGTCCCCCCCCCCCCCCCCCCCCCCATGAAAATGATACTGGGGAGACCAAGTTAGACCAGCTGATACACTGTAGTTTCCTACCAACACACACAAACATCTAAACCAAAAGCTTTACCTGTCTAATTATCTGCCATGGCTAGTCTAAATGGTACTCCGAACCATGCAATTGATGTTACTCGATCCTCTTTGTCCTTAGTCTGCCATACATGTATGGCACTTGAGGAAAAAAAAGAGTTTAGGTTGAATGGGGAGGTAATCCATTCTCTTCACTGATGTACGTTAACGCTGTTAGAACGTACACCATATTCTATTTCGTCTACCTGACTTCATCTCAAGTGTTTTAAAGGATGGTCATAGTCAGTCAGGAAAACATCAAACAAGAAGCTTTAACTGAGATGAGAATATGACTGAAGGGAAAATGCAGGTTAAAATTGTTGATGCTTTTTACAAATTATAGGAACCGAATCATCTATTCCCTTTCTTCCTACCGCCAAATCAAACAATGTACAACCAAGAGAACTGTCCTTTTGAGATAGAAACAGCATGTGATCATTAATATATAGCTTATGTTTTCTATGCTGTATCAAGCCATGTATCCACTTTTTCCTGGGTCATAACCAGCCGCAAGCAGGAGACAGATAGCTTCCTAATGAAATGGAAGCATTATGATATCTGACTTTTATCACTATTATTGAGCCAGCAGACTTCCCTGCTCACTAGGTCTATTTCAGAGCCTACGAGATAAATCCTTTTGGGTAAAAAGTACTGGAGGAATTAAGTGGTATTAGAGACATACGTGTATATGCAGATCCCCATGTATTCTAAGGCTCTTCCTAACAATTTAAAAAACCCTTTTAAAAGATATACCCAGTGTACAAAAATGGTCTCCAGAAATCCCTTGTTGGGCAGTCTTTAATAGTACCTCTTGCAGCAATTCCTCTTCCAAGACAGGGACTGCAAGAAGTGTTAGAAACTTTGTTGCCTTTGACTTAAATGTGTTAGACTTTCCAGCAATATAAGAGCTAACACTCTTTCCCTAGTACAACACACATACAGTACTAGGCACTTCTGTTCGGAGAGATCTGAATATATTATCCTTAACGAAGAGAGAAAAGGTGAGAGTTTCAGCCCTTTTGCTCCTTTACACCAGATAAAAAGGAAAGAATAAATTAAAGCCACCCTCAGTATCCTGTATCCGGCTGACAGAGATTGCTGGAAGCACGGCAGAGGCCAGCTGTGAGGGTCCTGTATTCCCTGTGGCAGGGTATTGGCAGGGACAGGGCTTGGAGTGGCAAGGAAAGGAAAAAGGCACAAGTCTGGGGAGGATAACCTTGGGATGTTTATGAAGACTGCAGGACTTTCTTAATTACATCGTTGAGTTCTCCAGCGCCCCAAATTGGTGTGACCTAAAGCTCTAGGACACCTTTTCACTCTGGAGTAACTTTGATTTTTGTCTTTTTAATTACACTATTGGCATAATGGATAATCAATTAGAATCACATAAAATAGGGAGGAAACATCCAGGAATTTAAGTTACTTAGAGGAAAGAGAGATTTCATAAATATAACAATAAATGTGAAATTTAAAATATAGTATTATTTTTTTAATTCAGTAAGTGGAAACATAGCAAGGAGAAACAAATGTTGGAAATGTAATCCTGAAAGCTCTTGACTTGTTGAATGATATGTTATTGAATTGTGAAAACTTAAAAACTACAGAGAAAATAAAAAGTGAACAGAGAAAATTCAATTGAACCAGAGGAAACTGTTAAAATAGGAAAAATAGTTCTTTGGGGTATTTTTCTGGGACCTGACTACTTTCTCTGACCAGCCTATGTTTCTGCCTGTTCCCTCTTTCATTCCCTTTCTCTCTCCTAAATGTTGTGAGGAACGCGTCAGGGTCAACGGAGAATGCACTGTGATTGTACATTAATGGGTTATGAAACTTACTGAAGAGCTGGTGTACAGGCTGGGCTAGAGTAATTGCAATCATTATACATTGCTATTAACATATTTATTCATCTTGGTGGCAGGATTTACTTTGAGGGAAATGTTATCAGGTGTTCGATGGAGGAAGAAAGACGAGCATACTAGAGATTCCTGGAGACAGGTAATATGGTCGATCGATCTTACAACTGGAGCAGACTCTTCCATAGTGACAGACAGAGTGATCTTACGTGTCCGCTAGACAGAAGGAAGACCAGTGAGTCAAATCATGTCCAGCTTTCCCTCCCATGGCAATACTAATTTTCTCTCCTTCCCTAAGGATCTCTAATCCATCCCAGCTGCCTCTGCCTTTTAAATCCCTCTTCAAAATCCACTTTTTACTGCAATGCTTGAAGAAAACACTCATCTCACCTGACTTTGCCTTTTAACATATAAATCTGATAAGAATCTCAGGCCTATCTGTGTGACCTGTACTCTAAAGCGGATTATGTTATTGACAGCTCAAATTTGGTCTCCCCCAGGACCACTGCACAAGCAAACAGCCATTATACGTACGTAAATGTACATATGTATACGCCTGTGTTCATTCTGAAGTCCACCCTGGGAAGCAAAAATCATTTGGAAACTTCCAGTGTTTTATTACGAAAAATGAACCGGTTTGTTGAGTGGAATCAAATGCAGAGAAAGGTCAGGTGAACTGATGGTGCTGAAGTGATTGCTGTGGGGTGCAGTGGCCGAGGAAGAATATTGGCCAAAGTGAACAGCAAACTCAATTCTGGAGGCTTAGCATGGATGTATTTAAGCATGGGGTGCATATACTATCTGTAGACTCATATATCACACTGGAATGAGCAGGATGCAGACAGATATTTGAAATACAGATTTGATAACTACAGTAATGAAAGATGAGTAACCCTAAAATCCCCAAATATAAAAGGACATTTATCATGGCTGCAGCAGGAAGTGAACCACAAGAATGCAGATAGAATTATGCACAGTGATGAATTTCATATGGTAGGAAAACGTGGGAGCTTAGTACCCCGTCAGTGTGTGAAAACATACATTCCTTAAAGGTCCATTTCTTCTATGTACTCTACAGGTCTGCTGCCACTCCATTGTTTTACAGTCACAGCATGGCACAAACGGGAAGCTCGCGTGTTCCTGTTTCATTGAACTTTCTCCTTTGTCCACAGTCTGCAGCAGATTTGGCAGTGGTGGGTTTTAGCAGCCAAGATTCTCCAGACAAGAGAAGGAATGACGGGGGGAGCAACAAAAAGCTAATTCTGGAGCTGACTTTAACAAAGAGAAAGGCTAAAAAGCTCCAATCATTAAAGTAAAAATATTTAGAAGCGTTTCCAAAGGATACATTTAATTTCTGATTCAGAACAAGACTAATGTGCCGTTTAACCTACAAGTTTATATGACACTTAAATGATACGCAGTAGGAACTCTCTCCAAGAGATACAAAGCTCTAAAACTTGCAGTGTGAATTGAATGGTACATGAAGACATGCATATTTTTGAGGTAAACATATTATTGGTGTTCTCAGTACCTTGCTTTTAAAGACGCAAAATCAATACCTATTTTAGGCAACTATTTAGTCACTCATACTAGTGCTTTTACAATAATGCAGATATTTAAAGAATCATAAGATAACACCTGCAATTTGTCTAGAAGTACTAAAAGAAAATAATGTATTGTTAAACAAAATGATCGGTGTCTGAGGTCTTTGACAACTGTAAAAACAGCACCCTTTCACAGGCAGCACTATTAAATAATTTTTAATTTGCAGTAATAGTGGGGTTCAGGTTCTCTAACGATCCTGTGAAAACTTCCACAAAAATATTGAGAGAACATTTATTTTGTGGCAATACTAATCCTAGGTGACAGACAGTGTTCTCAAGGCTTTTTTTGTTGACAAAGACAACAATAATACTTCCTCATAAATAGCTGTATAATGACTACAATCTGCAAAATCCAAAGTCATTAAAAAAATCTACATTCAGAGAACACAGTCCTCGCTCTTTCTGAAAGACAGTTTCCTTATTATGACTTTTTCCATTTTGATTGAGCCAGATGCCAACAAATTTCTTTTGGGGTCTGTTCTTTAAAAACTGAGAGCAAATTATTAGCAGAAGCCAGCAGCAATATAACAACAGAGTGCAGTTTGCTGTAACAAACTTGAGAAATAATTACCAGACCCCTTATGCATCTTTACTTTCTCCATGGTTTTGCTACTGAAGAGCAGGATCATCATTTCCATGCAGATGCCAGGGCACACAGCTCCTTACTCGTAACAGGACTTGGTTCAGCACAGCTGTGATGGGGAGCGTGGATTCACATCATCTTAATATGCCAACCGGCAATCCCTGGGACTGCAGAAGACTGGCACAGCCTCTGAATTAATCTCGAATAGCATCATTTTGCCCTCAGGACATCAAATACTGCTGACCTCTCATAAGTCTGACCCACGTCTTGTGATCAGGGCCAAGAAATAAACATCAGTCTCAAATTAGCATTCTTCAGTGTCACAACCCCATTAGAACTGGCGTAAACAAAAGCAAGAAGCAATACTTTCCCCTTCCCACCTCCTGGCTTCCTCCTAGGATGGCTGTGGCCATAAAACAAAGATCATTAAAGAGGACTTTTATATTAATGATTGAGTGTATGTTACAGTAATCAGATAATGGCTATATCAGCTTTCATTAGAAGTCTCAAGAAACCCATCTTTGCTATGCATGATAAACTAATTTCTTCTAAATACTTTGACAGCATTGTTGATTAAAGCCTTAATGTTCCCTTTATATAAGGGCAATTGTTTTTTGGTCAGTTTATTGCTTTGTGTAACAGCAAACTTGAATATTAAGTGGGCTTGAGAGGTGTTAAGGAAAACTCTGCATACTGCATGATGTCTATCCTAAAGTATTTGTATAGCTTTTTTTATATATATACTTACATACAGTCTAGGTATGAAAGAAACAACCCTGTTACTTGATCTCAATTATCACCTAAAATGTCTTGGGCCATGAAGTACCAAGAGTAATAAAATAATAACATTAATTAACAATGTGCATTTCTGTCATCCTGCTTAGGGTAACACTTTGCAACGTGGAATCAAGCGGATCCAGCAGAGCAGGGATAACAGACAGAATTTCAAGACCAAAGGTATATGGGTCCTTGTTCAATTGCTTGATAATATCTCCTGGTCTGCCTACAGCATGTTTTAACAAGATCTCTGTACTCAGGGCCTTGTTTCTTCCATTCTGCAGACGCAGTGTAAAGCAGGTGTGCGTCTGCTCAAGGGGGCTAAAGTTACACCCAGAAAGGGTTGAAGCACTAGCTGAAACATAACCGTCATTCAGAGCACATAGTAAGGTGTGCAGGGAGTTGGCTGGCACGCCAGCAAGTGAGTGAGAGGTGAGAGGGCTTTCTCTGGGGGCTCATCTAGGCTGTGCAGCACTGGCTGCCATAATAACAACTCTCTTGCTGGCATGAGAGAGCAGCTTAAAATATTTGTGTGATGGCACATTTGGATGGGGCTGCACACGCGTGAGAAAGGATAGCTGTCTTGTTGAAACAAGAAAGTTTGCTCATGTCCCTTGTGGTGCCTTCTGTGTTTTGTTCTGCCCTGATTTTCCTGTTAAATCCTCGCAATACAGTTTATCTGTATTTCTTCCACTGCTCTTACCAGGTTTTTTTTTTGTTTGCTTTCCAATGTGTTCATTATTGTCCTTCCCAAGTCCAGTAGCTCACATCTCGTTGCCGTTCTTGGGATGTAATGTATTTTTCTGACCACCCATTGGCATCTGGAGTATCATTTCCCTTTCCCAACATCCTCTTTCTTGAATGTCTGGGGCCACAGCTGTAAGTAGGTGAATACTGAAAAGCATTCAGGGAACTGGGGTGACTGTCATAAACTGATGGAAACTGGTATTGTCTAAACCTCAGCAGTTACCCTTTCTGTGAGACGATAGCTGCTGCTGAACGTCCCCCCTTACAAAGGAGGTGCGTAGTTGCAGTCATCTAGATGACGGACACTGTGCTGTCAGCATCCAGCTACTTGTAGCATCTTTTAAACCACCTGATGTGTGGAGCAGCCATCTGGCCTCCGCACCCCTATTCATCTGTGGATACCTCTGAAATCAGAGAAAGAAACAAGTTCTGGGGACATTGATAGAGGATCAACAGTACTTCTCTGGTATCATCCGTCAGTCCTACACTGCGCAGCATGTGGAGTCCCATTTCTGTGCCTTCTGACAGTAAAGCCGAGGGCTGATTAACATGACCTCAGGGGACAGTAAGGGAAATGACCATCCACTGCCAGCTGGTGCTTATTGCAAGTCAGAATGATGGCCTGTAGAAGGATACGAGTGCTCCTGGCACTGAGACCATCTTTGAGTCATGATTGATTGTCATTCTTCCCAATGAAGCCTTAACCATAAATAATAGTATTGTGTGAAATCAAGTATTTGAAAAACATAAGATTATTCCAGATGAGCCTGAATCTTGAACACCGAAAATGTGACAACAGATGAGGGGAGCAAAGCATTTACAAAACTGGATAGTAAAATACATATGTGCCTTTTGTCAGAGTGTGAGAACTGAGATGATAACAGAATCTCTGGCTATTTCAACGAGAAGGGGACCAAAGCTATGCAGCATCACAACTACAGAGAAGAGACTTTTCTCTAGAGAAAAATCTCACTCAAATTCCCTTCCTATAGAAATCACCTGAAGCAGATACTGGTTTTTCTTTTGTTGTTTTATGAGGTAGTAAAAAAGTTGGGTTTACTTACTACTTTGGTTTCAGATGCTTTTCCAGTCCAACAGAGCCTGGAATAGCTTGATGTGGCTATCCTGGGCATCCCAGGGCCAAAGTCAGGGCTCAGTCAATAGTGGCATGAGCTTGATTTTTCATTGGTATAAGTTACCAGAGGTGCTTGATCACAGTGCTATGCACATGATGTGAAATGAAAATCTGGCTCAAGGTGACTGTCATTCATCTGAAGCTGATGTTAAATTGACAAAACTCTGCTTTCTAATGAAATCCTTACTCTCCCTGATTCATTAAATGTGAAAATGGAACTCCCTCATCATAAACTTAAGTACAGAGGTAAAGCAAATCTGTCAGTGCCAAGACGAGTACCAAAACTCAGAAAGCAGCCAAGCCAAGGAGGTAGAAACCTCCAGAATCTTTGCAAAGGTCACAAACTGAGGTGCTCAAAAGCTAGGAGATGCCTGAGTTGAGTTTATCCATGCAAGCCTTACTTTACCAGCTTGATACATACACCTGATCAGGCTCTTAATTGCCTCATCGCATACTTGTCTTCCTGCAGGATTGTTTCCTCATTTAGTCTGTGGTGCCTTTTCAGCACCAGTCTTTTCTTCCTTCACAAAGTTGCCCCAACTCCACACATCTGTATTCCAGAATTTCTACAGGTTCTCTCTCTGGTACCTGTGTACTTCTCAAACGTCAACTAGTCTGTCTCCACACTCTGGAAGTGGGGTCATCCTTGTTTTGATAACTTGATAAAAGAGATCACTAAATTTGAATGCTCTGTGGCAGATGCTTACCTTTTGCTATTGTCAGATCACTTAGCATTTCCAGTTGCAGGGAATGTGTTTACAGAGGGAATCATTCTCAAAGGTCAGCCAAAAAGAGACACTTCAGAGAATTTTTCCCTGCTCCGCTTCTAACAATTCTCTTATGTATGAACTAAGATTTTTTTCTTATAGCTTAGAAATTTGTGCAATTTGGCCGAATGAGGTATGTTCATGATGACCAAATTTCAAACTTTTGCTTCTAAGTCCAAAGGCATTAGAGCTCCCTAGAAAAGTAGTTCTTAAATAGTTTTTCTTTTAGCACAGAAAATGTGTTTGTTACGAATGAAGTCTGGAAACCAGCTGAACAGTTTTAGAGATGGCATATATCTCAAACAGGGAACTTTTAGTCCAAAGAGGTGAAACTTGACAAATCAAGAAGTATCTGAAAATAGGGCCTGAAAGAAAAAAACCCAAACTGTCAGGCATCCTGAACTAGCAGCAGTGATACTAACCTTTCTTACAGTTTTTTGGGGCGACATGCAAGCCCCAAAAGAACAAATACACTTTCTGAGTAGGTGCCCCAGAGGAGTGTTTGTGCCGTGCTGTTTGACAAAAACAGAATACAACCCCCTTAGTACTGAGGAGCCCTAAAGCTGATTAGGTGAACAAGCCCACGCTTGCTGCGTACTGGCCAGGGAGTGCTTATTCTAAACCCCCTTGTTAGCTGCTGGCATGACATTTCTGGCATGTCATTTAGATTCAGACAGCATTCACATAGGGTAAAAGCCACTCCAGCCCCCCTCCAATAAAGGGCAGGTTTTTAAGAACCAGAAAGAAATGAAACTGTGGCAGCAACGCGTGGGCCATCATTCATGGAGGAGAGACATCTGGAGATACTGAGGTGGTCTAAAAAAACCCAGGTGTTTTTAGTAGCCAGCTCTTTGGACTCAGGTTTTGGAGCTCTCAGTCTGTGTGCCGTGAGAATCCCAACATCGAGGGTATGAGGATCGCTGTGGGTTTTCTTTTTCCTGGGCACTGCTGTTTCTCAACTGGCAGCGTCCCATCGAACGCAGCACTGCGTCATTGACTTGCATCAGTGACGGATCGAGCCCTCTGGGAGTCAGCATAATTGGAGATCAGCAACCTGGACTCCTGCCTAGGAAGCAGCAGGAAAGTGGCTGTACTTGAAGCAGAATCAAACCAGATTCAAAATAATGGGAATATTTAAGCTGTGACAACTTAAAAAAAAAATCACTCTGCTACATTATTTTAGTAAATATTTGTAGGTGTCTGTAATAGGGGGGTAATCACTGCATTTCCTTTCAAACAAGCAAGGAGAGCAGTTTTCAGTAATACTGGATGATAAGCAAGGCATTCTAATGGATGGTTTTAACCTTATTTTTGCTGGCAGATTATGCATTACAGCAGTTCTCAGGTGTCTTTTCTCACAGCACACAAAAACTAGTCATGCCTGGTCTTTTCCTGTACTGATGCAAGAACTCCACAGTAGCTGGCAAGCAGCGAGGCATCCCTCTTTGGCAGGGAGCTGGGAAGGGCTGCATGTGTGGAAAGCAGCGGGGGCAGGCATGAGGGAGGTGTTCAGGAGGTACCTGGCCACAGCCATCAAAAGGAGGAATGGTACATACGTGCCAGTGGCGAGGTGGGCATCTACAGAGGAAGGTAGAAGGAAGGTGCCTAGCACTGCTGGAAGTCGCAGATGAACCGCAGCTCAGAGGGGCTGGGCTCGGTATCAAGGCAGTGCGAACAGACAGCTTGGGGGTTAGATTGGAGCCCAGGTCCCAGAGAGTCCATGGAATAATTTGTAGCTCAGAGGATGTTAGAGAGTTATCAGGGATTCATGGCAACGGGGTGCAGGTGTGGCGTTATTGTTGTGGACGGTCTACAAGATACTTCCATACATTTCCACCTGTTTCTTGCACCAATGAAATAAAGCAGAAATTGGTTTGGGAACTTTGAGAAAGCTCGTGCATCTCTTCTTTACCTCCTGTTTACCTCCTGTCCCAGGAGGGGAGAACCGTACATTCAGAGTGCCTACAAGACTGGTGCTAGAAGAAAGGCTGTGGCAGACACATGTCTTGAGGGTGGAAAAACAGCTGAGCCACCATTTCCATTTTTGTCAAGGGGTGAGGCACAGAGCTGGGGGCAGGTAAAGGAATGCAGTCCTGAATGAAAACCCACCACTTCCAGCGCAAGGCGGAAGATGTCCCAATGAGAAAGCAAGGGGAGCAGAGGCAGGTGCTTTTCCAGCCCCCATCCGCAGCCTTTCTGTAGCAGAGCCTCATGCCCCAAGGTCAGCCTGCTCAGGACACGTGCCAGGAGCACCCAGGGGAGAGCCAGAGTCGCAGCACGTGCGGCCAGGGACATTTTAGACCCCCTGGCCTCAGTGGACGGGAACCCAAACACAGCAGCCGGGCGAGAGTCCAGCCCCGACGGTGGATCTGTGGGCTTTAGGAGCTCTAGGAAACCAGCACACAAAAGGAAAGAGTAAGAATACTAGAAAAAAAGACCCAGCTAGTAGTCTGTGATGAACTGCTGCATTCCCCAAGCGCTTGCCTCACCTTCTTTTTCTAATTCTAGTGCAATGCTTATAATACTGATGGATCAGGGTAGGTTGACAGCGGCCAGTTTGCAGATATGCACTACAGCCAGTCACAGCATGAACAAGAACAGAAAATGAATTTCAGTTTGTTTCCTTTATTTGCAACTTTGTTTCAGAACAACTCTAATATTTCAAAAGGCAGAGCAGCCCCCGTGTTCACAATGTTGCAACATACTGCTGTTGCTGCATTCCTGCTACAAATGAAATAAGAACGGTTTCTGGACGAAATACAGAGCCTGTGATTTTTAAACTTTCCTTCCCATCAAAGCACGGATTATAGTAAAAAGGACAATCTGGAATTGCTTTCTTAAGATGCATCATGAGAAAGTTGTAGCTGGAAGGTTGGCTACCTCACCGATAAACACCTGTATATTTTCCACTCTTCCAGTCCTTCTCGGCTCCCAGGCTCAGGGCAGGCTGCAGGGTAAATCTGAAGACAAAAAAACCTCTGCTGAGCAAAAGGTTTCAGAGAAAACCCATCTGAATTGGATTCCACACTTCTTCCCCAATACCAGAAAAGTGTACAAGTTTTCCAGGCTGGAGCAGAAAGGTTATATATAGCACTGCAATTTAATTCACAAGACAATTAAAAAATACATGAAACAGTCTTCCTTATGCATGAGAAAAGATTATCAGAGTTTTCCCCTTTTCCTCTTTTAGGTTATTAAAAATGTAACTCCTTCAAGAGTAATAAATTAACTCGGAAAGAATTGCTTAAGTGAGACCCGGGTTGTGATTAAAGGAAGTTTGGAGTTCACGAGAAGTCTGTGTTTGAAAAACGTCCTCAGTGTTTGGAGTATTGCGTATGGCTTTTGACAACTAATTTGGGAGAAAAGTGGTAGGGAATGAACCTCAACAGGAAAAGCGCTTGTTTTTTGTCACTTTGTGACATTAGCGAAACATTGTTTCTCCTCATTTGTATTTTTCCCCATAAGTTCATATTAAAATGTATCAAAACAGAAAAGACTTTGAAAAAGGCAGCAGAACTGTCATAAGGGATGATGCTAGCTAGTCGGGAGGTTATGCTTTATTATGTAAATACATGTTTGGGGGTATTTTAAAATGCACATCATGTGGTTAGAGGCGGATTATTAGTTTGATAAACTGTACTGGTACCGAATAAAGCGTACCCATCCATAACGTAAATGCCAGCGGTGTGACTTCTTGGACATCTGCAAGCTACCCGATCGACCATAAGTGTCCCTTTTCTGTACCAGTCCGTCTCACTTGTTGGAGTATTAACCACGAGGCTGCTGGTCCTCACCAAATCCCACTGCCGAAATCCACCTCTTCTTACTGCTCCTGGGAAAAAGTTCCTGCGGCACTTTCCCGCGGGTAATTCCCTAGCGTTGAGCACCCCAAGCTTGAATTCAGATCGGAGCGGAAGGAAATAAAACTTCAGTCTGTGGATAAAGCCTTCATTTACTTACATATAAAGCCAATGAAATGGTACGACTTTGCCTTCTTTTTCTGTAATTTACAAATGGCTAAAATGATTTCCCTGGCAGAGACATCCATTTCTTAACCGCTTAGTGCCCGTGCTGGCTGCACCAGGCTGCAGCCAGCGCTCGCTCTGGAGGTACCAAGAGGACCTGGATGAAAAACTTGCGACGCATAATTTATGCAGCGACTATAGGCCCTTTTTTGTGCTTGCAAGAACTCCGGGGAAGGCAGGTGGGTTTGGCTGGTTTTTTGTTTTGTTTTTTTTTTTAAACTTAGTTGTTGAAATTCTTTAAGGAACTGCTCTGTGTTTGCATGCAGTATCCGTATGTCAGTGGCTTGCGGAGATAGCAGTGGATTGCGAGTAGGAGGAGAGAGAGAGGCGTTCTGAGCGTTGGCAGCCCAGGTGCGGGGTGCGCGGGGCCTGCACGGACGGGTGCCACGCACCTCCCGCTCTCCGGCACAAGCGTCCTCGCAGGCGGAACGGCAAAGGTTGGGAAAGCGCTTCCAGCGATTGCCGAGACGCTTGCCTAACGTCCGCGATTCAGCTGGCCATTTCCCCTAAATGTGCCTGAAATCCGCAGCACCTCACGCGCCTGCAAAAATAATGGGGGTGTGGGGGGGTGCGTGTAGTCTTTGGGGACGCACAAACGCGCTCCAAACGCGAAATGTTGCGCGGCCGTGCGCTAACTTGCGCTCTGGCCTCCTGCTCCAGCCTGCCGCCGGGTAACGCCGCTGCCGGGCTGGGGCGAGGGGGGGGGCTCCCGCCAACTTCCCGGGGCACAAACTTTCCCGGCAGTTCCCCCCCTGCCCGCCCGCGGGGAGGGTGAAAGGGCGAAGCGGGCGGCGCGGCGGGGCGCGCCCTCGCCTCCTCTCCCCTCCCCTCTGCGGCGCGGCGCGGCCCCGCCCCCGCCGGCAGCCCCGCACCGGGCGGCCGCCGGCCGCAGCCCCGCCGGCGCGCGGGCAGAGCGCGGAAGGGGGGGGGAGGGGGAGGCGGGGGCGGCGGCGGCGGCGGCGGGGGGGCGGCGGCGGCGGCGGCCCCCAGCGTTGCGCTGCGCTGCGCCCCGGCGCGGCCCGTGCGCGCCTCTCGGCGGCGGAACCGGCGGCGGGTGTCCGCATCCCCGCGTACTCCCTCACCTCGGCGGCGATCGCCCCGCCGCCGCCGCCTCCCGCCGCCAGCCCCCGCCCTCCCCTCCCCCGCACCGCCACACACACACGCGCACACGCACACACACACACACACACACACACACACACACACAGAGACACACGCGCGCACTCCCGGCGCTGTGTGCGAGGGCGGGCGCCGGGAGACGGGCGGCGAGCAGCGCGGCGGCAGAGGAGACCACCGCGCACACGCACACGCGCGCACACACACACACACACACACACACTCCCTCTGTGCCTGCTCCTTCCTCGCCCCCCGCCGCCTCCCTGCTCTTCCCCCCCCTCCTCCTCCTCCTCCTCCTCCTCCTCCTTTCTCTGCAACGAGCGAGAGAGGGAGAGGGGGGAAAAAAGCCACTTACAGGTATTTGTTTAGTGGATCGGCGGCTTCATTTATCCCCCCCGCCCCCCCCACCCTCCCCACCGCCCCTCGCAGTTTGTTTACAAGTATCAAAGTTGTAATTGAGGAGCTGCCAAGGCACATCTGGATATTTTCCTTCTTCTTCTTCTTCTTCTTTGTGTTAGGGACTGATGTGCAACTAATTAAAGGCAGACAGGCTGGTAGCGTCTGCACGCTCAAGCCCCCCCAAATAAAGAGCCTGGTAAGTGACCGGTTTGCTTTTTTCCCCCTTCTCTTCCCCCCCCCCTTATCCGTCGTGGATTGTTGTTTGGGTTTGTTTGCGGTTTTTTTTGGGGGGGGGGGGTTCTTTTTTTTTAATTTTGTGGTTTTGTCGGGGCTTTTTTTTTTTTTTTTTTTTTTTGTTCTTGTCCTCTGGGATCGTAAAAGTAGATTAATGCTAGACGTGGGCAATAAAAGGCGCCGCTATATTAATTTATTAATTAATCTGCACCCGCCCCTCCTCCTGAATGTTAAATATGACCTTTGATCTCTCTGTCTTTGGCAGAGCAGACATGCAATATTGAACATGTACGGTCACATTCAGCTTAAGCAGGGACAGAATCGCGAAGCCCGGCCAGCAATTGCTCTTTATTTATTTCATTCGTGGAAATGAGGGCGATAGTTAAGGGGGGGTGGGGGGGCGGGTTGGGAGAAATCAATAACTGCGTCTCGGGTACCCTTTTCATGCTCCGGAGATGCATCGATTAAACAATAATGACCCGGTTGGTGGGCACCATCATTTTCTCGCTCCTGGTGGCAATAAACCCCGAGAGGGGGCTGCGGGGAGAGAAAAGGTAGCCAGCGAGGGAAGCTTTTGTGGAGAGAAGCCACTTCAACGCTGGGGGGAATAGGGCAAGAAAATGCGTATGTTACTTGACTTCTGGCATAAAAGGCTGAACGCTAACGTTTTATTCCTTACCAGATGCGTGGCTTTCCTACACATGGCTGGCAAAACTAGTTTTATTGAGTAGTTGTTATCGAGGACATGCGGCTAGGTTTTCCTTTCTGGAAACGGGAGAGGGTTTGGTGGTTTTGGTTGGGGGTTTTTTTTGGCTGTTTTTTTTCTTTTTTGCTATATGCGAATCCTTTGCATCCCTCCACAAGACGACGCTTAGCCTAGAGCTTTCCGGGGCAGCCTTTGTATTGCCACCAGACCTCTGAAGGCAGCGAGAGCCTGGGTTTTTCCCTGACGTGGAAACACAGAGGTGGCTCCTGCGGGCTGGGGGTCTTTTTTTTTCCGATGGAAAGACGCCCGCCGGTCCCTACTGCAGCCGAGGGAGAGGTTTCTTCTGTAGATTTACGCTCCCTTCATCCGGATTTGTTTACATAAAGCCCGTTTTTTAGTGCACGACGTCGGGAGAAGACGAAGTTTTTGCACTCGGTAGGTTGGGCTGCAAACGGTTCATTAATCTAATTATGATCGTAATTGCCGTAATTGATAACCATTTTGAACTAAACATACCGGAGTCTGGAAACTAGACGTAGCCCCACGAGTGTCTCCCAAGTGAACGTTTCTGATCGATAGCCCTACATCAGAAAAGATGCTGGAAATATCTAAACTATTCAGGTAGAGCATCTGGAAAACAAAGAGCCAGTGTTCATAAACTGAGGGCTTTTTAAGTTATGTTTATGTTTTGCTTTAGTTCGCGCAGGCTGCCATAACGTACCTTCCTCATTGCCATAAAGTAAAATACCCCCCTTCACCTCCCCGGGGGGGTGGAGGGGGGGAGCGGTGGGAAATAAAACGAGCCCCGCGTCCTTACCCCCCTCCTAAACTTTCCTAACCCTGAAGCAGAAAGCCATCTTTCCCCGCCGAGGGCTAGCTCAGCAGGTACAGCGACGTGCCCTCCCGGGCTGGCCCTCCCGCGAAGCCCCCCTGCCCCGCGGCGCCCCAGGAGGGGCTGTCCCCGTGCCGGGGGGTGTGTGTCCGTGTGTGTCCGTGTGCGTGTGCGTGTGTGTCCCCGTGTGTCGTCCCCCCCCCAGCCCTCCCTGCTCAGCCCCCGGCGGCGGTGGCGGGGAATCCTCCCGAGAGGTTGGGATAAATACTCCGTCTTTAGTACAGCTGCAGGCGCCGGGATCACAAGCTGTGAAATTGCCTGCCTTAACTATTTTTTTTTTTTTAAATTTTTTTCTTAACCTAGCCCCGTCTTCCCCCGTGGCCCGCAGGCAGCCCCCCCCTCCCCAACCCGCGGCGGGGAGGGCCGGGGGGGCCGGTGCCGCCGCCACCAGCGCCCGGCGGAGCCAGCTGTGCCGGCAGGCAGCTAATGACCGCCGGGCGCAGAAGGACACCGTGGCAGCTGGCGGCTCCCTCCCCCCGCCTCCTTATTTTTTTTTTTTATCCGCCCCCCCCCCCCTTTTTCCCCTGCCGCTTCATTTTCCCCGGTGGAGATGGTAGGTGGGCAGCTCCCGGTCCCCGTGCCGTGTCCCCTGTCCCTGTCGTCCCCCCGCCTCCCCTCCCGCGGCGCCGCCGGCTTGTCCCGGGACCGGGCTTGCTCCGCCCGGGCCGCCCCCTCAAAGCCCTCTGCCCGCGGGCACGGCGGCGTGTGCCCCCCACCCGTGTCGTGTGGTGTCGTCTCGTGTGTCCTGTGTCCGTCTCCGTGTCGTTCCCCCCCCCCGCCCCGGGGTGGCCGTTGGCGGCCGTTAGCGCCCCCCGCGCGCGCGCGCACCCCCTCCGAAACGACTTTCTGTGTTTCAGCTGCCGCAGCTCCCGTGAGGATGCAGGAGGAGCGGCTGCCCGGCCAGGCACCCACCGCGGGAATGCGCCCGGAGGAGGAGGAGGAGGAGGAGGATTAAACGACCCCCCCCCCCCCCCCGCCCCGTCCCTCTCCCTCTCCCCGTCCCTCCCCCCCGCCCCCCGCTCCCCTCGACCCGGCCACCATGAACACCAACGTGTGCGTGGAGAGCGGCCCCAACCCCGAGGCGCCGGGGCTGCCCAAGGACAGCCACCTGCCCGAGGGGGCCCTCAACAGCCTTGTGGATTACAACTCGGAGATGGAGAGGTACCGCTCCTTCGCCACCTTCTACAAGACCAACGGCGGCGCCTTCCCCCAGGCGGCCAAGATCGCCCGCATCACCACCCCCATCTTCCCCAGCGCCGCCGCCGCCGCCGCCGCCCGCATCGGCATGTCCCCCTGGAACTGCGACACCGCCACGGCCGCCGCCGCCACCGCCATGCTCTGGGGCAGCGGCGGCGGCGGCGGCGGCGGCGGCGCGGCGGGCGGCGCGAGGAAGCCCTCCTCCGCCGCCGCCGCCGCCGCCGCCTCCGCCTCCGCGGCCGCCGCCGCCGCCGCCTCCTCGCTGCACGCCGGCAGGGGCGGCATGCACCACCGGAGCGACTCGCAGCGGCTGGGCAAGCCCGGCTGCCCGCCGGCCGAGCAGCCCGCCCTGCCCATGGCGAACGGCAACTTCCTCTCCACCCTCTCCCCCGAGCACTGCCGGCCGCTGGCCGGCGAGTGCATGAACAAGCTCAAGTGCGGCGCCGCCGAAGCCGAGATCATGAACCTCCCCGAGCGCGTCGGCACCTTCTCGGCCATCCCGGCGCTGGGCGGCCTCTCCCTGCCCCCCGGGGTCATCGTCATGACGGCCCTGCACTCCCCCGCCGCGGCCTCGGCCGCCGTCACAGACAGCGCCTTCCAGATCGCCAACCTGGCGGACTGCCCGCAGAGCCACGCCTCGGCCTCGCCCGCCTCCGCCCTGGGCGCCGCCGCCGGCGCGGGGGGCGGCGGAGGCGGCGGCGGGCGGCGGCGGCGGAGGGGGGGCCGGCGGCGGCGGCGGCGGGGCCGGGGCCGGGGCGGGCAACCCCGCCAAGAAGAAGCGGAAACGCTGCGGGGTGTGCGTGCCCTGCAAGCGGCTCATCAACTGTGGAGTCTGCAGCAGTTGCAGGAACCGCAAAACGGGACACCAGATCTGCAAATTTAGGAAATGTGAAGAGCTTAAGAAAAAACCGGGCACTTCGCTAGAGGTCAGAGGAGATGATTTCTTTTTCCCCAGCCTCCCGCCGTCCCTCCTCAACCCCCTACCCCCCCCCCTCCAGTGCTTCTTGTCTAGCTTCAAGATGCAGCATCCCTTTTCCGAGGCCTCCTTCAGGCTCTGAGGGTGCCCCCCGCCGCGGGCGCGGCCCCCCGCGGCGCTGCCCCGCCGCCCGCCCCCTCTCCGCCCCGCCGGGAAGAGAAACGCCGCCCCCCGCGGCGCCCCGCCGAGCTGGGCGACGGCCGCGGCCGCCGGCCCCGCCAGCCGGCCCCGCCGGGGAGGGACGGAGAGCCGCCCCCGCGGGAGACCACCCCCCCCCCCCCCCCGCCGCGGGCCGCAGCGCCCAGCCTTCCAGAGCCGGAGGCCGGCCGGGGGGCGCCGGCCCCCTCCCCGCCAGCCCGTGGCCGTTACGAGACGCTGCTCGCCTGGTTTACCTGCCGTGCTATTTCTCTGTCAGACTGCTGGCTGTCCCTGGTTTCTTTTTCATCTTCTTTTTCTTTTTTTTCTTTTTTTTTAACGGCGGTCGTGACGATTCGGGGCGGTTTGTAGGGACGGGGAGGTGGGAAAGGGAAAGTTTTAGCTGAACGCCTAGCTCCCGCCGTCGGAAGTTCAGGGGAAAGTAATGGCGAGTTCATCTCCAGGTTGGCTGGTAGCAGTTTGTCCAGGACAGCCGACTGGCTGTAGAGCCCGCCGGTGGTCGGTGAAACGTGCCCAAGTAATCTCTTTGGCAATATCTTTTACGAAATAACCCGCTCGTGGTGTATAAAACACAATGGAAAAATAGCAGAGGTATGGCTGAACTGATTTCTGACCGAACTCTACAATCGGTTGTTCTTACGACGCGTCCTCGGAACTGACGACGTATTGCATTTCCCAAAGCTGTAACGACAGGTTTTCAGGTTTGCTAGACGTACGAGAGACAGGCGGATCAGATCCCGTGTGGCAGACACTTCGGTCAGTGTTATCGGGGACGACAGACAGACAGACGGTGGGAACCAAAACACACAACCGGGAGGAAAACGGCAAATTGGTCGATAGCGTTAAGCGAGGGAAACAAGCCAGAGGAAAGACTAGTGATCATACTTAATCCTCAGTCATTATTAAAATTACAGTGTTGCCAGTTAGGCGCACATATCGGATGCGTCTGAAGGTGTTGGGGACGATGGATTTAGTGCAGAGGAGTAGCGTATGCCGGGTGACATCAGGATTTGTAGTCACAGAAATTAGCAACTAAGTGAGAAATTGCAACTTCTCTCTTTCTGCGTGCGTGCGTGCCTGTGTGCGCGTGTGTGCAGAGCGGTTTATTCCCTTACTCGTTGCTTGCAGGAGTTCTCTCCCAGAAGAGGTGGGATGAGGGATTCCAGGGAAAAGGCTGCACCAAAAGCCCGTTCATTTGGTCTGCGTTAAATAAATGGAGATAATGGCATTGGTATTGATACTGCCATGGGACAAAAGCAACATTTCGGGGTTTAACTGACATCTGGCTGATACCATTAACTCTTTCCTGACCAGCCTCATCAAACCAACTAATTAATTCCTCCCTGCAAGAGTCAACTGTCCTTGCTGAAAGTTTGATTTGTAGCTCTGCATCCTCTTAGCTCTTTTTCGTGAATGTATGGTGACCCAGCATCACTAACGCAAAAACCAGGATGGACTTGCTAGGTGCCAGAAACTAGATTGGGTTTTCAACTCTTGTTTTGCTCAATAACATGCCTTTGTTCGTTTTGTTGCAAGTTCACAAAGAAGATACTTAATGCCCTGGTCTGTTAATGATGGATTATAATGCTGAGTACAGCCGAAAAGAGGCTTCTCTGAACCAGAGACGTGGAGAGTCCCCCCCCCGTGCCACCCAGCTCCAGGGGTGCCTTTGTGTGCCAGGTTCCCTCATTAGGCTTGCAAACCAGGATGCTGCTGGGATTTAATGTTTGTGATAAATGATAGGTTCTGATGGCTTATCGATTCATGCAGAAAGTGAGCTATCTCTGGAAGAAACGAATTTGTACGTTATCAGATCTTCCTATGGGTGTGTGTGCATCTCTGAGCACGTTTCCAGAACTTCCTTGCTCCTGACAGAGGTGTTCAACAGCCTTAAAAACTGCTCAGGCGTGTTATGAGAATGCCGCCCGTTAAAATTGTTTAACCACTGTGACTAGTAAAAACCGTGGTTTTATTAGCCACTTGTGTACTCTCATAACCACCTGCCTTCACTTCTTTTCTTCATTTTGTCTCTCCCCCAACTTGCTCGCTCTCTCCTGTTTGTGCTCTGTCAGATACATAAACACAAAAGCTCCTCTGCTGCTGTACCGTGACTCGAAGGAAACGGGTTTCTCTTCCCAGCTGTGGAGATGTCAGTGAGGCATCACTTCTCTGCAGGTCGTGGCCCATCACAAAGTTTTGTCACGGGATGTGGCTCATTTCTTTACAGAAATGTGGTTTGTCAGTAGGGGAGGAAGAGTGCCCAACCTGAGTAACCTTCTTACATGGTTGTTTTTCTTATGCCTTCTTCCTTTTCTTCTTCTTTTCTTTTCAATTTAAATTAACTAATAAAGAGTGACGGCAGGGCTGCCTAGAGCACATGTGCAGCAGCAGCGTGCTGGCTGTATGGCCACCAGCTGGAAGGGTGTTGGAGAGTGACAGGGCCTACATGAGGGCACTGCAGCGGCAGGAGCAGCGGTGGCTGCGGTGGCTGCAGGTGGGCGAGGGCAGCCTCCCTGCGGAGCGAGATTCTGGGGCTCGTTTGGGCTGCGCTCTCGGGGAAGCAACAGCTCTGCGTGGGTGATCCCCCGTCACCTCTGTAGGCATGGTCTCAAGGAAACGCGGCAAGGATGGAGGGGCTCTCATTCCACTACACGCTTGTAAGATTTGTGAAAATGGTGCTCGACAGTGGCTGCAAGTTGCGGAGATGATTCAAGGCAGGAGGCGGAACTGTGTTTAAAAACGGAATAAACGAAAAATGAGAATAATAACAATAAACAGTAAGCTGGCTGATCCCACGGAAACCATTTCTCTCTTTTGCCTTTAAATCTCTTCTTCTGCTGGTGCAATGAAGGCATAGGATATAACTCTCAAGGTTAGTACACGGAGTTGAAGACAGATTCACATGAATGCTTTCCAGTCCCTGACCCTTGCATTTTTAATGGAATGCTTCCCTCCCAGCATTTTTTTTTTAAAGGCTTGAATTATTTTTTTCCTATTTTTTCTTGTACTATTTCCACCTTAAAAGTGTCCCAATGCTCTAGTATTTTTCATAGAATGTTATTATTACTAGGAAATTTTATGTACGGTAATAATAAATCTATAAAAATAAGATTGACGTCACGTTGCACGCTGCCTACTTGTGTATGTATATTCTATGTTCATTCAGATTTACAGTCGGTTTAAAGAGACATAATCTTTATTTACCCATAGAGACTACTTATTTTCCTCTGATTGGTATATGCGTCTATAACTTCTGCTGCATGTTATGAAGATTAGGAGCCTCACGTTACTTTACATCCCCCTCTCTTTGAAGGAAACCATCCCGATTCAGCGTATGAATCTCAGTTGCCCCGCTCCTTGCTTTCATTAGTGTGGCAGCAAAGTCAGGCAGAGGGGCTGACTCGCATTGGCAGGGTCTGAAGGGTTCGGCCCAAATGTGAAATATCTGCTGTTTGGGCATGCTGTCATCATAGCCAGTGCCACTCGCTTCATTTGTAACAGCCGCGCTAATTGATACGTGTGCTATTAAAGTAAACGTTTGCATACCGACCTGAAATAGTAAATACCAGCATCCAAATCCGAGGCACCTCGCTGAGTCGCAATTCAAGCCAGCGGGAGTTTGAGATGGCCTTCGCCGGGGATAGGGTTGTGATGATTGATTTCAGCAGGAACGGCATCTGATCCTGAAAATCTTAACACCATATGGCATTGCCACGGGGGAGAGAGGCTGCGCTGGCAACCTCCGAACTTGCACTTCGTGTTGTGGTAGTGCGTGAGCACTGTTAAGGGAAGACTGCTGAGCTCTGTGGATAGGGGTCAATTAGTATGGGCCTCAGAGGAAGCAATTTCCCTGCCGTCTATCTAGCTTTAAATTACATGCATAAGTTAAGCGACGGCACGATGGAATTGAGTAGCGTGAGGGAGAACTGAAAAGCTTGATAAGGAGCAGGCAGCTAACACCATGCAAGTGGCTAACTGGAAGGTGGAAAGACCACCTTGTAGCCTGCGTTGCTGTTCTCCGCTGCAGTGTTGCTGTATGGCAGTGTTTCTCACCTCCCTGCTGCTGCCTCGTAGCCCTCCATCTGGCCGAGGTTCCCCACGTGTTAAACACTGTGCAAGCGGGCAAAAAAGCAGTTCCTGTCCCCGGGCGTTTACAGCTGGAGCAAGAACCGCAGCCTGTCCCAAGTGCAATTCATGTTGCCTATTGGCTGTAAAGCCCTGATCGGCCCTGAATGCCGGTTTTCTCCTCTCTCTTCCTCGTGCGTGCCCGTTGCGCTCTGCCAGGGTGCTCTTATTTTCCCCTTCACCCTGAGGGTGCCTGGTGCTGGAACTGCCTGCTGGCACCCCAAGAGAGCCCTTGCCGGGTGACTGCGGTGGTCTCGCTCGGGGCTCCCAACACGGCGCACGGTCCCTCCCGCGGTGATGGTATTGGCAGGGAGCGAGGGAGGCAAGAGGCAGGACGAGATTTGACCTTTGTTGACCATTTTGCAATGGGTCTTGTCACTTTCATCCGGATTGTAAGTGTCTGGGGTAAACATACATTCCGCGACAAGTTTTCCTTTTGACCTCTGGAGGTTCTTGGGGAAAACACAAGGCCTCCTGCTGCCACCTCCGGCAGAGACCAGAGCAGCCGCAGGCGTCTTTCCTCACCGGCGCACGATCTCTGCCGCTTGGGAGTCTCATTGAAGCTATTTGACCTTCTGTGTTAGGATCACGTCTTGCAAGGCGGGAATGCATTGCGGTTGGTGGCAGACATGGGCTTGAGGAGGGCCTTGAGAGCCCAGCGGAGTTGAGCTTTTGGTCTCCTTACAGTTCTGGCAAATTACTGAGCGCAAGGGATAGCCTCTGAAATTGAGTTGGATGTCATCTGTTTTACTGTTTCGTATGTTGTTTTTTCCTTTTCCTCATGTGATACTTACTTACAAAGCAAAGGAAGTGCCCAAACCCCATGATGTTAGCATTCAGTTTAGAATATATGTGATATAAACTGCTGTTTGATACAGCGTAATTTGTTAAAGGGGGGCAAAAGCGAAGTTTCTCCTGCCTAAGGAAACCTCTGAGTGGTGGGATTTGGTACTGAACTGAACAGAATTTCAAGGAATTCAGCAAACTTGTAGGCCAGTCAAGGGCTTAACAGCCTCTTTCATAGAAACACTGCTTTCTACTTGCATTGGAAGTTGCTTGCTTTAAATCGTTGAACTACGATTGTTTGCCAGTGAAATTGTCCGTATGGTAAAAGAGGTTAACTGGTTGTGGTGGTTCCGCATTTTGATTGCACTGAATAGTTCCTTGCACATTTTTCTAAGTACTAATACAGGTTATACAGTTGGGGTGTCAGGATTCTGCGCCAGGCTTTGGATTTTAGTGTCGTGACTGATCGGTTAGTCTAATTTTTTAAGCTGACATAATGAAATCTCTGCGTATTGTTTAGGCTGGACAAGTTGCATGTGTTGTGAGAAAGATGATGAATGAAGCCAGTTTTTTTTCCTAGAGTAGTAATTAGCATAATAAGTACTTTTTTCCTTTTTTTTTTTTTTTTCCCCCCAAATTGGCTAAGTCACTTTGGACTACGTATGTCAGTTGAAGGTGGACAGAACCATCATGACTTGGACTCCTATGCCAGCTACAGCACATTTGGAAAATCTTAGCAGTTCTCTGTTTGTACAAAATGTTGCGGGCTATACACATCATGCCTTATTCATATAGGGAGACATGTTCGAGCTGGTAGATATGTGAATATCACGTTATATACTGCCAGTTGGGGGTGGGTAACAGTAAGTAACAGTCTCAATTTTTGTCTGCCTGTTCATATTACTGGTTTTTTGGGCTACTTTCCATGCAATTCTGTTTGCCAGGTGGACACCTAACACCTTTACTGAAGTCAGGGAAGACCTTGCTCACTTGGAGGATGAATTAGCATGTCAGAAAGCAGTCCCTTTTGAAGAGCAACATCTTAATATTGCATTTTTGGTTTCAAAAGAAATGTGGTCTAAACAAAAGGTAGATATTAATTTCTGTATGCTGTGTCATGCATTTGATGCATAACAATGACTGAGAACAGGTCCTTTCCAAATATCCTAAAAATTTGGATCTATAAAAAGAAAACTAGTAGTCTTCTGACTCTTAACATGCATGGTTTTTAAGGGTTAGGCTTGGTGAAATATTTCTAAGCAGGCAAACCTAGAATGTACACCTTAAAGTCTCATCAAATACGGCATAATCCTTTCGATTGCTGGTTGCAATGGGAAGCGGCTGCTGATTGCGTAGGGAAAGGCTTTAAAGCCGAAAGCTTTTCAGATGTACCCAAGTGAGTTAGGAGCAATAAGAAAGTAACTCGTGTCAGTGTAACAAAGTCCCTGGGACTTGGCCTCGGTTGCTAACAATTCCTGAGTTACTGACTGTGTGCTTAAAAATTGCCAGCAGATACCATGTTTTCTGAGGAGTACCACCATCTGAAGAGAGCATTTCTCTGCTTCTGTAGCGTCTGTATTTTTTGATAGCTCATCTACTTTGAATGATCGTACTGAACCACAGTGTCTTGAAGCATGCGGTTTCGTTTGACGCTTTTTTGCTATTTGGGAGCCCAGCCTGCTGTGTCTGTCTTCTCTCTTCTTTTGGGTACCTTTATTGTTTTCCACAGTTGTATCTTGTTCAGTCACATGCAAACACCTGTCCTGAAATTGAATTACTCTGCGGCGTAATCTGAAGTCATCCCCCATTTCAGCATCCTGCGCTTTCTGTTGTGTGTTGAGTTATGTTGCACCATACTTTAGATGCGACAGCCATTTAATAATGTTGAAGCCTTAGCTCTGCAGGGGCTAAAAAGATCCCAGCAGGCTTGTTAACTTCTACTCTCAGACATTATGGGAAATATTTTCTCCTCCCTGGAACTCCTAGGCATCCTCTTAATTAACACTATAAAAATCAATAGCCAGGTATGCGTGAAGCCTGTTGAATTTTTTTGCCGTTTTCCAGAGTTTCTCTGTTCCTTCCTATTTAACCAGACACTCCAGTGCCAAGTGAGATATGAGAACGTAAAAGGGATAAAGGCAGCTTGGGTCATGCTAGATACTGCGTTCTTGGCGGGCAGCAAGCTCATCAAATGCCTTTCCCTTACTCACCATAGGGTGTTATTCTTTCCCCTGCTCTACTCCATATTTTCCTTTATCTCAGTCTCTGAAGTGTTGGACATTTTAAAACATTGCACCTTTCCTGTCTCAGGACAGCATTCCTTTCAGTTCCAGACTGCTGTGGCCATGGTCTCTGTTGTACCTCTCTATAGGATCCCCATTGGCTGGTATCAGACTTCATTTGAGTAGGAGTTATTTGTACAGAGATGAGAGAGATTATTCAGTGGTTTAGGAAGTGGAGAAGCAGTATTAAAATTTGAGGTGGAGGGAGGAACTCAACAAACACTGGAAAATGATGGGAAATCCTAGGGAGTTCAGGATGGATATCACTTAAGATGAGAACAGAGGAGGAGGAAAGAAGAACTGCAGAGTGCTCAAACAGAAAAGGACGCAAAGTGGTTGAGGGCTGGTTATCACGTGCAAAGCCTCGGTGGGGGGGGGTGCCTGCTCCTCCGTAGGAGTGACTCGGTTACCGTGGGGCAGACCGACCGAGCAGCGGGGCCGATCTGCTGACAGGAAGGGTATGATGGTAGTGCTGAAGATGACAGTGAGATCTCTCCTGGTGGGAAGAGCGTGGAATCTGTCTGCTGCTATGAGCAGGAGGTTTGCCATTAGTAATTCAGGTGAGGCAGTTGAAGAGCTCACTAGTAACCATCTTCCCAACACTTCTATGGGCAAAGGCCAAGGCTTCATACAGCAGAAGGGGACCTTGATGAGCGTAAGCAGGGCTTTCTGAGTGCTGTTGTTGACAGGGTAATCCAGTTTCTTTAATTCATTTTTTTAAATTGACTAGAATTTATGGAGAGAATTTGGGTATTGGGGTGAGCATGTGGTATGGGAGGAGTCGTATGAGCCGAACAAGTTGTTCAAGAGCTAAGGAAATGATAAAGGCATACATCCAGACAAGCTGACAAATGTGAAAGAGGGAGGGGATGCTTGCAAATGAAAGGCTGAAAATGATGATTTGTTGCACAAGGACTGCTTGGGCTCAGAGGTTTCTTTGGTGGTTTGTACTGCGTGTCCTAGGGAGGCTGGAGCATGCTGACAGCACGTCAGTCTGCACTACGTTAACACAACGAATTTGCTCCATCGTCGTGAAAGAAATCCCCCAAAACAACTGTGGTTCAGTAACATCCATCCTTCTGCACATCCTAACTGCTGGGTGGGGACGTGGAGGTGGTGCAGCAACCTTGGCAGTTACAGGCTGGGAAGAGAACTGAAGAGCTCTGGCCACCTGTGTAGAAGGTACGGGGAGGGCAGAGCGTGATTGTTGTGGTGCAGTTAAAGAGGTCAGAAATGGAAAAGGAGAGGGAAGGAGTATATGTTGTTAAATACGTGATCTCCAAAGTGTGTGGTATTGGTCAAGCAAAGGCTGTTGGTTTTAGAGCGAGCAAAAGAGGAGAAAATATATTTGGAAGAGTCATGGGTTTGAATAGCTAGCCACCAGGGAGTGGGTGAGAGAGGACTCGGTGACACAAGCTTAGTAACCTGTTCCCCCTAAATCACCAGTTCATCTGGGCTCTGTGAGGCAGAGATCACAGTTGGCTGGTTGCTTGGAAGCTGATGTAAAATAAATTGGAGGTCAAAGTCCAGTGGAGGTGACAGTGTCATGAAAATAATCACTGAGATGGGTCTTAATTGTCGTCCTTGAAAATTTCAGAAGACGTTCCCGGGAATGAATGGGGTTCAGAGCCATTTGCAATCTTTTAATGTTTTCCCCTCCAGTCGGGAATTGTGGTGACCTGCTGTATAAGAGTTTGTGTTGCTGCTCCTCTCCCTGCATCTAATCGGACAATATGTGTTGCTCACTGGCTGTGAGAGAGCCAAGCTGGTGCTTGTAATGAGTCTTAGGCATTGGCTGGAAATCCTCCCTCAGCCCAGGTAGCAGAGTACTACTGCATTTGAGTGAATTTCTTTTTTTTTTTTTTTTTTTTTTTGCAAGTGTTGCAGAAAAAGAAACAAGCAAGCAGAGGTCGAGCATTTAATGGATATATTTTTCACTGGCTCTTTTCTCAACAGCGTATGAAGAATCCCAAAGGACAGAAGCAGTTAGCTAACCAATGAGGCATCATAGCTGATTTTAGGTTCCATGCAGGAGAAAAAGATGCTGAAGCCCCAGCAGCTCTAGGGGAAAGAGATTTAAATGTAGGTTTGGTCCTGAGAAACGTGCCTCCCCTCTGCTTGGAGACCAGTCCGTAAGAGATTACTGTACCCCAGAGCAGCAGTTTGGAGGATGATAGAGATGTCAGCCTGTGAGTGCAAAGACTTGTACCACTGGATGACGAACCAGCAGGGATTTCTCATTAATGGAATGAATGTTAACAAGAATAATTCTGTTTTGTGAGCTTGTGTGTGTGTGGAGGATAAATGATAGGGACTGATGGATGGTCTTCACAGAGATTTGATTAGGGAGAAGGTGAATGGCAGTGTGTGTGTGAGACAGGGGGAGGTGTATGCACGTGGTGCATCCATTGCAGAAGGCAGGCACACTGCTAGTTGATAATGTCTGACAGAGGAGACTCAGCAGAAGTAGCCAGGCGAGTCCTAGGTGAAAGCAGAAGCTGAGCAGTGGTGTGGATATTTCATTTTTTGTTTTTTGCATTGTAGGGTCTTGGGTTTTATGTTGCATGGTGGTAACAAACCTGTATCCAAGAATTTCTCTATAAAACTTTTCTCAGCAACAGAGGTTTCTGCTTTATGCTAATAAAATGTTTGGCTATTTGATACTAATTCCCCCAGTCAGTATGGGAGCACTGAGTGACAGCTTTTCTGACCTGCTTAGCATCAGTCTTGGCTCTGAAGTAACACTGTGTTAGAGCTTGTACGAGCCCTTCCTGTCCCTGAAAAAGCAGGAGACAGGCCAGACCTACTGGTTGAGAGGCTGGGCAGGGAGAACCAACAGGAACAATCCCTCATCCTGCCTGAGGCCTTCAGATGCCGCTGGAATGCAAATAATAAATTAAAAAAAGCAAAATAGTCACATAAGCTGAATAGGCACTCTAGCAGGCTTAGCAGCTCCATCCTCAGGTGCAGGAATAGCTGAAAAACTGAAGGAACTGCAAGAACTGCTCAAGAGGGATGTAGAAACAGGGAAAGAAATGTGAATCCCTTTGGCAGTGAGATATGAGAGACCCCTAACCTGAAAACCCAAACCTCCGATGTCTTCCCTGCTGCCTGTGCCAGAAAGCCTTTAGGAGCTCCCGTCTGAGGCCGGAGCACGGCCAGCTGGAACGCGGCTGCAGGGTAGCAGACGGCAGAAGGAGTTCCCGACCCCAGCTTGCCCGGCGCTGCCAGCCCCGCACGTGGGGTGCCAGGCACGGGGAAGCCGGCGGCCAAGCCAGCTGCTCCCCTCGGGAGCGAGCGGGACGGCAAAGGTGGAGACTTGGCTCCGTCCCTCGGCTTGCTGGCCAAAAGAGCTGCGCTTGGCACAAGGGAGGGAGTGTGCTGGAAGGCGACCGCAGCCAATTACTCCCAGCCTGGGAGGGAAGGGGAGAGGAGATTTGTTCCTTTCCAGGGCTCTGCCTGCATCCTGGGGCGACGCTTGTGGCTGCCAGCCTCAGTGCGAGCAATGCTTAGCGGCTCGAGGTGGCTCCTCAGGGATTTCAAGGCCGATGGTGGAGCATGTGAGCGGCTCCGCTGAAAGCTAGCGTGGCTGCTCTTCGCTGTAGGTGCTCGCCGGCACGGAGAGGGGCTCCGTCACTACCATTTCCTGGGACTGAGCTGTTTTTCTTTGACAGCATTAGTCTGAATTCCTTATGATTTCTGATCTGTATTTGCCATCTGTTTTCCCCAATGGTGTTACGCATTTTTTCAGATCAAAAAAGTGAAATTGTTTACCCATTCCCCAAATTTAATCTCGTATAGAAAGTGAAAAAAATTAATATATAAAATAAACTATGGTGTGTACTGAATGTAAATGAGGGACACGTTTGCTCGTTCTTTCTCCTGTGGAGAAACATATTACTCCTCAGACTAATCCTATTGATTTAGTTGGGGAGCTACTGCCTGCTGCTGATGCAGAGTCCAAGTGGCAGGATCCGGCCCTACAGCGGCAGGTCTCCGTCACCATGGGCACAAATCCTTTATTCCCCAGCTAGCCCCACTGAAATCTCCTGAGGTTACCTCTGCATGAGCTATTCGAGAGGAGCTGGGTTTTCAAAACATGACCCTGACTTAGGAGTACATTTTTAAAATTTCTATTTGCAATGTCCCGTGGTGGAGGTTTACTTTTCACTTGGTGGAGCTGGCGGCAGAGAAAGTCAAATGAGTTTCCTAATCTGGTTTGTCTCAAATACGGCCTCAGAGATATGCAGCGCAAGTGGAAAAATAACTGCCAGCACGGAGATGCATGTCCTCTCGGAGCAAATAAAGCTGACTTTTAAAATAAATGTTAAATCTCATCCTTGGTACGAAGGGAGACAGGCCCGTGGCTCAGGTATGGGAGAGATATTTTAAGGTGGGCTGTGGAAGCAAACTCACCACCGAGCTTCTGACCTGGCGTACGTGTCCCTTTTTATTTGCTGAGTCCAATAATAAGCTCGTTATTAGAGGACATCTGTTACTGCCTGATAACACGAACAGCGAGCAGGAGCACAGCGTCGGTGGGCAGCCAGGGATTTTGGCAGCTGTGGGGAGCGGCAGTTCTGTGGACTGTTTCACACCTCGTCCAGAGCTGGTGCTTCCCTCCCACGGGCCTGCGGCCGGGTGGGAGGATGCCAGGGGTTTGGGGCGCAGGCTGTTCCCGCGCAGAGCTCTCCCATGCCCGCGGCGTGCACGTGTGCCAAAGCCGCGAGGCGTGCAGGAGCAGCGCCTCATCCCCCTCGCTGTCGGCACGGTGGGACTCTCGGCGCGCCTCCAAGGCTGGGAGCGGAGTGGCTGGGGGAAATGTGCCGCGTGCCAGGCTCTGCCTTTTCCTTCCTTCCGCATTTCCAGGAGATGCGATTCACACACCGGTTTCTTGCCCCCAAGCCTCCTCGCCTGAAGAAAAACACTGAAGGAGACTCTGTGTGAGCTGAATCTGAGCGTCGGGAGGTTTTCCCCAAAGTCATTGCTGTAGGTAATGTATATTTATGAGCGGAACAAAGTGGGCCATAGATACTTTCAAAGGCTGCTTTCCTCTCAGGGTGGCTCAGTATTTAGGCACGTAAGGAGAGGGAGATGCTCTCCCAGACCGCACTCACCGGTGGCAGAGCGGGCCGGCACAGGAGAGGTGGCTGGCATCCTTCGCCCGCCAGCCGGTGGGCTGCCTCTGCCGCCGGGGAGGTGCCTGCCTGCCGGTCAGGAGACGGTGTTGCTCAGTGGGTCGGGCGATCGCGTCGCTCTGCCGGGTGCTGGCGCATGTCAGCGAGATGCATGGCCCTGTTCCATGGGTCCGTACCGCCGCGCGTGCCCTGCAGCCCAGCGCTTGGCTGCGGAAGGGTCTTTCCGGAGAGGGAAACTGGGGATGGAAAGTCAGTTTTGGAGCACGTGGATTTGCACCAGAATCTGCACTGTTTATGTATGAGCAATGCTGTGTGTATATTTGACATCCTTTCCAGTGTGATCAAGCTGACACCTAGATTAGCTTGCGGCGCTGGAGATACAAGGCGTGACATGGAGGAAAGGCCAGTTTGCTTCCTCACTGGCAAGTTTTGTGGGACTGGCTAGGTGTGTCGCCCACATTCGCACAGGTGTAAGAAAAGCATACAGTCACTGAGTTATGGCCAGTGGTGGTCAGTGTTTGCTGGGCTGGGCTGCTGATTGATCCAAATTGCATTTTGAGCAGAGGCCGTGACTTCCCAGCTGAACTTTTTGGCCACCATGGAGCACCAGATTTCTCTGTCTCTGCTCATAAATCTATAGAGGTACATATATGTGTATATTGAGATATATATACACACATATATAACTTAGAGGGCCAAATTTCATCCGCTGGCCTAAGTGCCAAACTGCTCCTCTTGTGGAAGGCATTTCAAGAAGAGATTGTCCTCCAGGGTGAGAAGCTCACGTCGGGTTCTGTGCAGACCCTTGGTAAGGTCATTTTTCCCTATGTGGCCAGCACCAGTCCACTCTTTTGGGAAATCCCCTGGTTTCATTTGCCTTGCCATGTGAATTTGAGGTCCATTAAGGACAAAGTTCCTTCACCGCTGTCTGTTTCTGTGGTTGTGTAGGTCTTTCTAAGGACTGTCAAGTAGCCCAGATCTTGTTGAACATACCTCAGCTGCTATATACTTCCCAAAGGGCCTCTGTTGAGCTGGATCATTTCAGCCAGGACTCCTCAAGAGGAATGAGGAGTGCCACATCTGGCCAATAATTTGCTGTAGCCAACGTGTGAGTTTGCTTCAATGAAAGCAGGATTTTTGCTCATGGATCAAACATCAAAGGATTCTTACATAACGCAACATCTTTTAACATTGGTGAAGTATTAGGTCATAATCATGTAGCACTCTGATATATTTTATTATCCTATTTTATTTCTGAATGTGGTTCACCTCAACTCAAGTGATTCCCTAGCCTTGCAGAAAATAATAATACAGATGACTTACAGTGAGTCTTGGTTAGGCAGCTGTGAATTTGGGCTGCACCCCAAGCAAAAGCATCCCGAGCAGGAGCGGCCGACTTTCCTGATCTCTGTATCAAATCTTTCAGGCAGCTGCGAGACTCAGAGAGGCAAGGGGAGAGGTATCTCCAGCAGGTTTCGTAGGCATGAGCTCGCCAAGGGATGGGGCTGGGCTGGGCGAGCAGGCAGGCCTTGGGCAAGCAGAGCCTGCCGTCTGGCACCCCACGCCTTGCTCCATCAGTTGGTCGGTCTGGGGGGCTGTGGGAGGCATCATTCTTGAATGAATGCTTTTGCTGTGAAAATGCAGAGCTCAGCTGTCAAAACGGAGTCTCTGGTGAGGAACGTACAGCACCTGCCGGTGTGCTGTTTTCATATGTTGGCAGCACGTGCATGCACACACATGTAGCGAGGGTCTGCTTTTACGTTTCTGCGTGAGGCAACCAGGACAGATGCGTAGGTATCGTTTTTTCCGTTCCTGCTTAACTGAGGGGATTTTCACTCTTCTGTTGATTTCGGTTGCCTTTTTTACCTCCACCTCCAAAAATGTAGCGTGCTTGGTTCCCTCTGTGAAGCTGATTTTTCAAGACAACAATGAAAATTTCAAATTTGAAATGTTTGAGCTACTTCTTTTGCAGTGAAAGCTGGCAAGAAGGGAACAGAATAGAGAGTTTGAAAGCGTGGAGGTCATTTCATCCTGGGTTTGCGCAGGGATAAATTCTCTCGAGCGCTACGCTTTATGGCATTACCCGCTTGGAGAAGCCGGGGCTGCAGGTTTCTGAGCATCCTCCTGGGAGCGAGCCTACCATTTGTGAGCATTTGCACCGGCAGGAGCAATGAAGGCTTTTGCAGCAAAACCACGCTGATCAACTCTGGTTCTGCTCCTCACCACCCTTCCCCAGGCTTCCAGGGGGATCTGTCTTTCCTGTCACTCAGGATAACGATTCCCCACTGGCAGCACAGAGATCCAGAAATGCGCTGTAATCTTGCCCAGAGTTTGATTCCCCAGCTGGGACTCCCGGATTTATACAGCCAGGCGGTAGATCGTCATTGTGCTTAAGCTTGTACGTTGGTGTGCTGAACCACTAAATGAGTTGAAGGGTCTCTTTTTGTCTGGAAATAACCTTGACTCTTGGAGTGGTAAAATCTATGGATTTCATCACATAAATTGGTTTAGATTTAACTTGATCCACCTATTCAATTTTAAAAGCTTTCTTTTTTGCTTAAGCGTGGATTAATAATTCATTCCCAAATCAGGGGTTAGCACAATGGATATTTAATTGTAAATGTATATCGTTAATTAGAACTTGGTACGCGGATGCAAAATTCCTTATCTTGTAGTTTTTCAAAAGCACACGTATTAAACCACAGCTTTGCCCTTCAAAAATATTATTCTGTGTATTTAAAGGTCTGAATGACCTTTTAATCAGACATTGCACCTTTGCTTCCAGCTGATATGACAACGTCTGACAGTAACTCAACCTGATGCTGCAAGAAAATAAATAAAGGCCATCTCAGTCACTATGTCTTTAAATTTCTCTGTCTGGCTGTGGTTTTGTGTTTAGGCAGATGGGCCCACAGCGGTATATTACGTTTAGTTTTCAGGTGAAGGCAATCTATTGAGTTTAATACAGTTGCATGTTTGGCTGTTCTTTTGAGGTCAATTTAGTTGTGTGATTGTTTCCTGTCATTCCAAACTCCAGCCTCTTCTGCAGTCAACCTCTTTATAAATTATAAATCTGTATACCTCGCTCTCAGCAGCCATCTTACAGCCCACACAGACCGGTGCGGATGGTCTAGCAATTGCATTAGCTCTCCTCGGCGTACCTGGGGAGGAGGGCTGCTGTGCTTTGTCACTACTTGTGCTTATGCTAAACACATGTAACGGGGCAGAACAGGGACTGGTAAAGATGGATATGAACAATTCCTACTTTTAGACCACCGACACAAAGAAAACTCATACTGGTCAGGGCGATTGTATTCAACAAACCAGCTCATTGTCTTTGGAAGTTAATTTTCAGATGATTTATTAAAGCCTAGCATTCGTGGAGGGGGAGGGGGTATTGAATTGACTACAGGTCAGAATTCTGGTGACACAGCAGAAGTATTTTCATCTCTGGTATTTCCATGGGCACGAGCGATAAACATAACAATAACAGCTCCCCTTTCATACGGCTTTTACAAAAAGAGGAGCCGTGTACTGCTTGAGCCTGACTATCACAAAATGGGCTAATTATTCAACAAAAAATACTTGCCATACTAATAAGCAGTTCCCTGGAATTCAGAAAGAAGTATTCTGACATCAAGTACAATGCACGCTGTACACTGTAGGGTCCATGGTTTATTGGATTTTTACGGAAAAACTAGGAAAACATTTAAAAGGTCCTCCCTGAAACAAAAGTGAAAGAATTCTTTCCAAAAGAGACATGGTATTTATATATGACACCAGCAAAATCAGTGAGAACTCTTTCATTACTAGTATTTATTTGCAAATTTCCAGAGTTTTGCTTTGAGGGGAGTTTCACTGGACGTGATGCTACTATTTGTGGGCGGTTCTTAATGAAACAAGTACTTGTGAGCTGGGACTGACTGATAGAAAGCCATCTCAGGGCTTGTTCTCACCTCCCTGGTCAGTGCATCATCATTAGTTCTGGAGGAGAGACGTGTGGATCTAGATGCGTGGGTTCAAGGGCGCTCTCATCATCTTTTGACTTTGAAGGAAATGGAGGGCAAGAAGTACCTCACAGAAATGACACAGCCCTTGCAGGCTCAGCCCCTCAGTCTCTCATGTATGTTGTACTTTAAGGCTGTGAAGGGAATTTGCCTGTACTCAAACGTGTATGGAGGCACCTGCATGCAAGTGGCTATCATTTTGTGGAGGGACAACAAGTGGGGGAAGGAGGGAAGGGTAGCAACTCTGCAAGTAGACTATTTCTGTGTAAGCCAAGGTCCAGCATGCGTGCAAAAGAAAGTACACGGGCAGCACCCCCCTAAGTCAGTAGGATGTTTCCCTCACTGAAATGAAGTCAAGGATGTGCTTAAGTGCTTTCTGCATTGCAACTTAAAACGTGGAACGAGGTGGCCGGCCTGAGGTTTGAAAATGCCGACCTCTGCTCCCATGGCATCTGTAGACACAGCATGCTTTCTCAATGCCTTTGTTATTCCCCTATGAAAAGAAGTGTTCTTGCCAAAGCATGTGTCTAACCTGCAAACCCACCAAGCCGTAACCGCGCATCCAGTATGCCAAGGCACAGGCACAAACCATTGTACAACTGTGTGGTTATTCTAAAAGCACTGTCTGTTTTCCAGGAGGTTTTTTTTCTAGCAATATTTTCATTTCCATGACTACCTTGTTTAACTAACTAAGGAGAAGACAGCACGTTAGGTGTGTTATATACTGAGTACGATGTATCGCGTGTGATCCTAAAATGGTGTGTGTTTGGAGAAAGGATGTTTCTATTAATTGTCAGGCAATGTGAGGCATCGTGTTGTTCCTAGATAACTGAAAGTATGCCTAAAATGTAAAGGAAAAGAACAACTAGAAGAACTCAAGTATGCCAATGCTGCAAAAGAAAGCTTAACTTGTTTTCTTGCTTTTTTTTTAGAGAACACCTGTTCCCAGCGCTGAAGCATTCCGATGGTTCTTTTAAGCAGTAGTGTATCTTATTTTCAAGGCAGTCCGAAGTGAATGGCAAGCTAAAGTCTTGTTTTAAGAAACTGCTTAGTCCACCATTGAAGAATATACTCAGATACTATTTTCATTTATGTATAGGGGTTTCCTCAAAAGCAAAAGACAAAAATCTGGGAGCCTGGGGAATTGGCCAGCTTCTTCACATTCAGTACACTGATTCTTTCTTTGATGTAACTTAGCGATACTAGTGAAGTTGTTGTCTATTTTTAAAGTGGCTGTAAAAACAACAAAAAAAAAAAGTTTGGGTAAACCCCTGCTATAAAGTCATGTATCTTTGAAAAGTAACATATCTATACTTCATTTTCAAATATATGTGTTTCAGTACTGTAAACTGTACAGATAGCCGCTTGTATTTTGTGTGTTTAGACACAAGGAGACAATCATGTCTGAGCATCTATGGAGATTAACGGTTTGTACACAACGGTGTGGTTCTGCGAGTTAAATCCGGAGCAATAAATTCTAGCTTTAACTATTATTTTGCTAGTTGTTTAGCAACAGCAGCAACAGCAGCACTGTTTTACCATGCATCCTTCCATAGAGACTTGATGCCAAGTTTTCCAAGATAAAAAGATCGTGACGCATCTAGCAATTACCTTCCGTCGTGGTGGTGTGAGAGGGGAAGACATAACATTTAAGATTAATCTTTCAAGCACTATATTAGAGTAGTGGTTTGTGCACTTGCATTGCTTCCAAAGGAGCTTTACAGAGGGGTATCTCTCCAAAAATGCTGTCTGGTGTCTGACTTGCTTTTCACTGTGCTCTGAGGTGGAGTGCCCAGCATAGGCGGATGTGCAAAACCAGTCGTCTATATAAAGGTTGTTCTAGAATGCAAAACAAAGTGAGTACAAGACCTTAGAAAAAATGACGACTCAGCCTAATTACCCTTCACCTATGAGTTCTTATGTAACATTTTCAGTCAATGGAGTAAATATTTTATGAAGTGGAATGCCATATTTTTGGTCCAAGTGGAGCGCTTCACAGTTAAGTGAGTTTTGACAGTTGGACTGGTTTGGGTCTCACTTGCACTTGTGTTCATTTGAGAGCCTGGATATTTTTGTGGTATAAAAATGAACTTTTTCTTTAAAATGTTTAAAAAAAGGCCGCTTCTCCCCACACGTTTCTTGGTCCACCGATCTCGGCTTTGCTGAACGGCTGGTCCCTTAGGCCCCCAGAAGAATGCCCCGCCGTTCTTCTTCCTGCTCTAGCCGCGTGGAGGAAATGTCTGCTCCTCAAAAAGGCAGCGCACGGAGGGATATAACTCACATGTCATAAAAAAATATGGAGGATACTGAACTTAGGGATACTTATTATCAGTAGATCATCACTTTTTATTGCTTGGCTTCGTCATACCACTCATGAGTGAGAAGGCCATCCCATCAAAGTAAGCCAACGCTGTTGTGCCATGTATTTGATAGATTTATCATTTTGTACAAGATAGGACTACCAGTAGTTTCACAGACAAGGTGCTGGGCGTGGGAATAACCAGTTAAGGATGCACAGCACATTCAAATCTCCTATTGTTTCAGCACTTTCTCTGTTTTTTGCTAAGTACTTCAGCCTTTGGCCCCTGGTCACTCTCACTTGGTGAAGCACAGGGGATGGTTGGGAACACTGCGGTGTGAGACCTGTGCAGGCGGGGGAGATGCCGGCTTTGGCAGGGGAGGGAGCTCGCAGGACTGGTGGGTGTTGAGAATGGCCCAGAAAGCAAAGACTGAGGGATGGAGGAGGAGAAACCTCCTGAGGTCACACGTGTGTGTCAGCAGGGCTGGGCAGAGCGTGGGTGACCTGGGGTAACTGGAGGAGTGTGGCGGGCGGGCTGGGCTTACACCTGCGTCCTCAACTTAGGGTCAATGCACGTGTCTATGTCTTTGCGTCGTATGACGTCACATACATGGCTTCAGAGATGGAATGTCATACCTGAAATGCTTCTATCATGGTCCCCCTCTTGCAGTTTGTAAGAGATCCTCAGTTGAATATTCATCCAATACCCATTCAATGAGCTTTACGTCTGTTTGTATGGCAGCCGTGTATGGATTTTTTTTGTGTTGGAGACTTTTTGGTTAGGGCCTCTGTTACTGACCACTAGACCAATACGAGCTCTGTAAGGTCTTCTCTATCAAAACGCTGATTGATTTACAAACTGAAGCCTTATTTGCACATCTGGCTTGCCTTGCTTTTTAGAAAACTGTGATTGCTCTTACAGAAGCAGAGGCAAAATTAAGTTCAGGCTACATTAGGTGTACAAAGATATTCATAGCAATGTACTTCCTGTCTAATACCCTAATGTTGCATGTCTTAATGTGGTTTCTTTTTTTGTTTTGTCATTTTGTTTTAAAGAACTGATGGATCTGTATATTGTAATTGTGGTGTTTTACATGTCAATTCAAAATTGTTAAAACAAACAAACAAGCAAACCTGTTAATTATTGAAAATGAACAAGAGTTGATTTTTCTTCGATTTACCCGTATGGTTTTCATTTCAGATGTTGTTCCTTTGCACCATCAGATTTTTAGCTTTTGCTGAAACAGTATTTATATGATGTAGTGCGCATAGACCATTTTAATTAGTGATGTTTGAAGAAGGAAATCCCTTTTCTGGCCTGTCTCTCTCCACCACAGCCCTACACCCCACCCCCCCCCCCCCCCCCCGCTTTTATACACATTTGTCAATCGGATTATTGTCAAGTTCTAATAACCAAATTTGTGCTTTTCACAAGGTCCAATACCATTTTCCAGTGTGAAAAGTTGTATTCCTCTCTGTCTTTCATTCTCACGATGCAAAAAAAAAAGGGGGGGGGGTGGCAAAAAAAAAGCAGAACGTACTTTTGCCATCTTCTAAGTGTGAGCACTAAGCCTAATAGAAGCATTTTTGGCACACCCCAGATAAACTTATGAAAAAAGGTAAGGCTGAAAGGGAGGCACACATACTCATTCTGTCAATTAATAACAGACCCTCCCTATGAGGGAAAATACTCCCTTTTGTACAGAACCCCTGGTATGTAAGTCCTACAATTAATGTTAAAGAATATAAAGTCTTTAAATGGGCTATATCTGTAATCAAATAATGAAGAAAGAAAGTAGTTAAATGAACATACCATTCAGGGTCGAATGCATTCAGCAAAAAGCAGTAGTGGGCCTTTGATCATGGTTAGATGCATAGTGATATCAAACAGTGGGTTCTCATGTAACAGCTAAATGTTTCAGATTTTGTTTTTATTAAATTTGGCAGTTTCATGCTGAGCTCTACTGTATTCTTAGTGAATAAAAGACAGCTCCTATGTTAGAAAGTACTCCATTTTCACAATTGCAGGGAACTAGGAGGGTTTTTTCAGAAACACGGGCCACAGAAATGTACTCCTTTCACAGTGTTCTCCTATTTCTGAACTGTGCAGTTATCTATTAAATTTTCTAATAGATATTTGTGTAAGGTGTATGTATGCTTGTGCAATTATGGAAAAAAACAGTTTTGGAAAACAGTGTATTTATGAAAAAAATAATCACTTATGGGGCATGTACAAAACTGTATAAAAACATTCAATTTGCCCAGTAAAGTTGTTTTTGTGATATTTCTGTGTTGTTGAATAAAGGACTTTAGTATTCAAAATATCTCTCTTTTTCCATAAACAGGTTTTGTTTGTGGGATCTTAAACAAAGAAAACCTCTTTTAAAAAAGAATCCTCAAAATGAGCGAGAAGGTCCAAATGCTGACCTCAGTCTTGTGTATGGGAATGAATGCTTATGAAGTGGCAGTACAATAGCTACAAAACTGATTCCTTCTCAATTGGCAATCGATGGAAACCCCATAAGTTGTATGCCTGAAGGTAACATTGTACTCTGAATTTTTTAAAATAGCAGAAAAAAATACTGCCTTTTTAAAGACTAGGAATGTTACGTTGAGCTTTTGAGGCTACGAAAAGGTTAATGAAGTAGGAGCAAGACAGATTGCAGAAAAGCGTTCAACCCTTTAATGCAGACCTCTGTTGTATAAAAAGAGTGGACTAGCGAGGGTGATGTGATAAATTAGCAGTTAGCTTCGTGGGGAAAAGCATACAAAGGTGAAATCTCATCTGTAACTCTTGCAACAAACAATAGTCCTGAGATTCGATCATCCTGTTGCTGTTGGAGTATTTGGGTTTACGAATAGGATTTGTGAGAGAATGACAATAATGTCTTCCGTTTTGTTTTACTGCTGCTCAGTTCAAAGTTCTGCTCTTTACCTGCCTCATGAACTATACATAGCAAAGGAAACGGTTTCCTTTTGCTATTTTATTTCCCCATACTACTTGCCGACATTACAGCAACTTCGGATAGGTGGGAAAGTTCGTGACTGTGCTGGCAGCACATCACCTGATTTTGGTGAAATTTGGAACGTCATTTTTCTGCGAATATTCCTTTAATAAACAGAATGTCTGCTCTTAGGTGCCCAAACAGGATTTGAAAGGGTTTGAAACACGAGATAGGTCCTTTGGTCTGTGAGATTCCTTCAGTGCCAACTGATTTTCCAGGGGGAGCCTCAGTGTATCCTTCTGTTTTTTAAAGAAAGAAACAGAAGTGAAAGGAATAGAAGTGGATTTTCCACTGATCCTGTCTGCTCTTATCGAAATCCATAAGGATATATGTTCTTGGGAGATGTAGACCACTCATTAGACAATGCCAAGAGTGAATCTTGAGGTCTGTTTGAAGAGGAGGAAAAGGGCTGCCAGGTTGCTCAGGCATAGTCAGTGATCTCTCTGGATTAAATATAGAATTCACAGGGAGGAAATACACTCATTTCATGAGATGGTCGATTTGGAAGCGGGAAGAGGTCTCTGAGTTCCTATTCCTTTAATGCTTTCTCTTTCAACTTTTTTTCCCCTCGAGTATTGTTTTATACTAGTCTGAATGAAAAACGTCCCTCAGTTCCAGAGAAATACTCACCCCAGATATGAACCTTTCAGCTTAAAACTACCTCTAGCTTTTTCTAGCTTTTATTTTTTAATTAAAAAAAAAATCTAAAAAAAAACCCCAGACAACAAGCAGGTAATTCTTCAAAGCCAAAACTGACAAAGTCATTACTGAGCCTATTAAAAGGAAGGAAAATACCCTTTTGTGTGGAAGCTCAATTCTTCTAGGCTGTGTTGGACTCAATTTGGTTTTGCCGCTAGCCATTTCAGTGCTCTCTCATATTTTTCCAAGGAACAAGTCTGAAATTATGAACGGTCTAGTGATACGGGGCAACATGCCTTCTGGGAGGCTCAAGTCCTCCACAGATTCCCATGGGCTTTACTAGATAGCTCATGAAATTGGAAGATATTATATAGGTGACTTAGTTATAAGTTCTACCTTACTTCGCTGTAAGGACCTACTCGGTCATCAGTGCACAATGTGCATGGATAGATGGCCCCAAAATCTATAAAGGTAAGAAATACATTTCTCGGTAATAACTGGAGAACATACAATAAAGTTTGAGACCGCTGGAACTATCTGAGGAAAGAAAGGTGAACATCAGCAAAGATGTCAGGATTCCACCGTACCTTTGTTTCTGTTTGCCATTTGGTTTTTGGGATGGACACGCTCGGCTGGGTAGCTGGGTCTTTCAGCAAGGCAGTTTTGCCTAAGATAGGCAGAATGAAGGATAGCGCGTAGCAAATTGTAATCTTGCAAGACAAGGATCTAGACTGCCGAAAGTAGCTGCAATGTTCGGGAAGTATTTCCATTGGTCTTCTAATTTTTCAAATGGTATTTAAAGGATTGTCACGTTATTCTCAATTTAATAAGCAGGAATAGTTTGTTGTGCTACTGCCCGTTCCCTGAAAAAGGGGTTTTAGAAATTAGCCTTAATGGGTTAATTTCCCAATAAACTTTGAGAGTACTTCTTAGTCTAATACGCCTTCCCCATAAGAGAAAATGCTGTAATTGTGGGTTCATTGGCCTGTATAAGGCCCCTTTGACTTACAGAGTCAAGGATCTTTGCTAGAAAATAATTCAGCAGAATTCTTGTAGAAAGATTTGCAGGTGTCATGATGTCAGCCAGAGCCTGGATTAATTATTCAGTGCAGTTCTCCCCAGCTTGGTTTATGATGTGTATAAGCATCCTACATTTGAGAAGAAAACACCTTTCTTCCCTTACTGCCTTAAATCTGCTCTCTTTACAGAGTTAATAACACTAACCCTCTGCACTTCTTCAGGAAAACCCAAAACATTAGGAGAAATACATCTCCTTTTGGCTAGACATTTTCCTTTTGAAATTGAGAGAGAAGAGTTAGCCCAGGTCAGAAACCCCTGTTGCTTGCCCCAGTCTCCTAACACAGGTATTCTCTGCGTCGGATGTAGCTTGTGAGCAAAGTCCATAACGTCAGCTTGGCAATCAGACACAACCCTACGGGAGATCAACACCAAAGCAAACACGACCCAGCGGGGGACGTTCCCACCGCCGCCTCCCCGGTACCTGCGACACGCACAAGTTTGTGCCAGATTGTCCGACACCCCGTGCTCTCCCAGGGGATCAGGTTTGCTGTGCCCAGGAGAGAGGTGCCCCTCCCCAGATCTGATGAGCAGGTAGCATGCTGGAGAGTTTTTAAGAGGAGAGAAGGTTTGCACGTCCAGAGAGTGACTAGAATATCTCGACTCACGTGTGTCGCGTTAGCTTCTGATTTCTAGCCGTGAGTGTCTGAGGCCACCAGGCTTTAGGAGAAGTAGCTGGACTGTTGAGTATACCTAGTCTCTTATGTGCCTACATTTTAATATTCATACCTAGAGATCAATAGTGAATTTGACCAGCGGATGTGTTGACCGAGAATGTACTGTTTAATGCAAATTTATAACAACTGGCTTTCAGCCTGGTTTTGGAGAATTAGTGGGCAAATAACCTGATCTAAAGAAATCTGTCACCCACATTAGGAACTGTGAACTAATTATTGCTTTCTGATATTCTGCTCTTACTTGTTTTGCCTTTTTATCCTGATTGTTTGCATTCCTAGGACCGATTTGCCTTTTTGATGCAATGCCATGTGATCTGCTGATTAATTTTTGTGAGCAATCATAAACTCCAACCTATGGCTGACTCGGTATATTTTTATGCTACGCTCCATAAACATTCATTCATTTCTTATGATTACTGTGTGGAAACAGACTTTTACAGGCTAATAAACTTGGATTTGAACTGGATGAAGAGTTTCCTTGTGTCACTTCTTTTCTCTTTTTCAGAAAAAAAAAAACGGAGTCATGAAGGTGCAAACCTTGACTTGATTTAACCAGGTCTCTGTAGCTATCTCCACAGGTGCTATCAGTAGTAGACTTGGAAATTCCAATAGCAAAACCTTATTCTCGAGTTGATTTCATTGACAGTGAGAAACAAAGTTAAAATAAAACAAACTTTCAGGGTTTAGGGCTGCGAGAGAGGGGGAAGGGAAATCAGGGGTTTTCTCTAATTGGTTACTCTGGTGTCTTCTCTCCTGTAGACCTGCTTCCTTAAACACGCTGACATGCACAGAGCAGCTTCCAGCTGAGACCAATTAAGCAGAGCATTTGCCTCCAGTATGGCTCACTTGCTCTAGCCGGGCGATGCTGGTTGCAGTCAGTGTGTCGGTGCAGCGGACAGCCGGAGCACGCGCAGGCAGGCGACCTCTCAGCAGACAGAGGTCCGGGGCCAGCATCCTCCCACGCTCCTGGGGTCCGACGCTCCCCGACATGCGATGCACGGCAAAAGTCCAGTCAGAAATGACTCTGCCAGTGGTAGAGTCTCTTAGATGGCTGGTTAACTCAGACAGCTTGGAAGTGCTGTTAGTAAGTGTAGTAAGCAGAAGGAATATGAATTCTCATGTCGTAGCTGTTTAAGGCATCTCAATAGGTGAGTAAGCTGGCAGTAATTGGTAACCCTTTAAATGGTCTCTTCAAGGAGACCGTTGGGATGGAATAGCATTTCTACAGGGAGAGGCAGCAAGGCTAGGAGTATGTTGGCCTGATGCTGTGCAAAACTACATGTAGTCCTCTGATGTAAAGAAGTCAGCATCCTTTCCATATGTCAATCTGATGTGTGTCACAAACATCATGCATAAAAATTGAATTTTTCAGACCACTGGAGGCCCAGGGCACACATGTGACCTTAATCTTGCCAAAGAGCATACAGGAATTTGATAGCAGAAGGAGGGCTAATACTTTGTCAAATTTCAGGCTTTGGGTGCAAGCGGCGAGATCGAGTATCACTGAACTGTGCAGCTGGACTAGACAGGATCCAGCCTCCGTACCCACTGAACCTGCCAGAGGCGCAGCCGTCCTAGCCAGGGATCTTTGGGGGGCACCAGTCTGGCCCCTGCCTTTCACGATGAAGCATGAGCAGGATTATTAGCTGATCGTTTTTTTCCCTGTTGTGACCCAGCACATATTACTCCAGTACCATAAGCTAGCATTGCAGCAGCTGAAGGAAGAGAAGCCAGGGAAAACTGCAGCTCCCTCAAGCCAAGCAGAGGAAAAAGCTCATTTGCTCACTCTTTCTTTCCTTCTTATTTTTCTTTGCCCCTTCCCCTGTGTTTCCTTCCCTTAATTCCTCCCTTCCCTTGAGGAAGGCAGCTGCCGTGGCTCCTGCCGGCAGGTCCCCAGCTGCGTGGTTTGCGTCCCAGGAAGGCAGCGGGGCTGCGGCTGCGCGGAGGCCTGAGCTCCCGGAGGCTGGAGCTCCTGCAGAAGGTAGGTAGGGTGCTCGCAGTGCGGAGCGGCACCCCAGCGAGTGTCGAGGCGGGGAAGGTAGCGGTGCTCTGGGGCTGCTGCTTTTCTGCCTGCGCCAGCAATTTCCATGGGGAAACGGTGGGGGATGTTGGCCTGAAGCAGTCAATGCTGAACTTTTCACGTCCCCAGCGTGGCAGGGGCAGGAAGCCAATGCAGATTCCAATGGTAGCAGTGAATATGTGGGCTACTTCTGCCCCAAAATGCTGGTGCTGACCGAATGTAGGGGGACTTCTAAGGGGCAGAGAGTAAAAGACGTGTGATTGATCCATCACTGGTGTGTCCTAAACTTTCCCCTGCCAGACTTGAGGGTTCTGCAAAAGAGGTTAAAATAAGCTAGGCCCTAGCTAGTTTTTTCCCTAATTATTTTCTTGGAAACAGCTGAGTTGGTTGTGGTAGGACTTTGAAAGCACACCAGGCTCAAGGCAGACATCGAGCTTAAGGGAGACGCCTTGCCTGGAAGCTTTCAGCCTGCAGAATTAAAGGTCTGAACAAAGCTACAAACCGCCAAAGATGGGACCTTGTAATAGGCACTTTAGGCGATGAGAACTGCAGGTGTTGCCACCGGCTTTGTCGGGAGTAAAGGAGGGAGCAAGAAGCACATTAATTCTGCAGCACTGCACGGGGAGACCCAGGCCGGTTCTCCACCAGCAAGGCTGGAGGCAGCCGAGGTGGGTTAGCACTTTTTGGGTAGGCATCTCCTTAGCATAAAACACCGCTTGTATGAGGGAAAGCACGGCCGCTGGGTTCCTGGTGCAGCGGCAGCTCTGGGCAAACAGCTCCCCATGGTTGCTAAATCGCGCCCCAGGGAGCAGGCGGGCAAGATGCTCGCCCAGCACGTGCGCCACGTGGGCGTTTGCCACGGTTTCTGCCTCTGACTCCTCTGAAAAGAGCCGGCAGCCCAGCTCGTCACCTTTCTGCCCCGGAGTGCTACGCACAGAGGCTGGTTATGTCCAGGACGGTTGTTTAAAGAAACCTGCCGGGGGTGATGGCGTGCCACAGCCCCCTCCCCGCCGCTCGGGCACAAGCCACCACCGTGTTTTGATGTGACGCTCCACGCTGCTGTTCTGACACATCGCCGCTCCCACCGCAGTCGCTGCATTTTTCTTCTGCTTTATGTTAAAACAAGGAAGGTGTTTAAATATTTATTATCGCTAGAAACTCCAGGAGCCAAGTTTCATTTGTATAAGCGACTGGGATTTTATTTTTTTCCAATTGTCAGTAATAATTCATTAATTATTATTTTAAAGTTGTTGTTGTTGTTCTCCCTGCGATGTGTCACCTTCCCACCGACTTGGCAGCAATCTGCATGAGATGCGCGATGTACAGCACTGTGGTTCTTGCTCCTGTGGGTTGTCACCGCTACTTCAAATATCTTTCGCTTAAACAAAGTGGGCGTTGGAGTTCTCGGTGTCTGTTGTACCAAAGGGAGACGACTTTTATTTGCTCTTCCCCCAAGTTATTTTTTTGTGTCCAAGTGCCTTCTGCAGCCATTACCACACCTGCAGAATTGGAGTACGCTCCTGCCCCTCCACAGATGCGGGAGGCAAAACTCATGTGGCTTTTGGCACCCAGGGATGCTGCATTTGGCCGTTGCTGCTGGACGAGCGTTTCTGCTCACCCCAGTGGGTGCACCGAGCTGTGCCAAGCCTCGGTGGTCCTTAATGCAGGCTCTAAACATCATAGCGGCATAGCCTGGAATAGAGAACTGTGCAAAAGCAATCTTGGCGGCTGTGGCAGGTTGGCATTTTTCTTAGATTACTCTAAATGCAGAGCGTTGCTTGCTTTCCCTTGCTTCTGCCTGCAGACGAGGGAGGAGGCAGCTGGGGAGCGGCAGACTGCACCCGTGGAAAATGGGAATGGGAAACTTGCACTGGCAAATGCTTTTGCATTTTTAGCCCAGAGCATTAAGTTTGTCTCTTGAATTCCCTTTTGCCAGTGCCTTTCTCTCAAACACTGTCGTTACCCCTTGTGCTTTTGCCACTTTTGCTGGAGAGGACTGTCCCAGGGAGCAAAGCCGCTCCCCATCTGACCTTACCAGGGACATGCCTGTGCCTAACGCCACCATTGCCATATTCCCATAGATTGTGGCTGAGCTGGATACCAGAGTCACCAATGGTCGTGGAAACCTGGTGACACGCTTCTCAAGGCCGTGCCCTAACTGGGCTGTCCAAAACCTCTGCCGGGAGCCGGGGAGAAGCAGGGAAAGAGCCACCAGGGCTGGTGAACCTGCTCTCGCCTGCGGTAACTGCAGGAGCTGAGCATCTCCGGTGCAGCCCACAGGGCTGAGAGGAGAAACTGCTCCTCTGCCCTGAAGTGTGCCGATGGGGACTGCCTCATGGGGTCACCGAATGCGGCTGGGTCTACTCTCAGCTTACTTGGGAAGGGCAGCAGCTGCCAAGCTGGGAAGTACGGGACTGTCCTGGTCTGTACAGACAGGGCTTCTCCACTCCTGGAGCTTGGGGACAGGGACACTTCCAGGCGGAGGAGCAGGGGGAGAAAGAGATACCTGTGTGGGCACGTGCTGATGCACACGCTTACCGGTACACCTGCAGCCGCTTCTGTGCCTGCATCCCAGCCAGCCTGAGCGCACCAGGCACAGCCCAAAGACTCTCTCTGCTGTCGAACCCATCGATGCCACCACCATGTCACAGAGGATTCGAACTTGCTTGTCATGTGTGTGGACATGTGAGTGTTAACAGGCAGTGCTGGGCTGGAGATTAGGTTTGTTATTCTAACTCTACTTTTTACTTCTTAAAAGATACGCCATGCAATTTGGCTCTGTTCCCACTCCTTCCCTTCCTCTTCCTCTTCTTCTCTTCACCTCTGCCCTTGCCACTGAATGGCCCCATAACCCCCATTTCCTTATGGGGAGAAAAAGAGGGAAGACCAAGAAGAAGTTAGACCTTGATTAGAGCAGCCGAGCAATCCCATCAGGTCTGGCCTTGCTCTCCCTGGAAACCCATGCACCAATATTGATTGCAGCAAGGCAGGGAGCTCCCCCCTGGGGTATTTCTGCTGGCACCCCCAGCTTGCTGCTGGAGCAGCTGGGACTGCACTGGAGTAAATAGAAATGTAGCAGCATCTGTGCTCATAATTCTTTGAGGGAGGTGGGGAAATGTAAAATTTTGCCTCCCTCCCACGGGACGGAGCTTTGCCTTTGCTGCAGTAACAGCTCGTGGAAGATGCTTTCTGGGAGGCAGGGTGAGCTGCGGGAGCCGGGCTGAGCTGCCAGGGCTCTGCGGGATTCACCGCCTGGATAATACACGGCCAGGGTTCAGCCTGAATGGCCAGCTCGCGTTGTGTGGTCACAGGAGTGATTTGCCGAGAAGGCCTAAGATGAATTGCTTCGCCTCCAGAGAGGCCCAGGAGCGGGGGGAGCCCAGCCCCAGCCCAGCTGTGCCTGCGGTTTCTGCCACCCTGAGGGAGAGCTGCTCCCAGGAGGTTTTTAATGGGGAGCCCAGCTTTGGGTCAGGATCACGACCGGCGCTGGGGCATCCAGCGGAGCTGTGGTAGTGAAGGAGAGGTTTTGGTGAGGATGCTTTAGCCAGGGGAGGAGTGCTGAAACACTGCTTAAAACATGCACCACCACAAATAAAGGCACGGCAGCTTTGGGGGGTAACCAGGTACTAAAAAAGCCCTGAGCGCAGCCCTAATCAAATGCATGTCAGCATCACTTGCTGTGCTGGGAAGTGTGCTCTCAATCTGTCCCCCAATCCCTTCATCAGAGGATGCGAGGAGAGGAAATAGAAGAAAAAAGCCCGGCAAGCCCGGCCTGGGGGCGTATGGAGGAGGCGAGCATGGGGTGCTGGGTGCGTGGCCATGCCCCTGTGGGTCTCCCTGGGTTTCTGGCTGTGCCCACGGCCCCAGCTGGGCTCTCCTCCCTCGTCGCAGCCGCCCCAGCCGAGCACCTGCCTCTCCCTGGCCCCTCAAGAGGTGAAGTTGCTCCTTGTAGCCCTTCCCAGCGGCTGAGGAGCCCGGCGGGGTGTAAGGGATATGGCCACATCTCCAGGAAAAGCCCTGCAGGGACACCCTGCTCCAGCCGTGGGACTGGCATGGGAGAGCTGCGGCGTGACACAACGCCTGTGCTGACTCTGAGGCTTTGCGCTACGTGATGCTGCTCTGGGCTCTCTGTTTCGGGTTTTGGTGACATTTTTGCTTCGTTCCTGCTCTCATGGACACCTGCCACAACCAGCTCTCAAGCCCGCTTTTACTTTGACTCTTACTTGGCCCACAGAGATGTATGCAGCACCCAGGTAGGGCACCAGAGGAGGAATTCGGGGAGCTGCAGTGGTGTCCGTGTGGCATGGTGGGGACTCCTGAGGGCAGAGTGGAAAAGAGGATGTCAACCTCCACCAGGCAGCAGCAGCCTCTTTCCCCAGAGTGTGCAAGGAGAGGCCAAAGCTGTGCAGCAATAAACCGGGGCTGCTCCTGGGTGGTGGCTGCCTCCCACACCGGTGTCTCTGTTGCACCGTGGGCTTGACCTCCAGCTTCATTGCCCATATATCGATCCAAATATGTATTGCTGTCTTTGCACGGGCTGCTATTGCAGACCAGCACCCCTCTCCCGCTCTCTTCCCAAGTCCTTGGGGCACTGGCCACTGCCGTTGCCGGCAGGGCTGCGGGCAGCAGCGTGCCTGTGCCCACACGTGCCGGGGAGGGGGTGACCAACCGCTCCCGGTGTTGAACCATCAACCTGTGCCAAGCAGCACAGAGAGAGAGCACGAGTGGGCTGGTCCACACCAGCGTGCCTTCCCTTACAGCCACCAGCTGGTTTCTAGTGAGTCGATTGAACTGTGTTTCCCTTCACAACGTGGCTGTATAATGCCCACCTTTGAAAATGTCATGCTTACTGGAAAAGTGATTTTTCTATTTGGGTGCCGATGGTATCTACATTGCGTGTGAATATTGCAGGGTGGACCTGTAGTCTGGGCTTACTTCTGGTTCTGCCTTCATGCAGGATTGTCTCCAAGTCAAATGTATTTCAGATGCTGGCAGCAACTGGGGTAGGAGTAATTTGCTGAGCTGGGGTGCCGCTCAGCAATGAGCGGCGGGTGACAGCCGTGATCGAAAGGGACATTTATTTGCCTTTAGGATGGAAGGGACGTGACACCTCTTGTCAAATCCCATCTTTGCAAATTTGAGCTGTGAGGCAATAAGGCAGAGGTCATGGCAAAGGTCAGACAAAGCAGCGCTCTGCCTAGGTGGGCATTTGCCCGGGTGCTGCAACGGCACGAATGTGGCATGGGACAGTGGCAAGCGTGAGGAGTGGCTGGTTCACCTTCCGCAGGCTGCTCCCCTTAACAGCTCAAGTGGTTTTGCCAATAATGGCTTACACGCTGTTTTGACATGTGCACAGCTGATTTTACACCTCGGTGATATTTTACACCACAAGATTTACTCAGAAGACCAAGGGATGCTTCACGTGTCGCTCTCTGGTTTGATGGTGCCCCACGTGGGTTTTTGGTGCTTTGGAGGCCTCTTTGAGAACTGGAGGTGTGCAACCTTTCTGAAATATAGGTATGAGTATGGATTTTTAAAATGGATTTAAAAAATCTCTTTGTTTAAATACGGACTCAGGTCTGTAGTTGAGCTCTGGTAGTCAACACGGACTGAAGCAATGCGAACTAAAAGTAACCATCAGCTGTGGGCCATAAGAGACTCCCACGACCTGCACTGCTGCTGTAAACATAGAGTTAAACACAGGCGACTAAATGGATCAGGAAAACACAGGTGAAGGACTTCCACTCCCGGGGAGGTGAATCCTGCTGGGCTGCAGCCCAGTGCCTGTCCTGGGTCTCATTCCCACCTCTCCCGCTGCCAGTGACACCATGGCCACCCCGCGAGGCTGCGGCATGCGTGCAAGCCCTTCGCCTGCCCTTTCCTTCTCCGGCCCTGCCTGCGCTGCTAAAAGCTGCTCTTTTTCAGCATTCGTGGAAAAACCAAGCCTGCAGTTTACAAAGACCCACTCAGCTCCTCTTTTCCCATCAGTAAACGCATATAACCAGCACTTCGCACCATTACACCTCCTTAGAGATGCAGAAAACACATAGGTTGTTTGTTTTCACATATACCTACCTAATTGATGGGTTGAGAAAGGGGAGGCGGGAAGGGAACTTCAGCCCTATTAAACTGTTGGGAATTGCGTGCGTTAGATTAGAAGTGTTTGTATTATAAATACTGCGAGGAGCTGAGGAGGTGAGCGAGCTGGCTCTCGGCATCCGGGATAAAACCGCCGGCGATGGTGGAGCCCTTTATAAACATTTGCATTTTTCCAGATGCAGGGGATAGTTAATCCAAACTACACGCCTGGAATTTAGCTCCTGTGGCTGCTGGCGGCGTTGCCCCCATGCTGGGATGGGGCCTAAGGCAGCAGGGACGGGATGTGCACACATCCATCCCTGCCTTGCCTGCCCGGTCCTGTTTTCCAGAGGAGCTGCTGGCAAGCTGCTCCCTGGGTGTAAATACCCACAATATCTGCAGGTGGATTTTTCAATCTAGAACTGAGCTTTGCAGCTCTGATCTATTTATATACAGTGTGTGAGGCAGAAGTATATTCAGGTGAATTTTTTCAGGGACCAGAGAGATTTGTGGCTTATTTATAGATGAGCATAAGAAAAAAACCCTCCAAAAGCCACCCAGAGTTGGTGGTTTGTTTTTTTTTCCACTTCATGGCTGTGCACCACGCTACTGCTTAACTAGAAGGAGAGCGGCTGAAGCAGACCCAGACAAGTGTCTGAGAAGCCATGTTCATATTTCTCAGGCAACACTGACGGGTTTTTCTTTCTGGGAGCACGGCTGCATCCTGCGGGGTCATGGCACCTGCGGAGAAAAGCACAGTCATTATGGAAACCAGAACCAAACAGGTTCCACTCTGTCCTCTCCTCATTTCAGGTGGTTGTGGTGAAATTCAGATGGGCAAAACCTCCTTTTGGAGCCTTTTGCTTTTATGCTGACGGATGGGCCGACACCAGGCGAGAGCTCCGAGGTTAAGTCATTCCTCCCCGTGCTTCTCCCCAGACCCGTGTCCTTAATTGTGGGCTGCTGTTCCCCACCCCCTGCCTCCAGCTCAGGCCAGACAAGCAGTTGAGGGCATTTCGGAGAGTTGTCAGGTGGATTGGGCCGTGCTAAGCGAAGTGTGCAGGTAGGAGAGTGGGGGAAAGAAAAATACCAGGGCTGCATGCCAGTTCTTCAACCTCTGGTAGGGTGACAACCTCGCAAGGGCGGCGGAGCTAAACGTGGCTAAAACGGATCCTCTGGGGTGGTGACTCTCCACTTGTCATCTCCAGCACAGAGCTGAACTCAGCCTGGCCGCCTGTAAAGCCAGAGGAGCGTATGCATGTATTAGTGGTTACCTTTCCCCTAATAAAAAAGAAAAAAAAAAGGGAGAGCGAGAGGTCCTTTAGCAAGTTATTGCTTTTATACGCCGCACCTCTGTGCACTGAGCTGAGACAGCTTCCTCTGTGCATTCAACTGAAAACAAAGAGTGAGAAGGAGAATGAAAGAGCAGGATGCAGCCTTGCCCACAGCCGGCTCTCAAACCTGAGCCTCGCTCTGCTGCCTGCCTGCCTGCTTGGGGGGGACACGCTGCCCTGGGTGCGGGGGTCTGCAGGGGGGGACCCATCAACCTGCGCTCTCCTGCCCGCCTTCAGCACCTCCGAAAGAGGAAGGGGAAAGGACGACTGGGTGCAATTATGCAATAAATAAATAAAAAAAAAAGCCCCCCCCCCCAATAATAATAATTAAAAAAAAAAACCCTACTCAGGATCACTCAGGCAATGATTTCAATGTGCACAAACCAGTCTAAAATGGAGAGCATTGCAGAACCATGGTCTGGTGTCTCTTAGGTAAAATGGGTGCGTTATCTGCAGTAATATAGCGATCTCGCTCTTTCACCTCCACTGCTCTGCCGGCATGGAGGCGATTGCAGACAATGTGCCATCCCTCGCTCCCTCCACTTTTAATTCCTCCCCCCCTCCCCGTGAATCTATGCAATTTTCCGTTAATAAAAAAATAAGAAAGGAACTAAGCTCTTCCTCAGAAATCTAGACATTAGCATACTCGCCCTAATACTTTAATCCCCATCATTGTTTATAATCGGGCTACACACCAGGTAACGCGCAGCGCCAACTGATTTATGAATGTATATATATATTTTTGTTTTAATTGAAACGGCAACATTTAGGTTCCACCTTAACAGTGCACCTTAAAAGATTATCTCGGTTATTTCACAGGCACCGAGCCGGCACTAATAGTCCAAGGCAGATATTGAAAAGCAGCACAGGGCCAGGCAGATCTATTAGAAATTCCCATCCACGCGCCTCATACATATTGATTTCTGACACCAAGCAGCAGTGAAAGCCCCCGTGGGAATAATATATTTAGCAGGGTTCGCTGCGAGGAGGTCACAGAGTGCATACAGATTAGCTACAGAGGACCAAGGCACTAGTGTTGGAGCCAAATGCTAGATTTTATATCATTTTAATCTGAACTTTTATAATCCTTTTAGTTCTTCTTTCTCTGGATGGCAGAGGAAAGGCTCCTCCGCACGTATCATGCATCTTTTTTTTTTTCTTTATTCCTCCTATAAATGTGCAAATGCTGTTGTAATGGGGAGGAACGTACCCTTAGCATTAGCAGGAAGAGGCACAAACAGATTTGGGGTTTATATATAGGTACGTGTGCGTGTGTGTATATGCATTTTATATATATATATATATACATGTGCCTGCTTGTGGATAATAATGGTCATTTCAGCTGGAGACATCTTTATTTGAAGGTTTCCTTCCATAGGGGGTGGGAGGGGGCGTCTGTAAATCTCAGGCTCCAGTTTTAATGTGCAGAAATAAAGAACCGCCGTAAGACCTTCTTTTATTTTATTTTTATCCCAGAGCTTAATTGAGCAGAAGTTGCATTTATGCTGTTGAGCCTCGGAAAGCAACAACAACAACAACAAAAATACCTAAACAGTTTTAATTACCTTTCTGCATATGCTGATGGGGAGGAAATGCCTGCTCATTATGCGGCGAGGTGTTGTGGCTGGCTGAGCCCGCGGTGTCGGGAGGGGGCCGGGCGGGGGTTTGGGGGCTGGAGGGGTGCCAGCATTGCGGAGGGAAAGGTTAGAGTTGACACACTTTGACACGAGAGTGAAATGCGCTCCGACAACAAAGAAAACCAGGAGGTTGCAGCTAAACAGACACAAAAGCTTACGGGCGTCTTGCGGGCGACAGAAACACACTGAATCCCTTTTTTTTTTCTTTCTTTTTTTTTTTTTTTTTTCCCAGGAAAAGTTCTCCAATCTTCCCCATAATCGGTCAGTATTCCCATACTGCTCCAACCCGCCTAAGCGAGGGCCGGATTTTCACTCATCGCCTCACAGAATTAAACCCAAACCGCTACCACCTGCGCCGCACCGATACAAGCGGGTCCTCTGTGCGTGCCTCTAGCAGGAAAAGTCCCTCCTAAAAAAAACCCGTGCGAGACGCGGACCCACCTCTGCCACGCCAGGGTCCCCGCTCCCGGCGTGGGGTGACGAGGGCCACCCTCCCACCCACGACCCGCCGCTGCCGCCGCGCTCCCCCCGGCTCCCCCCCGGGGACGCAGCGGCTGCAGGATGAGCACGGGCCGGTTCCTGCCCGGGAGGCGAAAACTCATTTCAGGCTTGTTTTCTAATTTGCGAAATGAAAGGGAGGAGCAGCTTTCGCCGCTTCTGTCGTCCCTCAAGCCAGCAAGGTGCTGTACCTTGGGCTAGGAGAGGCTGCAAGCGCTGCCGGAGAGACACGAGTTGCCTTTTTTTTTTTTTTTTTTTTTTTTTTTTAAATTTTAGCTCTTTGGACGTTGGTTTCCCCGCCAGAGGTGCCCCCCTTTACCTCAAGTGGTGGAGCGGCCGTGGGGATGGGGTGTCATGCGGGAGGAAACCCATAAGCCTGCAAGACGTGCTGGGGGAAGCAAATGGATCAGAAAAGCCCTGGTGGGTGCTGTAATGCTCCCCAGAGCCTGGGGAAGGACCTCCCCCCCCCCCGCCTCGCCCCCCCAAATCTCACCCCTGCAGCGTGGGGCAAGCAGGAGACGGGCACGGTGGCCGGGTTTGGCTGGTCGTCAGAGGCGGGAAGGGACCCCCGGGGGGGGCGAGGCGGTGCTCCCTGGCCTGGGGCGGGGGGCAGCGCTGCGGGAAGGGGAGGGCTGAGGCGGATGCCCCCAGGACCCACTGTATAAAATAAAATAAAATAAAATAAAATAAAATAAAATAAAATAAAATAAAATGTGCCTGGACTCCCTTGCCCCAGCCGCGCCCTCGCCCCGACCGCCGATATCCCCTGTGCATTTAAGGAAGAAACGGGCTTTTCTTCTGCTGGATGAGACGTGCTAAGTTGGTAGCTTGGGGAAAACGAGGGTGGAAACCGGCCCATCATGCCTGGGGAGGGGGTCCCTGCTGGGGCCCCGGGTCTCCCCAGACTCCCAGTTGCCTGTGGGCTACCCTGGGGGCTGCCCGGCAGTGAGCTGGGTGGCGGTGGGTGGGCAGGGGTGCCTGGGTCCCAGACCTCCAGCCGTGTGACAGCAGGCGTGGGGGCTGCGACGGCCCAGCCGGGGTGTCCCCAGGACATCCCGGGTAAGGAGCGAGGTGTTTGGTGCTGTGCAGAGGACCCACACGTGGGTTCGGTGCGGGGTCGGGTACCGCCTTTCCAGTGCGTGGACTGTCCTCATGTACACTGACTGCTGCTGGTGTCATCATGCCTGACCAACTGGTCGTGGCTCCGGTGCAAATGGCCGGAGCTGGCTGGGGGTCCTCCCCAGCAGAAGCACAAAGAGCAGCTCAGTCCTTCCCATCCAAAACCTGAATTTATATCCACTTCTGTCCTTCGTGTGCATCTTGAAGCTGTTTGCGAGGCATTTCTGCTTTGAATAGCAAGCTGCAGTGAAGTCATACGTGCCTTCGCTGTTGGCTATTTGAACATAGGATTTATTTCCCAGAGTGGATTGTCTGCTCTATTCTTGATACTTAAAAAGTCCCAGACCAGAACAACACAGGATGGGTGATGTTAATCACCCCATTGCTGCCCACCTACACTCTCCATGGGCACCCAGTTGCCAGCTCTTTGCCAATGAGTGCTCCTAATCCCATGGGTGCTGCATGACAGCCACTGTGGGCTCCTTACAGACTTGCTTACTGTTGGTCTTGCCTTTGGATGCCTCCTGAGCACAAAGATAAATCTATTTCTTCCTGGGTTTCTGCAGTCAGGAGAAAGATTCATAAGCTATGAGGAAAGTGCAAACCAGCCATGCCGTGTCATTAGAAAGAGCAGAACTCTTCTTTCCTTGTGCTTCAAAAGTGCAATGGTTATGAGCACCTCAGCATCATGCTTTTGTCTTGTTCCCTGCTAAACCTTCCCAGGCATCCCCAGGGGGGATGGTCCCCGCTAAGGACTGGTGGGTAGCACCCATCTCTGTTAGCACAAGCACCCATTTCTGTGGGTGGCTGTGCTGAGGTTGGCTTTCATCAGTGGTCAGAAACTGCAGTGGCACACATCTTCCAGCTTGCACAGGTACACTGCCTTGAAAAACCCCTTTGCATCACATCTGCACTTTCCAGGGGCACCACAAATTCTGTGGCAATGGGTGCTCCCAGTCCCAAGGGTGCTGCGCTGAAGTCAATGCACCTACCTGTCCTAAAGGAGAGCTTTACCAAAATGGTGCCAATGGTCAGGTCCGTACAAGACCAAGAAGGTTGTCCTCTGAATCCTCAGGTCATAAACCTAGGGCTGCTTTCCCAAGGCTCTGAATAAATCTGTCACATCGGTCTTGTTCTGTGATCCCCAGACCAGGGCTTAAAAGCTGATGACAAAGTTTGTTAGGGGGTACAGGGCACATCTTCCCACCCAAGCACTGGTGGGAGCAGGCACAGTACTTCACAGGCTGCTGGTGGTGGCCGCTCGCAGTTGCCACTGGTACATCCACCACCTTCTTCTCGTGAGAGCTTTGAGGGCATTAACAATTGCTTTGCTGTGGCTCTAGTGCATGACAAGTGTAATCTGGATGCTCTGTCTGGCTTTGGGTTTGAGGAAAGGGATAAAACTTGGTGCTGACTGAGGAAGATCGATGGGAATTTCCACAAGAAATATGCTTCTTGTGGATTATGGAACCTTAGGTCTCCTTGTACAGGTCCAGCTGTCACTTGGGAGGATGGTGAGATGATTTATGATTTTATTGACCAGCTGCATTCAGCCACTTGTGTCTGGTTTTGAGCAGTCCCAGTCAGACCCATACCCTCTCTCCAGAGGGCAAATAAGCCTCTGGCAGGAAAAGACATATGTAAGCTTAACTGTGTTGGAATGGCTTTGGTTTCTTGCCTTCTGCTTTGTACTCTTGGCAGCATGAGCAGGTCTTCACCATGACGGGACAAACTCTTTCTATCTCTTGCTGCTGCTACTTAGTTTGTAATGCAAAAGGCTCTGGTATTTCCATTACAGATTTGATAAGTTAAAAGCCCAGAGTGCCACTGTTGCAGTGCACTAGCCACATGGCCTCTCGAGCCTGTAAGAAAAGGGCTAGCCAAGCTTTCAGGAGATAACCAAATAAACCAACCTTCCAGAAAAAAGCCAATGGCAAATGCCATAAGATTGGAGTTCTTTTTAAATCAGTGTGGCTTGTGATGTTGCTCTATGTACATGCTACATCTGTGCCATGGTATGAGGAGATATCTGTTCAGATAATCAGACAAAAAGAGGGTTCACTATCAGTTTGTTAATGATAATATTGTAGACGGCCCTGCTCCTGCCTCAAAAAAACCCACTTCTGAACAGTGTCGATGCATTTATTCATGCTTCAATGACTGCAACCACATCTGAGCTGCTAGGCCTGCCCTGGAAGACTTAAAATGTGGTCACCATCCAGTCTTCTACCTTCCAAACCTGATGTCTTCTCCATGGTATTATGAAGTGGAATGAAGCAGCCAACATGCTCTGTGCTTCTTAAAGGCTGAGCTATGATGGGAGCAACAGACCTGCTTGGTTTGAATCCCTTAGCCACCATCAGATCTTTCATGATGCTTTGCATTTTAAGTAAGAATAATCTCTTTAAATGGTGACACTAGCAAAGAGGTCTCTTCATCAGATTCAACGTCCCATACCATAAAACTCAGCATTTCTTGTGAGTTGTGCTTCATTGTGCCAAGTGCTGCTATTTTGCAGAAGAGTTTGGTGGGACCTGTCTGTGTCCAGCCCAGTCCTTTGACATTTGGAAAATACTAGGCCCACATTACATCTGCATTGCTGGAGCCAAGTCCCACCTGCAAAATTTGTTCTTTGTCTGAGCTGGAAGTCAGCGCTTGGGCACAATGCAGGTGTTGCCAAGGACCTCACTTGTCAAATAAAATATTTATAAACCCTTAATTATCTTTGTCAAGATAAAAGATTGGGATTTATCCTCTGTTGTTTACTATCGGATACTTTAAATTACAGCTGAAAACACCATATTCATTGACCTTAAAAAAACTAGTGGAAAGGGTGCCTGATGCAAAAGTGCTTAGGAATGGGGGCCTTTACAGCAACCGCAGCTTGTTCTGTATCAATAAGGATACCAAATGGAAAACCACATTTTAGGTTTATACACCCCCTCAAATACCTGGCTACACTTTTTGGTTTACTCAGGACTCCAGCCCAGCACCAGTCCATCCACCCACCACTTAAAACAAGATTGCTACTGAGAACTTGGGACCTGATCCGCCTCAGATTTTGATTTTTTTTTGTTTGTTCATATTTGAAGATCTCCATCTAAGTGGCAAACAGACCCAGAATACCGAGGTGAGGTCATTGCTGGCCCTTGGCCAGTCTCTTCTGCGGAAGAGCCCCGTTTCCTTCTGTGTCTGGAGGAAACAACTTTGCTCGTTCCTAAGTTGTGGTTGTCAAAATTCACCCTTCATCCCCTGGAGCACTCTTTGTCGCTCCTTAGCGAGAACCATGCAAATCCTTGAAGGCTGCAGCTGTTTAATCTGAAAACTTTCCGTCTCTCTTACAGCACAAGCCCTGTGCGTGACTTCCCCGGCGCCACTCTTGAACTCGAAGCACACCCGGGGAGGTGCCGCCGGAGAGTAAAGGCTGATGGCGGTGGGAACAGTCAGGAAGCTCCTGGTACTCTAGCGGGAAATGGGTCCTTGTCAGTAATGAGAAAAATCCGTATTTGGACCTGTTATCGGCTGCTGCGCAGGGACTGAAGCCTGTCGAGGCCAAGCGACTGCTGAGGTCCGAGTGAGGTGGGCAGGCTGAGGGCGTGCAGGGTGGTCTGGAGAGCAGAGGGGCAGCCTGGCTGGTGTTGGCGGTTGTGAGGTCCCTTTTGCCTGCGCAGCTGGTAGGCCGGTAGCAGGCACTGGCTTTGGTGTGTGCTTGTGAGGCCGCTTCTGCAGGAGGAGCTGAGAAGTCAGCAAAAGACCCAGACCCGGAGTATGTGGTTTTGAGGTCATTTCCGTCAGCAGCCTTCACACGACCGGGGCATGTGCTCGTGACATCACTTTTCCCTGAGAAGCTGATTGGCCAGCAGCAGACCCAGGACCAGGACACGTGGTTTTGAGGTACCTCCTGTCCGCACAGCTCACAGGACAGCTGATGGCAGGGGACTGAGGTATGAGGTCGCTCTTCACCAAGCAACTGATTGGCTGATGGCAGGCACATTCCTGGAGTATGTGGTCGCGATGTTACTCCCGACAGGCCAGCAGCAGGACGATGGCCCTGCCCGGGGTCCACACCAGCTGCCTGCGGTTGTTGAGGGCCATTTCTGGCGCTGGGGTGGCTCCTGACACCCGGGCCAGTTTGGGATGGGTTGCCGGCCATCCGCCCCTCTCACGGCTGCGGTGGCTGGTGCCTTGCTGTGAACCCAGACATCCTCACGACGAAGAGGTCTCTCCAAAATTCTCGTCTTCCATGTGCTTGGCGTGTATCTACATGCCGCAATGCACCTTTTTTCCCCTCTCTCGTTTCCCCCTCCTTCCCCCAAATTGTTAAAACCTAGAGGTTTGCGGGCTGCGCTGAGTGATGGATTACTTATGGGTGACACGCCAGGATGTACCTGGGCCCTGACGCTGTGACACAGTGACCAGATGTGGCATTGCCCCTTGGAGAGCAAGGCCAAGGAAAAATAGGGCATCCAAACTAACTTTACACTCTCGGAGGTCTCATCCCAGTGAGGCAGGAATTAATAAATTCTTCTTTGTCTTTTCTGACTTGGTGGGAGTTTGATGGCCGCTTCCTTAGACCAGTCCTTGGGTGACTGATTTTCACTCGGACAAAATTCCCTCAACACTTGTACCCAGGCAACATTTATTTCCTATACAGTACTGTAATGAGTCTCAGATACAAGTGGCCTGAGCTTTTCTGGCATATAGATATGATCTCTTAAGCACCACGTTCCTGAAAGATGCTTTTAATTGTCAGGGATAGTCAACATCATCTAACAAAACTGGTCTAGTCACAGCTCCCCACAAGTATATTGCAGTCTTTGAGGGGCTGCATGTTTTTTGTAGGAGTTTTGGTGGGTTTGGGGTTTTGTTTTTTTTTTTTTTAATTTTTATTTTTAATTTTTATAGTGCAGACCTGAATACTGTTTGCATCATTCCCAATTAAACAAAGATCTTTTATTTTTTTAAGAAGTAGTCTCCGCTCAGGATTTCTCCCTCTTGAAAAGGGAGTCCCCAGCAGATACCATCAAAATCTCCCAAACTGATTTTTGGGGGTCTTGGGATAATCTAGAGATGTTCCTCCTCGATCGAGACCATTGTCTTGGTCAACACGAATGCAATGGCCTAAGATTCTGTGTGGAGGAGGAAAGCAGGCAGTGGGGCAGACAGGCCTGCATAAGTCCCTGCTCCTCAGACCCTGGCTTTGAAAGGGCTACACCATGGCTGGATTCACATCTGGCTTACGCTTAAATGCATCTACACACACGCCAGCTTCCTACTGTTTATACAGCTGGGTTTTAACACACCAAGCTTGTTCTGGGCTTTTGTCTCATCATGTGGTAAAAAGCTGAGGCTTCGTGGTATTTCTTTTGGCACGCTATCTCGCAGGCAGGGATATCTGAAAATGAGCAGCGTTGGTACTGGAGGAATACCCTGTCCCCATGGGCATCCCACCCCTTCTGGTTTCAAAGTACCACCTTGTTTTATACCCATATATTAATATTTGTTATATATTTATGCATTTATATACATCCATACATTTATATACATCCATATATATATATCGTTTTATTGAGCAGTTCTAAGAGAGGCAAAGGAAACATCTTATTCTGATGCAGATATGCACATCATCTTGTCTGTATCAGCTACAACTCTACCCTATGTGTAGTTTCAGCTCAGATTAGGGCAAGTAATGGAAAATGGTGAAAGTTAACAGCTAAAGTGTGTCCCTCTGCTTCTGTCAGAAAGGGAACGCAGTACGATGCAACCTGTCCAAGGTGGCCTTGGGCGTGCTGGAAAGAGGTGTTTGAGACAGCAAGTAAGGAAGACAAGCAGACTGTATCAACAGGAAGTACTTTGTTTAAAATGTGAAGCTAGAAGTTGGGTTAGGAGAGTCAAAGCATAAAATTATATTGTTCGTAACTCATAGAAAGGAAAAGAACAGTGATGGACATCAATAAACTGAAAGATTTGGTAGATGAAGCCCTATGAGAAGTAGGGCTGTAGTCAGTAAGTAGAAAAGAAATACCATGGCGCTGTGGGGGCAAAATGAGGAAGTCCAAGGCATAAAATGAGATACAACCTGCAAATGACATTAAAAAAAAAAGTTCCATGTGTAATTCAGTTACTTCTCATGATGATCAGGAAAGGGTGGCCCACTGTTAAATGAGGTGGGAAAGCCAGCATTAGGTGATGTCAAGAAGACAAAAGTGCTCTGCAGCTTTTTTTTTTTTTCTCCAGCTTTACCCATGTCATCACCAATGAACATTTTTTAGGTTGACAGTGTTCATCTCAGCAACCAGGAGGTCGAATTTAGGGTGGAAGAAGAAGAGAGCAGGATATTTTCCACTAGACTGGATCTGAGGGAGCTCACAGAAACAGTTGTTGAGCTGTTGGCAATTTTTTTTTTTTTCAAGAACTGGTGGTGACTAGGTGAGGTTCCTGAAGCCTGGGAGAGCATAACCAGAGTGCCCATCTTTGAAAAAAGGCAAACCAAGGGGGCCAAGGAGCTGTAGACCAGTCAGTCTACTTAGAGCATGAAAAAATGCTGGAACAAATAATCAAGCAAATTATTTATGAGCCTCTGGAATATAGCACGGAGATAAGTAACAGCCAACAGGGATTTGTCAAGAACAAATCATGTCAAACTCACCTTATTTCCTCCTATGACAGGGCAATAAGCCTTGTGGAGAGGCAATGAATATCATATATCTTCACTCAGTGAGGCTTCTGACACCATCTCACGCCACACTCTCCTGAAGATGCCACGGGGACGCGGACCAGGAAAGGGAGAAAGCCACTCAAGATGAGCCATTACCTGTGTGCCCCACAGCGTTTTCGTGAATCCCTTTGGGATAGGCAAGGGAGGGCAGAGGCGTTGAGGGAGGAGAGGCAGGGAGCCCACGGGAAGGCAGGTGTTCTACACACTTGCGGGAGGCAGTGGGGAGAGCTGGAGAAAATGTGATGTGGTTCAGTAAGGACAAGCGCAAAGGACTGGTTTTAGGTAGGAATAAACGGCGCACATCCTGGGTTAGGAACTGTTAGTGAAATAGCGGATCAACAGGAAAAAAGGATCTGCTGGGGTTGGAGACCATCCCAAGCTGAACACGAAGCACGGCTGTGGAAAAAGCAAACACCTCACCAGGTGACGTGAAGGGGGGAATCGCGGGCGAGTGAGGCTTTCTGCACCACTCAGTGCTAGCAAGGGCTCAGCTGGCATTGTCTGCCCTGGTTTGAGCACTGCTGTTCATGAAAAATATGGATTAATTGGCAAGAGTTCAGCTGAGAGCACTGAGGGTGATGTGCAGTCCAGGGAGCATGGCCTGCACAGGAGGGTGGAAAGAACAGGGTTTGTTTAGGCTGAGGGTCCCCAAATGGTGGGTGCAGAAAGGCGGGGGGTGAGGTGATGCTCTCCCTGCTAAGGACAGGACCAGGAGCCGTGGCTGTGTGGCAGGAAGGGACCAGGAGGTTGGAACTGGGGGAGATGGGCAGTAAAGGTGCAAAGTGCTGGAAGAAAGTGTGTGACCTGAGGGGGTGGTGGGCTGGCCACTGCGAGGAAGAGTTTAGGCACAGCTGATCCCACTGGGTGAGCAGACAGGGTGGTCCCTGGGGCTCCTTCCAGCCCTCACTTCAGGGGGGCAATTAGGGAGGGGAGCGTTTTTGTTGTCCTAAAGTTTTCCCTTCAGCCTGGGCTTTGTGCTGCGTGAAGATGCTCTCCTGAAATCAGAGCAGGCTGCTGCTGCCTTGTCAGCGTTTGGGATACTCTTCTGTCGACATGCTGAAACGAGACCTGCGTTAATCAGCACAACGGGGAGATAATTAATTATTCTCAGCACCTTCTCAATGGAAATGTTAGAAAGGAGGGCTAAACCGTCCCCGCTGCCCCCCTGTAATCCTATGCCACGGCTGGCTTTATTGGCTCTAAGGGGAAAAGAGGCACATTTGCTTTCCCGCTGATACAGCGTTAAGCATGCTCACTTCACAGGCGCGTGCAGATGAAAGTGTAATTGCATGGAAGGTGAATTGATTGCAATTAACCTCGGGACTTGGCCTCGGGCTGGGGTGTCCCACCTTCCTCCCTGGGAAAGTGCCATCAGGGGCATAACGCTGATGAATACGTATATCATGGCATGAAACACATACGTTACGGGAGAAAGTACATAAATCATCTAGGAAAACACATATTATACCAAAATGATCAAATTATAAATGAAGCACATAAATCATGAGATTACACCATTGGATTGTATCAGGGACCATAAATTATACAGTGAAGCCCGAGGTTCACTGAGAGGTTCATGGAATAATGAAATGGGACTCGTATAACTTAAGGAAAATGCCGTTATCTCCATGAAATGCAAGCGCAAATATCGAGCCCGACCCGCATGTATTTTTGCAACATCTTCTGTCAGAAAGGCTCACAACAATAGGGCCAGTTAAGCACAATAAGCCCCAAGGAAGCCTCCCCTGCTGAAGCAAACAACGATTACACATTAAAAAGCATGTTCGAAAGATAAGTTTGTAAGGAAGATAAAAAGTCTCCAGCAGGGCTGATAGTTGGACGGCGAAGCTGCTCTGAAGGTTGGTGACACGCGAGCATGCTGAAAAAGCCTCGCTGCTAAGTGCGAAAAGTAGGAAGAGTTATTCTGTGAGCAGCCGCTTGATTTCCTATTGATGGAGAGCGCGGGGTGCTGGGGCTGGTGGGGCGCTCGGGATGGTAGCTGGAAATGGGCTCAGCAAGGCGCTGCCTTGCAGCTGCAGCTAGGCAATTAAAAGTTAACATGAAAAAAATTCAAATCGATACGCTCTACAATTGGAAGCCAGTGGAGTTCAGGGGCAAAAGAAAAAGGAAAGGGATATTGAGTGCAGTCATTTCGTACCTGATCTTCTGCCGCTTTTTGCTTTTGTTGGTCTATTTTCCCTTCCTTGCTCACTCCCAAGAGTAATTTGCTTTTTAACCCCCTCCCCTAGGTTGGTTGTTCAAACAGATACAATTCAGCAGAAGAAAGGACAGTCCAATAAAATACAGGCTCCTCATTTATTTTTTCAAAATAGAGCTTTGTCGTTAATCAAACAAGCAGTCGTGAAAGAGCCCGGCTATCCTTCAGCTGCTGCCAGGATCCCATGTAACTGGACGAGTCAGGGTGTTGGTTTTTTTCCCAGTTGGTCAGTGTGTGAATGATGTTGGTGCTATAACATAACTCCGGGATTTACGCCCGTTCCCAGCATAGCTGAGCTGGGGTTACGGTTGGCACGTGTGTACTAAGGGATTCCTTAGCCGTAAACAAAGTGTTTGACCCGTTTCATTCCTCAGGGCAAGCATGAGCTGGAGCCAGCTGAATTTATGTACTGGGAACAGCTGGTTTATGGCTGACCCTGGAGGGGCACTGACTCAACCTATTTCTGGCTGAAGATGCTAATAAGGATGCAGAAGATGTCTCAGGTGGGCAGCAAAACTAACATTTAAGGGAGAGTGCCTAAAATGTTTCGTAGTACATAGACATCATTTTTAATTAGCAAGCATACCAGATGCAGCACCTCCTAATACGCAGTAACAAAATCCATCTTCAATAGCAAAACCGGCTTCAACTTGGATGCTCAGCTCCTGTAAGAGAGGGCTCCCTGCTAATTTATTCTTGGTGAGCTTGGGATGGGAACCTGGGTTTGTATCATGGGAAAATAAATACACTTTCGAAGAAAGAATGTGTTTTGGACTGCTAATCCCTGGGAGGGGGAGGGCCGTGCTTAGCCTCCTAACCGAAATAAGTTGGTTAAAAATAAATAAATGGTTGAGCCTGCTAGGTATGAGCATAATCATTTTACTATATGATCTATGCGTTTCATTAGTTGAGGTACACATTTCGCTATAATAAATGTGCTTCAGCAAATGATCTATGCATTTCTTTCTGGAATGTATGTGTTTCACTGGAAAAGGTATGTGTTCATCAGCTATGAGTAATGCTCCTAACGGCACCGCATTATATTGCTCGGCTGGTATCAGCGCAGCATTACACATCCATTCCCTCATGGCCGCGGAGACGCCAATTCGGCAAGACAGCACATATCAGGCCCTGTCACTCCCGTACGGCGATGCTGCGTGGGCCGGAGGGCTCCGGTGCCAAGGGAGATGGCGTGAAGGAGGGGAAGCGGGAGGGCTCGTGCGCGATGCCTGCCTGCCGGGCACGCATTAGAGGTGCAAAAAGCAGAGGAGGTGGTTGTGGCAGGCGGGCCGGGCTTTGGCAGCACACACAAGGGGGGAGCCCGCTGGGGACGCAGCAGGGGATGGAGCCGGAGGTTCGCCCACACGCTCTGTCCTCGACTGCTCAGTGAGCCTTTCTGGTTGCCCGGCAAAGAGTAGGGTGATTTCTTTTGCTCCCCAAGCTCACCCAATGCAGTAGCATCCCCCTGCAGCTCCAGTGGGCCAGACCCTGCCGGAGTCCTTGCAGAGGCGTCCCCATCACCGCTCCAAACTTTGAATTTCCGCCTCGTGTTCCTCAGCATCGCCGCTGCCTTTTGGAAATGGCCTCTGCCAGCACCCGAGGTGACTAAAACTACGTGAATAATTGAGAAAAGGTTTCCTAACTGCTTGATAATCAATCCCCTCCCCCAGCAAGGCTCCTCGGCCATTACAGCATTGTTATTCACTTGTAATGACATCGCTTATTACAGCAGAATACTTATTAGTCTTGGCCATAGGACTAATGATTTGTATCTGAGCCTTCATTTTAAAATCACTTTTCATCAATACATTCATTTTTATACATACAGCTTTATATAATTCATTACACATATTTCCCTTTACTGACCTATTTTGCTGTACCCTGCATCTATCACTGTAGATGCTATTCTGCTCTTCCGAAAAAATCCTGCCTTTTCTACTTTTCTGTTCATTAATATGCTCAGAAGCTGTGGTTACATGTATTTTTGTATTATCTTATAGTTTGCTCCCCTCCATCTGAAAAGAAATGTTGGTTCTGGAGAGGATTGTAAAATCTGAATGAATCTGAATTAATTAGGAGCTCTATTGATGTTACGTAATGCCCGTTTCGGTTTACCCAGTATATGTTTTCTGATTAGTTCCACTCGCTTTCTCTCTCTCTCTTTCTCAAAAAAAATTTAAACATTTCATAGTGTGTCATTTGGTAGCAGCAGTTTTAAAGGAAACCATTTCTGATGGAACTAGTTCAGCACTGAAATAGGGCTGAGTGTAGCGCACGCTCCAAACTGGGTCAGCTGGGAACATGGGAGACCATTAGGAGACCTGGAGTGTCTGTTTTCCACGAGGGAATAAATATTTTGGGTCAGGTCCTCAGCAAGTATAAGTTAGAACAGGTCACCGATTTATAAGCAGCTCCGGATATATATTGTTATATGCACCTCTTGGAAATGCGCCAGTCACCGAGCAACAGGATCATCATTAAGGGCCTCGTTAAGAGTGGATAATGATAGTCCCTTTTGCCTGCAAGTTTGGGAAGCGGCAGTGTTATGGATGAGCCCGGTACTCTGGATGCTTTCATCACCCCTTGGTGTCTGTGTTTGTGTGGTACCTGTGGGCTCAAGGGAGGGAGAGACTCCCCTGTGCTGGGCTCTGCATGCGGTCCTGGCCCAAAGGACCCAAACCAGCGAGGAGAAGGGGGCTAGGAACGCACCCCGGGGCCGGAGTGATGAGCTCAGGGTCGCAGCGGGGGTAGCATGGGGTCTCCCATCACTTTTTGCCACCACCTGGTGCTGATGCAGCTGCCCCGGGCGGGAGCTGCTCCGTGCTCTGCAGCTCCATGCCAGTCTCCCCAGTGGAGGGGGACCCAGCTGGAGGAGAGCGGGCTCCTTGAAGCCGAACCTCAGATCCCACCCTTGTATGGGTGGGTACAGCGTGGTCATGCCTAAGGGTGTCTTCAGGCCCCGCACAACAGCTTTGGGTTGAGGGGTGTGAGGGGAGAGCGGGGCTGAAGGTGCTGTCGCTGGTGAACATCTCAGCTGCTGTCATGGATGGATATACCATGGATCCGCCACTGGTCTGCAGCGCCCTCCTTCTCTCTCAAAAAGATGATGGGAGATGCTCTTGCTTCTTTCGCAAACAACACAGCTCCCGGCTTATCTCCTCCTTCAGCTTTTTTCCCCATCCTATTTCATTCTGTGCTTGCGGGGCACATCAGGATACCTGCCAAATATTTGCTGAATCAGGACTATAATTTGTGTACTGCCTTCTCCGTACTCATTTGCTGACTATAAATTTTTGCGTAGACTCTGGGACATGCTTTTTTAATTTGCTGCGAATTGCTGTATCCTTTTCAGATGTTTTTGCTACCATAGCATTATGGTTATGAAATGAAGTTCAAAGAACACTGGTGGGAAGAAGATAGACTGAAGCATTACTTTGGTTAGTAAAATGTCTATAAGTTTTGAAAATAAAAAAATAAGGGGGGGGGGGGGATCAGATTATACAGATGACCACAAATCCTAAATTACTCTGGTGTTTTGGTCATCGTCTGCAACTCCAGTGGGGAGATAAATCTATTTGCAGCAGCTGCAGACAGCTGAGTCAGGGCCAGAACAGCTTGACTGGAGAGGCACGGTAAAAGTTAGGCGGCCGCTATCACAGGAGGTTTCCTGAAGGTGCAGAGGTTTGGGGGAAGGACAAGGAGGAAATGAATCCATAAAACAATATTCCAAGTTAGCCTGCCATTTTCATGAATTCAAACGTATATGCGGTGCCTGACATTTGCCAACTTGATGTGCTCCCGCCTGTTTCCAATCTCTGAAAGTAATGCAAAGTGAAGGAGGTTGTAGTTGTCCGAATCTGCTTTGTTTGTTGCAGTCAGCTGCTTCTTATTAGAACGTGATTTAATGTGCATGGCAGCAGTAAAACTACTAGTTTTATGTTCTTTTAATCTCAAATGGAAGCTAAACTTGGTTTTCTAAAATGCTAAAAACAGCTGTGATCTAATACAAGATTCTTGAAGGCTGCAATGCTGGGCTTTTGTCAGGGTAGAAAATCATTAGTAATAGTGTCCCCGATTGTCGAGATAAAGTATTTACAGAGAGAAAAATTTTTTTTAAAACCATGGAAAGAATATTTTGTAAACTATAGTTGGTCTGTCTCTTGCTGCAGTTTCCTTTACTTTTTTACCTTATGTGCAGTTAATTTTCGAATTATCTTCAGAGATTCTCAAAATAGCTTGAATTATTAGTGTGTTGCTCTTATCCTTTTTGCTTTGAATCTACAAGGAACAGCCTCAATTAGTTAATGATTGTCTAATATTTGTCACAGGCCATCTTTTCTGCAAATCCATTTTCCATGTGTGATAATCACACCCAGTTGTAGACCTACGGCTGCAAAAGGGTTGAACAACATACTCGACGCATCCATGTAATGGGTGGCATCCTCATGCCAAATGATTTCAGAGTACTATCAGTGCCAAATATATTCCTGGCTTTAAATGCTGTTTTTCCCCTCATTGTGCATATAAGCTCTGCTTTCCTTGCCATAACTCAGTGTTTGGAGTAGCTAATGATGGTGTCTGATGATGCATTTTAATACGTCTAGCGGGCCAATACATGCATAAGATGCTACCTGCCTCCTATTCTTCCCCCCACGTCAAACAGCGGGCAGACAAAGGCAGAGGTAGATTTTTATTTTTTGTCTCAGGATTGGTGACGCAATACCAAATGTTGGTGGGGTTAAGGCAGAAACCCATCAGGAGGTATCGGTTCTTGTGGAAATGTCTGCAGAAGTCCTGTCCTGGCACCTACTCCAGGCACTCCCAGTGGGTTGAGATCTCCTGGCAGAATTTTAGATTTTGAAGCCCTTAAAGCGTAAACCAAGAGAAAAGCTTGGAAACAACATCAGCTGTATGTCAATTTCCAAGTGGTGTTTTTGAAACATAAGTACAGGCTGACCTTTGTACCCTTCAGGCATATGGGGGTGAGTGGATGGAGAAAGAGAGAGCAAGAGAGCATGGCATGATCACCAGTCAAATCAACCATTTCCCTGCCGATACCACTGGTTTCTCTAATTTCTTTGACACTTAACGTTATGGAAAGGATGAAGTGTTTCAGACCTCCTTTGTGAACTACTCTAATACATCATTTATAAGGACTGCTTAGTAAAACCTTATTGATTGCACCTCAGATGTTGATAGACTAATATCACAGCTGCAAACTGTGACTTATGAAAATTTTTGAGTAGTAAGTAATACTAATAGGGCATGGATTTTGTGGGACTAGCCCACAGAAGAATGAAAAAAACCAGGGTTTTTCCCTATCTGAACCAAGACTATGTGGGGAAAACATATCACTGAGATCTTTGTCACTAGAAAAGATTTGACAGAGCACAAGTATACTGTCTAGGACTGGTATGGGGTGGTATGGGGTTCTCCAGCACTATAGAAAAAGCCTCTGTGTTCAAAGCTCTCCTTTTGCTGCCTGAGGAAGACGATGCATGACCATGGAAGCACCTGTAAGGGGGAACCGCACCGCTTCAAACCCCAGAGAGGGCACCTGTTGGGAAACCAGTCTGTGCCCTCTCCTGGTAGGTTGCTGGTTGTCTTCCCAAAGGAAAAACTGACAGTCACACATGTTTGGGGGTGAGTGTCTGAAAACAGGTTATCCTGACGAAGAGATTTCCAGAAATTCAGGATCTCTCAAGGGTGGAGGTTATTCCAGCGGGGCAAAGTGGGGGAACTGAAGAGCTTCAGGGAGCAGCAGCTACGTCTTCACGGCTAGAAGTTTCACCATGATCCTAATTACCATCAGTGATGGATTACTCAAGCTAAACATTATTATTATTATTATTATTATTATTATTATTATTATTATTATTATCATCATCATCATCATCGTCATCATCATCATTAATTTTGAGGCAGGACCTGTAGAGGTTACATGTATGTACCCCACAATCAAAATTCTAACAAGATTTGAGCCCTGAACAAGAGGACAAAGCAGATTTCATTGGGCTGCTCATCTATAAAACCATTGGGGCCTCATATCAAAAGCTCTCTCGCATGTGATAACCAAGAATAGGGCTTCAATTCCATGGACCATTCTAAGGGTGGAAAAAAAAACCCCAACAGTCCTTGGGGTCTGGTCATAAGCTTTGGGCTGCATGTTCATGGCAAGACTGGAGAGCTCTTATAAAACACCACTTGGTGTCTGAAAGACCATTTGGAGCATGAAGCTGCTCCAAAAACATACGGATACATCACAGTAATCAAGTACAATCAAATCCAAGCTTCCACCTGCAATTTGCAATTGCATTTGGATGGGGTTTTTGTATAAGCAACTGTGTCATACCAGTAATGCAGGTTGATTAATTCAGGGGATAACATGATGCTATGTTAGCCTTACAGCACAGTTGCTGCCTGGGTTTGCTCCAAGAGGAACCCCACATAATTAACATGACTCTCACCCTTTCACTTTTAACATGCTTCCTAATTAAGCTCTCCAGGATCTGAACTTCACTTTCTGGCTGCAGTGGCTGCAAAATGATTTATCCCCTGATGATGGTCACTAGCGCCAACCTCGCTGTCAGGGAAGCACACTGATGCATTTAACTCTTCGAATTATTTTATCCCTTCTCCTCTCCTGTTTAAGGATAGAGGTCTGGCGCAAAAACTTACATTTCGAATCTAGAAGGTAAATGTGCAAATGTATCTATAGGCCATCTCTTACCCATTTGTGTATAATGGCCATATAGATAAGAAGCGATAAGGATGCATATAAAAAGCCTTTGACCTGTAATTAGCCTATCTTGCTTTTTTTTTTAAATCTTTATGTCACTGCATTTGCAGATTAATTAAACCTAATAGATGTAATGAAACGCAAAGAGAGCTGATCGCTTTGTAGAGATTTAGTATTGATTTGTATGCTAAACTGGCGTTAGTGGATTTTAAACAATTATTGTCAATAGATAAATTTCTGCAATAACTGTTTTATGTATAAACAGGTCATATTGAGGTACAAAGTCTACCTATGTATACAGCGGATAATTGAAGACCCCCACCTTATTTGTATTTACACAGCACCTCCAGATCTTTGGCCGAAAGCTGCTGTTTACACAATATCATTTTAATTTCACATGACAAATGTGCTACCACGAAGCTAAACATTCATCATTACCCGGGCGCGCTTTCTCCTTCTGTGGGGAGAAGCGCCGTCAACTACTGACACGGGCTCTCCGCAGATAACGCCGCCTGGGGAATAGCAGTTGCGTAGCGGAGAAATCCCATTTCCAAAAAAAGCTCGCCGCAGATGTGCCCAGAGGCCAGAGGGGCTCCAGGTACGGTGGCCCCCGAATCGGGCTGGGCTGCCGCCTTCCAAAGCCGCGATTCCCTGGCCGGTTTGAATCGTGGCTGAGCGGGCTGCGAGGGCAGGCAGCCCCGCCTGCCTGCATCCATCGCGGCTGCCGAAATGGGAAGGACGTGGAGCCGGCGATGATGAGGAGGGTTCACATGAATCCCCCGAGCCAGCAAGTAGGGTTTCCTAATTGTCAGCTGCGCTGCGCTGGGCTTGTTTAAAATAATTAGAGTGCGGCGGCTTAAACAGACCGGGGCGGGGGGGGGGGGGGGGTTGGGGTAGGCTTTTTTTTTTTTTTAATCCCTCCGTATGGGTTTTTATCGGTTGCTATCAGCTCCCTGCTCATTTCTGACACCATCACTCTGCCAGGTGGGGGGATGGGAAGGGGGGAGGGGGAGCAGGAAGAAAGGTATTATATTTTAAGTACACGAACGCAGTCAGAAAGAAGCAGGATGAACCAGCCCCCATGTACGCGATGGATGGAAACAATACACCCAATACATCCAAACTATATTATTTTAAAAAAAGGGGGGAGGAGGAAGAGAAAAATCTGCTTTCTCCTCTTCCTCCTCTTTTTCCTCCAAGAGGGCTAGCTGAAATCTTTCTTAATTACCGCTTATTTCAATGACAGAATTGTAATTTATCATTTAGTTGTAATTTGACATATGTTCACACCTTTGCCATTTCCAATTTCCTCCTTCACTCTAATTGTCTGCCTGGCTCGCCTGTCACGCGCACCTCCTGGGATTAATTCGAGCTGTCTGTCTGCAGCGGGCTGTCGGCGCGCTCGGGGCTGCCGGGAGCATGACAGTGTCAATGCGCACACCGTTTAGCCAAGGCATTACCCGGCCGTCATGCTCCTGCCCCTCCTCGGCCCGCAGTGTTTATTGTTTAGCCCGTTTTTGCATTTGTGACTTTTCAGGGTTTTATTAGACTCTAATTACGCTTCCCGGCTGTCAGCTGAAAGGAGAGGAATCCTTGCCGTAATTAGTGGGAGGGGGCCCTGGCAGTGGGGATGCATGGACCGGTAGATGTCTCTCGCTCTGCCTTGAAAATACACACCGGCTTTAAATGCGTTGCCTTCATTTTCCTCCACGGCTGTTTATGCTCCTGTCTCCTGCTGACGTGGCCTCGATAGAGCTATTGCACCCTCCTTCCCCGCCTTTTGGTCCCGCTAGCCCCGCTTTCCCTCTTTAACATGCTGCATCCTGCTTCAGCGTCCTCTTAAAACAACCTGTCCGTGGCCACGTCCTGCTCCACCCCGGTGCAACTCCATTCACCGGGGCTGAATTTGGCCCAGGGTATGTTTGCTTGCTGAGGATGCTAATATAGCAGGGAAGGGCACCATATGCCCAGCATGTGAGTATACACCGTGGCTAAAAATTAACCTGCCAGAAGCTGCTTTTGTTGCCAAGGAGGTGCGCGGGCAGTTTCCCCGTGGCCGGTCCCGCTGTGCTCATGCTGAGCTGATCTCCTCATCCGTGTAAATCTGCAACACGTGAGGCTGCTGCTGCCGGTCCGGAGACACTGCTTGTTTTCATCAAGGGAAATGGTATTTCACCAAAGTGTTGCAAAGTAACACCAAAAATTAGGTTCTCAGCCACGCTTTTCATGGGCAACAGCTGAATTCACACTGTGACTCATTACCGGGCCCCCTTTCCTCCGTCCCACCCAGATTTCTCCCAGAGGCTCCCCTGTGGGCTTCTGAAGCACATATGGATGCTCTACACCTCGCTCTGGCAGGGCGTCCGGAGCAGCGGCAGCACCCCACTTCGCCCATGGGGGACCACCCTCAGAGCTCCTCTTATGGATAAAGAAGACTGGAGAAAGCTGTTCGGTGTGGCTGCTGCTATGTTTTTTTGATTTATCTTTCAATCTTTGCCTGAAAGGACAGAAAACATCCATTCTTTTCCTAGTTTTCCTGGGGGATTTTTTCCGCAAGCGTAGGCGCGTGGGCCAGGGCTGTTTGCAGATGTTTCACAAGAGCAGGCCCAGCCCCAGCCACAAAAAAGGAACTTTTTTCCCTCGAGAGAAACCGGGCTCAACCAACCAGCTGAGCACATACTTTGGACTGTTTGAAGGCAGAAAGCAGGCATCGCCCTCTAGCTTGATTATCAGCATCTTCTATTGTGTGGCCCCCCAAAATCCCCACACCTTCCATTGTTTCCTCTACATTTCTTTTGATACCCAAGTAAAGAGATGTAAAGCAAGCAAAAGTGATAAACTACCTATTCTAGCCGTTAAGTGAAGCCTGAAAATGCTGAACAAAAAGGTTTTTAAAAAAAAGTCAAATATTTATTAATTTTCCAGTGATTTTCAATGTCCCGTCCATCAGTACCTGCAGGCACAAAAGAGAAACTCGCAGAAGCCAGAGTAAATTGGCCAGCATTGCCCCCCACGCTGGGGATGTGGGTGCTGGGGAAGGTGAATTTCGGAGCAGGCTCATTTGCATACTGCATGCCCAGTCCACGCACATGACTTCTATGAACCGCGAGCTCTGACTGTCACCTTCACTTTTATCTGCTCTTCTCAATTGGCGTTGCTTTAGGTAAAGTGCTTTAAGCCCAGCCTTGATGGCTCAGCGTGCCTTAATAGATGCCTTAAGTATATAAAATTAAGATAATACCCTGAAAACACAAACCCATCCAATTGACACAATTCCACCCTCCCTAAAATTAGCCCAAACCCCTCGCTCTGGGCCATCCTGAGCCTTTCGTGCCAACACCTTGGCAGCACACCATGAAAACAGCCCGACCGGAGAGTGCAAGCTAGAGGTCAGCGCATCTTGGTGCTTTCAAATCCCAAAGGAATTCATTTCAGAGCCAAGGGACACCGGGGGAAAAAAGCAACCTAAACCACCACCCCAGTTTAGCTGGGGACAAAAAAGGAATAGTTGGCGGCACCATGAGAGGTTGGCAAGATGCTGCCTTTTGGAAATCCCTGGCTTGGGGCTGTTTGTTGTCCCATAGCGGCTGCCGTGCGAGCAGGCAGAAACGCTCCTTAGAGCCCAGGTACGCAGAGCAGCTAACGCAGCACTGCTGGAAAATATTTAATGTCTTGTAGGAGGCCAGACTGAATGGATTTACACTTATTTAGATTTTTTTCTCCTTTTCAGTGTCTGCTTCCTACACTACTGACCTTTTACAATTATTTCAGTACTTACTGACTTTGTTTTCTGCGTGTTGCTGTTGAGCAGGATTTTTATCTTCCAGCTTCTTGCCTTTGCCATCTAGGATGGCCAGCCTTCTCAGGCAGTTTTGTCTGAACACCAGGATTTTTCTGAAATGTCTGCAAACTTTTAGGAGCCAGCATTTCTGGCCACCTTAGCTGCCAAATTATGAGCAACTTGTGAAAATGCAAAGTGCCTCAAGCTGACTCCTAAAGAAGAAGGTTCTCCAAATACTTAGTCACATGCTCCAGCCTTGGTTTAAGGACTGGGGTATGAGGTGCTCATGATTTAGTATTAGATCTTCACTATATTTATGGCCTATTTCATATACTGGGCTATTTCACTGGAAACAGTGTTGGAAATCAATGTGCTCATTAGAAGTCGATGTTAAGTACTTTTGAAAATTCACTTTCTTTTTCATTTCTTCTAGCTATCAATTTTGTTTTTGTTTTAAACCTGACTTCCTGAGGCCTTATTCATTAATAGATAAGCAGTAATAAGTAGGTTATGAGCATACAGTAGGCTCATCTTCCATGCCAGCCTACCCCGTGCACTTCCTACCTAGAAATAAATCTGATTTTTCAAGGATGGGGAACTCATTCAGCTCACAGAGGGTCTCTGAAAATCACACGCTTTTGCTGTATCTGTGATGAGAATGACAAACTCCAAAAGGGAAGGAAGGAATCAGTCCGGACTGCAGTTGGAAAACAACCTTACTGGTAGTTGTCCTCTACAGTACCACCTGCAGTGCTCTGCACTGTCAATGGGGAGAGTAAAGGGGATAAAATAGATGGGCTGAAACCTGAAATTCTGGGGAAGCGGAAGGAGGAGCTGACTTTTGTAGAGGTTTTTTTTTCTTTTTTTAATTATTACCCTACTTTGGGGGCATTTATTGTCTCAGCAGTGCTATTCATTCACTTGTGTCACAGAATACATAGATGTTTCAGTACTGTCTCATCCTAAATGGTCTGTAACATACATTTAGGAGGAAAAACCCTCTCACAAGTAACTCAAACCCCAAACATCGCTAGTCATTCACAGCTCCTGTATGGCTGAATGGTCAGCATGGTTACACCCGCTGTATCCCACAAACATGCTCAGATCTGCCCGAGCAGTCCACCCTGAGCATATGGAACAGGCACGGCATCCCCCAGTCTCATGGGGAGAAGTTCAGGTGTGGATTGCTTGGCTTTCCCCAAGCCGTGCAAGAAGATAGTGGTGGAGTGCTACTGAAGCAGTCATGGGTGGCTTTTCTTTGGTGTTCCATTGATTGTCTCTTTAGATTTCAACAAAAACCTCTGTTAATCCTGTTGCTGCTAATGAAACAAAAGAAAGGGGAGGAGACCCCAATAATGCTTGACTGAGAGGCCTTACAAGCCCTTTGCTGTATGCTTTCCAAGCTCGTAGTAGTTTAGTGTTGCTCTAGCTCCTACTTGAACGTGGTATAGTGCTCTTAGAGATGCTGGCTTAAGAACAGATGAAGAAAACTCCTGGGCTTATACTCAGTATGCAAGTTTAATTTATTGCATCCCTATAAATCAAGCCTGCTTTTGTTTCAAAATAAAAAGAAAAAAACAACCCAACCAAACACAGTAGCTCTCTGTAAGAATATGAAACCCTTCTTATAAATAATGGAGGAAAAAGCCTCTTTCATTCATGTATGGAAAAAAAGATCTCAAATAATTTTGCTTTGAAGAAAGCACTCTCCTCTGTCCCTTAACCGTCACTTAGAGAACAAGCACCAACCTCTTAATCCCTAAACATAATGTTCTGGGAAACTATGAGAAGGCAAAATCAAGGCAGCGTCCTCATGGAAATCGTTTTTGTGCACTAAAATATAGTGGTCGCCACTGGTGCCCGCTATAAAATTTTTATATGTAGAAAGTGGCAGGCTATCACACTTTTTATATATGCATATATAAAAGTGACAGGCAGAGGAATAGGATGCCTGAAGCTGTAGGATATGAGTGTTGTAGGCCACAGTCCTTTTATTTATTTATTTATTTATTTATTTATTTTTCATCTCAATGGGAGAAGTTTTCTGTCATTAGCTTATTAGCTCAAAAATGCAATACAAATGTTTCCTTCTTTCGAGGACTGAACACACCAAGAGACCTTCCTTGCTTTCATCCAGGCGTTTAGCACTGCTGCTCTCTGCTTGTTAGCATTTCAGGGTGAATTATGATGTGTTGTGGGGCTGATTCTGGCAGCTGGGGCCACGGGTACCTGCTGTACGGCTCAAGCACCCTGGGCATGGCCAGGGCGAGCATGGGTGGGAGGGTGGCCACCAGAACCTGCCAGGTAAGGCCTCACAATATTTGAGAGCTGGCTGAAATGCTGTTTCTAGCCTTGTGGTTTCTGTCCCTAGGTGTCTTAAAAAACTTAGACCGGGAATACAGAAATAGAGGAGGTAAAGGAAGGGATATACCAAGGGATGTGGAAGCACCACCAGCTGTCCATCTAGCCCAGAGCATCGTCTCTGGCAGCAGTGGCACTGGAGGCTTCAGGAGAATAAATGGGAATCCCTTGTGTAGAGAAACCTGCTGTATGAGATCACCACCCATCTTCAAAGACAGATATATTCCCAGCCACCTTAAATCCAGCATATGCCCGTGGCTAGTGGAATTGTTGAAATCCCTGCAGTAGTCCTGGTATCCAGAAGGTCCTTGTTCCTTTTTGCCCCAGAGCATGTGAGTGGCTGTGACTGCTGCAACACATTATGCTGATGTGGCAGTGATGGTGCATGTTGGACTGCGATGTACCGTCATGGTTTCACATCATGGTAAGAAGTCATTTGCAGGATGTAAAGCTCCCCAGTTTTGTTAGACATGCCTTGTCTTTTGGACCTGGAAATTTTATTTGTATGGAGGTACCTCAGAGTACTCTGCCCCCTGAGCTGGAAGGCAAGGATGAAGAGCAGAATATATCCCCCTTAATCCAGGAGGAAATAGTTAGTGACCTACTACGCCGTCTGGACACTCACAGATCTATGGGACCAGATGGGATCCATCCAAGAGTACTGAGGGAACTGTCGGAGGAGCTTGCCAAGCCACTCTATCATCTATCAGCAATCCTGGTCAACGGGGGAGGTCCCAGAGGACTGGAGGCTTGCCAATATGAAGCCCATTTACAAGAAGGGTCGGAGGGAGGATCCGGGGAACTACAGGCCTGTCAGCTTGACCTCGGTACCGGGAAAGATTATGGAACAGTTTGTCTTGAGAGCACTTACGTGGCAAGTCCAGGACAAGCAGGGGATGAGGCCCAGTCAGCATGGGTTTACGAAAGGTAGGTCCTGCTTGACCAACCTGATCTCCTATGACCAGGTGACCTGCCTAGTGGATGAGGGAAAGGCTGTGGCTGTTATCTACCTTGACTTCAGCAAGGCCTTTGACACTGTCTCTCATGGGATACTCCTTGAGAAGCTGGCATCTCACGGCTTAGACAAGTGTACTCTTCGCTGGGTGAAAAACTGGCTGGATGGATGAGCCCAAAGGGTTGTGGTGAATGGAGTTAAATCCAGTTGGTGGCAGGTCACAAGTGGTGTTCCCCAGGGCTCAGTATTGGGCTAGTTCTCTTTAATGTCTTTATCAATGATCTGGATGAGGAGATCGAGTGCACCCTCAGCAAGTTTGCAGATGACACCAAGTTGGGAGGCAGGGTCGATCTCCTTGAGGGTAGGAAGGCTCTACAGAGAGATCTGAACAGGCTGGATCAATGGGCCGAGGCCAACTGCATGAAGTTCAACAAGGCCAAGTGCCGGGTCCTGCACTTCGGTCACAGCAACCCCATGCAGCGCTACAGGCTTGAGGAAGAGCGGCTGGAAAGCTGCCTGGCAGAGAAAGACCTGGGGATGCTGGTTGACAGCCGGCTGAATATGAGCCAGCAGTGTGCCCAGGTGGCCAAGAAGGCCAATGGCATCCTGGCTTGTATCAGAAATAGTGTGGCCAGCAGGAGCAGGGAGGTGGTTGTTCCCCTGTACTCGGCACTGGTGAGGCCGCACCTCGAGTACTGTGTTCAGTTTTGGGCCCCTCACTACAGGAAAGACACTGAGTTGCTGGAGCGTGTCCAGAGAAGGGCAACCAAGTTGGTGAGGGGCCTGGAGCACAAGTCTTATGAGGAGCAGCTGAGGGAACTGGGGCTGTTTAGTCTGGAGAAAAGGAGACTGAGAGGAGACCTTATCACTCTCTACAGCTACCTGAAAGGAGGTTGTAGTGAGGTGGGTGCTGGTCTCTTCTGTCAGGTGGCTGGAGACAGGATGAGAGGAAATGGCCACATGTTGCAGCAAGGGAGGTTTAGGTTGGATATTAGGAAAAATTTCTTTACTGAAAGGGTTGTCAGGCATTGGAACAGGCTGCCCAGGGAAGTGGTAGAGTCACTATCCCTGGAGGTATTAAAAAAGCACATAGACAAGGCACTTCAGGACATGGTTTAGTGGGCATGGCTGATGGTTGGACTCGATGATCTTGAAGGTCTTTTCCAACCTAAATGATTCTATGATTCTGAGTTGAGTAATTCAGGCAGTGATGTCAGATGGAGAGCGGTTTGGGTTGGGGGACATGTGGAAATCCCAAAGGACAGCACAGGTGCAAACGTTTTGCTGATGGTTTTGGGACTTGCTGGACTTGCCTTTGTGTGCTGTACATACATTTCCTTGTCTCGGATATCCCAGATGGAAGTATGTGAGGTCTACATGTGTGTCTGTGTCCATGAGCACATAGACACAGGAATATATATACTTTTGTCTGCATACTCAAATTGAAATTGTTTCCAGCCACCTGCAAATACTCCGAGCTGCATCTCTGCTTCTTACCTTAGACAGCAGATCACGACTTGCATTAGTGTGTCCCGCACCCGACAGGACCATGCCCTCAAGTCCAGCGTGGGACAACCTCTGTTGGGAAGCAAATGTCTGCCAGGCGTGGGGACAAGCAGGGAAAGAAACTCTGGAGTATCTGCAAGGAGCATTCAGTTCTTCTGACATCTGTCACTGTAAGTGCTGGATTTACAGTTTGCAATTTGAGGAAAAAAGTCGGGGAGCAATAAAATAATAAGCTGAGCAGAAAAAGAATTGTTATCAGAAAATTATTTGTAATGTAGCCTTTAAAATAAATATCCTAGCTATTCCTGTGCTTTACAGTGTCATTTCTAACTCTAAAAAGTCAGTGTATAAATCTAATGGAGTAGCTATTCATAAAAGTTCAGCTTGAGTAATAAAAGTAACAATTTTCTGTAATGATATTTTATAGATTTGAATAAGACATATAAAATATTTTTGCTTTTATAGCATATGTAAAGGGAGTAAGTATACTATGCCTATAAAACAGGGATTACTTTTAAATTCTTAAAATATTTCTAGAACAAAGTAAATAATACTCATAATTTTTTTCTGAAAGACCAATTGAAAGCCATGTAGCAAACTTTTCAAATATTTTATATGAAAACAATTCTCCTGCAGCTTCAGAGAAGACAAAACACACTTCCCTCTCATCTTTTAATAAAGGAAATTCACAGACTCTCTTTCCCCTTCCTATTGCGCATCCCTCCTTCTGAGCCCTTCAGCCCAGTTCTTTGCTAGTGTGAGCGTGTTACACGCGAGAAGTTGGGCTTTTATCCCTTGTGATGTAATTTTCACAAATGCCAACTGAACATTGCAAAGAAAAGATTTCTTCATCAAGTGCGGAGGAGGAGGGAAAACAAAAATCTGAAAGGTAGGAGGCCTGGACTTCTGATTTATTTTGTACTGAGTCTGGGGGAAAAAATACCAAGTTTTAATGAGATACTGTGGATTGTGCATGAAGGTAAGCCAGATCAGAGCCTAGCTCTCAGACCCGACCCTCTGGCAGAGCAGTGCCTCGCTCTGTGCCACCCTCCGAGTCAGAGGGACAGTAGTGGGTGATGCCACTGCTGCACCCTCCGGGCTCTGGCACAGGCACCTGGGGACCACACCGACCAGCCCCTGCAGCAGTGTCCCCTGACAGTGCTGTTAACGTTCAATTAGGGGGTCATGGAGCACCATCACGCTCCGTGTCTGGTCGGTCGAGCCACGCATCCAGCAGTGGCACGGGGATGCTGGGAAGATTGGGTTTGCACAGCTAGGATGCCCACACGAGGGGAATGGGTGGGCAGCTGGGCACACCAGTGCTTTACAGGCACAGGGGAGCCAGCCCTCTGCACACAGCTGAGGGTGTAACCTGTAATCCTGTAGAAATGCAAAGCCTAGTTAATGTAAATAGCTCTAATTTGAAAAGTCTTATGAAAGAAACCAGAAAAAGTGTGGCATGCATGTGATTATTTCTAAACCTATTTCTATAGCGTTTCTCTAAAGCACTGATGAACATTAAATTTTTCCTTTATCAGTAAAATATGTTTCAAAATTGCTTTGTCCAAGTGTGATTTGAGCTCCCTTCAGTGAAAATCAGAGGAGTGCAATTTGATTAAGTGGTTAAAATAAGCCATAAAATAGATGATAGGAAGGCTGGCCATGTGTGGGGCTGCAGCCTCCTGGCCTGGGTTTAGGCTGACACCCAGATGCTGCCCGGCATGCCGGTGTATGGCCAGCCACATCCCCTGCGGTTCAAACCTTTCCGCAGCGAACCATGTCCTGTTTGTTTTCAATCACAGCCGGGCAGGGTAAATTAGGAGCTAGGCAAGCCCATGCAACCCTTAGGCTTGGCCTCACCACCCACCAGCATCTACCCCAACGGCCTCTCTGCTGGCAATTATTTGCCTGTTCCCTGCCCACTTGCTGCCTGCCTGCCTGTGGCTCGCCTGCATAGCAGCAACCAGGGCCGTGCACTGCTCAGCGTTTGTACCCAGGTGCATGCATGCACGCACATGCCTGCTGTAACATATATAATGTGTAATTGTATATTGTCTGCCACCCTGCTTGACATCCCTGTATGCACACTGGTATGTGTGCAAGTGGGAATACACAAACACACCAGTGGGTTTATACACACACACACTCACATACATATTTACTCTCTACGATTGCTTGTAGGGCATGTTAAAAAACAGAGCCTAAAGCAAAAATAAAACGTGTATATTTTCATTCATGTACTTACATATATATGTATATATACACCCACTAGAGATGCTGTGCAGCTATCTCAATTTGCACATCCACTTGATAATAAATCTTTGGGTATGCAGCATATGGTACAGCAGTAAATACATATATCTATAGGAAAATGAAAACCAATATGGCTCAACACAGAGAGTTTACACATATTTCTCTTGACTTGTCTATGTATTTACATCTACAGCTTGGCTCCTGTACCTCGCCCAGAAGGTATCGCCATCACTTTGCCTTCATGGAAGCACAAAGTACAGAATCCTTCATGATGGATATCTCTGTACATATGGCCAGGTCATTATACAACCAAAGTTATCATTTTATAAGGCTTTTCAGATAGGAAAACTTATAAAAACCTTACACACGACACATTCAAGGGCTGCTGGCAGTGGATCAGCAGCCAGCTGGCGACAGACTAACAATTATAAGGAAACCATGTCTTGGGTCAAGCACCAGGTCACATTTTGGGGGTAAATCTTAAACAAAAAACATTGGGCGAGTTGCTGTGCTGTAAGAGAGGCTGCAGTTCAGAGTTGGTGCTATTGAGGACTTCAGAGTTTAAATATTGGCTAGGTCTTATTTTTTATTTTATTTTTTATTTGACAGTTGGCATATTTCTAAAAAGTCAGTGCACATTTCTGAAATTTCATTGCACATCCATGCATCATTACCTGTTTTCTTAGAGCTCGAGGGAGACGATATTGTTGGGGGTTTTCTCTCATGTAAGGAGGTGAGGCAACGAGGCATAACAGAAGTGAAGGATGGCCTTTGGGAGAGCAGCATAGCTTTTCTGAAGCACAAGTCTTTGGTCCAACTGAAAGTCCAAAACAAAGGAGAATCTCTGTCTTTCTCCCTCTCTCTAGCTGTACCTTGGTAATGAAAAGGAAACAGCAAGGGAAGGAAAAAAAAAGAAGAAGAAAAGAAAAAAGTAGAAGCTTACTATTTTTAAAACCTGGTCCAAAGTTGAAGAGGCTGGTGAGCAGAACCAATACTCTTCAGAAATGCCTGACTGCAGTGCCAGGGTGAAATATTCCAGGAAAACAAGATAGAGGAATATTTTTACCAGTAAATATTGGAGTTGAACGAGACTGGCTCATCTCAAAGAAAATGATGGACAAATGCTGCAGGGCATGCTGAAGAAAATAAAATGCTTACCCTTTATCCCAAACCCATTCAGCTAGGGACCATTTTAGGAGTTGAATGAAGTTCTCTGAGTTTTTTCCTTTGCCCTTGTTCTTTTTCTTTTCAATAGCAAGCCAAAAACATACTAGTGTCTCTGTTGTTGGCGCTTTCTTGGACTGAGAACTCCTGGTCTGGAAGAGAGCAGCTTTTCTCCTGAAGGCTGAGCTTTGTTATTTAGTCAAGGAGTGGAGATGTTACTGAGCCCAGGGGTTACTCTGGAGCCAGATGAACAGTGGTGGGACTTAAAGGTGGAGAAGACAGGGGAAACCCCTCCATTTCAGTAAGCTGGGACCTGCAGGCAGCTCCCCCAGCTCCCTCTCCCAGGGCAGCTATTCCCCAAAACTTGTTCTAATTTATTCGGTATTTTGGCAATAGTCTTTTTCTTTAGGCATGACTGAGTTAGGTGTGGGAGGTCTGGGTGCAGTTTCAGTCTCTAAACTTGGATGGATTTTTTTTGGGGGGGGTCACATTCTCCAGCTTTTCTCCAAGCTAGTTTCTTGTTCTGTGGTCTGGCCCCACAACCCCTACTCCTGACCAGGACCAAAGGCACTGTGGTGGGAGAGAAAAGCCATCCTGCAGTATTTCGCAACTGGGAAATACTTTTGCCGCATTCTTCTGAGTTCTCCAGATTTCAGGAAAGCTTAGGATAGGGTTTTTTTTGTTGGTTTTTTTTTTATCTGGGCTGAACAGACACCATTAACCCTTTCAGATCTCCCCTTGCTGCCAGCCAAGGGGAAAACGAATGACTCCTTCCCACCTGCCAGACCCCTCCCTGCTCCCGGGTCCGGGCCTTTCCGCTTGTGCGTCGCAGGCAGAAAGCCGAGTGAGATGTCAGACGGCGCGTGGGGTGGTGCCCACCTTCTCGCAGCTTCCCCGAGGACGCGGCAGGCAGGCGGCAGATGCACGGCAGCTTGGGAGGCTGCTGCTGTTGGCCCGACAAGGGAGGCTCGCCAAACGAAGGCTCCACGTGCCCCTGCCTGCGCAAAGGTCAACGCAAACCTGCGAGGTGCCCAATCGCATCTGGCCCTTGTGTATGTGCATCTGTCTTCCCACCCTCCCATCTCCCTGCCCGTGCCGGGAGCAGCCGCCCCGCAGCCCCCGCGCTCCCCCCCGGGCCGCGGAGGTGCTGCAGGAGTTATGTTACACACATGCCGAAAGCCATTAATTAAATTAGAGATCTCCGACAGGGGCTGCAGAAGCAGCTGTGTCATCAATCATCGCGCCGCAGGCTGACATGCAGGCCGCATCACACGGAGGGAATTTTTTTTTCTTTCTGAAGCCAGCTGAGGGCCGTGACCAGGGGTCCTGTGCGGGAGGGTGGGGGCTGAGGCACCTGCCAGCCCAGAGACCCCCCCTCCGCGCTTGGCGGCGAGGAGCGGGTCTGTGGCCGAGGCGCCCGTGTGTCGCCGCGGTGCAAATTAATTGGCACCATCACACGTCGGTCCCATGGCTGCTCACGTCCCCCCGCATTAACGTGCTGAGGGGCGACGGAGCTGCCGCCCCCGGGGCCGAGCCTGCGTTTGGCAGCGGGGGAGCGTGCGGGGCCGCCGCCGGCCCACATGCCGAGCCCTGGCCTGCACGGACGGGGAGCCCGCGGCCCCCCGGGGCTCGGCACGGGACCCCTTTGGGCCCTCGCCAGCATGCTTGGTAGTGTGGCATGAAGCGGAGGGCATCAGTGGATCCCAACCATGCAGAGAAAATGCGATTTTCTGTTATTTACAGGCTCTGGGCTGCTTGATAAGGAACTTTCCACCCGCTGCCAAAGAACTATGGCTTTTAGACAGTTAATCAAATAAGAAAGGCTAAGGGTAGTCACTACGCCCTTTGCAAATAGCAATCCAGACACAAGAGCAAATAATTTGTGTCAGCATGACAAGAGAAAATGGAATGTAAACTTGCTAAACAGCCAACAGATACTAGCTTTTATATATATGGTTTTCTCTCTCAGCCCAAGGAAAGAACCCAGGCAGGTTCAAATTTGGGATCCATTTATGACGTCAAGTGCTCTCCCCACCTTGCCCCATATTGGTGGGGAGCCAGGGAGAAACAGTCTTGCACATCTTAATGTTCCCTGGGCCAGCTTCTCCAGGTCCACCTCTCAGTATGCTACCTACGGAAGAAAGACAAAGCTTCAGCAATTTTATTCAGGCCTGTTTTGCAGTGTAGGTCATCTCAGCAGAGTGTGGAAACAATAGCATGTGCCAATCTCTCCGCACAAATACTGACCCACAAATAATGAATGCTCCTAGCAACCATCGAGAGAAATCGCAAAACTTTTAACACATTTTTGTGAACAAAAAAAAAAGAAATTAAAAAAAAATAGTTTTGCACTGGTGAAAAGTGGCCTGCGTGTAGACAATCTGCAAAGAGAGAATTGTCAGATAAATTATTTGTATTGAGTAATTTGATCGGCTCTCCTTGCAAGCCTAATGAATAGGTTATTTTCTGCAACAGCTGCTGTTCAAACTCTCAGGCATGAGTCCACGTGGTCAGGCTGTTCAAAGGGAATTACTGTGCTGGCTTTTTTAAAGTAACTTTTAAAAAAGTAAAACTGGGCACACTCTATTTGTCGACAGGGAGGAAAGATGGAGCGGAGAAGATCTAAGCAGGTGGTAAAATTATCATGAAGCCTTAAAAATTAGCAGTAAAAAGGGTAATTGTGTGAAGGCACAAATAACTCTCCTGTCACTGGGACTGTAGGAGACCAGGCCATTGTGGCTGGCTGTAATGTAATTCAGACATGTCATCTGCATTTCACGTATGCTGCTATGGAGAGGAAATGCCTCCCAGGTGGACTACAAGTCTGTATAGCCCCAGAGACTCTGCTGTTGGGGAGGCTATAACCATGCAGGCACCTTGGTCTGGAGCTACTCCTCTCTGGTTGTCTACTTTGTTTATATAAGGCCAAATACCATCCATATGCATGTGTCAGTGGAGGCGTCTAGGAAAAACGAAAGATCTTGTAATGGCTTTCGGGGGGTGGGTGGAAGGGGTTAAATGCATTCTGCACTCCTGCAACAATTTGCCACTTATGATATTTAGTCCATCGTCTGCATTTGTCCAGGGGGAGCCAGATTTCCTTCCGCATTTGTTAGCGCATACTTGCCTGCGGTAGGCAAAAGCTGACTTGAACCTCGTTTATGGATGGTATTTGCCTGCGTTTTTCTCTGACTAGGTCTAAATAGGGTAAAGTGTGATCTGCCAACCATAAAAACCTGAAGTCTTCCACCAGCAGTGTGATGTAAAGGCACAGCTCTGCGTGCCTGCCTTGCTCCCTCGCCCTGCCTGTGTGTTGCTTGCGTCTGCCCTGCGGACACTTCCTTCCTTCAGGTGCTTTGCTCAGGTCATTTTGCAGTTCAGCACTCAACTTCCACACAACGGACCTTTTTGCGCCTAGAAAGTTTGATTTGGGGGGGTTTATTTCATTGTTCTCTGCATAATCTATTCAGAAACTTAGTGTTTTACTTCTCTTGCTCTTTTTCTTCCTCTGCTTGTCAAGGTAATCAAGAGGAGACTTGCTGTATGAACAATGTTAAGTATGGAGTACATACTGAGGTGAAGTGAAAGGTACCTCAGGTAGGAATTGGCCGTGAGCTGTCTTTGCCTTGTGTTTGTGCAGGAGTAGATTTAAGCTACTCCAACAGAAGGCACTGAGGGTGGATGCATGCAGGCATGCATGTGTAAGGGAAAGAAAACCACCCTGAAAAACCAGAGGTAGCAGCCAAATACACATTTTATAATGAAGGATTTGGTGGTTAGCTCTTTGAGGGGTGCTTACCGCTGTGAGGACCAGGATGCTTCGGCACTGAGTCCAAGGTGGATACTGCCTTTTTGTGAGGCCATCTCAATTTCTGCAGGTGATTAAAGGAGCTGGGTGGCATGAGGAGTGCAGCAAGGGAGCCTGGAGGAATGATGCAGCCCTCCCTCTTGTCCCAGGACCGTAATCCTAGACGGCAGTGTCACCTTTCTTTTGGGATGGAGGCCAGGTCCCCTGCACCATGCAAACCGAGGTGAACACACTGGCTTTGTGCCTGCTGCCGGTGAGCATCAGCTGTGGCCTCTCGTGGTTTGGTTTGCTTGGATATTGCTGTTCTGCAGGACACATTGTGCCCATCCCTCTTCTCATTTGGCTTGTGGGGAGCTGAGAAACCCCCAGCCACGCTGGGGGCTGGCTAATGGAGGGGACTATTTGCACCCATTTTGCTTTTGTGGCATCTTGTGGTGTTTGGGTTGAGCTATGGAGAAAGCCGTGCTAACCCTACTAATCGACTGCTGTCGTCGTTTAACCCCAGCCAGCAACTAAGCACCACGCAGCCGCTCATTCACTGCCTGCCCCCCCCCCTCCCCGAGGGATGGGGGAGAAAATCGGGAAAAGAAGTAAAACTCGTGGGTTGAGATAAGAATGGTTTAATAGAACAGAAAAGAGGAAACTAATAATGATAATGATAACATTAATAAAATGACAACAGCAATAATAAAAGGATTGGAATGTACAAATGATGCACAGTGCAATTGCTCACCACCCTCCGATTGACACCCAGCTAGTCCCTGAGTGGCGAGCCCCGGCCCCCACTCCCCCCAGTTCCTATACTAGATGGGACGTCACACATTATGGAATACCCCTTTGGCCAGTTTGGGTCAGCTGCCCTGGCTGTGTCCTGTGCCAACTTCTTGTGCCCCTCCAGCTTTCTTGCTGGCTGGGCATAAGAAGCTGAAAAATCCTTGACTTTAGACTAAACACTACTTAGCAACAACTGAAAACATCAGTGTGTTATCAGCATTCTTCACATACTGAACTCAAAACATAGCACCGTACCAGCTACTAGGAAGACAATTAACTCTATCCCAGCTGAAACCAGGACAACTGCAAACTGAAACACCACACTCCTGTCATTTTGGGGGCAGAAGCTACTTTGTTTTTCATGAAGGTCATTTGGCATATTGCAAGAGCGTACTGAATAGTTCACATTTCATCTGAATTAGTAAAGTGTGCCTATTGATTTCATGTATATTGCTACTGAAAGTTTTCTTAATTATGGAAAAACTATAGCTTTTTGGTTTTAAAAACCATTAATTTTAAGTTTGTTCTTGTGATTAATTTTGAGTGTCTTAATCTCAACAAAAATATAGTCTTTGATGTTGTTTGTGAAAATTGTCTTCCTGCCAGTTTCAGCGACTGCATTTTGGTCTCAGTGCAGCCTGCCATCAGCAGCCGAGGCTCTCCACAGTCAGCGAGGAGCATAAGTCCTGCTGTACCTGCTCACTCCTCTCTTCTTGCTCACAAAATCACCTTTGATGAAATCATCTTGTAGGAAAAACGACCTCCCAACCCATCTTTTTTGTGCTCCTCCTGTTAAGTTACTGCATAAAGATACCAAGGAAGGGCTTCATGACTAGCGAACCCCTTGGGTCACCCCACCACTGGTACTGCAGAGACTAACCATGAGCAACACCACCGAAAATGCTGCAGCACTGGCTTGGGTTTTTAACAAGAGGCTAGCACAAGCTCAGAAACCATCCTTAAAGACGCTCGGTGCTCAGATGGCTCTGCTGAGACATGCTGCCAACCCAGAGATAGGTAAACGTTAAGGCTGAAGAAGTGGGTGCCAACAATTTGGAGCAGAGCAGCACTGTGGCACTTGAGGGCAGATATTGCCACAGGCAGAGTCATCTTTGTCACCACCACCAGCTGATGTGTCCAGCTATGAAAAATTGAGCTTCTGGGGGGGGTAAGTTTAAAGACAGGCAGCTGTAACAAATGCCAGGACTTTGAACCAGAGAGGGATGCAGGGGACGCTCACACAGACAGTGGGTTACAGATATTTAGACTTGTATTCATAAATAGGCTTCAATGTGGATTTTGGAGTTACCATCCCCATTTGGTACCCACTAATACCTGCCTTCCTACTGTCTGCAAGTGCAACACGCTGAGTTTGACACTCACCTGACTGAGTCACCAGTTTGCAAACATTAGCCGTTGTGGGTTGAAACCATATGCAGATCCAGGGGTCATCCCCCCAAAATGAGGACCCAGATATTAAAGCAGCATTTGCATGTTATAATTATCAGTGTTGGTACATATGTGTGACATATAATAGCAAAAGCAGGTTGTAACAGCAGGTGGCAGCTGGCATTCTCAGTCACATCCGTCATGTTTTGGTTTTTCTGTGCATTTGGATTGATTTATAGATTTTCTAGATAACCGGGATACTCTTTTTCAGTGAGGAAGCAATTTTTGCAATACCTTTCCTAGCCTGGTCTGTGTACAGTGCCATTTTTTATCTGGGCTGATTAAGATTCATGTTTCTTTCCTCCAAAAGTGCTCTCTAAGGTTCCTATTTACACATGATACAAGATCAATGGGCTAATAATTAAGGCAGTAGTGTGATGCTATTTCAGGTCTGTTGCCTGTTTATTTGAAACAGCTGTCTACAAATGTGGGCTGCATGATACAGAGGTTGCCATGGTTAAAACCCATGTTTACTGGGTGCTTGGTAAATAGTTGCACAACTTTCTGTGTAAATGCCAGATAGCACATTATAGCTCCTCTTGGGCGGTTTCACTTAGGCACAAGCCTTCTCCCCGGTTTCTGTAACCGTATTGATCTTGTTTGCTTGCACATACCTGTATGGAGTGAGGCGAGAAGGAAATGTGCCACCAAGAAAGGACAGAATTTGTGTTTAGCCCGGAGAGGTGAGGACTGAGAGGAGGTGTGAAGCCAGTGCTCGCAGAGATGAAAGGCCACCGCAAGGGAGCTGGGAATAATCTCCTCCATCTCTGGTGGCTAGGAGAGGAGCAGGGGTCTTCAATCGCCACCAGGAAGAATCGAGTTAGGCGTCAAGGAGAGACTTTGTAATGGTAATGATGGTGAGGCAGCAGCCTGCAGGAGGCTGTAAAATCTTCATTGCTGAGGATCTTGAAGAGCAGATTAGATCTAGCTTTGGCAGGAATGATATACTGTAACTAATCCAGCCTTAAATCAAGGAAACAGGCTGGATGACCTCTTGAAGTACTTCGTAGTCCATAAGTCTATTTATGCCGTTAATATTTGGAGGCAGAGTCTGATTAAACTGTGGTGTACACCAAGCGCTGGAGCAGCTGCTGTTTCTTCCATCCATAACTTGGTGAGAGAGGACTTAGCAGAGCTCCGTGGGAAGCAGGTAGCTCCGAAGGAGGACAGTACCAATGCGCCCATGCTATGCAGGTCTCAGCTCGGCTCTTCAGAGATGGACATAAAGTCAGTGGGGGCTGCTGGGCTTTCCCAAAGCGGTTCCCAGTGCCCACCGGAAAATCCCTCTCCGTTCACCTGCAGCAGGTCCAAACCCTTTTGCGGGGCACTGCGTACCTGGCCGGTGCCAGCAGCAGTGTGCTCATGCTCTCGCCGCCCCAGGGGGATGCAGGTGCCCTGCATCCCGCTTTGTGCTCCCCCGTCCTGCGCACCTCATCAAGGGGCAGGGAGATGCTGGCCCTTAGCATGGCCATTCTTTGTTTCCTGTGCTCCAACTGAAGAATTTACTTAAAAAAAAACAGAATAGGAGCAATAACAAATGTAACAAAAGGTGTCTTTTTTTTTCTCCCAAATGGCACGTGCTTTCATTTCCAGGCGTGTCTTATTTATGTTTGGTTCTCCAGATGTAAAACAGACCCATGGGGTCAGGCGGTACAGGTTTTCTATTTTTCACATCACTGCACCCGCAGAAGGACAGAATTCGGTATCGCTCACATTATATGGGGGACAAGCCTTCCTATTCACGCCATTTTTGAGAATGTAGACTTTTCCTATGGTAATACTAAGAAAAAAACTCCTTTTCTGCTGCAAAGGGCTGCTGTAGGCCCAGGTAACACTGTAGGCTGTGAACGAACACGCTTCCCCCTAACACGTTCTTCTCTGTAAAACAGGGGAAACCTGTCAAAGGCAAAAGCAACCAGTAAAGATTGCATGCTGTAAAATGGATTAGCAGATAGATGACTTCTTGAAATGGAAAGGGCTTGCTTCTCACAGGGCCCTGGATTTGCTTATCTGCCATGCAAGTACTTGCATAATAATAGGTAACCTGCATACGATAAATTAATAAAATAGATTTAAGTGTTGAGGAGGCAAAACCGCCCACAACTAGATATTTGGTGCTCTCTTCTTTACCTCAGTTGAAAACATTGGTGGGGGATCTGTGAGGAAATTAGTAATGTTTACTGGAAAATAAGTTTATGCATGTGTGATGGATTCCCAGATTCTTTCTGTGGCAGCTGCATTTTAGCCATCTCTCCTGAAACGAGAGCCTGTCCTGTTCGTAGTGCTTTGCAGAGCTGGCTTTATATGCAGCTGCCTTCCTTTCAATATAATAATCCAAAGCTTACAGAGCTGCAAATAAAAACGCAACCTGTGTAAGCCAGCGTAGAAATTTTTCCTGAGTCCACAGATGATCAAAATGATATTGCTGGAGAGCATTATTTAAGCTCATTCTAGTCAGCAGTTACTCTAATGCTCAGTAGCTGCGGTGTAAAAGAGTTTGGGCCGATGTGCGGGCCGTGGCGTGGATGAGCTCATTTGGATGGCGGGAGAGGGAGCAGGGTGGCAGGGCAGGCGGAGGAGGCTGGGCAAGCACCCATGCCCGTTCCTATCTCTGTGTTTCCCAGCCTCCCGTAGCGAGAGATTTTGATATTGCAGTCACTGCTGTGCTACGAGGTCCGGCATCTCAGCTGGCTAATGTGTGCCGGTGCGGTTGCATTGATTATGGCAGTAACTAGAGGCTGGTGGTGGGCTATGTCCCCGGTTTTCCCTGAGTCTCCGGTGGGTTTGGGAGTCTTTTTTGAGGTCCTTGCTGCAACGTGTGGCTGAGCTGCTGTCGGCATTGCAGCTACCTAGCTTGGATAGATCCATCTATAATGCTGCAGCCACTGCAGAGGCAGCTGAGCAGCAAAATACTGTGAGCTCATTTCTGTCGTGGCGAGAGCCACACCGCCGGCTGGCTGGCCATTTCTAATCATGCTGCAAACATGACAGTAAACATTTTCTGCTTTGCTTTGCTCCAGCTCTCAGACCATTAAGAAAACACCTTAAAATGTGGATCTTTCATCCACAGATCTCAAAAGATGTGGCATGAATTATGTAAACTTCACATCAGCCCTACATGGTGTTGGCTTTGTAGCAAAACAAAAGCACAAAGGAGGGAGTTGTTTTGTGGTGGTTTTTTTTTCCCCTCAGAGTTATATCGCTAGCCAATATCCCAGGCTGGCCTGATGGCCCTGAATGAGGATAGCATTTTGTTGTGAGAGGCTGTGAATTTCTGCCTCTGGAGATTATAGTCTAGAAAGTAGAGCAGATAGAGGCAGACGAAGGGCAGAGGAGAAAGTCCTAGCAATTAACTCTTGTTGTAAATATCTGTACTTGAAAAAGCTGTGCTTATCCAGTTGGGGAACTGACAAATCAGGTGAGCTATAGGCCCAAGTTAAAAACAGCTCAATTTTTAACATCAAATACTCTAAGCAGTAATCACAGTGAGCAGCTTACCAGCAATTCAGTCTGGAATATGTTTGCATTGCTTGTCAGATAATTTTGAGCTGTGGACATATCCATGGAAATTGTGATCTGTTTCAGGACAATTCACAAGCAGGCAAAAGGACTAAATTCAAAAAATTGATTCTCTGCCACAAATAGTTCAACCAGAACTAGTTCCTCATGATAAGGTATTGTGCATTTCTCATTTCTAACTCAAATAAACATGCGACTGTGCTACTGCATTGTTTATCACCAAAAATTTTGACTTCATAAATACTCAATCATGAAACTGAGATTACATAAAACTTTCTGTATCTGGAAAAAAAGAGTCCTGCATCACCTGGACCCCCTTCCTCTACTGCTCTTCCAGGGTGCCACGCTGTTCCTTGGAAAGGGAATGAGACTAGGTGAGCTTGTTATATTTGAAACAATATCTTTTTCCACTTGGACTTCTTGCCATTGGGGTGGATGCTGACATTAATTGTGTGTCCCTTGCTGTAATGCAATGACACAATTATTTTTTCAAATTCGATTATTTTGAAAGATTGGAGGGAGGATTTTTGCCCCAGATGCCCACTGGATCCTGTTGTACCACTGTTGGCACCCAAGTGGTAATAGATACCAGTTATTAACCAAACACTTATTCTGGGTTCATTTTTCCACAAGTCTGTAAGGAAAGATGTGTTCCGTAGAAGCGGTTACGTGTGTGGTGGCTCTTTGCATTGTAGCTCGCCTAGCCCATGGTGACTTGCGCCATGTTGAACCCCATGGGTTTTCCTGCTTATCAGGTAGTTTCGCCTTCAAGCTGTAAGGAGTAAGATGATTTACTGGAGGGGACCTGGGTCATACTTGCTGGAGGTGAAAGCTTGTTTTGGGGTAACGCATTTGCTGGGCTCAAGTAGTGTGGGCCAAAAGTGTGAAGAACTGTTGTTGCCAGCAACATCCTTCCCCACAGTGGAGAGAAACGAGCATTTAGAGCCTGAAGGGGACAAAAGATGCAGCCATTGAAGTCATATAATCATGAACCTGGGAGAGTCAGCTCCCAAGCTCAGGAGTCAAAAGAAATCGGTGTGTCCATGACTCGTCCTTTCTTCTCCTATAAAGCCAATGAACAAAACTTAAAAACCCCATCGGACAATTTCAGGTTGATGGCAACTTATGGTCTGACTGCTGTAGGACTGGATTTTACCCAAGGAACATTTTGTTCAGATATAACACTGACAATAATTGTCTCGGATGGGTTAGTAATGACACATAAATGCTTTCTCTTATGCCTCTATAATATTTGCATGTTTCTGTTTGTACTGCTGGCTGCATTCAAGGAGTCCTAAGGGGTGTAGTATTGTGGGGAGGGATACACTAGCTGGCTCTTATCCAAAGGTCAAACTTAAGTCATGAAGGACTATGATTTTCACTTACTTTTACCCCACTTGCTGTTCCCTTTTGGCAGCCCATGCAAAGGACCAGGCCTGCTGATATGCTGTGGGCCTGCTCTCATCCCCAGCGTCACTTTTGGAAACAGCTTGCATCCCTCCAGAATTGTTGCTTGCTGGTTTTTTTTTTTTTTTCCTTGGCTCTCCAAACATACTAAAGTGTCATTAAGACAAATGGCAAACATTTCTCCTTTTCTCACATCTGTCAAAACTTCAAAATCTACTTTCATGACATTTCACACAGCATTTTTTTACGTACCACTCAAAGGACATAGAATCCTAATGAGCCTTGCTTCCATGATTTTTATCTGCTGTGTGCTGCTGCCCCTGTATAATAAATTAACAAAAGGGAGGCGGAGGGGGGGAACAAGTGATATAAACAGCTGTGGGGTGGGAGGAGAGGGAAAGAGAATTAAGCTGGTACCCACACAGGATTTGGAGACGCTCTTTGAGTGAAATATCTATGTATTACTACCAAGAGGGCATGCTCCTGAGCACCTGAGCAGAGCGTTTCCTCAACCTGCACCCTACCAGCAAGGAGGCTGAGCTCCTCGATAATGAAACCAGAGCCACCAAAGGAAAAATCTGTAGACTTAGGAGTAGCTTTGCATTTCAGCGTCAGCAGAGTGTCAGGAACTGAAAGGGGGCTTCATTTTTGGCCCTTAATTTTAAAACTAATTAGTTGTTTCTGCAGTTGCATACTTGGTCTGCAAATGTTAACTGATGTGCTTGCTTTTACTGTCTGTAAATGTACTATCTGCTGTATAATGGTTTCTAATGGGAGAATGATAACACTACTTTTTCTTATCAAAAACAGAAGGAAAAATGTACCAAAAATTGCTTAAGTACCTCCTTTATAGAGGAAAAAGGGGGGCAGCCATTTCTCTTAATTCAGTGCTGGGAAGCTAGTGGTGCTGGTAGCTCAGATTCTTCCCTGTTAATCACTGTGATACAAATAGTAGCCACCTCCTTCCCATCCTCTGGATACGGGAAGGACATCTTCAAATGGACTGGCTGGCCTGTAATAGCTTGAATAACAGCAATGTAGTTAACAAGATGCTGCGGAAGTCTCTGTTAGTTTGTTAAAGGCCACCCATGAGTAAAAGACCTACTTTCAATATGGGAGATGCTGAGGAACAGCTCTGCTAGCAGCAGTCTGAAAGCACCCAGGAATTATGTAGGGCCTCTGCTACCAGGAAAGAGTATTTTACCTTGATTACAGGATACCAACAACTATAGTTGTTGTAGGATGGTTGGTTTTCCATCTTCGGGATACAAACTATTGCATCTGGATATAGCCTGTACTGTTAATTTTGTAGAAAATGTGAAAGTTGGGGTTGGTACTACACAACTAAGCAGAAATACAATGATAATGTTTGCTGTCAGAATAGAGAACACAATCCTTGAAATGCCAAATGAATCATCCCTAGGCATTGGTAGACCATGTAGTGTTTCTGGTTTAGACCAGAAGTACTATCAGAAAAAAATCAGAAATACCAGTATTATCCATGCTACCAAAGTAGCCAATAAAGAAAATTGCATCTTGTTATTTCCTTGTCAAACTGTTTCAGTTTTAACCTGGTGTGTCTGGACCCATTTTTATATATATACACATATACTAATATATATACACACACACACACACACACACACACACACACACATACACACAGTGGTGCTGTACCTACATTTTTTTATAGCCCTAACAGTTGAACAATGAACAGTGCCCCATGTCCTTCTGAGCAGTGCAATGTGCTGGATGGCAACATGGCAGTCACCCTTTATGCTACTTCACAGTAGGGAAGGAGACCATCGCCTCCAGGTGACTTCCAGCCTTGAGCGACTGCTGGTGCTTCACGGCCCCTGCCTAAACCACCACAGCCCTTGTACGTGGCCTCACAGGTCTGAGTTAGATGAGACCCGCAGCATCCTTCCTTCCTGAGATACGATGCACAGACCAAATTACCTTTTTCTGCCTCCCCTGAAGTCAAAGTTCATCTTCCTCTACCAGCATCAGACAGTGGGAAGCCTAGATTTCAGTTTGACACAGTAGGCATCAGCATAGAGAAATGCACTTCTGCCTTGATACAGAGCCTTGTACAGGTTTTCTAATATATTTTCAGAAAGTTTCCAAATGAAGAAGATATGGCAGAAACTGATGAAAATTTTATTTCACTTGCAGTGGGGGAAAGGGAAGAGGAAGATGGGTTAATGTGCTGCAGAGAAGAAGATCCTCCAGGAGGAAGGTTTACAGGTAGTCATCTGCCCTACTTTTACCTTTCATGTTGGATGCCATCTTTTATTAAATTGGTAAGATTTTCATTCACATCAGTAGGAGCTTTGGAGCACTCAGACTTCAGGAAATCAGTGTGTATTTGAGGGGCCTAAATCTGAACTTCGAAGAATAGTTTTGTGTTTTTTCATACCACTGGCAAAATGTAAATTTCGTTGGTGCAACGTTCACTCATTATCGCTGAATCAAAGAGAAGTCTCAGTTCCTGCTGGCATCCTATTTGACAGAAAAATAAAAATCTCTTCCGTTGCAGACATACATTGCTATGTGAATGGATGATGCTGCCTCGATCTTCGTGTCTCACATTCGTGTTGATTAGCTGCCCTATTTTAGGACTGTTTGCATTAGGCAATAGGCTAGTAAAATCATTAGTGTGCAAATAAAAGTAAGTCTTTACCTTAAGAATTAAACATATAAAACACATGATTAAAATGATGGAGGTTTATAGAAATGGGGAAAACCACATGAACTAGGTGAGACACCATGGTTTGAGGCAGATGAGCTTCACTGGGGATAAATGACAGGGCTGAAGTGCACAAGTGAAAATAATCAGAACTCCTGTGTAAAGTGACGCTGATATATTCTGAATGTCACATTACACTGCACAGTGTTATGCTTGCTCCGAAAAGGCTCTTTAATTATAGTTGCTCAAGCCTTAAAATCACAAAACTCAGATACGGTAGAGGTGGGCACCATTTAAGCAACATAAATCATGTTACTGAAGATGCAGCACAAATGGGAAATTCATCTCATAAATAATTTAGCAAGACTTACCTGTGATATTTAATTATCTACGTGTCTATTTAAGGCTAACAGTGGGAAGGTTTAAAGGAGGGGAGGCTAAAAATTTTTATGAAAACTATTATCCTTTTAAAATATTTCTTTCTGCTTTATCTTTCCTTTCTAATGCTTGTATAGTAAATTGGTTTTGGTTGGTTTTTTTGCATATGAGCCAGTTGCCTGCTCTTCCCATGCTGTTGTCAAGGATGGCAACCTGTTCTGGAAATCTCTTCCTAATTATCAGCCCTTTCCAGGGATCTGCAAATGAGGGCAACACCTGCTAACTGACATCCGAGTTCAACAGTCCCAGGGGAGCGGGAGCACCTCGCATGGGTGCCGAGGAGGCAGGAGTGGGGGTACTTTGGAGGTTTTGCCGTAGGGGTTGGGATGGCGGCATGTCAGCCATCCATTGCAATTTGGCAGGCAAAAATGACTTTGGCAGTTTCGTCCTCTCCTTCCCGTTGCCTGTCAGAAAGGGGACCCATCCCCTCAGGCATCACTAGAGACATCCCACACTTGGATACGGATAAACAGGAGAAGTGTGCAAGCCAAAACTTAGCTCCTGAATTAAATGAGAAAACTCTGCCCATGGTGGTTTGAGTGTCCTGGAGAGTGCAACCTGGGCCTTTGTTGGCTTTGTAAACCGCTGGCCTAGCTATTTAAGCTAAAAATAATTATTTCCTTGAGAGCTTTTCTCCCACAGTTTTCTTTTCAGGAGTTGGCACTGTATAAAGTAGCTTAAGAAAAAAAAACCCAAATGGGGCAGAGTTTCAAGCGGAAAAACTGAAAAGCCCTCTTGAGCTGCGGCCACACACATTCGCACGCTCTCAGCTGTCCTGGAATCCCTCCACTGCAAAGTGTGCTGCCTGCTTTACTGTAGATGTTTTCTTTCTTTTAGATGGTACCGGTGCATTCATTAGTAGACCTCTGAAGAATGTTTTTAGATCTGCTATCACCTCAGCCACCAGTTTTCTTTCATACCCTCCTACACTTTTCCTATGCCAGGCGTTCCCAAGGGAATCGAGTTTATTGGTGTAAGGCTGGAAGAGCTTCGTTGTGCTGCCAAAAGTGCTTTGGTACTTCACAGCCAGGATCTCCAGGATTCATCTGGCCAGGCTGCCCTCCCGGGATGTCTCCTTGGTTGTCCTGCAACAGCCTTCCTTCCCCTGTTCTTCTTCGTAAAGGCAGAGTCGACTCATTTCTGTGCAGCCAAGCTCTAAAAATTCGTTGCCGTTTCGGGGAATAGCCAAATTACTGTTGCCTTCAGCAAAGCTCATCATCTGCTTAGGAAAGTTCAAGGGCTGGCTATGTGGATTTAGAGGCACGTTGGCTTTGCAAAACATGTTTTGCAGTTATGAAGAAATTCATAAATATCACAAGTGATGATCTGGCAAGCAAAAAGAGCCGGGTTGCTAAAATAAACTATTAGCAACAAAAATCTGTGATCGGCTCAAATAGTCATTGAGAGAAAGGCAGAAATGAAAAAATGAAAGAATATTCATTCGAAACAAAAATGTTTTCTTGGCAGATCCACATGAAAAGATTAAAAAAAAATTGTAACGTTAGTGGCAAAGTATTAGAAATTAATAATTTTTCCTAAACAAAAATAAGATATTGAAAAGTATGTGAAATGTGAGGAAAGAAATGCTTTTTAGTATCATGGTGCTCTACCATGTTCCCCACAGAGGATGTGTTTGTTAAAGGTCTCTGGACATATGTTCTCAAGAACAGCTGGATGTATGTGCCATAATTTACTATTAATGAGCAAGAATGTGGTATTTGAAGTGTATTATGTTACATGGAGGTAGATGTTTTGAAAATTGCATTGTAGCTGTTCAAAATTAAATGAATGTTCCCCCTGCCACCACTCAAAAGATAGACTAACTGAACTGCTTGCTCCTGTTTGCCTTTACAGTGATACCCACTTCTTTGTGGCTTCTGATTTTTAGATGAGGCACTTCTTGCACGGAGAGGGGAAAAAACAAAACTCTCTCCTGAATGTCCGCTTTCATAAAGCATCGGCTTTGCTTGTCACCCAGTGACAGGTGTTAAAAACTCAGAAGAACCATTCTGGATAATCAACATCCCAGGATGCATCTGCATGAGTGGCTCTGTGATCAATGCATGCTATTTTTAAAAATTATATTTATTTTATTTTATTCAGCTGTAAACCTTCTCTGCACGCACACTTGGAGTATTGCGCAGCAGAGTAATGCACAAGAAATGGCTTCTCTCCTGGAAAACCAATAGTTCATTTTAGTTGAGAAACCTGGAGCCATGCATAAGCACTTATGCTCACTTGGTCTCTCTCACTTACTTTTTTTTTTTTTTTTAATATCTTTCTGCTCTTATAGTGCCAAAGGAAAAATTCAGTCAGAGCTGAGTCTCTGCACAAAATACAAGAGGTTTGCTGGAGTCCCCTGCTGTGCAGGGAAGAAGCATCAGCTGATTGATCCACCATGTCATTTTACCTTCTCCCAAGATTTCACAGCCTTAAATGTCTTTGTCTGTAAAGATCCTAAAGCAGGTGTAAATATGATTGAAGTTTTACACTGGAAGAGAAAATCAAATGTAAGCTTTAAGGGAAAGAGATGTGTGTGTGGAAGAAGCAGTAGCTGGATTCATAGGTGTCATTTCTGGATCTGAGAACATACTTGCATTTTGTGATTTTGGAGACCTGGGAGCAAGAGGCTTTGAATGTCTTCCCCTCTCCTTCCAATGAGTCTCAATTTACCACGTTTGTGTCCTTTTTGTTTGGAAAATGCTCACTGCTGTGTACGTCGCACATGCCACACTGCATCCTTGCAGCCACAGCCCTTTGTGCTCGGTGTTTGTAGATGGATGGCTTTTTCCATCATACATCACGGCTGTGACAGCAGACTGATGATCTACAACTCCGAGCACTGTAGCTCTGATGATGTGGCTGTGGCTGTAGTAATAATGTGGGCCTACTCCAGGGACAGCAATGCTGCATGGGGTTTTTTTTAAAGGTGAAGCAAAAGGCTTAAATCCCCTCTTGTTTCCTACCTGCCTCCCTCCCCAAAGATGTTTCAAGTCCCAGATCAATGAAAAAAAAAAAAAAAAAAAGATTAATCCATCTTCTGTGGAAATATCATCACTGGTGTGAGAGAGCTCGCTGATTTAGATGCTGGACAGGATATCACAAAATCAAGCTTTGTAAATACAGAATTGGGCAGAAATGCAAAGGAAAGTCCGACTTTCAGATCTCTTACCCTGACAAGTAAATATTGTCATATCGGAAGCAGAACAAACTTGTCTTCTGTGTAGCTGCAGTTTGATCGACTCTTGCAGTTTTTCCGTAGGCTCATATCTCTAGCCTTCATTAAAACTCCAGCTCCTGGAGGCACAGTGAGTTTGTTAAATCACATCTTTCCTAAGTAAATAAACGTTACTTTCTTTGAAAGGAGATGTAAACTCTTCAAATCGTGACATCAGTTACCCATGGAGGTTCAGAAATAAAAAGGTCGAGGAAAGAACTCGCATTTTATTATTATTATTGTATTTCCTGGGTTTTAAACCATTCAACTGATTTAGGGTTGAGTCATGATGCTTGATTGCTTGGGGGTAGCAACGATACTGAATTTAGATCCTCACCTGGCAGTCGCTCGCTGTCTCGCTGCAGGCTGGCAGCTGGTGGTGCCAAGCCAGAAGCCAAACTCCTTTCTCTCCATCTCCCAAGTGCCTTAACCAGAAATACACTGCCTGCTTTTAACAGGCTGGATGGCCCCAGCTCTGGGGCTGCCTGTTTGCATGCAGACCCCAACCCCGCTGCTGTCCCTGCCAGTCAGGCTACACTTGCAGCCACAGGAAACTGTGCCTTCGTCCAAAGCCCAGATAAGTGAAAGAAGACACGTACTGACTTCAGCAAGACTCAACTCAAGCCTGAGCCTCATGCATCTCAGAAAAGTTGGGAGTACTGCCTGTGCACACAGATATAAAGAGCGCAACGTGCTTTTCTTGTGTTTTTTTATTGCTTTTTTAAAGCATAGATTTCAGCTAAGGCCAAAGGGCTTTAAAAGGTGAACTCGAAATTGGTCTCTGAATTAGTGAAAGTCAAGTCATTCCATCTTTTCTCTGGGACATGAAACAAGAGCCACACTGGCAGACATATCTGCTACCGTTAATTAAGCTACAACTGTTTGCAGAGGACCTTACGCACATGTGGCACTGGAAAGGAAAAAGCACCGCAGGTGACCTGACCCCCAGCTCTGGCTGAAGGAGAGAGGAGCTCCTCGCATGTCCTGTACACAAGCTCCTTCCTTTGCTAAGTTGCTGTGCTAATACTGTAGTAATAGTACAGAAAAGGTAAAGGATGGGGTTTATTTGCCCATATGAAGCAAACTGCATCTTGTGGTGCCTTACTTCAATAAACAGGGAGTATTCACCAAACACCGTTGCATTGCTAGGTTGCATATGGTCAAGATGAAACATGCCGTGTTGTCTGTTGGCTCCAGAGGGGTCAGCTTTCTTCTGATCCAGCTGTTTTGCAGCCCCAAGGCTGCTCCCCTGTTGCCCACAGCTGGCAGAGGTCAAGCCTTGTCCAAAATGTCCATGCACACCCTCAGAGAGTAATTTGGGATTTATAGCAGCCATATCATTTACCTGTGCCGTCTGAGGACAGGACAGAAAGACCAGGAACTGCCTGAGTCTGGCAGCAGTCCCCAAGTGCGTGTCGCAGCCAGGCACAAGGGGCACCAATTGCAGGGCTGTCTCTCTCCATCCTTGGTGAAAAAACCCAGTTGGGAACCAAGGACAGAGTGGCTTGACAATCCCCATCACTACTGACCCTGCTGTAATAAAAACTCTGCCCCATTGCTGAGATGCTCTTACCTGAATAGTTTCTAGCCCTCCCACACAGTCTGCTCTTTCTGGGGTGTCTTGTCCCACTCATGAACCTTTCAGGTGAGAGGAGATCCTCAGTGGGTTGGCTACGATCTCCAGCCTGGCTGCTAGAGAATTGCTCGGATGGTTTCCCCACTGCCTTTGGGGACCTGATGACTGGTACCTCCTGGGATCTCTGCAGTGGTGGCCACTGTCCGGGCTCCCTTGGCAGATTGCTCCATTACCTGTTTGATCTTGGGGAGTTTTCCCTAATATTTAACCTAATTATTGCCTACTGCAGTTAAAACCCATTACTTCCCATTCCGTCCTCACTGACTAATGTGAATTGGTCCCAATCCTCTTTACAATGTCTCTTAACATGCTTGTAGACAGTTATGTGTCCCTTCAGCCTTCTCTTCTCCAGTCTGAACATGCCTTTCTCTCACAGGTCTTATTTTCCAAATCCTTTATCACCTTTGTTGCTTTCCTGTGAGCTCTTCCCAATTAATCTTCAAAAAAAATGTGCCCCGTACCAAACGCAGTGTGCCATTGCCTCTGTTGCTGAAGGAGAGCAGCATAATTAGCATAACTATCTTGCCTGGTTTTCCCACAGCTCTGCTATTAACCGTTTTATTGCTGGGACACCTTGTCCAGCTGGCAGCATGCAAATCCAGGTTTCTGCCGAGTGCAGGCCGATGTAGGGTTTGACCGGCTGGCTGTTCAGCTAGGATTCATTTTTACGAGTTCCTGCAAAGGCAGATACCGCTTTGCAGGCAGAGTCCAGTCCCTGCCTTCAAGCAGACTTCAGCTTCAGAGGGCGATGTGGAAAGTATTGTAACCTGGGAAAAGCCCTGGGGAGCCCCTGCCCCAAAGAGGCTCAGGGCAGCGGGTGGCTCCAGGAGGAGCTGGTGGCCCTGCTCCTGCCAGGGGGACACTGGCCACGTTGGATGCCAGCCCGGACAAACCCAGCGGCTGCGCAGATGCCTCCCTGGCGTGCCTCCAGGGCAGCAGAGCTGCATGGTGCGACGGCTGCGAAAATCTTGCCGCCTCTGGCTGCTGGCGGAGAAGTTGGCTTTGAAATGGCAACGTCTGCAAGGAGAGTTCACACGCTTCACAAAGTGCTGCCTCCCGGTCACGGCTGTGGTGCCCAGCAAAGCCCATCTCCGGCTGGGTGTTGCGTCTGTCAAAGAGCAGCGCCACTGGCTTGCGTTGCTTTTAGGGTTTTAACGTTAGATCCTATAGCGAAACAATACTCTTCCCAGCATTTTCTATTGCCATGCTACAGCGGTGCCTTTCATTATTCTCCATGCAGAACATTGACTTTGTTGAATCTCAGTACATTTCTTCAATTTATCTCCCAAACACCACGTTATACTTTAATCCCGTCCTTGTTGATATTTGCATATCTTCCTTGGTTGGAATGGTACCTAAATAGGGGCTTGCTCTCAAAGGCATGGACAGATTTGCGCACGTCTGACTATGCCAAGAGCTGCTAATGAAAATACCAACGAGCATGGGGGAATAAACTTGCCACCTGTGGAGTCTTGTTTGGCATCCTCATTCAGCCTAATAAAGAATCATTCATGTTTAATTGCTACATTTGATTGTTTAATTACAGTTATTTTACATGCCATCTTGTAGTTTTGTCTTGGCTTTAGACACTATCTGCTACCTTACTCTTTTTGAATAGTGAATTATACTATAATGGAAAATTATTTTAGTCAAAGAATTAGAACTAGGCCTTTAAATTGTAATCAGGATTTTTTTAAAAAAATCTGTTCATAAAATCCTTTCTATTTGATGTTGCTGTATATATTCAAATGCGGGCTTCTTTCTGCACAACAAGAATTATATGAATAACTGTCTCAAACGCTCTTGCAAGGCCACAATATGAGTAGCCTCATCTTCTCACTGAAGTTTTATCAAATTAAGTTTACTTTGTTTAAATGCCAATTCATGTTAACCACTGCAAGATTTTTTTGTACAGGCTTAACTTGGCATAAAATTAGTTTATTGCAGGTTCACTTAGTTGGGCAATGTTCTGACTTCAAATCAATACAAATCTGTCCTAAACTTCAATAAGATGGTCTGCTTGCAAACCTGGCTCTTGTTTAACTAAATGAATGGAAGGGAAACCAGGAAAATTCCTCTGCTTCTTCAGCTGTGCCTTTTTGATGCTCCCATCCTGTAATTAAACGGTGAGGAGGTACCTACCAGCTCAGAGCCCTGGGGCAGCCCTTGCCTTGGTAGCTGGTGGGTTTCTCTCTGCAAGAAGGTCTCCCTGAACCTAATTCCCAGGGCACATGTTGATGGCCTCTCTGGGTTAATGACAGACCTGTCCTGGGCGAAGAGCTTCGTCACGCGCTTCCCAGCGGCAGGCTGGCTACGAACCGCCTGCCCCTGCCTTTCACTTACCTTCCAATAGGGCAAACTCCCTTTGAGCTAATGTGCTTAAGGACTTCTTCCAGAAGCAATGAAACGCCTCCAAGTCATCTGACAATCTTTTCTTTCCGTTTCTGTAAACCATACTGTGTCCCCCGCAGGGCAGACATCGCCACACAGCGAGCAGTCCCTAGCTCCCCTCTTTGCTTTCCGAGCAGGGCGAGGTGTCACTGCCTTGCTCTGAGCCCCCCTGGTTTTGCTTCTGATCTTGTGCCTTGGTGCATGGAAGCTCCCTGCCCCCAGACTCCTGTCCATGGCAGCGTGCTACGCCCCATCTTGCTGGTACGTGCACATTTGTCCTTTCTGATCTTTGTAAGCTAAATCGCCCAGCATTTGGTCAGTCACTGCTCCTGAGGTGCTGGTCTCTGACAAATTTATGTAGAATCAGCTGAAGAGATAGATGCCCAGGCCATTTAAGGTCTACGGCAAAACCATCTACCCTTTCTATCATGTTTTCCTTCAACCTTATGGTCTTCCCAAGTCTTCATCCCAACAACCAATGTCCCCAGGCATTTTCCAGTCCCCTCCTCACTTGGAGAGTGGCACTCCCCAGTGTGGTACTGCCTTCTCTGCCACAGAAACACGTAACCACGCAGTGCTCCTCCCCTCCATATCCAGCAATAAAACACCAGGTGACTGCAAGTACCACACATAGTGTCTTACTTTGCCTCTGGCTTGCTCACCAAGGAGCAAATTTCTTGATGCTTAAACTCCCCTCTTAGATGAGTAAAGACAAGCTGATCTTTGTATGCCCAGGCAGCTGCAATGGCAAAGGCCGCACCGATCCTCCTCAGATCGGGCTGCAATGAAACATGGCAACGTGGGGAAATGTGCCCGTCACAGGCAGTGCTCTGTCTTTCGGTGCTCATGTCTCCTAACTTTAGGCACTGGAGTAATTCTTTACTTGAGCCATTTCTGTGTGACTAATATAGGTACAGGAGGAGGAAGGTCTCCCTTTTATCCCTGATTTTATTCCTGCTTCGCTGATGCCTAAATCTCTCTTTGAGCTGGTAGTCCAGGTGCTCTACCCATCCAGAGGGGAGGTAACTTTCTCAGGCTAGTCTTCAACTATATTGTTTAATAGGAGAAAACTTTAGAGTGTTGGCAACTGGTGTCCGGAATTTAGAGGAAAAATATGGAAAAGGCATCTGTCAAATCAAATAAATGAATAAATTAAGGGCACTGCACTGAGTGAGGGTTCTCCATAAGAAAGAAAGAAAGTGAAAAAAGAAGGTAATTGAGCTGCAGGACAGTTTAATGCTAGTTATTTACCTACTTGGAGGTCCTAAGGGATTTCCCTTTGGATACACCTTGAGCTCATTCCCAGGAAATTCTTCTCTTGCTTTTACCGCCGCCTTGCCTTTCCCCTTCTCACCTCGTACAGCTAAGAAATGACATGCTACCTGAGTGCTTTTTTTCAGGATAATTTCAGCTACTTCTTGCTCAGTTAAGATTTTTGAAACGATCAGGCTCATGTACTCAAATCAGTTTAAAGTGCTTTACAAGAATGTGGCACAGGAATACTAAATCATTATTCAACATTTGACCAGACATGAAAATAATCCACACTCATAACTAGTTTCTTAAAATGGCCAGTGTAATTACTGATAGGCAGAATAAGAAGGTAGGAAACAACTACCATTTCTGCAGACAAGGAGCATCTTATTGAGACAAAGCTACAGCGAAGCAGGCAATTTTCAGTTCTTTTTCAGCAAGCTTTCTATATCCTTTCTTGCCTTTGCACTCACAGAAAGCCAATTTTCCATGTCCCTACTACACGCAAAATGGGGCAAGATTTTAAAGATACAGCTCCACTCCATTTGACTGCAGCAGACTAAAAGAAAAATGAAGTTCAGCACTTAACTGATCCCTCTGCAATATTTCAGGGTAAATTAAAAATCAAAATGTCAAGAGGTTCAATATGTCAGTGGGCCTTTTGACAGAGCAGCCACTTTGAAGCCTAAATGGGAACTGTGCTCTTTTTAAAAACTAAAACCAAATGTGCGCAGCTGCTGCTCTGTTTCAAAATTCAGGCCCTTCATCTTTGTATTCCTTTTGTAATAAAATTAGTAAAATATTCTGGCTGCTGTTCTACTTATTCTCAGAGCGGAAAGCCTCCATTTCATAGAACAGCTACCTATTTATTAGGATGGCTATTCTTCATTATCTGCATTAAAGTAATGCCTGGGAATCTCACAGTCTGCCTTCTTCCACCGAGCAAAACTATATTTACTGCCCGCAACGTGTTTATCTTGCCCGGCCCTCAGCAAATCATTTTTTGTTTTGCCATCTCAGTGTGTGTTTGTAAAACAGCAAAAATAATAAATGGCAATACTTACCTTCTTCACAAAGATGTGGTGAAGATTAATTAGTTCTTGTTTATACAAAGATTGGCAATAGTGATCTGCAGGTTTGCAAAACACTGGAGTGATTGCTATCACTGCTGCGCTTGACAAAGAAGCACAGTCAAGGACAGGAGCTGGTGCCACTGCAATCATTTACAGGGCTGATGATATATGTGGCCTTGAAGAAAACTCCCCCAAAACCATCTGCATTTGCACCTAAAGCCAGGAGGAAATGCATATCAGGACACTCAGAAGTTGAGTTTGCAGAGCGGCATTTGCAGGACAGCACCATGGCAGCCCCATTCCTTTGCACGTCAGCAAAAGCGGTGTTACCGATGAGTTGTAAGGGGACGATTTTGTCTCCCTGGAGCCTGCAAGTGCAATCATGTGCCATTAGCACATGACAAGAGGAAGGGTGTCCGGGTATCATGAAGAGGCTTGCCACCTTGCAGGGTCCATGCTGCCCCCGCCCCATTGCAGGGGCCATGGACACGGGGCTCAGCCCAGCATAGGACTGGTGCTCTGAACGTGGGCCTGAAGCAGAATTTGGTGAAGCTCAGTGCCAGGAGCAGCCAACCAACTCTGAAGGTGCTTTCCGCTGCTCAACAGGCTGCTCCTCACCCGCCCACACATCCTCTACTCTCGGCCAGGCAGCGTGGGCTGGCACGGACCTCGCATTGGAGTCCACCTCAAGCAAGGTGCTCCTTTGCCACTTTGGCCATGGCACCCCTGGGGTCTCCATTACCCACCAGCGGGCACCCCCTGCCGCTCACCACAAACCCTTTAATCTGCTGGAAAAGGCACATGGATAAGTAATCCGAACTGCTTATTCTGTAATGTCCTAGATAGTATTAAACTTCTTCCTCCTGAACTTTGCTATGGATGCGGTGATGGACTAAACCTCTCCTACTCACTTATGCCTTCCCTGCCAGTCGCTGTGTACATGTATTGTGCTACAGCAAATTGACACCTTTGGCTCTCAGCCTGCTGTGTTAGATACTTGCAGGCTGTCCAGTCAGCAGGTTAGGCTATTTTCATAGCAATGCATCCACAGTGAAATGTGTTTTTCCCCACAGCTGCCCAATTTGTTCTCGTAGGTGCTTTTGAGCGTTGCCGGCTTTCAGCCTGATTTTGCCGCAGGCAGGGCTATCTCTGTACGAAATGACGGGAGGCTGTGCCAGCCTGCGCGCCTTGTCCTCCGCCCTCCCCCCATTCCCTACAGCTTTCCATAGGCTCCAGCTGTCACTTTTCACCTTCCTCAGCAGCTCCTTGCCACCCTGAGAGCCGGCCCTGCCCTCCTGCGCTGCCGCACCACCTGCGGCGAGGAGGAGACGTGGCATGTCCAAACACAGTGATGCAGCAAATGGCGAACTCCCCCTGGGCAAAGCGGGGTCTGTGGCTGGTGGCGGCAGTGACCAGCAGCCGGCGACGGCCAGGTCTGGGCACTGCAGGTTGCTAACACAGCAGACGGGGTTTTTGTGGCTGAAGCTTCGTTCCACCTGCAGCTGAAGCGGTGCGGGCGATCAGCTGGAGCCAGCTGTGGGAGATGCTGGTCCTTGCATAACTCATGACTGCTTTTGTCAGATCGTCTGGTGGCACCTGAATAAGATTTGGGGTGATTTTTCTGCTTTGGCAGAGACCAAAACGCTCCGTCGAGGAGACGTGAATTTAGCAGAACATGGGTGAGATCTGGGACATTGATACCACAGTTACCGTATTGACCAGCAGGTCCCCAGACAGGATGGTTGGTCCATCCTTGAATGACTGGGTATTACAGGGTCCCTTGAATCCCAAGATCCTACTTTGTGCTTCTTTACTTACAGCCCTTACTGCATAGCTACGTATTTGTGCTGGTCCTCTTCAGCAGTCCGATTGCTCCTCTGTTAGCCTTGTTTCTGCTGCACACTGCCCTAGGTACAGACTACAGCCATCTGAATAAAAACCGCAGCCAACACTGACTGTTCAGTAACTCCTTTTGCATTGTAACAAAAGCAGCACTGATAAAACTTCCCTGTTTTGTAAAGACATAATTTCTCAGCAAGGTTTTTTTAACAGCAGAGGTTCAGTTACTATGGTGGACAGTTATGCCATTAAGGTCAAAGTCTACAGGTTAGATTGTGCAAGGCCAAAAATGCATGCCATGTGATTTCAGCCTATAGATATCCATTTAGTGGTGTGAGCTTAAAGGAAGGATGTTTTTTGGGGCAATTTGCATTGCAAAGTATGTGCAGGTGACAGTGCAGTATGATGGGAGATGTTATTACTGAGATTAGAATTTACACTTATAGCCTAAATTGGGATGGTGTTTGTCTGAGAAATGATGGTACCCTGGGAAAAAATACTAAACATCTGATAATTTAATATTGACTGTGTCCAGTAAATATCCCTTTAGTTTCCTATTTCCAGCTAAGATTAATTTTCTGATCAAAGAAAATTTGATCAGAACTGCATAGACAGTGCAATAGCAGTAATATTACATGGCTTGAGGATATGTGTTGTACCTTTGAATCTCTACAGGAAAGCCAGCCAGGAGGGGATGATGATGGCTTGTGGTAGAAGCTCTGCAAGAAATAATAACTACTCTTTGGTTCTGGAAAGGAGTTATTTTTATGTATTCCTTTCCTGCTGTCAATCAGGGAAGTCCTTTCCTCACTTTGAAAGTACAGACAGTCTTTGTTTTATGCCTGTAAAACTCTTAGAATGCTTTTGGTTGAACCCTGTGCTAATTACAGTTATTGCTATTTTGATTTCTTTTCAAAAGTCCAGAAGTAGAGATGAACGCAGCTGCACCATTTGTTCTGGTGTTATAAACTATGTTAACAAGATTAATCTCCGTCCTCCCATGTTTCTGCCCTGTCCGGTGTGACAGATAGCCCCCTTCTCCTTCCCCTCCCACTTCCATCTATTCCTGCTAGATCAGCTTTTCCCATCACAGGTGGAGCGTGCCACCCACACAAGCTCGGAATGGTTTCTGGTTAGCCCTTCACCAGTCATTTTGCAATATTGCTTTCCTTGCTCTTCTACTACCATCACATTAAATATTCGCTGCTTCACAGTGCCTGTTAACTGGATGGTTTACTACTAATAACTGGCTCTGAATGGAGACATCTTACTCAGAGTATTCCCAGCACCATCTGCTGCCTTTCTTTATTTCCATTTCTAGAAAGGGTTTCACTGATGTCTGAGAAGCAGGGGAGGACTCTGGATACGGTTGACACAAATCCCAGAAAATATTTGTGTCTTTGTCTTACGTGCTAATTAGCACAGACTTGGTCAAAAGTGTTCTGAACTTTTATTTATTTATTTTATTCATTTCTATAGCATCTATCACCATGACAGCAATGCGCTTCAACGGCAGGAAATTAAAACACATAACGCAGGCAGCTAATCAAATGCAGAAGCAAACAGAAGAATTTTGCGCAGAGCCCTCGGTGTCGCTATGGTCCCGCTTTGACAGGCAATTGAGTTTCTCTTTCTGCAGGAAAAAAAAGATGGTTTGTTTGTTTCAAATTCCCTTTTCCCTTGGAAGCGTAAACGTGAAATTACTCTATCTTCCTCTGTTGGGATGTCTTATTTATTTTCCTGCTAGTGGCTGTTAAAGTAGATGATGTTTAATTACTTCCTGGGTTTAATTCATGGCTTGCACACTTCAACATGGGGATTATGGTAGGACTGGTGCGGACTAAGCTGCGCTATTGAGGCGCAGCCTGGTCTTAGCAGCTCCATTGCTTCCGTGGCCAGGATCCGTCCCCCCATAGCTGTCCAGGCTCCGCCAGCCCTCCCTTCTGTGGCGTGCTGTCTCTTGTTAACAGAGTCTTATTTCACCCTTTGTCTTTCTGGGGCTGCGCAGGGGTCAGCAGGTCTGAACGCCGTCTCGAGGCTCCCGGGGTGCAGCACACTTTTCTGGCAGGAGCAGGTGAAAGGGCAGCCATCCAGCTTGGTCCCACGTACTGAGCTGTCTGCTCAGCCGGGCAGCGGGGCTGGTATGAGGTTTCAGCAGCTGGGAAGACCTGCTGAGCAGAGAAGAGAGGTTAAATCTGCCTGGGTAAAAAGGGGGACACCGAGCCAGCCAGGCTGTGCTTTATTGCTTTGCCTTCGAGGCAGCAGGTACCAGCAGGGAGGGAGCTCGTTGCGCTGGTTAGGAGCTGCTGAGCTAGTGAGTTGTTAAGATTAAATCATTCACTTAATGAAGAAAGACTGAGGGACTGAGCCAGGACGAAGGCAGGAGGGCTGTGCGATGGGGCCACAGGAGCCACAGTCGTGTGGATGGCTGGCCCACCGGCTTGCCCTCTCCTCTCCTCGTGGGGCGAGGACAGGGGCAAAGGAAAACCCGGCAGGAAAACAATTCCATGCAAATCTCTTAAATAATTGAAAAATGTTTGTTTTGCAGGATCCAAACTAGATGTCTTCTCTGGGCTTTGTGAAGCTTTTTATTTTAGCCGAATTTGGACAAAAGAGTTACTGCAGTTCCCAGTGTGTCATGTTCTTTCTCCAGTTTTCCCTTTCTGGGCTGCAGCCGGTTCCTGTCTCTGCACGTTGCACCCTCTGCCACGGGCATCGTTCACACATAAACCCAAATCCCTCCAGCCCCAGTGCGTGGCAGCACCGAGTGCCTAATTGTCCCGTCAGCTGGTTGACAGCCATGTGTGAGTAGCAGAGTTAGGGCTAAAACTCTGCTCGTCTGATGCCCTCCACCTTAGACACCAGGCTGTGCGGTGCGATGCTCACCCCCCACTTCAGCACGTGAGGTTTTCCTGGTGTGAAGTGGCTAGCCTATAGTTAGGGCATATGTTTTTGACTGCATCTACATCTTTGGGTGTGCAGTACAGTTGTGTGATGGGAACAGTGTTTTGGGCTTCAGGTGTTTAGATAACTGCTATGTTTAAAATTACTGTTTAAAAAGAAAGCTCTTTTAGAAAAATATTAAAAAGAAAGCTTTTTTAGAAAAATATTAAAAAGAATGAATTTCAAATAAGCCATTGAGAGAGCCTAGTAAAAGGGTAACAGAATCATTTTGGGATCTTTTTAACCTTGACAGGGACCCTTTGAGCTCCTTACGTAAGGTTTTGCATATGTCAATCACAGTCTCGACCCTGTTAGAGACTTCAATCAGAAGTCTGCTAACTTCTCTCGAACAATTTCATCAACTCATCATCTTATACTGTTACCTTCAGGTGAGTTCTTTTGGGGGCAACAGAATTTTACCAAAACCAGTCTTTGTATTCCTTGCACCTAAATTAGTTTGTATTTGTATTCTTTTGAGTCAACAGTTCAAACAGCTAAGTATACCTACCAAGGAGCATCCTAACAGACTGCTTTCCTATTAAGCTTTAGTATTGAAAACTAAAATGCATTTTTCTTGATTAGTGCTGATAAACTGTCTGCCACGTGAGTAATAAATCATGCAAAGCTTGAGTCCTTCCCTGCACCCAGTGAGTCTATGCAGGTGGGTAGAGTTTTTCTGCTTTGCTCCTGCAAGCTAAGTCTGGATTTCATAGAGTCATTGAGTAACTCGTCTCATAAATCCATGTACTAACATTAGCAGTCTAACTCCTCTCAAAATAATTACATTGCTTCTACCTCAGGTTGTAAAGTTGGGTGTGTTGTCAAACAGCTGTTGTGTTTCACTCTCCAAATGACCAGAATGATTCAAGGTGCAAAGCAACTGGGTCTTCTCCCAGGTGACAGATTCTCCATAAATCTAAGAGACTCATTATTTTCCTGTCCATCCAGATACATATAGGATAAAGTAATCTACCAGCGGGGATTTTTCATCAGTGAATTACACTAATGAACGCATTAGTCTCTTTTTTAGTTCTCTATCCAACTTTTTGAGTTATTTACTTGATATTAATTACTGAAAAGCCCTCACTATTTTGTGGAGCCCTTGTACCCAAGTAGCATTATTTCTTGCCATAGGGGCAGAGCAAGGTTAAATACCAAACGCCACTTGATGTGATTTTGCAGAGATTTGGGGCATATGGAGCCTGAGGCCGTCATCAGATCCACTTGGCATCTGTAATCAGGAGAAGCGAGCTGATTGTCTTTGCTTTTCATATCTCTGCATTTGAGTAGGAACTCTCCAAACTATTTCATCTGATAACGTCTTGGCGAAACTTTCATTTTGTGTATGTAGCCAGGCAGTCTCTCCTTGCTTTGGAAACTGGTTTTATATCATGGGATTTTTCTCTTGTCTTTGTTTTATGTTTGTAGGTGCCAGTCTAGAGGCTGCTATTTTAAAGTTTTTATTTCTTGTTGCATGCTTGCTTTAAAACGATTTGTTGGTATTGAGTATGATGTATTTTAAATGGCTAAAATAGAGGACATCATTGATGTAGATGCAATAGAAATTGATTTGAGACTGCAGCAACCATGGTACCTTCACATGCTAAAATCGGAAGCTATCACAGTTTCTGAAGTTAGCGCCTGAGTGGTACTCACTATCGGTCAGGTGCAGACTAAAGCCTATTTCTTTTCTTTTTTTTAAATAGGTGTAAGTTATTCTCTGGGCTGCAGATACTTAAGAGTTTTCTGTACTTGGAAACAAATCAAAGTTTGTTTTCCAGTCATCCAAGGAGAATAACTTTACAAATGCTACAGTGGACATTGCTTTGGAAACTTGTATGAACATAATCGTGCAGCACTTTTTAAAAATGAAAGTACCCCCCAAAAGCCTTTTGCTGCATGGGGAATGGGTGGAGCTCACAAGTGCCTACTAAGGGTAATGGGCTCTAAATTTCAGCTCTGTCCTCTGAGCCACAGGGGCAATTCCTCTCAACCTGATCCCAAGGTCTGCGGCAAACTGTTGTATTTAAGAGCCCTTGGGAGAGTATTTCATGGAATGGAGATTAGAAAGCAAGAACTGAAAACTGGAAAGTGCTTCTTGGTGTCTCTTTAACAGCTTAGGATTGATTCATTTTAGTATTTGTGTCTGGGTCGTATTCACTGCTGCCTCATAGATCAATGGCACGACGGAGTCCCAGCTCTTGTTGATGCAGCATATGGGAACGGGATCCATTATCTTTAGTTCCCAGGACTATAAAATGTCTAATAAACTCAGCAGCCAGACTGCCAGATTCGTGCGGCACTGCCAGCTGCTCTAGCCTTGTTGTCAATATATTAAGCTATGTTTTTAGTTTCGTTATTGATGGGGAATGCTGATAGTCAAGCAAATGATGTTGCTTGCAGATTCGAGGCACTTTTCTGAAGCATCGATGACATTAGAGGGTTGAAAGAGGCTAACAATAAAAGAAAACAAGTCAGAAAACAGCCCCTGGCACCCACAGAGTGAATTCATGGTTCACCTGGCTCATTTCTCCTTTGGAAACTAGGAGGCCTCCAGAGTTGTGCCTATGGGATTTGTAAGTGAACACTCATTGCAGGAGACAGGGTAAAACAAAAATCGTGTGTACCAGCGCAAGAAGGAGACCCAGCTGCGGGAGATCAGGGCTCACAGTAGGAGCAAAGCCGTTTGGTGGAAATCCCGTTTGCCGCAGTGCTCTCCTAGCCCATCCTTGTCCTGCCTCCTCCTTCTCCTTTCGCTTCTGCCAGACAGGATCTGGATCAGAAAACAGGGGAAATCCTCAGTTCACCACCTAATTAAAAAATATTTGCTCATTATCTCATAAGCCTCTTTCTCCCATGTCAGCATGACTTGTAAAGGTGACTTCAGCTGCTGTGCCTTCTCTTGCAGGGAGGGAGGGAGGGAGGGAGAGAGGGAGGGAAGGAAGGATTCATGCTGCAATGAGAAATCAATTTAAATTCACATGGGCACAGTCAATCCTTAATCATGTCAGCAAACTCAGGCTGGCTGCAGGAATCTGAGTAGGAAGTTCAAATGCCTCAGTCCCAAATGTTCATCTCCTATCGCAGAACCCAAGGTAGGGTGTCCCTGAGCATTAGTTTGCTGTTCCGGCACTTTTATCAGTCTCTTCCCCAGCTGTTTACATTATAATTTGTCTTTCCCGTGTTTTTCCCACCCAGAGCTCTGTGGCTTCTGCTACACCTTCAGAATAAATTCCATAATTGCTCTGAAAATGGTGCAAAACATGTTCTTGCATATGGGAGTTGTTATGGTGGGATGCGGTAACAGCTTCCTACTCTGCGTTGCTTGCTCCCTGTGCATTGTCACCAGGGGCATGTTGCAGTTCCTGAACAGTATTAGTTGTTATTGCTTTCTTTACTCCTCTGGGACATGGAGATCAAGCACGGCTAGGGGCAGTTAGGCAACATTTTCAGTCTCTAGTGTCTTCCGTTTAGGCACTTCAAAATCAGTAGCAAGCACTCAAATGGAAGTAAGTTAATATGAGCCAGCATCCACAGCTCCCATTTAATCCACTGACTATTGATGCCTTTGATCAATCTCTACGTATTATTTCCTGAAAAGAGAATCTTGTATCCCACAGGCAGGATCAGTTTCTGTATCTTCAACACCTTGGACAAGGGAAAACAAAATTTGTAGCTTTAATGCTGGCATAAATGCAGGAGGAAATGTTCCCTTGAGTCTTACCTGGGCTAAGGTCTGTAGGGGTGGTGATTAGGGTAGCTATCACCCATGCTTGTAGGTAGGCTGCTCTTGGTTTGTAAGTCTGCTGTCACTGCCTGGTGCCCACTGGCTCTTGACAGCCTTCCTAGGGCATTTGAATCTCCGTCTTTGCCATCAATAGATGCAGCACTGGGAAAAACCTGTTAAATGCTCGTGTGTTTCTGCCAACTTTTCTGCAAGTAAAAGAAAGGAAGAAGCTTGCAAGCCAGGAGTTTCTTTGAAAGAATGCAGATCAGAGGTTTTGTGCAAACTACTTTCTTCAAATATTTAAAATCTGCTGCAATTACTAGGTATTTAAAAATATTCTGGGCAATAATTTCTGGGCCATTCTGTTTTTCCCTTCTCTTTACTGCCACATAGAGTCTCAGCCATTAGTAATGCTAAAGGATGACTTTCATGAAAATGAGGGAGATGGCAACGGTGTGTTTGACAAAAACATGACTTCTGCTTGGTGAAGCTGTATATCCTGATCAGAAGACACCAAGAGGTGGAGGATTCATTATGTCCATCAATTCCTTGTTCAGAGCTTTTCACCCTGCTTAAAAATGCATTCCTACCATCTCAGATTTGTCTGTCTCATGCTTCCAGCTACTGAATCTTGTTATTTCCTACATTAAAGAACTTCACGGTTCCCACTGTTTCATGAAGGTAATATAGTACATTGTAATCAAGCCACCTCTTGGTCTTCTTTTTCATCAGCTAAACAGATAGTGCTCTCTACATTTCTCACTCTAAAGCACTTTCTTCAGCTCTTAAACCATTTTTGTGGCACTCGCTGTGGCTTTTTTTTCTGTGCAGCCACCAATCTTGCTACACCTTTATTAAAAAAGATGAACTCTGGAGCTGAGCATGTTGTCAGGAACTGGCCTCATCTAGACTACATACAACCTAAAAAGCCTGTGCCTGAATCTTCTCACATTGCCCTCTTTGTGTATAGGAATTATTTTTCCTCTTTTTAGTGTGGCTTTACCCTGGCAACTTGTCTTCGGTTGCTTGTCCACTGTGACCTTAAACCCTTTGCTGTTATTGTGGGATTACCCTGCTGCCCATTGCCAGGAGTGGCTTCCACTCCACTGCCTAGCCTTTATACCTGCCTGTATTTAGATGCAATTTGTTTGAGTAAGCCTATCTTACCAAATGTTGCACCATCTTCTAGATGATATTACAGTTTCTCTGACGGATTTTTAGAGAGATGGCTAGCTTCTAGTATAGGATGCTGTCCTGGTTTCAGCTGGGATAGAGTTAACTGTCTTCCTAGTAGCTGGTACGGTGCTATGTTTTGAGTTCAGTATGTGAAGAATGTTGATAACGCTGATGTTTTCAGTTGTTGCTAAGTAGTGTTTAGTCTAAAGTCAAGGATTTTTCAGCTTCTCATGCCCAGCCAGCAAGAAAGCTGGAGGGGCACAAGAAGCTGGCACAGGACACAGCCAGGGCAGCTGACCCAAACTGGCCAACAGGGTATTCCATAATGTGTGACGTCCCATCTAGTATAGGAACTGGGGGGAGTGGGGGCGGGGAATCACCGCTCGGGGACTGGCTGGGTGTCAATCAGCGGGTGGTGAGCAATTGCACTGCGCATCATTTGTACATTCCAATTCTTTTATTATTGCTGTTGTCATTTTATTAGTGTTATCATTATCATTCTTAGTTTCTTCTTTTCTCTTCTATTAAACTGTTCTTATCTCAACCCACGAGTTTTACTTCTTTTCCCGATTCTCTCCCCCATCCCACTGGGTGGGGGGGTGGTGAGTGAGTGGCTGCGTGGTGCTTAGTTGCTGGCTGGGCTTAAACCACGACAGTTCATTTTGCTGGCTGGGGTTAAACCATGACAGATGCTGATCTAGTGCCTCCTGTCCCAGCTCCACAGCAGATTTGCCCTGGGAAAGGACTGTGGTCCATGGAAGATCATAAAATTACCCCCCCCCCCAGGCCTGTCTCCTTCAGGCAATTAAATAGGAAAAATTAACTCCTCGGCTCCACCAACATATATGGTGCTTTTGGCCCCATCCTTGTGACAGAACTGTTGCTACCTGTCACGTCTTTTAGATTTCATGAAGAGTTTTGGGTGGAAAATGTCTTCAACGTCTTGGTCACTTCTGACCTGCAGTGGAAACATCTCCATTTGAATCCCACTCAAAAATACCTCAGTTCTTCATCCATTTAATGCAATCTTTACTGATATAGTGGAGTGCTGATTTTTTTAATCACCATGCTGTATGGTACAAAGTGAAGCACCTGACAACGGAAGGAAGATAGCTGTATCACCAAATCCATCGTCAAAAAGAGAAGCATTTTTTGAGACAGGGTTTCTATTTATAATAATGCTGACTGACATTAATTATCACTTAAAATCTGTATCAGCACTTCCATTTGGCATAAGAATGATGCCAGGAAGCTCCTCCAGCAGTAAGAAAAACGTAATGCCTCCATGTTAGGTCCCCAGAGGTTGCTCTGGTGTTGTCCTCAACCACACACTGGTGTTGCTCTGTGACAGAAATGGAAGGTATTGCCCTCCCCTTTTAAAATCTCTTGTTTTTCCAATCGGGTTTGCATGCTCAGGCCTTTGCTTTGATGCTCAACTCCACTTTATAAGCATGGCAGGGTGATTTATTAAGGACTTCAAGAGGGAGACACGAGGGTCGGAGCTGCACCGCTCTCGCAGGGCTGGCCAAGCCCCCCTCCCCGTCTGCCTCTGAAGCCACGGAGCAGCTATTTGTATAACACATGGTGGCAGCGCAGTAAGGCACTCACCCATTAAAATGCTTTCAGTGCTTGTCCTTATGACTTTAATAAAGGCTTTTGGTTTTCCAGGCAAGGGTTTTAGAGATGTCCGTCTCTTCATTCGTTTTTTTGTCCTTTGCGTGTTGTTATCGCTTACATTTCTTAAAGCCCCACAAATTGTAAGCCTGTGGCTTGCAGTGAAGGCATGCTGGTAAATGATTTATAGAGGGTCCTACAAATCATGTTGCACAGAGTGCAACCCCTTCCCCCACAGCAACAGTCATCATTTCAGAGCAGCATGGTCTTCAAGCGAGCTAAGCTGTCCTTTCCCAGCTGAGATTTAGGGAGCCAAACAGTAAAATGCAGCTAGAAGTGAGAGTAAACATGCCACAATAACAACCTGGCATTTAAGTTTCAGCAGGGCTTAAGGTGGCCTCAGAGTAGCTCTTGCTTGTCAATGGTATTATATTATAACATTAACAGGCACCTGTATATTGTTTTAATGCTTCTACAGATATATATATAAAACCCCAATATGTAAATATGTCAGCAAGGAGTTAAAATGACTTCAAGGATTAAAAGGCAAGCAGAAATTTCTAACAATTCAATGAATTGCAAAAATCTCCATTATTAATTGTGGTCTCAGCGATACCAATCTGGTCAAACCTCAGAGTGGTTGCAGCAGACCTGAGAGCACAATTTGGCTCTGTGACACTAACCTCAGGACTTTTCAGCCAAAGAGCCCTCAGCACCACACTGGAAAGACATCCCATACGATGCTCCATAGGGCACGTGGCAATGCACATGTGCACAACAAATGCTTAAAAAGCTCTCAGCCCTCCCAGGCTCCCAAACGTGGAGAAGGGATGCTCTTACCCAGCCACCCTCCCAATGGCTGGTGTGGCTCCCAGGCATGGATATACACTTCGGTAGAGGCTATCAGTGTAGGATGTTTGGGGATCCAACTTGGTCTTGGCTGGCTCTGGCATATGGTGAATATGAAGAGCTTGTAAAATTGCCTATGCTGCCTTCCCGCTTCTCTTAATCTCTGTGCTGATCACAGAATTGCAGAATAATTTAGGCTAGGAGAAACCACGGGGGTCATGTAGGGCAACCCCCGTGTGAAGCAGTGCCAATTAAATCAGGTTGTGCAAAGCCTTGTCCAGATGGAGTTTCAATTTTGCTGAGGATAGAGACCACAGCCTCTGTAGGCTCCTGCTCCAGCGTTTTGACTGTCCTTCTTGTGAAATTTTTTTTTTGCTAATATCTAATGTGAATATCCTGTATGCCAGCTTGCATCCATTGCCACTTCCCCTATCCTGCTGCACCTCTGGGAAGAGTCTGGTTCAGTCTTTTCTTTGCCCAACCTTCAGGTAGTTGCTCCAAGTCAAAAAAGTGGAGCCCCATGCTTTGCCAGCTCGGTTGATTTTAGTGGCTCCAAAGAGTTAATGCAATAAAACATCACAAGGAAAACAGTTCTGGTACCTAGAAAGGAACAACTTGCTGTGCAGTGAAACAACTGGATTAACAGATTGCAATTTAGGCAAAATATTTTACCAAGGAAGTTGCCAAATAGTAGAAATAAAAAGATTTTTGGTTTTTACTAAGTTAAAAGTTCCTCTGGGGCTGGGAGGGGGGTTGTTTATCAGCTAGTTATACCCTCTTGAAATAATCCAAGTATTGCTGGAGATACAGACTAATGTCTTAGCAAGATGCACAATCTCCTTAATGGAAAAGTGAATTCTAGCCACTGTGATACTCCATCTGATGAGGACACTTAGCTGTGATGGGGTGGAATAAAGTGCTTTATTATACTTAAGTGAACCACACTGCGAGTGTTGGGGATATGGTTAATGCAAGTACAGAGAAATTACACAGTGTCTGTTTTGACTTTCTGATTTCCTCTAATGGACACACAGCCTCCAGGCCAAGTGCTCGGAGAGTTTTGTGCCATGCCATTTTCTCCAATTATTAGCTAGGCTTTTCCTCCAAAGTACCTGGCAGCAGCGGCTTATTCACAAACCCGGCATTTACAGCTGGGAATTTAAAGGGCTCGCCTCCCGCATCCAGCATCCTTCATTTTGATCCCATTTTTCTTTAATGACGCATTAGCCATTTTAACACGTTAACCGATGTCACCTGTATGGTGTGGGAAACACAGCAAAAGCAACACCTCCCCGCGGGGTTTTGCCTGTAGATTTTGTTAGTTCAGCGTTCATCCTCCAACTGTGGCTATTTTTCTCTCTTTAAGATCCACCTTAGTTCCCTGTTTAGGTGCTTTTCCGGTGACGGCAGCGCATGGTGCTGCTGATGGGGAGCCAGTGGGTCAGCACAGGCAAAGCCAGTGCTGCTCCTGCTGGGAAACTGCTTTCCTGGTGTCAAAGGCTGCTGGGGGTGGGGGATGAGGCAAATCCCCCAGGGGAAGCACACACCATACCCCCGTGCATTCAATGAGAGGGCCCTTGAATGGTGCTTTATAAGAAAGCCTTTCTGTACTGCTTTTGCTGATTTGGGCTTAGTTTTCTTTTTTGTTAGTTTGTTTTTCCAGTTGGACTGCCTGGCACAAACATATCTGGGGGAGAAGAGGGACTGTTGGAGGTAGTCTTGGGGTCAAGTTAAACACTTGTGCATTTAACATATTGGATAAGAGGGGGTTTTAATCTAAATATTCAACATATGTTCATATATACCTATACCTATACAAAGGGACTGCTTTGTGCCACAGCCTCTTTTCTTGCTATCGCCTCCATTTCCCCCACCTGCCTTCCAGTCTCTGCCAGTTTATATTGAAAACCCACTGAATCCCCAGCCAGTGTAAGATACTCTACTTCACCATTTAAATCTCTCTTCTCATCAATCCCCGGACTGTTTGTTTTCCCCACTGCTACTGAACCAGGCTTGTTGTGTGGAGCTGAGTTATTGCAATGGTCTGGCTTCAAATTTGTCTTGGTCTTGTCCAGGCGACGAGGAAATGCATGCAAAAATAGTCTCCTAGGAAAACTGACCGTGGAAAATTCAGCTTAAGGAGCAATAAAAGAATTTACTGCCGTCACACAGAAACCAACAGGAGAATTTACGTCTCCCACAGCAAGCCCCCTCTGGGGGCAATTCAGTCCTTGGGAAGGGAGGGAGCGGTCCTCAGCGGGGCCACCTCGGAGGCCAGCAGCTCCCTGCAGCGTCTGGCCATCCTCGCCCAACAACCAAGGACTCCCCTCGCCGGGCCCACTTGAGCGCGGCACCATCTCCTGTTGAGGCTTCGCCCTCCAGCTTCAGAAAAGGCGGCGGCAGCTCTTCGTCGGGAGCTGTCGCACCCCAATCCGTGTGAGGGGCAAAGGGGATTTTATTTCCCCGGCAGGCAAGGTGGTTCCCCCTGACCGCCCTCGCCCGCTGTGCTTCCCGCAGCCGCACCGCTCCCTGTCTTGAGGGTTTCTCGGTGTCCCCTCTGTCCCCTGGTAATTTTCCGGTTGTTGCCTTTTGTCAGGCAGAGCGCAGGATTTGCACTCCTCATTGACCTGGAGGAGGTCTCAGAGCGCTTTTTTTGTCTTCTTTCATCAGCTTCTGCTGTTTCCTAGCTCCCAGCCCAAAACTCAAGGGTAAACCAACATTCAGGCCTGCCGCCTTCGGGAACTGCCTGAAAGACCCAAACTGGCCTGCCTTATGTTGGCGTGGGGTCTGGGCAGGAGGGCGGGTGGACAGCCCCTGCCAGTTGCAGCCCCTCATGGCTGTATCCACACTCTTTGGGCTGCAGGGAGGCAGGGAGGTGTCCCTGCACGGGTTTTTTGGGGAAGGGCTTTCCTAAGAAGGTTACTCCTGTGTGCACGGCTCCAGGAGGGTGCACTGCTCCTTGCAGAGCTGGGCGAGGGCAGAGAGTGGTGCACAGCCCTAAATGGTTATTGTTCCCTGTGGCTGGCACTCAGGCGCCCTGAAGACTTGACAAGTTTATATACAGGCATCTTTTCCTGCGAGCCGTTTCTACAAAGTCTTTGTAATTTTTGTTTCGGGTTTTTTCAGTCTCGAGCTCTTTTTCCTGCTTTACGTCATGCTTTCCATTTTAGAGATGTCAGATGATCTGTGATAAACTGACAGTATGTGCAGGAGCAGCGAGGAGACGAGGTCCATTTTAATGAGACTAACTCTACTGGGTAGTGAAAACTGTGCCTCGACAAGCCCCTAGATCTTGTTTCTCTTTGCAAAGCGTCTTAATGGCATAAAAGGATTTTTACACAAATAAGGAAAGGCAATTCCCAAAACAGGTTTCTTTCAGTAGCCATTGAAATGGAAAGTTACCGCTGAGAACTGCGTGCTCCCCTTTAAGAGGTAAGCACGATCAGAAATCAGTATTCTCTTGGCTCCTGAAAACAGCCTGAAATATTTCTGAATAAACAGTGTGTTTGCTTGGGGTTCACCATTCACCCAGCAGATCCTGCAAACACCCTGCATTTCCTCTGTGGTCGTCTGTAGGAGTCTGAATAACCAAAAGCAGAGGGGTGGGGAGAGAGCAAGAGCGTGTGAGGGAGGACTGAGCTGTGGCTGGACTTCAGTAAAGGCAACCTTGCAAATATATATGGAAATAAATGCTCATTATTAACATGCGTGTGCCCTGGCTTTGTTACTATGGCTTTTACCATCTCTTGAGAAGGCTGCTGGTACAACCCTTGCCCACAGGCAGAGAGATTTAATCACACATATGGACAGTGTTACCCAGTGCTGGCTCAATATGACCCAATCCTTCAGTGGCACGGGCCGAGTTCGGATGCTTGTGAGGTAGGATGAATGGAGACATATAGCAAAGCTCAAGGTAAACATGAGGAGGCATGACAGTGCTCTGCAGTCCTTTGTCATTTCAGGAAAGGACTCGGGCAGCTTTCATCACCTATGTAGCATCCCTGTGGATGAGGAAGTCAAGCCAATACAAAAACCTTTGGTGCTGTTACCATCTTATAACTAGCATGTTGGTAGGCAACTAAATACAAAGGCAATTTGTTGTGCATTTCAGGGCTGTATTAATTTTCTGACTCCCTGTGGAAATTACTGCTCATTCTTACCTGCAAGGCAGACTCCAGTAACACGGCACATGAAGCCGATCTTCATGGCTAAGTTATTAGTCTTTCGGGCAGACTGGGCTCATACTTCATGCTGGTTGCCAATACAATCTGGGTGAATTTTGGAGGGGTAATCATAGTTCAAACAGGGTCAGCTGTACAAGGCCAAGGCTATTGATGGCTATTTTCTGAGGCTTGCTATGGTCAGGAATGCCTGTAACATCTATTTCAATTCAGATTCCTGCAGAAACCATAAAGACATCTTCGCTTAAGCCCTTACTTAAGGAATTCCTTACCATAGGATAGAGGCTTGAACTGCAATGCGATTACGTACAAACCTTCAGCAATTAAGTGATGCTGCAACGTGATTACGTACAAACCTTCAGCAATTAAGTGACACACAAAATAATTTATGCATACTGGCACTAGCTAAATGCAAAAAGACAGCTAGTCCTGCTCCAAGTTGCAAATAAAAGCTCTCTTTCAATGGTTTATTTTTAACCTAGACACCACTAGCTTAATATGTTCTGGAGCATCTACAGAGAATAATTTTTATGGAGTATATTTTTTAAATCTTGCTTTCCAGGGAAGTACTTTTTTATCTAGTACTCTTTCCTAAGCTATTTTTGGACCCCAATGCGTGAATTCTAGCATTTTCTGGCCAACATTGTGAAAAAGTGAATAGATGAATAGATGTAAAATACTCCAGACTGCATAAGAGTTATCCAGTCCAGTTTGCCTGCTCTCTATTGAAATGTGGATTTAGTGATGATTTGTTCAAGCCTGCGGGAAATCTTATTTAGCTATGTATTAAAAAAAAATCAAATGTTCTGATCTTAACTTGTATTTCTGACTACAAATGACTCCTGTATTTTTTCAGCTAGGTCTGGAATATCGCTCCAAGGTAACTAGGGTCTATTCTTGAGTTTGCCTTTTGTTTGTAAAAGTCAGATTTATTTAAATAGATGTAGGAAATTCCATATAACCAGTGATGAGAGAATATTAACCAATTTTTAAAGGCCTGATCAGAACAACTGCGGGAAAGTGGTCAACATGAACTTCATGGTCATTTCAACTGTTAATTTTGACTTCAGCAATAACAGATACTGAAATGGGTTCCCAGATAAGAATTGTAAATCTTGCATTTACGAAAAAAGAAAGTGTGATTCGAGAAAATAGATGCAGATTTCTGCATATCTCTGCGAGTGTCCAGTCTTTACACATCTGATCGATAGCTCTAGCAGTGGGACACGTGTGTGATTTATTCACTTTCAGCTCTTTCTGAGGAAGGCAACAAAACAATATTAAAATGTCCTGTTGCTAGTCAGTGAGTAGATGGTACTCGCCGTGGGAAGAGCAGTAAGGCTGGCTTGTGAAGGCACAGACAGCTGTAGCTACAGGCACCTTTTGAGATGAAGGCGAATGGAGTAAGGTGACAAAGAAAGCTTTGATATCCATCCATCAGGATGGCAAGCAAACAAAACAAACAGAGCAGGTGGGCATGCACAGTGACACCAAGATGGGCCAGGGCAGTATCAGCTCAGCGCAGCGTGGCCACGTGCATCACCAAAGCGATACCGGCGTAGTGGCAGTGGGATGGACGCATTACTGCGGTGCTCCGACTCGGCCGACAGACCTTGCAATCCTCCCTTCGGACGGCTAGCATAGATAGCTATGACGAAGGCTTTTTCTGCACTAAAGGCCTTCTTATTGCTCCTTTAGGGACCCTAACTGTTGCTAGCAGCAGCTTGGGGGCAAAAAAGCCCAGGGCCTTTGGGTACCACAGATCTCATCTCTAGCCATGAAACAGCAGGGAAATGCCAGAGGCCATATGGAGTACAGCCGGTAGCAGTTACTGCCCAGGCCCCTAAAAACAGCTCTGTAAATGAGTTAACAGCATCACAGCAAACACCTGCTTGTGCTTTCTGTGCCTCATTGCGGGGGCACTGCATCCAAGTTTGTGCCACCTTGTACAATTAGGCACCAGAGACTGCAGTAAACCCAGCTATTTGTCACCCCCCCCGAGCAAAGCGGCAGGTGCCCTGCCTCACCAAAGCGGCACAGCAGCCTGGACTGGCTCCCCAGCCCCCATCTCCCGGGGGGAGCCTCTGCCAGGTGCCCCCACACCGACAGCCAACGAGATATGCAAAAAGCGCCAGCAGCATAGAGATTACAAAGATGCATCAAAAAAGCTTCCCTGTCTTGTGTCCCTGCACAGTGGACCCGGCAGATCTTTGATGGGTTTGAAGCCCTAAAAGGAGATCTCTGTGTTCTGGTACCGCTTGAGCCTCCACAAAGGAGATGAAAAGGAGGAATAAAACATCTGAACAGCCCAATCTGGTCTGAACTGCATGCATTCATTACGACAAAGACGGATTTCTTCGGGTTCCTCCTCCGTATCCTCCTCCTCAGTGGTGGCAGCAAGAAGCTTGACACTCCAATTACAGGATATTCGTGTTAAACAGAGAAGAGGGACAGCTAGTCAGTGACAGGCGTTTAGGATATGGCATCCAAGGCTCCATGCAGCCAGCAGAAACCTGGAGGAACAGATTGAAACTACTCCAATGGCCCAGCTCCTCACAACTCTTTGGTATAGACTTAAATTAGCTCCTAGCAGTCAGCATTACCCATGACTTAAATCAGGGTCCAAATATACCCACTTCACCAAAGCTCCTGTGAAACGGGACTGGTGTCCCGGAGGCTGGAAGGGGCCCTGTCGTGTGGGGCTGCTGTTGTGGCATACCGTAGTGAAGTGCCTTTTCCGTGCCTTTTCCATGCCTCCCCCCCGCCCTCCCCAAGGTTTGCCACTTGGCTGTACCTTGTCTCTGAGCCCCCCAGCACAGGGTGTCAGGCCAGGAGCGCTGCTCACTCTATCCATTTACAAAACCGTGCAGATGAAATCCATTCAAAAAGGTTTGTGAAAAAGCATTTGATGTTCATGGCTCTGAGACCGGTTTGTCCTTTCAAACTTGAGAAAAGTTTTTGTCTTTTTTCCCCTCAGATGGAAATGGTAATGCAGGCTAAGAAAAATGTCATTAATAATACAAACTGAGGGCCTTTGGGAGAAAATTTTAGTTTTGAAAAGTGACTATTCTGCATGAATATGTCATGCCATCAGAAGTTTATCTGGATTGTCTTGACTCTTCACAGATGCATATATTTCTCTTCTGCCACACATGGCCCTTGTTCCATATTTAATTAGGGTATAATTAGAAGTGCATACTTAGAATAAATAAATAGAGATTCATCCATTCAATAGGAATTTTTCTATTTCCTTCAGATATTGGTTTTCTTCCATTTTTTTGTCTCTATTTTTAATTTAAAGGTACTTCTTTTGTGTTTTATTCACTTGTTTTCATTAGGTAAAGGAATGCCTTGGCATGAAAACCTGTCCTGAATCCACTGACTGCTTGACAGATAGATACAAAGACTTGAAACATGAGAGGAAAAGCGGATGGCTGCAAGAAAAAAAAAAGCCTAAACGAAAGAAAGGAATTAAATCCAGCACAGGGGCATGTATTGATACTGTGTGAGTGCCATAACATGCATTGGTTCCTAGGAGCGATGCACAGCATCTTGCTTGACAGGCTAAGACTGACAGACGTTGACGATGAATCTCTACTGCCTTCTATAAAGGTAGGGCCCTCCTTTTTATCTCTAGATTGATCCTGACCAGTTTGCTGCGAGTGGATACTGCTTGAATTTCAAATATTGAGTGCTGGTATCTGCGATTGGTCCCACGCTGTAAATCACATGCTAATGTTTCTCTGTCTTGACTGGATGAGAATAAACATAATAATCAGGAAGAGGCCTTGAAGAAGCCACTGCAGCTTTAAATCTCTCAGGGAGCAGCAGCAGTTTAGGGAGAAGCGGCTGATAAAGCGGATTAGGGAATTCTAGAAAATTTAAAACCCGCTCCTCTCTGGGCCACACAGGCTCTGCCCAAGGCGTCATTCCTAGGAAAATTAGGCTCCTGTGAAATTTATTGCCAGGGTGCAGAATTTACATTTCAATTTCTCTTGTCACAGTCTGGGCTGTGGTGGTCAGATCCCCTCTGCCTGCCTCAACCGCATCTGCGCTGCGCGTGCCTCTCGCCCTGCCCGAGCCCTGCACAGCCCCCGGCCCCAGCCTGCTCCCCCGCTTCACCCGTGCTCTTCGGGGGGTGCTGAAGACAACCGCAAACCCCTTTTCTGGAAGCTTAAGGAGAGCAAGGCTGGCCGGGGGGGTGTCACAGAGGTTGGTTGCTGTTGCTTTTCACTATACTGCTGCCCTCATGGCCAAGCAAGGGCTTATATTCTTGACCCTGCAGAAATTCAATGGAGTTGAATTTTTTCCATTGCCAATAAATTACGCGAAGGGGTTTACGTGAGAAGAGGTAGGCACAAGCCAAGGCAGGTGACGACTGTCTCTAGATTTGCAGGAAAGGACCTGTCATCCTCTTCAAGGAGTCAGTGGGGCTCTGCTGGGCTCCACAGCCAGATACGCCCTGATGGCCCAGGTGATGCCAAACTGTTTCCACCCCACGGGGAAGGACAGCAGGGCAGTGAGTTCTGAAGACAATGTCTGAGGAATTGAAGAGGAGGAAGAAGAAAAGGAAATACAACGTTCCGATGAGACAAATTTGGAGGGAGAGGAAAAGAAATAGTGAGAAATGGCAAAGAGTGTCAAATAATGAGATTGCTGATGATAAAGCAATTCTGGAGAGTATTTGGCTGAACTTTTTAACAGGGCCATCCCTGCCCCTTTGTTGCTCTCCTTGTCAAAGAGGTCACTAGCAGGAAGGTTTGCAGAAATGATGATCATTACGTGGACATTCATAAACATCAAGCACCCTGCCAGTCACAGGACAGGAATGGACTGTATTACCTCTGGGCCTGACGAGACTTAGCCAAAAAAGTTTGAAATTAGCAAGGCGTTCCTTTGTGGAGGAGTCTAAGTCCTAAGACTGATGTCATGACTAGCCGAAATTATGTCTACATTTGAAAAGAAAAAAAAACCTACCTCAGAAGTGTTTTGCAACTGTAAATGAGGCATAACTTGCATCATCTATGAACTATGATGAACTGTTATTAGCATTTGAGTTACATTTCCCTTAGAAAGCCAGGAGGGGTTCTGACCCTGGATTAAGGGTCCCTCCTGACACTTAAATAGGGAGTGCATATGGAAATGGAGTTGTCCAGGGTGTCACCACCTTGAGGTGAACGACAGCTTGAGGTGGAAGGGTGGAGAATAAATGTTACTGCAAGAAAAGCTGCTGAATTTCCTTTTGAGAGACTGATAATCCCACAGGCTTCTGCAGAAGCAGCTTTTGATTATCATTGCTGATGATATTAGAAGACATCTCTGGAGTCTGTCCTTTAAAAAAATGTTTCCCTAGTGCTACTTGAAAACATATGGGTTGGGAACTGAAGTGAAAAACTGATGTTTTACTAACTCTCTTGGCATGATGGAGGCTTAGAAAATGATGTGCCTGATACCGGAGATGCATTTTTAACAGTAAATGAAACCAGACTGCATAAAAATTCAAAATACTAGACTGGTAAATGTAGACGAGGAAAGAAGTTGGAACAAGAAAAAGGGGCTGGTTAAAGAACCAAATGAGAAAAGATGGATCAGACCTACTTTTGGGGTGAATTGGAGCAGCTCCACTAACTTTAGCAGATCTATTTTGAGTTGCATGAACTCACTGAAGATCTAGACATATACTAGAAACTTATACACAGGGTTTGTAGTAAACCAGGTCTAACAGCATTTTCAAATGCAGCAACTTCCTGAGGGCTTTATCAAGTAATAGGATGGGCAAGCAATTTGGAAGGTAGCAGTTTTGAGGGGAAAGGAACAGAGAGATGGAGCCAGTGTCAGTGTATTTTGCCAGCTCCAGTTATTGCACCAGCAATGCCTAGTGAAGAAGTAACCTCCTGGTTTCAAAGGAGGCACATCTGCATGGGCTACTGAAAGGAAACAGGAAGGGAAAAAAAGGGAAGAAAAAGGAAAGAGGAAGGCTCCACAGCCTGATTGTCCCAGGCTTCTTCAGTCTAGTATCTTGGGAAACTGGGCCATAGTTACAGTATCTAACACAGACATAACACCTGGAGACAAGTTCATGCCCCGGTTCCAGTGGCTTTTATGTGTACAACTTAAACCTCTTTCCAAACAACATACACTAACACCCAGAAGATGTTTTTTAGCAGAACAAGCGTGCCCTATGCTGGAGCTGGATCAGGTTAGTTTTGCTGGTTTAATAGGATGTTTTAAAAAATAAAATTAAAAAGCATTATGCTGGTACCGCTTCAGTGTATTCATTGGGCAAAACACTAGCCTTCAACAAAGGAGAAAGCTGGGTAGACTTCATCCCACCAACTCCACCACCTGTGGAAAAATTAATACATTTTGATTGCTGCAGAAGAACTTTTGAGAAAAAGCTACTTTGGCAAAGTGCAGAATCATTGCATCTCTTGACTGGGCATGCAGTTTTGAGCCCCCACCAGCAATTACTGATTTTGTAAACTTATTGAGGTAAAAAAGCATTCCCTTTCAGTGGCTTTCTACTCTACCTCTTTGTCTGTTTTATACCTGTTAGTCATCACACATATACCCACAGGAAGAATCAGATGACCAGGAGATTTTTTGCCAGACAGGGGCTATAAAATTCCTTCCTCTTCCAAATTGCTAGATGTTGAACTTCAGGAGGTTTTTGTGTGCTCTTAAGAAAAAAAGCAAACTGCTGCTGTGGTTGGCATCCTTCCGCACCAGTATGGACAAGTTCTCAATCTGCCCCACTTCTGTAAACAGGTCAGATATTCCCCCCACCCCATGCCTCCCTGGAAATGATTTTTAAAATGGCAGAACTTACATTTTTGCTGTACAGTGGTTACAGTGTCTGTTGAAGATATAAGGTTCTCCAGCAACCTAAAGAAATAGTAGATCCTAAAGACAGCTTTCATCTTTAGCCACAATCAATTAACACAATCTATTTTTCAATTTTCCCAGGCCCTCCTTACGCTCTCTAGCTACGAGCTTAACCTCTTTTCCAAAAACCAACATAGCTAAAAAACACTTAATATCACTCTCAGTTCTTACAGAAATCAGAACAGGTTTTGTATTTGTCTACACAAAGAAGTTTTATTTCAGTGACTTGAGGTGCTAGGTTTTTTCCAGATGTGACTCAAGCCACGATTTTCCATTGAAATCCTTTATCCAAGAGATAGATCGTGTTATGAGAAAATTCAAATTATTTTATTCTAGACAATGTCTAATTAAATTGAACAATAAAAATTGTTATCCTTCATGACCGCCAAGCAATTAAGTGACCTGGTGATAGGGAATTAAGTCAGTCTTCTTCCTTTGAAATGACAGCTGGAATAACAGAGGCACTGTTCTTTGTCTACTGTATCTGTGCTGCAGAGGAGGCAGAGGAGGAAGGATAGGAACAGGACAATACACAGTCAGAAAAATCCTACCCCTGTTGCAACTGCTGAATTGTTTCCCATTAACTTTCCTAAGGGCAGAATTTCCCCCATTGTGTCACACCTTCTAGGATGGCTTCATAAACAAACAAACAAACAAACAAGCAAGCAAGCAAAAAACCCCACCTTGCTTCTAACTGTGATTTATAATATTTCACAAATTGTTAATCTAAAAAGCTCTTTTGAGTATGTTTTGCTGCCTTTCTCTTTCTTTTTCTGTGACGTCCTTCAGTGTAAATGACAGTGGAGCAGGAAGAGTGCATGCTAGCTCATTGAAGGTGTGTGCCAATGAACATGTAATTTAAACATGACACAGTGGGAACTGGATTAGGGACATTTGGGTATAAAACCAGGAGCATCTAATGTGCTAGGGCTGTGGCAAATTCACCAGCATTGTAGATCGCAGCCTTTCCATCAAAGATGGGAGATACAGCCTCAGGGCCAGGTGGCAGCAGGGCTGCATAGAAAGTTTTTCCTTTTGCATCACTACAGTTATCTTTATTATAGCAACTTAATTAAATTGGCATACGGTTTCATTCAGTGAGAAGAGTGTCCAAGGTGACACAATCCAAGACAAAAAAGGCATATGTATATGGAAACAAGTAAGTCTGTTTGGGACATTATATTGGCATAACTATTTTTTTTAAAAATCGTGCCTCATCTAGTGCTTTTTCCAGGGCATCCAATCTTTGGGTGGCTGTTGATTATACAGCACTGTGTGATAGGGCCATCACATACAAGCATCAATGGGTGTTTGCCTATCCAATAAAACCATATACAAAAATCAATTCTGTACAAATGATCTCAATAAATTGGCTGAAAGCTTGTAAGACAGTAACAAATGGACAAAAATTTATGCATCTATTTTGGTGTCACTTGCCAGTTAGTGTTAGTTATTTGTCACCAGACATCTGACTTGCATGGATGAAAGATTGGTTTGTTTCCTTCTTCCCAAACTGCTATAACCGTGATCTACCATTGGACTCCCCTTGAAAAGGAAAAAGTCACTATCAACTGTCCCTCATTACGTGGCAGAGTCCATCTGGAACAAAGTTTCTGTTCGCCTGCATAGATTTGGTCTAATTGTTAATTACTGTAATTAATTAACTTCCATGGATGGAAAAAGATGAAAGCAAAAGCTAAAGAGCAAGACAGTTTCATGCAGAAGGTGCTTCTACAGCAGCTGAATACTCCCTGCTTTCACACCACAGTTGTAAATGTTCCTGTTTGGGGCTTGTAGTGTTCCTTGATGATGGTGGCATTAATAATTTCTAACAGTGGCAGACTTCAGAGTGTCAAAAAAATTAGGGCTCTAGTGTCAGAAAATAGGAACGTAAGCCACGCAGAGCGAATGTAGAGTTTTTATAATGTGTTTAGATTTTAAATCCTTTTAAGGGATAGAATTGCAGGCTTCAAGCGCCCTAGCAAATCATTAATGATAATATGAAATCCCAGCAGAATTATAGCAGCTATTTCCACCACGAACTTGGCCATCCAACTGTGTAAAGAGAGTCCTTTCCATCTCTGAGTCATTACAAAAAACCCATCACCTTTCCACCAGTCTAGCAGGGTAGCCTGATCAGAGACTAAAACTAGAAGAGTGACCCATACTGGCTTTATTTCTTACTCAATATAGAGTTAACAAAAAGAATGACCAAATTCATACAGAAAAATTTCTTCAAGGACTAAATATCTCAAGAAGTTGGTGAGCTGCAAATAGTTGCAGGCTGGAAAAGTCCTTGGAGGGGGCATCGCTACCTGCCTGGCCTGTTCTCACGCTTCCTAGGCACCCACTGCTGGCTGCTGTCAGCTGCTTCTGGACTTGTGTTCAAGATGGCAACTTCGAAGGCAGATCGTAATCACTGGTCTATTTTTAGATGCTGTAATTTTGGCAGAAGGCCAAAAGTTGTAATAAAACAGCTTTGGTATTATCTGTCATCTCCAGACATGGAAAAGGGCCATGAATTCAGTATAGGGGTAGATAATGTAGATATATTAGAATGCATTATTATCTGCAGCGTTGCCCATTGCCAGTTTCATTTTTATTGCATGGCAAAGGTCAGCACCTTTAGGTAGTTCAGAGATCCTAAAGGGTGACAAATTACCAAGAATTCATCTATTCGGCATAAATATGAAGCCATCAAAAAAGACTGTTGGCATGGTGCTAATGCTCTCTGATCTACATTATACGTTAGTTTTGGCAAAGAAGATTGTCTGCCATTGATGGTGGACAGATACTGAGGGCTGAAATAAGGTGGCACTTTATTGTTCTTCAGCTGAAATGTAGCTCATAGTAACAAGATTCACGAGTCTCTGATTCCTACTGGAAACTGAGCTGCATTTGGTTTTGGGAAGCCGCAAGAATATTTTTATATCAGAATGTCTTAGTGTTATTCCTAGGAGAAAAAAGAGATCCATCCAGACTTTTTTTTTTTTTCAGTTAAAAAGAGGAAGGAAACGGAATGAAAATAGCAATCAATATGGAGGAAAAAATGGGACATTCTTTCACAGCTTGCTCTTACGGGCATCAGACTTGACAGTCTTTGCTGGACCCTTCAGGATAACTTAATCTCAGCTAGAGGAAATTGCACCTAGCCACTTACTTAGTGATGCTTAAGTGAGCAAACTATTATACTACTGCTGCAGTGCATTGGGTTTTGATTGGTCTCCAGTCTTAATTAAAGCATTTTGGATATGCTGTAGAAGAACCTGTGTGTTCTAGATCCTAGATAATTTTGGCATCTGTCACATGATGGGGAAAAGAGGAAAAGATATACCACATCAGACAAAGAGTTCGAATACTGTGAGTTTTCAGAGAAAGGTGCAAAACTCCTGTCGTTTTGGCCCTAAAGTTTTATTCTGACTAGACTGATGTTATGTCATCTCGTTATATCATCTCACGTTGTATCACCTCATTACTGTTGAGTCTTACTCCTCATAAGGTTCTGGCCTGAGAGGTAGCCTGTCAAAGCCCATTCCCCACATTGGTCCTCAACTCTGTAAAAGAGTTTTTAAAGCTTGCCGCTTTCTAAATATATTGAAGTTTCCTTCTTGTTGTGGGATGAGAAGTGGTGGCTAGAAATGTCCAGCTGACCTTCTCTTTTGCCTCTCTTGCTTCCTCTCTAATTCATTTTCCACATTGCCCTGACAGAGCCTGAGATGGTTGCACTTCAGACCACATTGCAAGACCCGTCTATTATTCTGTCTTTTGCCAAAGAGGCTGATTTGAAGGGGTGTGATTTTTTGTGAGGCTTTGGAAGTGTCGAATTGACTTTTCTGTCACTTTCGCTACATTTTACTTTCCGTGGGTTACAGCACTGATGGAAATATTCTTATAGTCTATGATAGGAACATCCTATAAATAGCATGTTAAAGAAATTGAAACATTTTTAAAAATTAAGCATCATCCAAAAGTTTCAAAAATACAGGCACTGTATGTAATCAACCAAAAATAACTACTGCATTTTTATTTTTGGCAAAAGATACGTAGTAAGAAGGAAAACTCTGCAGTTTAATTTGCTCCTTGGTATTAGTTCACATAGTATTTGCCAGTAATGGCAACATTATAATTTGTAGAATTAATTAATGATCTGGCATCTGATTTTGATTCATTAATGCTTAAGCCAGCTAAGTCTCAATTATCCTCTGGACTATTTATTCCTTAACAAGCTTTCAGCTAATGTGATTTTAAAAATATGAAAATAGGCCTTAACTTGCCTTTAAGAAGTGGCAATATTTTAACACTCTTCTATAAAATAAAGGAATCTTCACATTTTTTTGTTCTATTACAGCTACATTCAAAATTAGACTTGGGGATTTGCAATGTATTCACTAAATGTATATTATATTTATATGTACCTGGAACCTGACTTCAATTTAGTCTTGATTAAAAAATGTACTGAATTGGAAACTGTGTAATAAAGGATGCCTAAATCATACTGACCCAGAATAGCTCACTCAGTCAGACAGTTAGCAAATAAGTGCACAAGCAAGCAGATGATACGAGAATTCAAAATTAATTCTATTCTCAGAGGATGCATAGACTAGCAGATAGCATCTGATTCTATCTGTAGAGGTGTAAATCCAGAGTAACACCTTGGCTAAAGCCTCGTTACCCTGAATTTGATTGCTTATCCTGCCAATGATCAGAATTGGACTCTTCTGTGCCCAAGGCTAGGTTAAAGTAGCTGAAATATCCAGTATTACTTCATGACATTTTTGTGATGCAACTGAAAGTCTCTACCGATTTCCAGGTATTTATTATTTATAACTAATCCATTTACCAAAGTAATTTAAAGACTCCTGAACTTTTCTCCAAATGACTGGTATTTTTAAAAGTTCAATCACCACATCCTTTAGGAAAATCTGTCCGATGGAGTTCTCTCTTGTGCTGCAATTGTGTTATGATAGGGGGCATTCAGAAACTGCATACCTTTGTTTGGGATTGTCAGGCACCAGTTTCAGAGCTGATCCAAACTGATCTTGGGAGGAGGCTTCTATTGCTGGGCTCTGATGTGATGTTCCTGCCTGCCATCATTGTACTTTGTCCCGTCTCACATCAAAACTGAAATGCATATTTACGAAGATGCGTAAACAAATGAATCATGGATGTTTTAACCAAATAATCTAGTTATTCACTTTAGTTATTGAGATTTGTTTTGAAAGTACCTTCCAAAAGCTTTCAGGCATTATGTAAATGGTAGAAAATACAAAACTAAGCCATCAGTGTTGCAGCACATGAAATAACTCATCTTCTCCTGAAATCATGCTTCCTACTCCTAAGAAGTCATTCAGCAGCCTCCCAATGCCTGCATTTCAATGTAATACCATTGGCATCAATGTAGTTATTCTTAGTTCATACTGCTGTGACGTCAGCTAGAGCTCCCCCCACCCTTCCCATCAAGAAAACCCTGAGATGAATATCTGAGAGTATCTTCCTTCCCATTTATAGATCAGTAAGTCTAGGTCCTTTCAGTTCAAGCTGGGAAGTCGGTCCGCAGCAGGAGGACATTCAATGGAGTGAGCCGTAATGCCAGCTTCTCTTGAAACCCAAGGAGCTGTTAGCTCAGCCAGCTCCCAAATGGCTACCCCAAAACTACTGAGTGGGGGAGTGCCAAAGCCCCAAGCTGTCTACGGTTTTAAAAATGAAAACCCATTTGCTGAGTCAGATCCTCTGGCCTACTGAATCCACTCTGCGATGCTCCGGGGACAAAAGGCAGCTCTAAATCCAGCTTCTGTGGCCGGCGCAGAAGTCCTGGGTGGTCACAAAACCAGCTACCGGAGACATATCAGAGGCAACAAACAAAGGAATCAATCTCCAGTTACTGAAGCATGAGGAAAAGTCTAAGCTACCTGCGTTGTTATGGCAGGAGTTCATTTTGGACTAAGAGGTAAATAGAGACAGCTGAGCTCGATCTCTAAAGCTAGGGCTGGACTGCTGGAAGCACAAGCTTTCTCAATTGCTTAGAGAAAAGGATTGAGTTGAGAAATCAGAGCAGCCCTGATCGCTTTTAATCAACTGAATGAGGAGGAAGGAGGGGAGGTGGAGGCTTGGGAAGAAAAATATGTAAAGCTTAAAAAGTTCCAGCTGCTCTTCTCTAATGGAGCCTTGGTTCCTCATGAACGGTGGAATAGTTAGGCCACCTGGTGGTAAACAGCAAACCAACAACCTTTGCAATTTCCAAGCCACAATAAATATCCTGAGGATCAGAGAGCTCTGGGAATTGTCACAAGCTGGGGAGTCTTTCATTCCCAGGTGGCTGGTGTGCAGCCACTGCTGGGAGATAGCAGCCAGCAATGGCTTCCATAAGTTGCTATTCAGGTGCAATGCAGAATAGACAGGTTGATCTGGTGTCTGGCCGTTTCTGCCAGCCAGCTGGCTCCATCACAAAATCTTCCACCACAGCTAGCCTCTCCTTTGCCTCAGGAGAAAGTGGTCCAGGGACAGCTGAACTTAGGTAAGCTTGTGACATAGGAGCTTGACGTGATGTTTATTAAGTGGCTGAATGAGGACCTCTGTCCCTAAATGCAGCATCAGGTCTATGCAGGTAAATCAAGCAAGGCTCATGTGAATGGTCGTGATTACATATTTGGGATTCATATTTTAATGAATATTCTACAATATAGTTTTCATTTCTGTGTCTGCAATTTGGTTCTTCCAGCGAATCTACTCAGCAGAAGTATTGCAAAGTATCAAACATAAACGGAGAGCACATGGAACGTGTCAAACCTGTTGGTGAAGGCCTTCTTCAGAAGCACTTCTAAGTACTCATCTTCAATATCTAAGAATTTAGCTGAGCTGGACAGTGGTATATTGCCAGAGGGCATTCACAGATGGGTTCAGTACAAGCAAATGAATATAAATGGAAATTTTGTTTGAAAATGTAATTCTTCTTAAAGAACTGTCAGTTGTTTTGCGCAATTCCGTCTGCTGGACCTTTAGTCTGATCCTAGTGAAAACAAGTAGCCATGTCCAGCAGTTCCTGTTCTGCTCAGCATTGCTCCTAGCTGCTCTCTCTGTGCTGTTCTTGCCTGATTCCCTCACCGCATTCCCTAACACTTGAAAACTCACCAGACTTGTGACTCACATTTTAATCTTACCCAAGTCACAATGTTTATTTCACAGGATGCCCAATTAAACGGTAATTCAATCTGCTCTGGAGTTGTTTCCTTCCCCTCTGGTGATTAGTATAACCTGAATAATGTAGGAAGCACAGGAAAAAAAAGGCAGTAAACAACTTCAGTGACATCGGGAGACCAAGCTGCAACTTTTCCCACTGAAGAAGAGGAAAAAAGGGCATGCACAAAAATGTTAACATGGGTCATAATTTCTAACGTTCTCTGACTCCGAAGAACAGAAGGGAAAATTATGCTACCTTAGTAAGTCTTATGGACTCCCTTTAAGCCTGGGAAACATGAGTAGGTGTGGGGCTGTGCAAGCCGCACAAAGTGAAAGAAAATCTCTGGCCCCATTTTCCCTGTCCTTTCAAGTGCCCGCTGTTGCGCTTCATTGAAGCTAGTGCCGAGGATGACAGTTCCTTGCATCCTGCCTCCAATGCAAGTGCTGGAGCTCCGCGCTCTCAAAGTGAAGGAGCAGACTCCTTCCTATCACTTGCTGCATGCTAGTGTCCAGAAGCCCTAAAAACCTACTGGCTATCAGCTCGCTGATTGACTGAAGGGGATTTTTATCGTGGCACAGACTTGGATACTTTCTCCGTGCTTTCTTTTCATCTTCACAGAGGCATGTCAAGTGCCATGTGATGCACATAGATGTAACTCTGCTTGTTATCTGCTCCACAAGTGCTCCACAAGTGGCCTTCTGCAGCACCCCAGGCTTACATTGGAGGCATGGAAATAGAGGTAGGGCTCCACATAAAAAGAAGGGGCTGGTTTTCAAAACAAGAAAGAAAATTTAACTAGACTGTTAAATGTTAGCTGGTCTTTAAAAAGCAAGCAAATGGAAACCTCTTGGGAAATGCCAAACGTGAGAAGCTGTGTAGGAACACAGCTCGGAGCTACCTTTCTTCCCAACTCATACAACTGCTAAGACAAAGCCAGCCAGGAGTCAAATATTGCCAGTTACTCAGGGGAAATACCCTGATTTCAGAATGGCCCTTTGCTCACTGGAGCAAACTCAACGTTGATAATGCAAGCACGGGCAACTCTACTGAAGACATCTCCTCTTTACGCAAGTGCTTAAACCAAAATGTGCCACTGGGTCCTTATTTTACTGAAGCATCACATGCTAGTTACTGAGTAGAGGCTACATTGTGCCTCTGGGCTTTTCTGTGCCTGCGCTGAGACAGACTGTGAGCAGGGGCTCATGGGGGGCAGCTGTGGGGTGCCGGGAGTTCTGCGGAGCCAGGCAAAGCTGTGGCAAGGACCCAGAGTCCATGGGCACGTTGTAGGGCAGCTGTCTCAAAAAGTCAGGTGTTCTCTCCAGCTTGCAAAGGGAGCAATTTTGCGACTTAGGAAGAAATATTTCCATTTGAGCTCCCGCTGTGACGGTGCTCGTTACTCTCGGCTGTGCCTAAGTGGCGTTACGAGGAGCTGCTCGCACAAGGTGCCCTGTGCCTGCCTGCCTTTTTTTTTTCCCTCTGAGGGGGGGAGAAGTTTGGCGCTTGCCTTTTTTTGGTGATAACATTGTAAAATTCTTCCCAAAGAAATTTTCAATGTGCTTTGCTGAGGCTTTCTAAAAAAATATAGATTAATTGTGATAATTAAATTTCCCTCTGAGTGATTTCTTTGATAAATGGGTCTAGTTAGGACTTTCAATTAAGCACCAGGCCCTGCTGTGAAGTCAGACTGAGCTTCGTGTTGCAGGCATTTATTGCCTCATTTACACAGAGACAATCTGAATTATTTTACATTACACTGTTTTCTTTATCTGTCTTTTTTTACACAGGTATTAGAATTCCTATTAACCCTTCTATCAGGGAGCCAATTAAAAAGGTATGGTCAAGCAATTTTTAATTATTTTGTTATGGTTTAAATAAGCCTCCTGGAAGCACGGTACTTGAAATCTTTCTCTTGTCCATACTGCAGTCCTTTGCCGCATAAACTCACTGGTTTGTTATTGTGCAGATTCTCACGGACTCCAAGTTGGTGATAAAAGAATATGAAAATAATATAAAGTGGGGAAGAAAAGACATTGACCAGAAAGACAACATTTTGATGAATGGTGGTAATATGCAACAATTCTGGGAGCAGCAGCTTTTATGTTTTTTTGCGTTGTCTGAAATTGTGAGTAAATGGTAACTACTGCTTGGAGAATTTCAGTTATCAGGGGTGCACTCCAGCTTTAAGGCTGCTATGCTTTAAAGTTATATCCATGCACTCAAGCATGGTTGCATGGTCATTTTGAGTGTGGATTGAAGTATTTAAGATTCACAATTTCTACCTTTTATTATGAAATTGGGACTATTTTCTTGTTTCTCTAGTTGCTGGTATCGATGGTTACAGAAAAATATCCATGTGACTGTCAATCACTGCTGTTAACCATGAAGAATGAGAGGTCCACTAATCTAATAAAAAAAGCAAAACTCATTCAAAAGAGAGTCTTTTTTTTAAATACAAAATCCACATCTAGACACCAGAATTCACTGTCATTGATAACAGAGAAGAAAAAGTCTACTAGACTTAGAAAATGGGTTTAAATTTTTATGAGTTTTCTGTAAAGCCATCCACAGCTACGCTAGCTAAGATGAAATTCTAAGGTTTACCAACTGATGTGCTTTGAGATATAAATCAGAAACTAATTGTCTGACATTAGGGAAAAACATGTTTTTCTCTCCTCCCACACTACCCAACAAAAAATATATCTCTTTCTTTTATACTATGTAGTGTGTTTGAATCTATGTAACTAGAGTATATAAATTTCTGATTATACTTTTGAGCTTGATTTTGAAGCAACCAATGAAATTGATATGCTTCCCAAACGAGAGTTAGTCAGAGGCATACTTTAATTCATATTAAACTGAACCTTCTTCAGGAGGCAGAAGGATTTCAAGGGAATCTCTGCCATGTAAAGAAATCATGCTGTCTGTCCATATATGAATCTAAGCACAGTCAGACCTCAGATTGTCTGCACGGAGCAAGAGATATTAAATGAGTTGTGACTACTGAAAGTTTGAATAATTGACGGAAATTTCAATGCAATTAATGTAAAGCAAAGGACACGAACTCATTGCTGAGAAATTAGGGTTTGTGGATTATTGAGGTATGACAGTAAATCCAAATGTCAGCCCCCCCCCCCCCCCGCTTTTTTTTCTCCAACATAAAACAGCAAACCCCATGCTTCTAGTGCAGATTTGTTATGCTCTGGCATATCTAATTTCTTAAACTGGTAAGACAAAGATGACTGATACCAAATAATATAAGTGTACATTTTAAAAATCCAAATGCTATTTTAAAGGCAAGTTAAAATGAGAACATTGTGTGGTTAATATTTATCTAGCATCCTCTGTCTTTGAGGCACATCTTGTCATATAGGACTACGCTGTTAAAGGGGTTCATGGGAATGATGTGCATGACTCCTTCTTTTGCTAATGGGAGCTGGGTGCATAGAACAATTTAGCTGTTAGTGCTCTGAGGAGAAGAGAACTTGAATAGCAGCGGCTTGGAGAGCAAAATAAAAAGAAAGCTGCTAAGGGCATTTGAAAATACACTCGCTATTCTTTTTCTTCCTAAGCATTGCTGCAGTAAACAACTGCTTCAAGATTCCTCTTTAAATAAGTGACATGAATAGGAAAAGAGCATGACTTTGTATCAACAGCCATTCAAAATGTACGCAGGGTCCCAAACTAACCTTGGGGGTAGAAAAGGCTTGTGGGGGGAGGGTGCTGCCGGGGTGGTTGTTCAGGTTGGTTTCTTTCTTTGCTGGCCAGTGGTTTAAAGAAATTATCCCTAGTGGGAGCATTCTGACCCAAATATCTGGGACGCTGTGTTTCCTATGGGGAGTGTATTTAGGCCTGGCTTTCAAAAATACAACTGCCTAAAATTAGACTCTGAAATCCATGTAAAGCGCTAAAGAAATGGCCTGGTTTTCAAAAGAATCAAATATCCACAGACTCCGGGTCAGGGTCCTGACCCAGCAAAGCAGATGAATATTCTCCCCAACCCCCCACCCCGAGGCAACGTGATTGCTCATGCATTTAAGGCTAAAGTGCTTAAGTGCTCCCTTAGGTAGGGGTTAGAGAACTTAAACATGGGTGTAGAATCGACTGAGCACCACCCACTCTTTTAGATCTTGGCCGGAGGGAGGTTTTTTCATTTGATTGTTTTTTTATCACTTTGCTTGTGTAGAATTTTCCCAGCCAAGCCACATGCAGCAAAGGGCTTTTAAACACATTGCAAACCTTGGGCCCGAACCCTGCCGGGCCAATTTCCTTTGGGGGGGTGGCCTGCAAATATACAAATTGTTGTAGGGCTGTGTACAACTCCTGAGGTCAGGGCAAATGTATACCACACTGGAGAGCAGCTTCTTTTAAAGGCTAAGGTAATAGCAAACTCTTCCTGATGATCAGTAAGGACTAGAAGAACCTGGGATATTAAAAAAGGCCAAAGAGCATTATGCATTGCACAGCCCTTTCCTAAATGTTACGATACAGAGCTGTTAATGGGTTAAAAAATGGCTTGAGGTACTGGACCAGGACACAGAAACCCTGACTCTAAGCCCTACTTCCACCAAAAGATTTACATATGACCCTGGGCAACTCACTGACTATTCACTTCTAAATCTGTAAAAGTGCAATATACTTTTCTGCCTTTGGAGTGAAGGGAGACTAAAAGCCATTAGTGATTGTGAGGTGCTCAGATATTAAATTCTTAAGTGCTTAGATACATCAGTAGAGGAATTTTCCAAAGAGACATTATTGAACAGATCTGTGCATGCTTTTTGGTATATTTGTCATAATGTGTTGTTGTATGTCTTTATTCCTGATGTTTTATTTATTACAAAGTATTAAAGGTTGGGTTTCCTTACGGGGGTGGATTCACTTGGAGGAGTTCCAGAGGGAAAGAAAATGTTTTCCATGTTATAAGACTAATAACATAACGGGGAAAAGAAAAAGCTTATGTTGCCATTTGATTGAGACAATAAATAAATGCCTTCACTTTGGCCCATAGTGTACCATCTAACTACTCTGTTCTTATGCCTGTTCAGTCTCATTAACTGCCTTGCTTTTCACCTGTTGTGTTTTCTTCTACTTCTAGAACAGATGTACTAAATGTTGAAAAAAACCCAAACAAACAAACAAACAAAAGCCCAAACAAACTCTCAGAAAAATCATGCAGTCCATAACAAATATCATTCCATATTTCCCAAATTGAATGTCACTGTGGGATGGTCCCTGTGACATCAACAAAAATGCCATATTACTGTTCAGTCGTCAAGTCCTGCCTAAGTCTGCCCATTAGTGACAGTAATCAGGACAGAAAAGGACCCAGTTTACAGATACCAGGGTCAGCTTAAAGCTGAGGAAATACGGGCATATGACAGGAAAAAGGATTTAAAAGAGTGACTTAGGGGAAGCTGAATGTTTCTGATGCTTAAACCAAGGCTGTATCTAAACATTACGCTTAAGTTCTCACAGAAAGATTTTTTGCTGTATTTTCTGTTTTCTCATGCATTTGTGTTCTTTCAGGCATGTAACGTTTCGTCATATTTTGGCAATCAACATAAACCTGATGATCCTCCTAAGCTTTAGTTCAGAATAGTTGACAGAGGCTGCATTGCTTTAAGGTCTTTAGTAATTCATGTTCTCTTTCTCAGGCTGAAATCTTCCTTGGACTGCTGGCTCTACAGGGGATCAGTCGCAATGAGCAAAGCAATTCTCACTGAGGATGAGCCTGACTTTACAATCCAGTATCTTGTGTTACAGCCGTGTACTGCATCACGCTATCCGTCCCATTACTCATCCTGGCTTCTCTTACGCTCATTGGTGGTTGTTTCCTGTGGTTGTCTTTTGGGGCTCTTTCTGTTTTTTATTAAGAATCCCTTAGGGAAAATAAATTCAACAAGTTGTACTATATCTAGCTTTTACAGAAGTGATAATCATATGTTTATATTTTAATATTATCAGTGACTATGTTCTGTAACACAATAGAATGTCTTCATTTTCTTAATCACTATTCTGAAAGTGTTTTGGGAGCTTTCAGATTAAAAGGCACTAAATAAAACACAGGGCTCTACTATCACCCTAAGCATGGCTCAGACTAAAACTTCAACTTTCTGTGGTTTTCGTACAGTTGCTTTATATCCCACTTGATACTTGTCCTACTTATCCAATACTTTGATACAGAATTTGTAACGCTGCACTCCGCTTTATTACTGCCAGTAATTCCTTTCTGTCTGCTCTTGGCTGCTACTGTAAACCACACAGGCTGAGGTTCTGTGTTGCATTGGTATTGCTAAGGTACTTTAACTCACTTTTGCGTAATTTGGATTCTGATCTGATCCCAAAGATTGCTCACTTTATGAGTTATATCAGCCTAAGGAGAGCTCTCTATGGGTAACTCCACAATTCAGAGCCTCAGAGAATCCTTGTTGAGTGTTTTGCGATACAGCCATATCCCCTTTTCTCTCTAGCAAGCACTGGACATTTCTGGAGGTTGGAGCAGGCAGCAGAATCAAATAAGCTTTAAACCCATTTTGCTAATAAAACTGAACTCAAGTTATCACAGAATAATAACAATTCATGACATATCCCTGTCAATCTTCAAAGGACTTACAAAAAAAGGGTTACAGCCCCTTTGTTAGTTAAAGCATGAGATGCTCAATTTACAGATTAGAAAACTAAGGCAAAGACTCAGTTTACTTACTGGCTACAAAAATAGCTGAGGATTAGGCTTTTAAAGTAGTTTTCTACCAACTACAAAGGGAAAAAGGTGAGGTCTAAGGATCTTCAGATGTCTGGTTTTTTTCTTCCTCCTGCTGTTTATATCCCTTCTGTTGGATTTTTCAGAAAGAAACAAAAGCCCATAAACTTCTGCCTTCTTTCCCCCCCTCCCCTTTTTTAGAAGAAAATGACATGAAGCTAAAAGGTTGCCCCTGGATCTGCTCTACACTGCTTGACAAAAAAGAAAAAAAGGAAAAAAAGAAAGGGTGTGTGTGTGTGGGGGGTGTTGATTAAAGGCGTTTTGGCCAACATTTAGCATGGAACACACAGCACTGCTCTTCTGTTTCTGCCCTTTGCTCAGTTACCCACAAGACCCAAGCCACATTCATGCAATTTACTCAGCCCACAGCCTGAAATCAATGAGGTCTATGCAAGAAGAGAGCACCTGCCACAGGCTGTTACTGTTTTTATTTATTGTCTGTATTATTAGACCACGCAGGAACCCTAACAACAAATATTGTCTGAAGCACTGTGTAAACATCGAACAAAATGATGGCTCTGTCCCAAAGTGATTACAAACTAAACAGAGGACAAGAGACCACAGATGGATACAAACAGGCAGAGGGAGAATAAAGGAAATGAGAATGCTCAGCGTGGCTGACAGCAGTATTACCTCACTAGCAGTCTAAGGGTTGTCAAAGCTTTTGTAGACGTCATGGCAAAGGAGAGCTTTAAGGAGATTCTAGAGAGCTACCAACATAAATCTGAGGGCATTTATGCAGGGTACCCTCCAAGCATGAGAGAGACCACAGAGGAGAAAATGGGAAAGGGCTTGCTTTGAGATGAACGCAAGAGGATGGTAACTCTGAACAAAAGGAGATAGTCCATTTTTAAGGTTTTAACAGCATCTAAATGTCACAGCTGCCTGCATTCCTGACTGCCTTTAACAGTGACCCCCTTTTTTTGCTCCTGACCAATCCTGTTCACCCACATCCTCCTCTAAAAAGGCATTTAAGGACCAAGCACGGCAGAGCTGGAAGTCTGCTCAGGCAGGGCAGTTACTGGAGCTGCTCTGTTCCCTGTTCCTGCCTCCTGACAATGAGAGATGATAGGCAGGGTCCCAGGGGGCCTTGAAAATGAAGATAGGCAGCTTATGTTGATGCGAGATAGGGGAGGGGGGAGGTAGCGCAGGGATGCCAAGAGAGGAGTGACACGTTCAAAGAGACAGGCTAGGAAAATGATCTTTGAAGCAACAGCAGCCGCATGCAAGATGATTAGGGCAAAGGCAAGCCTGCATGTGTCAAGGCCAGAGAAAAGGATGTTGCAGCAACTGAGCTGTTAAATAATGAGAACTTAGGCAAGAATTTTAGCTGCATGGAAGAGTGGCAAAAGATGCATCTTAAAAGCTGGAAGATTTAAGAATTGGAGGTGAGGTGGTATAAGCAGCTGAAAGATTGAGGCTTTACCTGTATGTAACAGGGGTCAGAGCTGATGCTCCAATACAGTCGTGAGTGACAGAGAGCATGGTATGCTGTCCACAAGGAAAACAAGGCGGTAGAGGGCTTGGGGGCACAGAGAATAGTAGCAAGCAAGAAGTCGAGGCATTTTCTCCCTCTCATCTCCTGTTCTGCTCTTCTCTCTGCAGCTATTACAGACAACTATAGAGTAGCTGCCTAGGATAAGCCAACAATTCAGCAAAGAATTCAAGTGCAGTCCCATTAATAGTTCTTTTCTCATGTGGTCTAGATCCTGTTCAATATACCCATGAGGCTGTGTCTCTCATCTCACTCAGAAAATACAAATCCTTTCCTCCATGCTCAGTAATAAACTGCACAGACCTTGTGCAGTTTTCTGCTGTATTCCTGGAATAAGATTACCAGCAAGATTAAGGCCTCTGGTTGCGAGAAGGGAGATTTCACAGGATTAAATGTTATCCAGTCTACTTCTGAAACAGAGGATAACATACAAGAAAGGACAATGAATTACACTACTGAAAATATCACAGACCATGGTGGTGGTAAAAGGGATAAAGAAAGACCGAAAATTTAAATTATATACAGAAATAAAAAATCAACAGGGAAAAGTACTGCAGGGCCTACAGTTATCATTTGTTGCCAGAAGAGGGCACTCGTGGCCTTTTTTAACGACTTGAGAGATTTAAATCAAGATTTCCCTTGGTAGCATTTCCCAGGCATAAATCAAGCACAAATGAATAACCTTTGATTTATCATTCCTAATGGAGATGTACATCATATTGGCGTGTCATCACATTTCAACATTGGCCATTATGATGCCAATCATATAGTAATTTTCTTCCGTGTCATAATCAGTGATGAAGATGTACATTTCCATTCAGTACAATTAGATTTTCATGTTTCTTAATGGTAGCTGAGGGCATTAGGCAGAATACCTGCTTTTGCTGCCTCTAACTCTTTTGTGCTCATATTTTTCTGAAATTGTATCCAAACCATTACCCAATCACCACTTTCCTGTAGTTAAACGCCACCTCTGCTCATATGGGAGAAGGTGACAAAGATTTATACTATTATTCCAAGCTGCAGAGGAACAGGCATCAAAATCCTAGGCAAATACACGCTGTTGGAAAATACCTGACCTTAACTATTTGAGAGCTTTTTGGTATGTTTCATGAAATCAGTTCGGGCTCGTCCCTAGTGACCTAACCCACGGCACAAACCACAGTGAAGGTGTCCAGCTGGGCCTGACGTCCGACTGGCCAAACTCAGCGACACTGTTAGGAGCAACCACCCAGAGAAAAACCCAAGCTACTGCAGGTGGTAACGAAACTCTTCCGTGAGCAGAGGCCTTCTACTGGATGGATGAACGGATAACGTGTTACCGGCATTTAGACCAACTCCTGGCTCTTCTATGCAACCGCTGTTCAGGGCCAGCGTATCACGGGTTCGCACAAGCTAAACAAGCGAAACGCAAGTAAGTAGCAGCTTTTTCAAAAGCACCTGAGCCTGCCTGAAAAAATCCCGTCGTGCATCTCTAGCGGATATTTCGGTGGTCAAACACTTCCTTTCCTAAGAGGATGCCTTAGTTTTTCGGCACCTTCGTTCTCCGTCTGACCGGACGGAGCGTGCTTGCTTGCGGGGATGCCAGCAAGGCAACCCGATGCGCTAGGACTGCAGGATGGGGAAACAGAGCAACGTTACCGCAGCCCTGCCACTAAACCCCGACACTCACAAGCTTACAAAACGAGCAAGCAAAGCACAACGCGACCCGCAGGAACGACTGCGTGCCTTCGGAGCCAACCGATCCCCGGGACCACCGGCGGCAGCGCCTGAGCTTGCCGCTGCCCGGGCGCCGGGCCCCCGCCACGGAGCCTCGGCGGGAGGGTGACACCGGGGCCGGTCACCGCGCTGCGCTCGGGTCGGCGGCATCCCCGGGTAAGCACACGACGCGCGGCTTAAATGTCACTTGCCGCCGCCGCCTCCTCCCGTCTCAGGCTGCAAAGCGAAGGGGTCGCCAGCCTCGAGGCGAACCGGGGGCTGCCGGAGAGCGCCGTTAGCTGCCGCACCTGGCCGGGCGGAGAAGATGGCTCCCGCGGGGGGCGCCGGGGGGGGGAGCCCGCCGGCTGCAGGGGCACTGCGGCAGGCGGGCGGGCGGCAGGGGGCGAGCGCTCCCCGTGGCGCAGCCGGTAGGGGCGGGGGGGAGGTGCCCCGGGAGCCGCCCCCGCCTGCGGGATTTCCGTGCGAACGCCAGAAGAAAGCCCCCCACCCGCCTTCCCCCTCCCATCCGAAGCGCCCCCGCTCCCCACCCCGGCCCTGTACGGGGGGCGGCCTTCCCGCGGGGGCGTTCCCCGCCGCCGGACCTGCCCGGGGCGGAGGGGCCGGCGCCGCGCCCGAGGGATGAGGCCCCGCAGCCGTCAGTCAGCCCCTAACGAGACGAGCGGCGCCCGCGGGCGGGAGCGACGGCGAGGCCTGGCGGCGGCGCCGCACCCTCTAGCGGCCCTTGGTGCCGCCGCGCCGGGAGAGCCCCGCCGCCGCCGCCGCCGCCTCGGGCCGCGCCGGCGGCGGGGCAGCAGGCCGAGCGCCCAGAGCCAACCGAGAAAGCCCCAGAGAGGAAGGGCCGAAGAGCAGGTTCGGCTCGGTAAAATAAAGACACCCGCGGCAGCGAATTGCGCTTTTTCTGTTCCGTTTCTCCTCAAAATGGAAGGCCTACCGCAGGCCCTCTGGCTCCAAGGTCTCGCCACGTTAACTCAAAAGAGGAATCCGGTGACAAACCTAAGCGTCGTACCCTGAACGGGTTGTCTGGTCCCTCTTGTGGGTAAGGCTTCCTCTTTCTCGTAAAGGTTGAGGGCAAATCATTTTCTGTGATCAGCCTCAGTCAGCAACGACCCTCGCCTCTAAACGGGGGCTGCGGAAAGACCAAGCAGCCCCTTTCAGCGCCCGCCGAAGCCAGCCCGTGCCCCTGAGGGCGACTCAGTCTCGCCGGGAGGGGCCTCGAGCGTGGCGCTCCGCAGGGCGAGGGCGGCGTGCGGCGTGCCGTGCCGGGACGGGACGGCGGCGGTGCTGCCTTCGGACTGGCAGCAACAGTGGTCTTCTAAACATACAAAGCCGGAATTCCTGTTGAGGAAACAAGTTTGCATCTTGGCAAGAGAAAATGTGAATTTTCTGCTTGATCTGGGAAAAACTTCCCAAGGACGTTGTTGTCGAGCAAGCCTGGAGGTTTTATCTATTTATAAAGTCAGAGAACTGCTTTCTTCCCAAGTGTAGCAGAACTAAGCTGCAAACTCGGGTTGAACCGAAAAGTTACCGGTTTGCGCCTGGATTTAAATTACTGTTTTAAAATGTATCTGTTGATGTTGATATGGCAAATGGCTTGACCTTTTCTACCACTCTGTCCGTAAGCTGTGAAGGTTTGCAGCCTGCCCTCTCGCAGCGGGCAGACCAAGGCATCCCGGCTGTAAATCCACTTAGCCGAGTCAGATGGCCTCGAGAATTGATGTGGCCCTTTTAACTGCCCATGTGCCGTGGCTGGCTGCAGAGTCACATTTGACCTGTTTGCTGATGAAAGAAGCTTTATTTAGTAAACTTGAGAATGCGCTCAGGTTCAAACTGAATTAAGGCAATGTCTAAAAAGTCTGATGGCAATCCCAATCCTTTTCCTGGTAAAATATGTTCTACAAAACCAGGACACCTCATGAAAGTACATACAAACCAGAAAATGTACTCAGCAACCAAAAACCCAGTCCTCACTGGCGATGACTTAGGCGATTAATTACTTAAAACTTGGGAAGAAATAAAAACTGCCCTTTTGTCAGAGAACAGAGAGCAAATGCACATTAATGCTGCCTGCATAAGGCCATGTTGGTTCCCGTTTTGAAGATGGAACCTTTTTCCACTTACACTAGGGTGAGTTAGGGATAACCACTGAAATTAGTAGTCACAACAGTGCAGAAGCAGACTGAGAGAAAAATGAGGTTCTTTCAATGCCTACTTGATACGAAATGTGTTACTAATGAATGGCAGTAGCTGCAAATGTCACTCTCAGCTTCCTATTTTCACTTTCAAATCTGTTGGTAGTGTCCTGATTAAAATTGTACAGTTCTGTAGCTGAGGCTTGGATTAAGTTAAAATTATTAGGATTAGAAATGGTGCAAAACCAGAACCTCAGATCTGATCCTCTTTGAATTCCTATGGGAAGGAGTTTGGCTTCAAATCCCCAGATGTGAACCCGCTTGCACGGTTTAATTCTGGGACAGTAGGAGCCTAAATTCCTGGTCTGGTTTTGTGTGGGTGTAATCCTGCAAGAGCATTTGATTGTAGGAATTTGTGGGTTTTATGAATGATAGAAAGTGAGAGAAAGGAGGCATTTCATGACTGTTGATGAGGCTAGCTTCCAATTCATAGAACATGAAGGAACAAAAGACAGTTATTACACTAGTTTTTATAAATCGTTGGGAATACAAGACGTGGGAGGAAAAGTGCTAAAGATCGTTCAGAGGTTCAGAACAAAGACCATTTCTATACAGTGTCGGCACAATGGAACTTAATTTTTGGTTAGTTTTTAGGCATTATTATAACAAATGTGACTAATAGTGAAAAAGGAAGTGAGAGTTTTGCAGGTTGACTGCTTTAGTTGTCACTATTTAAATCTAAACAAAAATATCAACATAAATTAATTTACACTGTTACTTTACCTAAACCCAGGATTTGGCCTACTGCGGAAGCTGGATTGAATTCAGCTGAAGAAAATAAAGAGTGCAGAGACACAGCTGGTGTTTTGAGGACTGAGAGCAAGTAGAGGAACGAAGATGTGTTATCAGGCTAAACATAAAAACCACACCAGGTGAGAGAGTCTCAGACAAGAAGGCAGAGGATGAAGAGAGAAGTCAGAGAGTTTAAGATGAGTTCCTGAAGTATAAACCACAACTTACTGGTGCTGATAGATCTATAACTGTTTTAGTTTGCTATAGTTCAGTGAAAGTCCAGGCTGTTTCATCTGTTTACACTAGAAGAGCATCTGGTCTGCAGTTACTAACCTAGGAGAAGTATTCTGGGCGAAAAAGTATTACCTTGTGTAAGCTACAGTTGCTATGCTCAGCATGTCAGCTGGTCCTAAATTACTAAACCCTTATTCAGCTTTGTCTTTGTGCATGTAGAATTGCTTTTTCAAGAAATGAAGCCGGAAATTGCTTATTCGATACTGTAATTAATTCATGTGATTCTGCAAGAACATCTCTGTCGCGTGGTTGGTAAAATTATTATGCGTTCTCGTTTTCTTTTTCATAATTTTAGAAAAGTGTGTTTTCTCCTTGTTGGGCTAAAGCACAACTATAAGCTTTCCCTTTCCCTCACTACATCTCCCATCATTGACTAAGGGCATTGCCATTATCCTGGAAACAGGAGGAGTCTTGGATTGGATCAGCCATTTCACTGCCTGCGTGTGTCTGTGAGATAAGGACACAGTATTCAGTCTTTGAAAATATGTTCTTCTGAGTAGCTTCTGTATGTTTCTCTGTGCCTTTCATTTATTAACTTTCGCATGTGACACATATGTCTAAAAGCCAATATGCTGTATTAGGGCTCAATCCCACACTACTGACGTCAGTGAGAGTTTTATCAATTACGCTAATGAGCACAGGATTAGGCCTTTGTGATTATATGAAGAACCAATTATTGGATTTTACATGAACCTACATTAACAACTCCTTGTAAATGTAACTTGCAAGGTGAGAATCAGAGAAAACATTGCTTTTCTGTTCCAGTTTAAATTTGACTTTGGTATTAAGCCTTTTGTATTTAGGTTTTGAAATGCAGTGCATTGGCAGAAACAGACACATTGTGCCCTCTACTCCCGCTCCCAGTAATAAGGCATTGCATAGTTTAATCTCTTCCTAGGCGTTTCTTGCTTAAGGACCCAGTACTTTCACAGCCTCTGTATTAAAAAAGACTTTTAGCATCTTGCAGGGTGAGACCCCCCAATATATTCTGTTTGACAGATGGTCTTTATGTATTGCATTGTCAAACAAGAACAAACAAACAAACAAACAAACAAATTTTAAAAGGAACAAACCTAAGCTAGAAAGAAGCCCGAGCCTGTGATTTACTGTGATTTATTCTTCTTGTTTTTATTCACAGTCTTGCAAGTATGACAGCTGTGATGTAATGACCTGGCCAACATATTGCACAGCACAATGCTACAGATCTTTTTATTTTCCTGTTGTTCCTAATCATTATTTATTATCTGAGATATTATCAATCATTTCTTGTACAACTCCAAAGAGAGCAAGAACATCTTCCAAGCAACATGATTTTTTTATATTTGAAGCTCAAAGAGTGTCTGACTTCAGTTTAGCTTTCTGAAAGTCATTAGTCCACAGTGCAGGTGAATGTAATTTCCATGTAAATATAGTCTCTGCATCAGTAATTTATGCTTAAAATTTAGAAACACTAAAAGTGAACAGCTGCCTTTCAGGCACAACCTGTGATGGGGTTGATGCAGAGATAATGTTTTATCCTTTAATCCACTGCAAATTCACCCTGATATTTCACTATGTTCCTGCACATCCAAATAAAAAGATGGTTTTTGTAATTACTACTTTTGTCTTGTCTTTGGAAATATTCTGCAGAAGGTAGAATATAAGCATATTTTGTCTTGGAATCAAAGTTTATAGTGTTATGGTGGGGTGATTGGCGCCAAACCTTACTGGGGCAGGTTATTATTTTTTTTTATTGGCGTGATAGGAAAATACTATATACAAGTTATAAAAATCACTAAAAAGATACAGTAACAGAATCTTACCATGTGACACGTACAAACTAGAAATAGTGTTGTGTTCACCGTGGCTAAAACACTGTTTCCTAGAGCAGATATTTTGTGCTTGTGCAGGAATACACAAATCTTATTCTAAGCTGAGGAAACATTAAATAAGAAGGGCTTTATATTTGGGGTCATTGGGATTCAGTATAAAGCTCCAAAGTAATCTCATGAAAGTAGTGGTGTGATCTAGGGGAGAGACACCAGCTTAGGAATCAGGGGACTTGTGTTTCATTCGTAGCATTCTGTCTCGCTTGATAGTTCTGGCCTCTTCATCTCAGCTCTTAGTGATGCCATTTTTCACTGGTTGTCTGTCTTCACTATTTAAACTGTAAAATTGTTGTGACTAGCATTATTCGGTCTGCATTTTGACGGCGCTTACTGCAGTGGAGCTCTTTGGACTAGGTCAGGCATTTTTGGATCTGTTCTAGCACAAAAATAAGAGAGTCTCCCCTTTAACTGGATAAAAGGAACAACATGATGATGTCAGAAAAATAAAGGAAGGAAACTCATATCTGAATTTCCAATACAAATCTTAAATAGAGCAGAATTTTCTTTATTACGATACATGGTTCAAATAGAGGAATTAACCAGAAATTATTCATGAAGTGAATGAAGCCAATTTATCATTGCTCCGAATATCCATAAGTATATTTGTGCTTTTCTCTAGCTGCTGAAATATGTTACTCAGATTTACACCAGACATGTTCACCTGTGGGTTAATGACAAATAAGCCCAAATTGACCAAGATGGTTTGGTTGCAAGAGGTCAGACAGGTTTCCTGATACCACCTCAGTTCTTTTCACCAGCAAGCACACCACCACCTGTGGTGTTGGTATGTTGACCTTCACATACAGAATCTGGTGCCCCGAAATTCCTCAAGTTGCAATTGAAGAATTGCTTTTCTATTTCTTTTCCAAAAGTAGTTTCATGAAGCAAATAGTTTTGATAACATGCCTAAATGAGGCAGAAATGTAGCTGAAGGTGATTAATTTGAGACTGTAACTATTCAAATGAAAGCATTCTTCATTATTTTGCTACCTGTAGATTTAAGTTGGCAATTTCACAAAACGTTGGCTGGGTAACTTGTGCTATTGACAGACAGGTGTAGTTATTGGGTACTACTGTGCACTAGCCTTAATGATTTCTTCTTCCTTCTCTTTAAATTTCAGCTCTTTTTTGTTTTCTTTTCTTTTTTCCTTTGATTATCTCAGATTATTTCTATTCTTCTTCTATTTCTATTCTTCTATTCTATTTCTTTTTGCACTTTCCTTTACAACATCTGTTTGTGCATTTATAAACTTTAGTGTTAATCCCTGGTCTTAGGACATCATTCCTTTCCAGAAGGAGGGCTAGTTCTACCTGTGCTTTTAGCTACTTTGTGCTGTTTAGCTGATGCAAAGCATCTATAAAGCCATCTTAATCAGTTAAGCCTGATTTATGGCTGCTTTACTTCGCTAGAGCAATATTAAGAAACCAGAATGAGAACTTGGCCTCTATGCTTCTTTTTTTGTTTCCCTTCCTTTTTAGTATTCTTTTCTCTGTTTTTCTTGAGCACATTCCCTTATTCTTCTATAAAATATAGCCAAGTGATTAAAGAGTATTCAGGATTTGGACATAATATCTACAGTTTATCAAGTAATGTATTCAATTAATAATTCTCTTCATTATTCAAACAGCCCAATTACCACTCTATTCTCTTCTCTACAGTTCTCTTGTCCTATTTGACAACTGATTTTCTTACTTTCTTTCACAATTTTCTTGCTCTAACTCTTTATAACCACTAACGTAGAAGTAAAAACTATCACAGTAACCATAATTAGTGTTAGGCAATATAAATACTCTATTTGCCAAATCAACAACTAATTTCATACTCTTTGCAGTATAAAAATATTTATGCCAGAAATCTTTGCTTACTATTTAAAAGCCAGTGCTAGCTAAATCCAGATCTTAAGAGCCCCCAGAGCTCACACATAATCTTAGAAGTGCCTGAACTTTGTCTCAGATTTTTGTCAGTAAGATCCTGCTGGGGTGAGTGCTTGTCTGTATGCACATTTTTCTGAGCTAGCAGGCATTCTCACAATTCACCGGATGCCACAGAGCACACATCTAGTGGTAATGCTATCACTGCCAGTTGATGACATCTCGGTGATGCCTTCATTACCAGTTTCCCAGCCCACAGAGCATTTAACCAACATTTGGGAGATGTGAATGCAGTGCTCTTGAGGGGATCTCAATCACCACAAGGAATGTGCAACAATGTAAATATGCAAAGCATTGCAAAGGGCTGCTCTTCTTCAAAAGGCAGTCAGGCTTCAGAATAATTAGAGTCATTGATGCCAGTAAAAGCCTAATGGATTGAATACTTAACTGGGTGAAGGCAACCTGGGGTTGCAGCTCTGCTTTACTGAGTGTTTTTGTATTAGATGTTCAGCAGTGCAAGGACTAGAAACCAAGACTTTGCTCTTCAGTCAAGCATCCCAACCTTTCACTGTAGCATCGCTCTTGCTCTGCATTTATACTCGGCCTGTGCGAGGTGGAATACCTTTAAAAGGAATGTTAAAAATGGTCCTTTTCTAAACCTGGAATAACCTGCAGCCTTATAGGAAGGCTATTCCTGGGCAAACCGTAGGATTCAGCACACATCTACTAAATCTAGCGTTAATATTCTTACCATTGGTTTTAAGAGCCACCGAGTTTAAAGAAGAAAGGAACCTAGCTGTAGACTATTCTGTGGGTATAGAAACCTCAAGAAAGAATCACCTTACTGCTCTTTATAACTACGACTCACCTTCAGAGATCGTGAAGACTATTGGTGTCTCTATCTTGGGACCAATACAATGAATGTTAGTGGTTCATGACTTACTACTTCCAAGAATGTTTTTCTTAGTGGCCAATGTTGGATTCAGAAAGAATTTACTTCTCAGTGACTTTTTGAAAATAGGAATCTTTTCCATAGTGCATTGATAACCAATATTCCTCTTTGTATGGATAACAGATGTCAGTATGGTGACAATGACTCCATCATACTCATCTTTGTGCAACACCGTCAGCTCTGATACCTTTTTCAGACACAGTTTATCAGCCTCTTAATTCCAAGTCAGTGATCCATATCTGGAGCTACCTGTATGTTTCTTTTTATATTCTCTCTTTCTCATCTTGACTTACAAAAAATCACCATTACCACTTCTTTCATTATCCACCTATGCTGCGCAGCTTGCACACAAGATTTTGATGTACAGTGCAACCTTTTCTCATTTTTTTCTCCTTGTCCCTTCTGCACAGATTGCATCCATCAATATTAACATTTCAGCTCTCTGATTTATCTCATTACATTTCTGCATTACCAGCCAAGACATAATTTCCTTCCTGTAATGTCACTTCGAGCTCATTTCCCATACACTCTGCATGTGTATATAGACAATTACTGGGTTTATTGCTTGCTTCCTTCCTACTGGCCTAGGCTTTTGTCCTTTGTCTTTATCTTCCAGCATTCAATATTTATGGAAAGAGCTCTGCACTGAAATGTAACATCCCAGTCTAAGTTCACAGCTGCCTGAAATAGCATGACAGTACTAGCCTCCTGTATTTTCTTGTACTCAGGTGGCTGGTTTTTAAATATGAACTGCCCACCCTTTCCACCAAGAGCAGGATTCAGTCATGTTTCCACTCCCATCTGCTGTGCAAAGTCCTAACCGACCACTGGAGTCATATATGTGAGTGAAACCACACAGGGGGCAGGGAAACCATCACCTGCCAGTTAAGGGTTCCTCATTCTGCAAAAGAAGAACAAGGGGGTTTGCACTGACTTTGCACTAACAGTTTGTGAGAAGACACTCTTCATAAACAGTGACTTCCTGGTGATTTGAAAGGAAATAGCTTGCAAGAAGGGCTCCTTTTTCCAAGGACAGCAAACCTTTCTCTTTCACAAGGCCACACATACCACAGAGGCTTCCTGTTGGCAAAGAGCCCTCTGCATCTTGTGGCGAGAGGAGCAAACGCGAAGCAAGAGAACAGCAGTTGGAAGCGATGCCTAAGGGGATGCACAACTCTCTCGTGCCTGGAGGCCAGCTGTATGTGGACACACACGGGGGACACCAGGTTACACTGGAGGACTCTTACCATTTCTCGCCTACCTGGAGGCAATTCCAACCATGCAGCTGGAGTAATGCCCACAGCGTGTCCCTGCTGCCCTGACAAAGACGGTGTTTTAAACCTTGGCTCTATACTTTGTCTTAGTGCTCATGTAAAACTTTAAGCTCAGTACTTGGGTCTCCGCATAGTCCCCTATCCTCAGGTGAATTTCTCCCCAAAACTTCAATGCCATAGCTCCACTCAGTGAAGAAAATAAAGGCTTAAAGCTCTCTTGCAGCCCATCTCTTTTCGAAAAGTGGAGGTGCTTGTATGTATTTCATTGTTCACTAGAGGGCAACATTGGCTTAAAAATCAGTTTCTTTGCCCTTGGTTACACAGAAAAGGTGCGTTAACACAAACACGGACAGAGAAAAAATACTCAGGAAATACCCAATATGCTGCTCCAAGGGCAGAAAAAATACAGTGTCCATTGCAATGCTAAGGAAGTATCTCAGACTGTAACAGAAATCACTGACTATAGAACGGGGATGAAAGAAAAAAAATGTTTGTAGAAAATAAGGTCCTCATTCAGTGAGGTATTTAAACGTGCTTTATTAATCTGAAACAGGGCTTTAGCTCTGTTGTCCTCAATCAGACTAGACACTATTTAGACAGTATTTTAGATATATTATGTAAAAGCTCTGCTGAAGGCTAAAGATTCAGGAATGGCTCCTGACCTGGAAAAAGCCATTCAAGTCAGGGGGAGACTGTAGATGAGCTTCTTCTATTCTTGGGGAGACCAAGAGGGAAAGGGGGCCTGTGGACTGGGTCCTGAAGATGTAGACTCTTGGAATAGGAACCTATTATGCCAAGAAAGAACTTAGAGAGAAATGGAAAAGAGAGACACTAGTGAATCTGGTAGCAAGAAGAGGTAAGCAAAAGTTTCTTGGTAAGAAGAAAGTCGCAGGTGTGATCAGAGCCAGCTGTGTGGTCAAGAGTCCTCTTTGGGCTGGTGCAACAACCGGCACAGAAGGGAATTTCTTCTGCTTTTGTCTGACAGTTTTTACTTATCTTTTATCCCTGCTGAGGGAGACAGCTGCCCTTGTTTATTACCTCTGCTGGCACAGTAGGATTGTTATACCTTCTCCCTCATAATGCTGATGTAATTATATCCCCAGAGAGCTCTGCCTGCAGGCAGCAGTGTAAGCCTGCCAAGCCTCTCACAGTCAGGCTGTGCGTTCCTGTGGCTGCAAACTGTGCTGCTGCCCACCCATTACCTAATTTAGATACTCCTGCTGGGGCCCACAGGGGAAACAACGGGCTGTATGCCCACTTAGTAGCTGCATGCTGGTAAATGAATTGGTGTTGGAAGTACCTGAAGACAGTTTTGCTAACAATAACATGGCTTCTTAGAGGTTTATAATACAGTTTTATAATTGGATTTGAAACAAGAGGCTAGATTCACACAGTCCTCTGTGGGGACAATCCCTCCGTGCTAGTCTGGGTTGCCGAAGAGATGCAGGAGGAGTGGGACGTGTGCGCACCCCAGTTCAGGTGGCACTGGTTAGCTGTAGCTGGTCAGATAAGCAGAAGTTGTGCCTCATCTGCAGTCTCATCGATCCTGCTGCAGGGCTGCGGTGGCTGTGACAAGCACTGCTCAGGGGCCCGGAGACAAAGCGAGTCTGTCGTGTCTCGCATATCCCGTGTGAAAATCCATACCTGGCCTCTGCCTCACTGCACCGCTCCATCTCACAGAGTTTCTCTCCCCTGCTCAAACCCGCAAGGCAGGGTGCAACTGCTCAGAGCTTTCCCAGAGATGGTGCTGCACTTGCTGTGCAAGGGCTGTACACGCAGTGGCCTCGTGGTCCTCCCCGACTGCTGCCTCCCTGCTACACAGCCTGATGCACACGCCTGTCTACCATGCTGCGTTGCCAAAGTGCTCAAATGCCTCCCGTCCCCCCGCATGCCACCTGGCACTCAGAAATGGAAATGTTTGGAGTAGGGTGAAACTATAAAAAAATAACGAATGTGATACTGGCTTAGCTGCTACTGTAACATTCCCATTCACTTTGACTAAAAAGACCCTAATATCAGAAGTGCCAAAACCTTACAAATCTGGGAAAGCCACTCTCCCTCCCTAAAACTATCTAGCCATGTATCCTTCCACAAACAGCTCAGAAATTCGGTGTTGGCAAGTGTTTTGCACAGCCAGAGCATGCCTAGTCCCATGTAGAAACCAGAAAAGCCCCCTGAGATAATATAAATAGATTTATCAAAATCTGACTATACTCTGTATTGACTCTTTACTCCATCTGTACTCACTTGCATTTGTTATTTTTCTTTTTGTGGACTGGAGAATGTGGAAATATATGTCTTAAAGCCAAAAGCTCTTGCTTTTCCCACCGATGAGAAAAGATCAAGCCATGAATCTAACAGCTGCCTTGCTGCATTTGTTGTTCTGGAAGTGCAAAGTGAGCATATCGGCTCCATTCTGCCAAGAGATGTGCCAGGGCTCAAGCCTCTGGGAACTGTTACGTTGAGGAGTAACAAATTTGATGGAAAAATGTAGCAAAGAAACAGTTCTTGGGACACACAGATTCAGTTCTCGGAAGGCCGAGTCCTCATTTACTTGCCTGCTAGCAATTCACAGCCTGTGGAGGATTTTGAATACTAAGTACCTGCTTATCGTCTCAGGACTGCTGGCAAGATATTCAGTCAATAAACACATCTGAATGCAAACTGTCAGGGCAGGTGCTTCCCAGGGTAGCAAGCTGGTGGGAGACTGCTGCTCGCTACGGGTGCCCACAGCTTTGTGCTCTGCAGAAATGTCATATGAAGGGCGTCCCTGAAATGCAGGTTTGGCTTCTCACGCTGCCACCAGGGACTGATGGTGCAAATGGTGCTGCCACAGAAGAAGTGTGATGGCTGTTGGACCTCATTAACAGCACAGAGTTTAAGTGGCCAGTAACACTGTTTTGAAAGGAACCCTGAGAAAAAGAATTCTTGCTCTGAGGATTTTAAAAAGGGTGCAATAGCAAAGCAACCCAAGGAGTTCCCCGTATCCTGCTTGTGAGCAGTGTGGGAATGGTTTAACATATGTGGCTGATTTATGCTATTTGCTGCCGAACTATTGTGGCTGATGTCAAGCACTTCCAGAGTATAATTTGTGGGTCAGATATCTTGTGTAATAGCCTACCCATAATGTTTAATCATGCCCTCACTGCTTAGAGAGACTAATGCACAGGGATTATGCGTCTGAAGCCAATACATTGGGCTCTTCAGATTTGCACACATAATAATTCTCTGGGCTAATAGCTGTCAACATACATTTATTCCAACAATACTGACTGCTTACTGTTTTGCAATTCCTTAGCAATACAAAGATCAATCAGTTCAGCTACTGTGATGACTTCCTCAAAGATCAGGAGTCTGAAAACATAAATGTTATCACAAACAGGGCCAGTATCTTTGGTTGATAGCAGGCGGCTGTGAAATACCATCTTAATTCATTACAATTCCCCTCCATTTCTTCCTACTCATACTCTTTTCCTTACGGCTGAAGTAAAACTGTATCATCAGGAGCCTGAAATCTGCTCTTTCACCTCCCTCAAAGTGCAGTGCACATCACATCAGCTAGTGCAGGTGCACATGAAGAGTTCCCAGACACTAACTGGAAATGCACGTTCAACTGATGAGATCAAGGGATGTCAGGGCCAGCAGTCTAGCTGGGGAGGAGGCAGCAGCTGGTGAGGAAGCTCCCTCCACCTCCCTCTTCCTCCCTACCTCCATCATCAGCCTTGTCCCCCAGCATAACCTTTTCTTTTGCTGCCTTGGATGTGGCAAAGTTTTGTAGCAGCAGTTTCAGTCAACGCTTTCAAGGGGACTGAAGGCAGTGAAGCCAGAAGGGGGCTATAACCTATAGCAACCAAAGTAGCAGCTGCCACAGACTTTCATGTCATGGCTTTTCAGGCTCCAGAGGGGAAATGTCTTGTAAAAGATAACCACGTATGTATACGTCCAGAAGGTTTGGGGTTGTTTGTGTTCCGGGCAAGATATTCTCAGCTTCTTTATTAATAGCTGAAAACAGGATGGATTCACAGAAGCTGTAACAGCAAGTCATCTCATGCTTTGCTCTGGTGACAAAAAGCGTGACAAGGCCAGTAAGGGACAGAGGCATGCACCCCTGTTACTGAAGAAAGTCAGTTTCAATTAATACTGGTTCTTATTTCAGGTCTGCACAGCTGCCTCATGAAGCGATATGCATTCCTTGGAAATGTAGAGCTTCATGCTGCATGTGCTCAAAAAAATAAATTAAAAATGCTACGTGTGCTCTGGGATGAGTCTTGTTCCTTGCTTTCCATTTGGAACTTACTTCTGCCCTATTTGGATATACTGGATGCATGTCACTTACAGAAGGAAACCTTTTTGATTTTTATTTTTCACAAGAAAAATGACAAGGTTCTTTAAGTAGACAGAGTGCTAATTTTTGTATTCATTTTACACAGAACAAATCTGTTTGGCATAATGCCTAGGTTTTTTTCATATAATTTATAACAGTGGGACAGCGATGATCGAAGTGTCCTCTACCTCAAGGAGACATTACCATAGCATATACCTGCTAAAGCCAAGCAAAGAATATTTGTCTGATTCTCAAAAGTCCTCACTAGTATAAACACGGGTATTATTCTCAATATAATCAATTGCTGTACTTTAAATAGTATTTCTGCGAACTGAACTCATGCGTTTTGTCAAATACCACACTGGAAGACTCTTCAATGAAGTTTTGTCCGTACACCTCAATTTCTAAGCATAGATTAGTCTGGGTGATGTGTTTAAGCTTTTTTTTTTTTTTTTAACCAGTTGTTAATTATTAAAGAATTACAAAGAGGATACAACTGGTTTATCTTCCCTAACATCCTGTGGCTGTCGCCAGTGACCATGATGCTGAAACAGAGGGCTTTGAGTCAATTCTGCACAACAGACCACTGCAAGCCCAACACCCATGTTGGGGGTACCTAAGTGGGGATACAATACAGATTGAAATATTTTTACATTTCCAAGTGCATTGTTTTTTACGGAGAGTTCAACCAGCATTTCATCCCCAAGGTTATGTGCAGGCAGAAGGAAAGCTTTGTGGGCAGCACAGTACAGGCAGGGACACACTGCGTGCCCTCTGAGGCTTTCCCGTTTGCTTGCCGTGTAGTTCTTTTCGTATGTCTCTTTCTTTTACTATTGAAATGAAACAAATTTGCTTGGGAGAGTCAAAAAACATAGGAGGGGAACCAGGTTTGTGAAGATCCTTCATTTCAAACATAGATTTCTCCAATAGCATCAGAGGAAAAGTGAAACATAAAAGCTGATTTGTTTTTCTGAAACTGTTCATTTTGCTGTGAAGGCCTCTGTTTAAAAAAGCGGTGCTAGGCTACGCTCAAATAGCAGGGAGGAGAGTTTGAGCATACCGTTTTCTGCTCCCTCTAACAGCTTATTTTTCTGTGAAATAGTGAGCAGGGTGGTGGGTTTACAAAACGTTTCTAGCTGGCTCCTGCACTCGCCTCTGCCTGAGCCTGGCGCCTTCCCTGAAAGCACCCGAACTGTGCCCTGGGCAGCCTTGCAGCCCCCACGGTCTCCCTGCCACCCCGGCTTTGGCACAGCCTGAAAACCCTAACACACTCCCCAGCCACCATGGGGATGTCCCCCAGCCTCCACCCTGCTCGGGGTGCTGTCTCTCCCAGGGGCATCCGTAACACCCGTGGGGCAGGATGGCGGCGGGGGGGATGACCCAGAGGCAAAGCAGCAGCACCCATTGCCCCAGGGCCCCGGAGGGGGTTATCGTGGGGGGTATTTAGGAGCCGGGTGGGTTGGTTCAGCCTGAGCTGGACATCCCCACCTCCTACCGCGGGCACAGGCTGGATTTCACCCCCTGCGGCAGCGGGAACTGCTCCCCCAAAGGGGTTTGCGTGACTGTGCTGGGGGACGCTGACAGTGGGTAGAGTTTAATATGGATTTTTTTGTGGCACGCTTCATTCCCGAGAGCCGTACCCATGAAATGCAGTTGTAACGCAAGAATAATGCAGTTTTCCATTCCCTTTGTCTCTCTGCAAGTGATACGAATATCTCTAGATGGTGAAGATGCTAAAAATCATTTACTCTGCTTACCCATAACTAGCCTGGAAAGCAATCACACCAATTTCTTCTCACTCTTTCATAACAAAGATCCACAGTGACATCTGTGATTCATTCAGTAAAAAAACTATCTGGTGGAGATAAAGTCAGTATAGCTGACATTATCAGCATGTGCCACAGGTAACTATTACTGACTGTTATTAGGATTTCATCCAGCAAGGACCTTGGCACAAATTAAACTCAAGTTTCTCCCACCTTGCAGGAGCAGCTCAGTGTAAATAGTATAAGTTTACCCATCACTCTTAGTGGATAAAGTTTTCTCGGCCTTTGAGCTTACGCTGCATAATAAAACACAAGACACAGAAAAGCTGGTCTCCGATGGTTTTGACAAGGGAAAGCAGAGAGATAAATTGTGAAGGATTTCACAGATAATTAACAAAGACCATTTGTGATATGTTTTGAAGCATGGTTACTGGAACAGTGCGACCTCTGAGCTTTACAACATACCCTTGTGAAATGCCACAGAGGATCTAAAACCTATAGCACAAGATCAGGAGAGTTTCCTTGGTGTTTGCTTTCCCAGGCAATCACAGGCTGTTGACAGATTATTTACAGAGTAACAGGACTGTACTGCTTCCTCCTTGTCAGGGAGCTCCATCTCACCTTTACTCCTGCTTTGGCGGTGGAACAAAACTTGCCTAGGCTGTAGCTCAACTAGCGTGAAGTCACCCACCAGGTTCAACAAGCAGGAAGCAGCAAGACTTTCTGCACCCTTAGCAAAGCTCTTTCTGGTTCTTCATTGTCTAACAGCTTCTCCATGGAGAATATAGTCAAGTTTTTTTTCAATGGACTTCACGAATTTAAGCACACTCAGAAAATTCATGCATATTACCAAACAAAAACCACCACACTGACCTATGCCAAGTTACTATGCCTATTTTATAAAAAGTAAAATCCAGCAGACAGAGGCTTTTCTTTTCCTCTCGTTATTTAACTATGCAAATGTTTTGGTTCGAATAAAAAGAAACATAACAAAAATAAATGAAATATAGGTTGTGGAAATACAGTGACATTTATCACTACTAAAAACTTTCCGGATGTTGTGTAGGGAGTCTGTATGAAGTGACCATTATCTTCCAGCCCCGAGACTGAAATTTTAAGTGACTTGCGTTATGGTGCCAAGAGGAATGAAGGACACTCAGGCAGAAGTTGTCATAAAGCAGACTAATTCTATTCCCTCCATGAGTAATACACTCAACTTTGAAATGGATGCTGATGTCTTGCATTTTGGAGATTTGTGCCTACCTCCCAAATGAGATCATACTAGATTTAACAACAGCAGAAGTATATTTTCTTAAATGTTCAGCTATCACTGTAGTATTTAGGATCTTCTTACCAAAAAAAAAAAAAAAAAAGTGGCTGTCTTTTAGTCACCAGCTGAATTCTGTTAGCAATATTAAATTGAAACTGTCACTGATTTTTCCCAGTTACACAGTCAAATGACTGGAGTGGAAAAGCACCTAGAAGGCATCACAAGACTGAAGGCTAAAACAGATCAGAAAACTTATTTTCCATAATGCAAGTGCAACACTGGGATTTTGACTTCACTTTCCAAATGTTTGATGTACACTAAAAACTTGCTCGAAGCCGGACATATAAGAGTAATAATGGTAATAACTAAAGTAAAATATCTTCTGCAAATGTTTGGGACAAAGCTTTGCACTGACTCTCAGAGCTGGCCTACCAAGGGCACAGCTGGGTGAACACGTCTTACGGCAAGTCTTGGTTTGACATTTTCAGTTCATTGCGGGAGCCGCATGCAGGATGCAGAGCAAAACCCGAAATGAGTTCCCTGAACTGGGGAGGGCTGCATGACCCCAAACATGCCCTCCTGTTCTTTCGGCATGAGCCCTTGGCATGGCAGGAATTTGAGATCCCCCTTCCCTGCACCGGGCCCGCTCCCCATCGCTCCCCACTAGTCCCTGCTCGGGAGTCGAGGCAGCACGCCCTCAGCTGATGACAGCACCGTGAGTCTCTACCGAGTGCTGAGAAGCTGGAAAAGGCCAGAATGAAGAAATGACTGAAATCCAAGGGAACACGAAACACTGCACTTTCATTGCTGACTGTAATAACTGTCATCGCTGTTATTGATAGGTGTCAGGGTGCCAGCTTGGCACAGCCCCTGTGCAGCCTGGCCAGAGCCACCGTGCACGCTGCCAACCGCTGCCAGGCAGCGGCTGCCTCAGAGCCATGGCCACGCAGCTGAAAATGCATAGCCGTTCCTTAAGTCCTCTGTATTTTCTCCTGCTGCTGCTGTGCCGTGTGAGTGGGCTCAGGGCAGCACGGGCACCGACGCCGCTGCCTTCTCCCGCTGCAGCAGTGGGGAGGAGGCCCTGCCTGATGGAGATAACCGGCACCAGTGTTCCCCTGCCAATAGTGGCTTTATTTTTTTAATCAGAGACAGTGAAGGCAAAGCAGGGGTCTAAATCAAAGTGCTCGCTGTCTGTCAGCAGATCCCAGAAATAATTTAGGACAATAAGCACGGCCACAGAGTTGTAATTTCTGAGTATAATTTTTAAAAAACATTCACAGCTCTGTTCACGATGTATTCTTGTACCCACAGATCTTGAGCTGTACCAAAACAGGATTTTACTTTGCTTGTCACTTGATGCAAAAGAAATCTCCAGTTTAGAATGTTTTCACCACTTTTAGCAGAAAACAAAGGTAGGAGGCTTTAGCTGCTTTGAAAGGCAAAAAGCAAACCATAAAGCACAGTGCTACACTTGCAAGGAGTGTGGGGAATGAAATTGTGTCACCTGATAGGAAATTATATACTCCTCCACCGTTTTCTTAGCGTTAGTCATAACATCAAGCAACATTTTTCCCAGATCTTATTAAATACGTCTCAATAGGTCCCCGCAGCATGTTTGACAAGCATATTGGAAGATTAAATTTACAGGACTTCACTCTGCCTGGGCTTACATCTCTCTTACTCCACTCATATCACTGGGTGCACTTCACCAGCTTGATAAGAGAAGAGTTGAGCCCTTGGTGTATTCCTCAGGCAGTTATTTCCTTAAGGGTTCGTAGTACACAGCAGGACAATAATTCTTTCAGCAGGTGCTGGTATAAGGTTAGATGTCCTGTGCAAATGTCCAATTGCACTGGGCTGCAAAGTCCTTGTACCAGAGGAACTGTAGTCCTTAACGTAGCTTGAACCATTTGAACAAGTGTATGCTGAATCCCTGCAGTATGGCGACCCTCGCTCTGACCCAGTAGCTTTGTCTCTGCTGAGCTAAAGAAGCAGAGCTGGCCCTGTTCCGTAGACTCAGTGGTTAAAATCCCAGTAGAGTGTTTCCAGTAAGGGCTGTCCCTGCACCTGCTCCCATCCCTAGACCATGTCGACTCCATTTATTTATACCACAACTGCTTCCACTGACTTCATGCCTCTGTAGCCAGGTGAGAGAGAACAGAACCAGACCCGGGTATTAACAGCTTTTGTTACCATCAGCAAAGCAAGCAAATGAGACATGTATTTAGCCAAATCATTCTTTCTATTTTAACGTCACCTGAGATTAATTCAAATAGAACTACCTCTCTTCTACTGAAGCTCCTAAAGATGAAAAATACCTAATTTGTTCCTGCTCTGTTTACTGTGAAGGAAGGAAAAACCTGCAGAGAGTTAAATGCAATGTATGGAGGAGTGAACCCATTGTTATGATATATGAGATCTGTGATATGTTTATAAACAGGCTAAAATAACTAATGCATTATAGAAACAGGATGTAATCTGAAACTGAAATAAGTTGACTTGTTTGATTGTCTTTACTCTTTGAAGAGAGTACTGCTTTTTATTTTTTTGAGTGTTTTTCCATTTACCTTGATTTGTTTTTGTTTTACAAATTCAGTTCTTGAGAGTTTGAAAACCGTGGGAAACCTGTTAAATGCTGAAATAGCAAAGGCCCTGCTTAACCACCCCGCAGGCTGGATGAGGAGGAGGAAAGGAAAGGATTCCTAGGTAGATTGTCATCTATCTTTTACACATCTAGTTAATTTCAACAAATAACAGACAGTAGAAAGAGAATAAAACTTCGTGAAGTATTTCCAGTTAAGAGATCATAATGCACATGCTCAGAGGTATCCAGATAGTCTTCTAGGGAGAAACTGGAGATGACCAGCACTGATATTTTAATGTCCAATGGGACATTCCAGGGCCAACAAATCCCTTTTTAAGCTACTTTTTACACACTGTAAAGCAACTAATAAGGTGACAGGCTCAAGCAACAAGAATTCTTTGCAAATCAACTTTAAGACTCACATTATACTTCTGCATCCATGCTATTTGTTCAGTCACATCACAGCACAATTATGCCAAGTAGAACAGAAGAGGACCAGGCTTAGCCTCCTTTACTATACCTTGTGCATTTTGAGTTTCCCCTAGGAAAAAAAAGATCAAATTGAGCTTGTGGACTTAAAAATGTCAGAAGGAAGCACATGGATATAAAGTTAACAGGAATACGTTTAAGCTGGGAATTAGATGATTTCTAACCATGAGAAATGTGGTGTTATGGAACAGCCTCCTAAGAGAAGGAGACAGGGTAAAAAGCCAAATTGTCTTAAGGTGGTGTTTGGCTGGTTTGTGAAAGGGATGATGTGTCAGGGTTGCCTGTCAAGAACAGGGACAGGACTTTCAGGAATTCAGGAGATTCCTACAGTAAGTGGATTATTGTCTTTCTGTCTCCCAGCCAGCTCTCTAGCCTGCTATCACCATATGACAACCACTGCTAGAAATAGTCTCCTTCCTTTGGTGAGCAGGGAGGTGGAAGAGAGGCCAAGAGGGAGGATTTCGGATGCCGGCCAGGTCCAGAAGACCCCACTGGACTCCGCTGTGAGAAACAATGTAAGGTTCGTCATGGCCTGAAGTGCCCAATGTTAGTTTTAATTTTAGTTTTAGTTAGTGGGCTGGCTGAAGATGTTTTGATGTTTGACATGTAATACCATGCTGCTAAGACAGCTGCAGCTGTGAGCATTACATGACAACCTATGCAAGGTTGTCCGCTGTTCTGCTCTTGTTTTGGCATGTAGGTGCTCCTGCTGGGACACTTGACTGAGTAGCATCAGGATGTTGCTGGGGCTCAGAATTGCATGCACTGACTCTAATGTCTGCACTCTCATAAGGTGCCCGCATCCCCTCACTGCTCTCCCAGCCTTCTGCTGCATGTTACTGCCTGGCCTCACAGCAGGGACCGCAAAAGTAGAGCTGTGCCCACCCACACCTCTGCTGCTGCAGTTGCAACCTGGTGGTTTTAGCTGAAGCATACTTTCAGCTGAATAGCTAAAGCACAGCATGTTGGGACAGTGAAGGTGATGTCTGGAGCCACAGCTCTGTCCTGCTCCCCTTACGGGGTCACTCACTTTTGGGGGACAGATGGCCAGGATCAGCCATGTCTTCAACCACTTCACAGAGATACGCGATTGCTCCTCCCTCACAGCAACACTCAGCTCTGCACCGACTTCAGCTGCAGGACGGTGCTAGGGAGGAAATGAGAAAACGCCAAGTCCCTGCTTAATTTGGCCATATAACCCTCTGAGACACATGGAAAGGTTTGGAAGGCTGTCAGTGTCACATCTCGTGTTCCAATAAACAGACTTGTCTTACTGTAGGCCTGATAATTTCAGCATTTTTCATGCTGAATAGCTCCTTAAGGTCAGTTCTTGACCCTCTTACTGTCTCTGAATATTACTTTTCTGCAGAAGCAGCTCTACTGTGTCACTGAGCCCGTTTCTGCCCCGAGAGACCTAGAGAACGCCTACATACTAATGTCCTACTCAAAGGCAAGTGTCAGAATGAATCTCTAAAATTTAATCTGTTTGACTAAAGACCAAAATCTGCCAAAGTAAATGGAGCTGTACCAGTTTGCCTCAGAGAGAACTGAACCAACTGAACCTCTGAACCACAATAAAATTAATCTCAGTTAGAGTCTATGCTAAGAGCAGCAGCAAGAGATATCACTGTCTGAAATGTGTTTCAAATATTGTAAAATACTTCAGAATCAAATACTAAGCAGTCTACTAAACTGGAATACACTGACATTGCTTGAGAGTCTGATTTATCAGCTAGGCGTAGTGGATCGCAAAAGCCTGGATTACCTCGTAAACTGTCTCTGCTGGCTAGAGAGGTATTCGGCAATGAAAGCAGTGATTAAACATGAGTTAAATAGTATAAATATGAATTTGTCAGGCCAGAAGCACTAACATATCCACCTTCCTTAATACAAATTAAGGGCCTTAGTTTCCCTGATTCCCAAAGAAGTTAGCATAATGACTACAGTCCAAGATTACGTCCTGGGACTCTCAGTTATCAAAGATGATGTGAAAGGACCATTGATCCTGATAGTTTGAGCCTGCCTAATTTACAAGCCTAATTTACAAGCTTGGTTTCTGTTCATGAGGCTGTGTTTAGAAGATGTGGACGCTAAACTGTCTTCTCTCCTCTCCTACATCTTTAATTCATTGTCAAGTTTGAACACTTTAGCACTCAAGTTAGGAAAAGATAATGACAAAGCTGAATGTGCAGCCTTAATTATAGTTTGGTATGGATCATATTCTACACATACACTTTTCCAAAGGCATGTTTTATTCTCTAGTTCTGTAACTCACAGTGTTTAGAGCTAGAAAGTTTCTTTAGCATTACCCAGTTAGGCTTTAAGTCTAATGATGCCCCAGCTATGGATATTTGCCATAACATCCCACACTCCCATTCCAGCTCTTTTTAATTAGAAACGGATTATTTCTTCCAGTGGAGCTACTGAGAGAAATCTGTTTTCACTTGGCACTTAGGCCAGAAATGTTATTGCCACTCCTGCGTAATTGTCTGCTAGCCTTTATTAGTTTGTATCGATCTGACACAATCCACATTTTTGGATGCTTTCTAAATCTCTCTGTTTGAATTCAGCCTAAAATGAAGTAGATTCTGCCCCATCTTTTTTTTCCTCCAACACCCCCCTGAACCATATAGAAATAGCTTCAGCTCTTTTACAGTTCAGATTTCTCTCTGTGACAGACTTAATATTAGTTCACTGCTACACACCTCCAGGGCCAGGCCCCTGCAGCACAGCTGAACAGAATAATAAATACTGTGGGACAAAAAAAATCATAGCACAGCTACAACTGCTCATTACAAATTTATCTCTGGTGCTGCTTATCTACTGGTCCCAGCCTTCTGTCCCATCCCAGCCAAACCATCTGCATGCATAGCAACAGCAATCACCCAAAATACTTGGCTACCATGGCTGCTGTGATGAGGTCTGAACTGCACACTCCTACATCATGCCTCAGAAGTCAGGGGCTAGCTTGCTTTATAGGCTGCTTGCTTTCTTCCCCATTTGTCTTCAAGGGGATAAATATGCAACTGGTTAACTGCAGGACAGATAGATGTTATGGTTTGTTATCAAACTCCCTTAGGCTTTTGACTAGTGCTGCTTTACTATCCCTTTCAGAAGTGTCAGTGACGTACATTGAATCTGCAGGCGCAGCACAAGGCTGGAAATCAGGAGACATCAGCTTTGCCAGGGGTCTGCTGCATGACCTTGCGTAGCTACTTCAGCAGGTTCAGCTTTCATTTCCACTTCTGCCCTTTGTCTGTTGACTCTGTTTTTGATGAGATTATAATCTGGGACAGAGATAGCCTCTTACTATCCTTATAAATGGCGTCAAGTACAACATGATGGGCACTTTTTTGTGTTTCTAGATGCTAAGGTAATATAAATAAGAAGCAATTGAATTAATCTTCTGTCCTATCAGTAGCATTAGCTCACTTAAATCAAGAAATGGTTGGTAGCCAAATGGTGTTGAGGTGTGTGGTATCCAGCCTAAGGTTATTAGCATTAGATGAGCCTAAACTGCAGAGAATCATCTGAACTCAAAGTACTTTTAACTTCTGGAGACTTGAGCCAACAGTACTGGAAACCAGTTAGTGCTTCTCAGGAGACCTTTGACGCTGTGCAGCAGCTAGCTCTCTCAAGAAATGTTACTGGAAAAGAAGAAAAAGATTTATGGGCTACTAGGAGAGAGGTATATATTAGCTTTCTGGAGCCATTTCATAGCTCAGTATCTTACAGCCATCTGGACTTTGACAGTGACGGATCTAACATGACTATGCTGCCTTGCACTGCATTTCCTTTTTCAATTTCTCACAGAGATGATGGATTGCCAGGCCAATCTCTGAGGCATGTTGGCTTCTTTGGCTGACCCAGAAAACAAGGGCACTGCATAAATGCTTGGCCACATTGGCTTTTATGGAAAGCATCTCATCAGTTGTGTCTTTTAACCCCCCGAGCCCCAAATGCCGAGGCCATCCACTCTGTAGAGCTAAGTGGATAACCTCTGGCAAACTGAGGGCTATTCTTAAACCGTTTCTAGCTGAAAGGCTTTTCCCAGCGAGTCAGACAAGCAGCAGTACATGCTAATTTCTACCAGCAGGCTCCTGGTTTGGTTTTCAGACCTTGTGCATTTGCCCAGGGTCCATACATGCTGCATGATTTCATTTGGACTTAGTTTTGTGTGTTCATGAGGTTGACAATTGCGTTATGGCTTGCCTTCTTCCCCTCGCCGAAAATCTACTTGTTTTCTTCCTTACTTGTTTCTGTTCAATCTAAACTTCCACTGCTAATTGCAAGGGCACAATTTGCATTATATTTGGGCTCATTTAGTTATAAGCTTAACTTTGATTTGTCCATTCAGCAGCTTGTCCCAGACTGCATGTATTTATGAAGGAGGCCAAAGACCACTGGTGTACCACTGTCAATGCCCGAATTACCTAAAAAAAATCTTTTTCTTTTTACAAAGAAAATCTTTCAAAGTGCTAACATTTAAGGATATGTATTGCCAATTATTAAGTGTAACAGTCCATTCCTTCTACAGAAAGACCATTCACAGTCCACAAGCATGTCAATGACAAAAATGTTTTATGGAGCTGTTCCCCAGTAAAACTGGCTCAAAAAGCCTCCATACCAGTCTCCTGCCATCGGCAGGTTCCCCAGCCTGTGTAAGGCTGATTTGCTCATTTTATGTGAGTTCTCCCCCTGGCCTCTCACACCCTGTTTCTGTGCTGGTGCATGAAGGCAGAGCATAAGGCAGTGCTCCCTGGCTGTTTCTCCCAGCCTAATGGTAGTGAGCTGCTGGAGCACAGCTGTAAGAGTGGACCTGGGAGTTTACTCTCTGTGCTGGGGAGCTAGCAGATGCTCCAGCCAAGCTTTAATCCAAAAGCAGCTAGGTACATAGTTCACTGAAAGACAGTTATTCTAAGAAAAAGCATCAGAGGTGGCACTGAAGTGAGGTTCCTTACTCACTTTTAAGGTTTGCATTTGCCCAGGGGCGTTTTGTGTCAGAGAAGCACAATTCTTCATAAAAGCAACAAAATACATAGGAGGTATTTTCAGCTATTACAGCTTTGCCATTGCAAAGGTGACTTAGCAACATGCGTGGGAAGTTCTGAGCAAAAATTTTGTGATGATGTCTCTCTGCCTTCTTTTGCTGCTTTATTTGCGGCTTAACCACTGAACTGCAATGTCCAGGCTTAGAGACCAGGGCGCTTTAGTTCTTCTGCCTGTGAAATGAGGGTAAAGACTCTGCTTTCTAGCCGAGTCTTTTTTCTGTGCATGTTTTCTCCACTTATTGTTATGGAAAAATATTGGCATAATTTGCCTTATGTATGTAATAAACCAAAAAGATTGGTAGGACACAGTGCAAGAGTACATAGTTGCTTGGTGTATTTTAACTTGACAGTATCAGGAACTGACTCCAGGGGCCATTAGCCACCGTCCACCTGAGACAAAAAATGGTGCTAATGCATACTTCCATCCCTGAACTATGCCGTGCTCAGTAGCAAAAACATAAGCACTGCATGTTCAAGGCAACCAAAGCTGAGGCAGACATTTGCCAAATGAAACCGCAGGGTGCAGCAGGAAATGGAAATAGGCAGTGAGCTAGGAGCAGAGACGGACACCAAAAATGAGGGGAGAAAAATAAAAGCCGTTTCCTGGCAACAGCTGGATGTAGTGGTCTGAGAGCACTGCAAGTGTAATTGCTTATGTGCCATTTGGACCACCCTACCTCTGTTTAAAGAGGCCCTGTGTACGCTGTAAACACATTATCCTAGAGCATGTGCTGGGTCATGTCTTAGGCCAATGGCAAAAAAGCCATCTGCCAAATGTCTTTCTGTTTGGCAAAGGAGAGGTTTGTTTTTGCTTCAGGTGGTAATACATTGCCCACAATATTATTTTGCAATAACTAGGAATCCAGAAACAGCAGCTGAGATGGAGGCCTATTGTGCTAGCTGTTTTCTAAAACATAAAACAAGAGAAAGTCGCCCTTTTGATGACTTTACATTAGTAAGTGCATCCTTGTGTTTTCAAAAGAGGAAGTCAAAGTAAGAGAAATTCAGGCTGGATTTGAAAACGAACACCTTCCTCTGGGTAGGAAACCATCTAATCTACTTGTTCAGAAGTACCCAGGCGAGGAGAAGCAGTTAGAAACTGAAGACAGTCCCAGTGCAGTTCTTAACCCAAGATCTTATTTCCTCACTTGCTTTGATAAACCTCTAACTTAATTTGTACAAAGGAAATCCTTTACTGCCTCATCTCTATGTACAAGGTTGTATACAATCACATGCTTTCTGCTGTGCCTTCTGCTTGCTGTCAGGAGCAGAGCTGGCACCTTGCTCCAGATTTCTACCCTTTGTGGGCATCACAGCATATGAAGTGCAGCCTGGGGAATGAGCACACAAAATGCAAACTCTGTTTCAAGCTACTGTCCTGTAATTTAACTTGAATCATGTATCTGGAATGTCAGATAAGTTTTCCAATTCTGGGGGGGGAAACCGGGCAGCCAGCAAAATCCACTTTGCAAATCCTGTCCAAAGTTACAGTGCACTGTGGCAGCACTGGCGTTGTACTAGGCTTCTTGTTTTGCCTCCGCATAGTCATCCTTAATTTTCCCTACTATCTGAAATATACTTTGAATCAATGCTTCTTACTCCAGCTCACCCACGAGTATAAGAATTGTATATCACAACAAACCAAAGGTACATATAAGCTAGTGTGCTCTAGATGGCCAATATCAGGCATCTGTGGCTGCATGCCAGAAGAGGGACAACAGATAGTGATATTCATATACTCTCCCAGTCTTCAAAGATTTCTGGATTAAAATCCCTCTGCCAGATATATAGTGTCTTGGTACACCATAGCCCACACTCATACCTGCTCATACCTGGTGCTAAGAGAATTGCAAATAGAGGTAGAGCTTAATTTCACAGCTTCTATTTGTGGGGAGGAGGTATTAATATTTTTTGTGACAAACCTTATCAGAAATAATATAGTTGTAAATTTTCCAGTGGGTTGATATTAAATGTGCTATTTACTGATTTGCCCATCACTGTTGATTGCAGTTGACAGGATTTTGATCCATACTTTACAGTGACTCTAATGAATACCTACCACACTCCAGGATTCAGCTGTTTCTTCTGTATTTTTTAGCTCACACAAATGCTGAACTCTGGACAGTTTACTTCTAAACCTATGTTTTCAGTAGTCACCTGTTAGGGATAACAATCTCACACGACTGTTTCTACTTCTCAAAGTAGATGCCAGAATTATTGATAATTTTATAATTCTTTGATTTAAAGTTTTTGCCTTTCAAAACTTTACATACTTCTGAGTCTTTGAATGGTAAGGATGATCTACATTTGAAAGCTGAGTTAGAATAACATAGGATGTAAATATAAAACACAACAGCTATTCCTAAAGTAATCCACGTGTACAAAATTGTATTGCAGAATAAGAGTATCTTATTCTAGTACAATTAGGAAGCAGGTTGAACTAAATCAAACTGGAGTCAAGAGCAAAAATTATGAAATAGGAGTGTGTATACATGATGTGAGTTATTCAGGAATTTCTGAACAGCAATTCCAAACTAATTCCATGCCTCTATCTCACGTCCAAATGAGCTCACTCGCCAGGGGCCAAGTAACACAGCTAATTTACCCATCTGAGCAGTAGAGCACCATATAAACACAGCAGTGTTGCTTTTAGTATCAAAGAAATCTCATTTAAAGCTCAGGTATTTCTATACAGTACTTCATGAAGGTATATGGTTCATAGAATATGAACAAACTCAAATACAAGCATCAATGCAGTTAAAAGCCTTACGGTCATCTCAGATGGAAGGTTATTTTAGCCATGGGTGAGGCATGGTAACTGGCTTTACTCACACTTCTAATCTGTTACAGGGCTAAATTTGACAGGTAAGTATAACCACCATCACTCCAAAGAAAAGCTGTTTTGCTGCTCTTTGTGGTCCACCCTACATAAGGTCCCAGATGTCAAGCATCCTGGACCCTAAGACCAGATTTTCCTCACATGGCTTTTGCAAATCATCTTCTGTCACAATCAGTGGTCAATGGTGTGAATCCATTTTATTTTGCATTGCAACAGATTAAGATTGCACACACACACAGTTAACTGCCTGAGAGGGACCTACAGCAGGATAATGAATTGCTAAATTACCGTGAAGAACTCCCTAGTGCTTAATAATCCAAGCATATGTATGCTATGGATCCAAATACTTGGCACAGGTTTGTATCAGAAATGACCAACTTAAACGGCTTCTGAAGAAAAGTGTTTCTAGATGATTTTTCGAGGGGAATTTTAAATACCTGCTGGTTTCTGGTGCTAATTTTTCTGCTCAAATCTTCCTAATTAGCAGTTAGTTGCAAAATATCAAACAGGGTGATAGAATTATTTAGTGCTTAGATTCTGACTACTAACTAAGCAACACTAGGATATGATCTTCTGATTTGTTTTGAATTATAAACCCATAAACCTTTCTTGCATCCATAATTTTCTGTTTAATATTCATTGTCCTGTCCTGATTGTTCCATCAACACAGATACTCTACCAATTTATTTATTTTTAGAAATAATGAAGTGATGATTGAAGTTCTTTTCACCACTATACGAGACTCACTGTGGTACAAAGGAAGAGGAGGACTATGGGGGTGGGCGGGGGTGGTTGTGTTAGCCAGGCCCTAGAAGAACCAAACATTTTCGTGGCCAGTTCTCAGAGGTTACTGAATGGTACCCGTCTCAGATTTGATTCTGTGAACTTAGCCCTGTGAAGCCAAGAAGTTGTAACCCACAATCAATAGTGGAAGGAAGATAGGAAACAGAAAATATATCCTGTCTAAATTTTAATATCAGTAACAGCCCTGCAGATGAACAAAATGGGCTGTGAGAGTCCTAACACATCATCTCCAATCAATGCTACCTCCACTGATTTCTGCAACATCAACTATTAACAGACCAATGTAATTTTGCACCTGAGCTGACTGAAGTTTGGAACATCAACTAGTGTTCCGAAGTGTGAAAAAATGCTATAATAATCAAGAGTTAGTACTGGCAATAATTTGTTCAATTTCAAAAGCTTAAAATTATTTGAGTCCAGCTTTTCTCCAATTATTGGAAGGTTCAAACACAGCTTCAATTCCTGCTAAAAAGTTTATTGACAGCTGCTCTCTAATTATATTTCATTTCTTTTGGAATTAACAGACTGTGGGCTTTGATGAATTAGTATTGATTAATCACACCTCATGCAAATCACATACAGCATAGAATTTCTACCTGATGTTTGGTTGATAATAAATTAGACCAAGGTTGCCATCAATAAATAAATACTTGTATCATCATCCAAACTTCACAACAACAAATAAGTACTCTATAAGTTACAATGAAATAACTTTGGAAAAAAACTCATTTATAGAAGTGCTAATTCAGAAATTAGACTTTTATTAAGCTTCATTATTAGCACAGAAAGGGGTTTTCTGGTGGAAAGAATGCCTAGGCTGTAACATTATATATGAAAATATATGGCAAATAGAGACTCACAATAGTCTATATTATTAGGGCAGTTTCTGTTTGGCAATGATGACGGCTCGATTTTGCTGCTGATACCACTGGCAAGGTAGTATTTGACCATATTGGGATAATGGTGAAGCCCATGTCTCATCAGAGACAGAGAACTAGAAGGCTGAAGAGTACCTTACCGAGAGTAAAGGACCTTACAGACAAAACTAATTTTTCTCAGATTCACAATTAATTCAATAGATTCTTGGTAAACAGACTGCTGACTACTTACACATACCATTCAAAAGCCTTTAACAGGCACGCAGAAACAAAGATTAAGTTCATTAAACAAAGCAAAACAAAATTTCTGGCTAAGCAGCTTGCCTTTCTTATGCTTTGGTGCTTGTGATGCTATAGGACAAACACCTCTGAAATACAGTAGCTAATACAGCTTTGAAAACCCCTTTCCTCAAATCATGACAAAAAAGAAACAGTAAATTTACAATGGTGTTAGACAGACAGACTAGCAATTTAGTATCCCAAAACAGGTAGAGAAACATTGGGTTGGGCTCATGAAGCATGCTGCATGACCTGCTGTCATACACAACATACCCAGCCCCATCTCCTCCACTGTCACAGCACTTTGCAAAGGCTCAGGCAAAACAGTCCAGGCAAGGTGCAAAATACTGCTTCAATAGGAACTGCAGACAATCCACTTGTACAAAAGATGGACAACAGGTAGATGTATTTTCAAACTTCCATGTGCTGGCCAAAAGCGTAAAGGTCTGTATTCTCGCAAAACAAAACTGTTCAGTTGATTGGACAGCAATGCTGCAATTGGAGCTTTTACTCTAGGTATATATCCCCTCACTGACTTCCCGAGGCCCTTGCAAAGTGGTGTTTTCCTCTCCGAGTCCCACATTCTCTTGCAGAAGGAGAGGACATTTCTTACAAACCTTGTAATTGAGATGACAAAAAAGCACTACGAAATTTTCTCCCTGATTGTAGATGACTGATGCACGTTTCCAAGTACTGTCTGTCCTCTATCATCTGAACCTATAAATCAGCTGCAGAGATAACCCAGCAAACCTACCTGAAGGGTTTAAGTATGACAATAAATTTGCTCCGTTGCATCATTATAGAACATTCACCAAACCGAAGTGTCCCCTTTCCAGCAATGTAAGAGCAGAGTCACACTAGACACACACATAACTGCATTGACAATAATTAGAGTACAATTACTCTTTTGGCTTTTAAAATTACATACAGTTTTCAGCAAGTGAAAAAATACCAGAGACCTAGTCCAGTCTGGTCTGGCATCTACTGACATAAAAGTCATCTCAGCATTGTGACCTACCAAAAGAAAGGCCCAATTTACTCATGACAAAATACACAGCATCATTCAGACCTAATTTTCCCACTTAGTAAAGTCTCTTCCACCTATTGACATGGAATGTATATTAAAAACCAAAGTGCTCTGACATGTATTCAAAAGCACTGGGTACATAAAATAAATAATAATAATAATAATAAAGTCATATCAGTGAGTGCCTCACAAACAACATCCCTGGTCTTGCACAGCATTTTTTGAGTAGAGTTTATTCACCTGTAACTTCCTAAGCATTTTTGTATCTATGATTGCATGTGTTTCAGGGCTTGGCAAGCTCTGTAGATCTTGTGAGCTCCCAATCTTGTTAGCAAGGAAAACAGTTGACTATATGTTGAATTTTGGACTTGTGTGATTTTGTTTATGCCTGGAGATGACCCACTGTTGCCTCTCCTTCTGCTCTGTCTCACCTAACTCATGCTCCCATCTCCCCAGTTTCTCCTTTCCAACTTCCTCCTCTTAAAGCTCTGCCTTGTGCATTTGAAGCTGGTTCTTTTTTGATCTCTGACATGTTTGTTGATCTTCAAGGCAGATAGCCCTCTTCTCCACTGATCCTTGAGCTCATAGTTTCAGGTGGACGGTCAGCTATTGGCCGCTACAGGGATTGCAAGAACTGTCAGTCAGGTAGCTATTGGCAGCAAGCGGGAGTTCTTTGGATGCTGTGGCTTATGACTGCACAGAGAAAACCAAAAGGCAAGGCCAAGCAAAAATACCTTTGAAGATATCATGCATGTAAATAGCCAAAGGGTCTTGGGAAGCTGCTAGAGGGTGGCCAACTCTTTGCTACTGCAGTCAATCACCCCAGGAAATCCAGTTCTGGTTCTGTCCTAAACCTAGTGCAAATTGTTGCTGTCATTCACCTTGGATGTCTGCTCCAAAACCGAGCTGCCCTAACATTAGAAGGTGGCTTCTGACTTTAAGTGTAGCCAATTTATGTACATTTGTTGTTGTGACAGTATCATCTTTCATATACAGTAGTTGTTCTTCCACTGCAGCAGTCACACAGATCTCCTTTCAGCCATAGGGACAGATCTATACATCATTTCCAACAGAAGCTTAGGCTTTCTCTGGCACTTTTTAGCCTCTTCATGTGCACAGGTGAGTACATGTACATACATGTTTCCACAGTAACTGGTCTTTACTCTTTATAGAGCACTGCATACCATAAAGCTGAAAAATTATAGTTGAGTTTAAATTATATCATCTTATATTTTAAAGACACACCATTTTTTTTAAAGCCACAGTGAAAATAATGTGATCGTTTCCTTTTCTTTATTACACTGTGGTTAGAAAGGCATCGTCATGTGCAGAAAGGAAAACATTCAAGGGTAAATATAAAATCCATGAAGTGTAGAGTTTTTGGTGGAGAAAAAAAAAATCAATATGACCTTTTTGACAGAATTCTATAGAAAGTCTTTATAGTAGGTAAATATAGCCTTCATCTAAGTACAAATTGGAGTTATCAAAAGTTACATTCCTGGCAGCTTGGAAGATACTGTAAAAGGCACGTAGCTGTGATTCTCAGGGGACAGGCAGGGGAGCGCAACGAGGCTGTGCAGCCTTTCCTCACAGCCTCTAAGATGAAAAGGCCAAGACCTTTGCTTTCCTAATAAAGTTCCTGGAGTGGAAATGTTGTAAACTCAAGCCACTGGGAAATCAAGGTCTAAAAAAAACCCTCCTGCATCTGGGTCCCAGAATGTTTACTTCAGTTTCCTTTTCTTTCATCAAATTGCTGTCTCCTCTTAATTGGTGCCCAGCTCTTCACAGAATTAAAAAACACCAAAATCTCACAAAAAATAACCAGTTCTAAGCTAGATTTACTAATGATTTGGAGGTTTCAGATAACCATTTCATAAGTTCCTATAAATGTGTGGCATCATTACATGCAGCAGTACAGGTCCAGGGAACCAGAGAACTAACAAAATCCTTAGCTCAAAAGAGCTGCTGTTAGGGAAGGCATTCAGCAGAGGGAAGGAGGATTGAGAAGAGAGTGGGAATGAACTAGTGCAGCTGAGGGCTTGCCAAATAAAGTGGATCATTTGGGGGGGGGGTGGTGTTTCCAGTCCTTTTGTATTTATATTAGCTTGTTTTTCTTCCAAGGAAGCAATCTGCTATGTAATTAGAGGATTCTGGATGCTACTTATTATTCATTAGTCTCCTTCAGCTCATTGGACCACTATAGATTTCTCAAGTCTTCTCCATGCATTGGGCATTGACTTTATGGTAGTTCCAATTAAGTAGGCATAAAAAGGGACAGAATTTATTTTTCTGTTATTTTTCTTCACCTTTTCTGCTAATGATATTCCCTAGTTACCCCTACCTCAATTTAACAACTTTGTCATTATCCTTGGTTTCTCCCTCTCCCTCAGATCCTAGCCAACGTATCTTGTCTCCTGGTCTTTCATGCTCTTGCTTTATTCCCTCTCTCCCAGTGGCCAAAACGTTCGCCCTGTCATCGTCAAGATTTTCTTGTCTGAATACAGCTTTGTTCCTTTGTTTTCTTTGTTCCAGAAAATTGCAGGAATTCTTTGGTGAAACCACACTATCCTACTGAGGATTTACAGTCAGGATGCTAAAGATGAGTGTCCTAAGCTGAAAGCAACATTGGCAGGGAAGTTTACTGAGGTGATTTGTGATGATTGGTCCACATGGGAAATTAGATAGTGCTAAGAACATTAAGCAAATACATAAGTCTATATACCAATGCTTAATTCTCTCTAATTTCAAGGAGGAAATATTGAAAGCTGAGAGGTTGCCCTTTAATTCTGTGAGCAATATGCAGCGTGGGCTGTGCTTCGGGGATTAATATTCAGTCATCAGAACCCTGCTATTTTAGGTTTCCAAAGTCAGCAATGTTTGAGTTGCTTCATGTGAAGCAATGCACTGTACTTGGAGTTAGTAGAATGAACTGCACCTACTGCCTACTATAAAACACCTCTGCTCTTAAAGAAAAACTAAACAAACATGGGAGAGAGACAGTCCTGCTCTTCACTGGGCAGAGCTCAGGCTGACCTAGTGCAGGCAGACCAGCCCAGCCCCACACAAGGGTGGGAAAGCTGCTGAGCTGAAGGGAAAGGGGGGAGCACACGGTGCCTTGCTACAGACCGCCCACAGCACAAACCTGCAAAGCTGAAACGCAGTGGCACAAGAATACGAGTTATGAAAAACAACATGTCATCACTGTTTCCTTATCCTCTCCTCGTTGGAAATCTTGGTTGAGGGGTTTTGTCAAGAGGATAACCTCCAAGTCTTTTATCTGTGTTTATTCAGCACACAGGACAAGATAACCCAGATCTCAGTGTTGTCTTTGGGCAAAAATACATCATGTCATAATGCTTACTAATGTGTGTTTTAAAGCATATGCTGTACAATGAACGAAGAAAGGAGCATCCAGATTTGATTTACTGTTAAACAACTACTCATTCAGGTTTTGATGACTCAACGCTCTACCATATGGGCGGCTTCTAGAATATTTTGCAGTCAGACACAGTATTTTCTTAAATGTGAGCTAAAATGAGCAAAAAGAAAATGGTCAAGTAGCCAAACTGAGGAAAAGGGCGTGAGCTTCAAGTTTTGAATCAGAAATGAAATAGTCTTGAAGATGAGAGATATGACCCTATTTAAATGGGAAGGACAACTGTGAACAGGAGGAGGTCAAAAGAAGAGATGCCAGACTAAGTGCTGTACTTTTTATTGCCAAACCAGTTACCTCAGTCTTTTCAGTGGTTCTCGCAGTTGTTAAGGAGGTGTGTAAGTATTTTTCCTTCTTGAGCGTTGTGAATTTCACAACCTAAGGACTCCTCTAATTAATTTGAAACCTTTCTTCAACCATTGCACTAGGATCTCATCCTTACACTTTCCAACTCTTCAGAGAAACCGCTAGATGTACCACCTCTTCAGATTTATTTAATTATTTTTAGGGTTTTTTTAAACAAGTCTAACAAAGACAGTAGTTTGGCTCAGCGTAGTATTAGCAAAGTGTCTTATGGGTGGTATTGCCAAGGGTTTAAGGTGGTGTGTGCCACCGCCCCTCCACAAAATAATGGTTCATTTAAAATGAATTTACCAGTACAGAAGTTTATGTAAATATAGATATAAATTCTATATAAACATTATATGCAGTTCAGAACTTAATTTCATACATTTATAACTGCTGTTTAGGCTAAAATGTAAAGAAAATTATGGTCAGGAAGTATTTTCCTATTCAATCAAAATGTAGGACAGCACAGTATTTTGGTCTCTCCCAGCCCAAATTAGCTGACACAACTCTGCAACTAAGAACTCTTTTCAGAGAATCTCCATTGCATCCAATTTGCTAAAAGGACTTGAACCCTTTTTACAACAGCCTTAGAAGAATGCCTAGGCACTACGCTGCCATCTGTCTTAAGGTAAATGAAGATCCTTCCTTCTCTCTTATTAAAAATCCCTCTACTGTCAGAAGTTAGTTACATGTGGTCCTAAAGAAAACTGTGTGGAGGCACTTGACCTCTGAACAGCAGCTTAGGTGCTTGCAATACCATCCCGAAACCTGTCAATACAACTGCATTTTAAATGAACAACAAACATTCAGAAATAAAGTACATTTTAAGAATGCTTGGTTAATGAAACCACGCGCTACCCAAACTGATGCTGTTCCTGAAGTCCTGACAGCTTTCTGGAATAAGTGCCCAAGCTCTGGCTGGTTCCCAAAAGACAAATGCCCTTGTACCTGGGCAATACTCACGGTTTAGTTATGGCTGTTGCATTCAGAGAAGCTTAGTTTTGTGCTGTCAGCAAAGAAGAATCAAAAGTTTAAACATGTCATGCAGTCATAAGATTTGCCGACTTCACACAAGACATATATGCAATACGACATCCCCAAAGGACGTGGTTCATGTCTAGACTCACTGTATTTGGCTTTGCCACTTCTACAGCCTAACAGACTCCAAAAACACAGTTATGGTTTTTTTCCTCCATCATTAAAAATCTCATGTGTTCTAAGTATGACCTGTCTGCATTATTGCTATTTTGAAGCAAATACACTGGGTGTATTTGTTTACATGCCTACTTGAATGTAGAAATCCTATAATCTTGTTCTTGAAACAGTGCCTTTCTTCAATAAAAGCATCATGCCTTAAATATTTCAACATCAGGAAACACTTTTTTTTTTTTTTTTACTGTTTAAATGTGCCATATATCCTTTCATTATTTTCAACAAACATGAGAGAAGAAAAGAGTATGCAAAGCGAAAACATGAAGTGTTTGCAACAGGTAATACTGCCAGTTCAATTCCCAAAGAAAAGTTGCAAAATGCCTTAATAACCATCTCCACTAAGCGCCATCTAAAATGAGAGCTATCGAAGTGGGGAAATTAAAGACCCTGAACAAAACCTACTGACCAGCCTGGATGCCAGGAGTTCTGCATTACAGAACTCTAAATTCTAGTGTTGGCATGGTGTGACGTAAATCATTAGCACAAATGTTAAGTCTGTGTTTTGACACAACTTTTTATTTATTTACCATGTTATGTATTTCTACGATAGATTTCCACAAAACATTACAGGATCAATCTATTAATAAATTATCATAGGTATCGCTTCAACAGTAAGATATGTAATATCAGCTCTGTTGTTCTAGTTTGTAAGCAAATTCATAAATGCACACAGTTTAAAATAAAAAAAAAAAGTTTGTTTTCTCATTAATTTTTATGACAGCACCACTCCAGTCCTTGCATTCAGTGGTGTTATAGGGAGGTGGTTGCTAGATTGAGCGTGAAGATGACAATAACGTTATGATTTCCAGAACATATCTAACATCTTCTGTTATGTCACTAGCTGCCTTACAGTATTGTGTAGGAGTACCTATTGGATTTATACATCACAAAAAATAGAACAAAGGTGTCCTTAACCCAGCAATCTTTCAGACTATGTAAGGATGTCCTTGCCAGATCATTGGTGCCAACACAGGAATCTCGATGGACCCCAGGTTTAAGAGACCTATCTGTAAAAAAGCACAGACAGGCAGATAAAAGGCAGGCATCCTCCTCTGCCAATCCAGGCGTGGAGACAAAAATTGGAAGGGTCAAAACCTCTGGGAAAACACTTTGCCAACAGCATTGAAGTGACAACAGAGGGGTTGCTTCCCCAGTAACAGAGCTGCAGAAAGTCCACTGGCTGAGCTGCCACGCTCCAGCTGTCCTGAGAGAGGGGAAGGCAACAGCAGTACTTGAACTGAGCTGTCCTGGCAGGAACCTGGGCCAATTTCTGCCTCTGCGGGCTACGAGTTGTTTGGCTCAGTGACACACTGCCACTGTGCTTGTGCAGCTTCAGATTTTCCTGCGATACAAAGGGCAGTCAGCATGATGCAAAGGGCACGTGGGTCCGGTTACCAATTTCCCTTACCTGGCCAAGCATAAGAGCACATTAAATTGCAACGAAGGCAGGGGCATAAATCCTAGGAAGGTTAAAGTGACTTTTAGTCATTAGGCTTTAGACATTTAGACTTTAGAAAAGTGAGTTTTGGGCCAATTGCTCTTCGGTCACTCATCTCAAGTTAGGTGCAGTACTTTACTCTTTGATGCAGGGTCTCACAAGGAATTGAGAGTTATGGCAGCTTCCGAGAGCCCTGGTAATACACATGGCAAGCAGCGTTGAGTGTCTGATGAATGTCTTCTGAAGACGTTAAGGAAATATTAATACTTGGTCCAGTGCTAACCCTTCCAACAAGGAAGCTACAGATTTTGCCCTTCCTTTGGCTCCAAAGCCATCCCCAGTAAGCATATTCCCTGGCAAATTGCTGCAAATTTTTGCTCAAATACAGACTGCTCATCACTTCTTCTATTTCAATGCTTTATCTCTGGGTTGGACTAGATAAGTAATTTTACATCAGAAAAGATCTGCAGGAAAAGCAGATAGTGGAAGGAAAATACTACTTAGCCCTCAGAAGAATGAATCCAAGTACATACAGTACAACGGAGAATTATTATTTTGTAGATCAGTCTGCTTGAGGAGCAACTGGAGAGATCATTAAAATCACCTCTGTAGTTCTTTGATCACCGGTCTTATTTGCATTTCAAAAGAGCAAGTTTGACAGAGTTTATTGCAATTCTCTCTACTCCTAACTTGTAGCTGCTGCAGTTTGGTTCCCTGCTATCACACTGTCTCCTTCCTGACCTTCCCCAAAACCACAAATTCCTACTTTTGAACTGTTAAAATTACCTTGCAAACGTGAAGCACGTGTATAATTTAGGATTGTTTAAGAGCAAGCTGGCATGAGATGGCTCAGTAAAGAGACACCTCAGTATCAGGCCTTTGTTGTACCTCATACTCTATTTCAGCGCTGTCATTGTGTTCTCAGCTGAGCTGACCAACGCTAAACAGGGAGTCCAAAGCGAGACTGTGGTGTGCACTTTGATATTCTGTGTGCAAGTTTCTCTCTCCCATACACCCTAAAATTTCTTTCTAGGGCAGTAAGCAACAGTTTAAGTTGATCTGCTCACACTTGTACCTCTCTGGGCCCTCTGTTCTATTATTAAAAAAAATTAAATAAAATTAAAATCCAAACAACCTGGTACTCTGCCTGCAAGTTCAAACATTCTTCCATTTATTTAATTGAATTTCATCAACAGCTGGGGGGGTAGCTTGTCAACAACATTGTTTCCTTTTCATTCCCCCCATTTCTCTTCTAGTGTCTTAATGAAGCGGTGACAATTGCGCATGCGGTGAAAGAGCTCTTGGCAGAGGAATGTGACAGAAGGAAGATGGTCACACAGAGCTTTACGGCTACTGTGGTCCTCTCAGTCTCTCTGCCTCAGGATGCAAAGATCCCTAGTAAAGGAAGGGGCCAAGAGGGCTGACCTAGCCTAGAGAGGAGGGCTGAAAGGCACTGGCTCTGCTGTTAGCTAGACTCTGATAAGGAGATGAGTCGATGGGACCGAAGAGAGCAGTAGTTTTGGTCCTAGAATACCAGCTCCACCATCAGCAACGCTTGAAGGAGATGGTGACTCGTGGGGAGCATGAATGGGAGGGGAAGGAGTTTTGAATTATGAATTAAACTGGGACCCAGAGCAGCCAGATTTGAAATATCTGGGAGCTGCTACCAACCTGGTCCTTTTCCAAAGGCTCTGCTTGTAGAGGCTGGGAAGGCTGCACCTTCAGCCTGTCTGCCACAGGAGCAGCTGATGTGCCCTGCTTTGTTTTCTTTCCTTACTGCTGACACCCCGATTCCCGCCAAGGACACCCACCCCACCCAGAGGTACATGGGTGCTCTAGGAGCACTGTGACATCTAGCTCCAGAAAAACCCAGGCTCTGCTCTAAGGCAGCTGAACTCTAGACAGCAAGACCCACAGCGCTGTAATAACAGCTAAGCTTTATGTCCCCAAAATATTTAATTGGATGAATTGCTCTGAGTTTCTGCAGCAAGGAGTGGGAGTGACAGCATTAGGGAGGACTTTCATACCAATACAAGAGAGAGCACTTGCTGCTCTTACTAGCAATTTTTTTTAAAGGTATCTTTTTCAGACCATGGCTTTATTAATCAGATTATACATTGACAGATATATCAGAGTGCTCAGAGAGGCACAAGTGTTACACAAAAGAAAGGTTAATTTCCAGTAGCTTTCCTAGTTACAAGAGCAATTGAATAATTCATGTTATTACATATAACTACCTTGGGTTTTTAGTGCTGCCAAAGGTGGGAGGGGAAAAAAAAAGTTGTAGCCAGCTGGTTAAGTTTAAATCCAAGAAGAATGGTGGACTTAAATTTTATGTACACTGTGTAGCCCAATTCTTTTAGTAATAAAATTTAATATTTGCTTCAAATCTGCTACTCAATGCCCTTAGCCTTCAGCACTATATTTCTTTGGGGGTTCCTGGCAGTTTGGCTTGACATTTAAAAGGACCTCAGTAGTGAACAGTCTCTTGTTGCTGATTTCTAAGTGGCTGTTTACATCAAGCTGTCAGTGCCCTTCTGAACTATTAAATCCCACCCCAGGGGGGCCTGTGGAGCAGTTAATGGTGGTTCTGCAAAGCATTGAGGTGCCCAGCTCAAGTTCTCCAAACTGACCAGTGTTATCCTCCACAGTAGTGTTTTTAAAGGCACATAGACACAGAGGTATTTCAGCTTACTTCATAGCAGCATTTTAAGACGTGAAACACATTTTACTGGAAGGATGTGAACGGCAACGTGCCAGAAGGTTGAGAGATTTGCCAAAGGTCAGAGCACAACCTGGGCACATGAGAACAAGCCTGCCAGAGTCAACCTTCTGCAGGCTCTAACCACTCACACAAGTTAATCCCCGGCAAGGCTTTATTCAGATTTAAAGGAATGCTTCCCAAGGTGGCACTGTTCACACACACGAGGCCTCCCCAGGGCTTAGACCAGAGAGACAGGAATGCTGGTGGCAGAACAGATATTAAGCTATTTGGATCCAGGCCTGTAAGAGTGCTAAACTGCGATTACCCCCAGCAGCGTAAGCAAAGCCTTGCCTCTTGCTTGAGGCCTTGGGAGCTGTGCAATCCCACTGTCAGCAGCAGCACAGCAAAAACCCACAGAGAAAAGGAGCAGCCTTCCTAGTGCCAGGCGAGAAGATGGATGCCCGTGTCCCCTGTGCCTGGGGAAGCTGCTATGCAACTGTCCCTGGCCAGCAGCACACAGAGTTCCCTGGGCCATGGTAAGGGACTCCTCTTCAGGGAAAATCCCTGGCACCCCCAGAAGGTGTTCCTCTCCACCTCGTGGAATGGACCAAACCAGCTTTGTTTTAAAGGCCAACTCCCCCTCTATAAAATTCCCATCCAGAAGACAAGTTCCTTTTCCCCAAGTGCCTCATTCATAGCGAGCAACAGCACAGCAGCAGACAGAGGCTGTTAGAGAGCTATTATATTTAACTGCTGGGCAATACTGATTGCACACAGGAAATAAACTCTAATATCAAAAAGTTCCTACCAACAGCTGTTGGAAGAAAATGTCACCGTCGTGGTGTCTAGACATTGCCAGGCTGCCCTAAATCAGTTTGCAAATGCAGGTCAGCACTATGAAGTCTTATCAAAGTGTCTAAAATGGTGGCTTGCCATTAAAGGGGCTTCAGCAACAGGCAGCCTCCCATTGCTCTCAGCACAGTGGTGCTCGAGTCGCATGTTGTTTGGGGATTGCCACCAGAAAGACGGTTGGAAAAAAAAAATCAAGAGCAGAACAGGAGCTCCACAGCTTTAGTGGCAGACTTCTTACTCTGGCCTTGTCACGGGCACAGAGAAGATAAACCAAAAGTTCTGAGGATTTGCCTCATTCTAGCCCTTGTGAAACAAGAACCTCCTCTGCGAGGGATCTGCAGCTGCAAGGGATCCTTGCAGAAGGGAACTACTGCTGTCACCGCACCTCCAAGCGGATTTCCACCCTTCCTCTCCGTTGGCCCCAAAGCCTACCGAGGCACACGCTGTGCGAAGGAAAGGACAGCCCTGACACAGGCGCTGCTGAGGGTGGGCAAGGTCCACTAAGGTGTTTCCATGCCCAGTTACTGCAGGAGTGATCCTGGCTCCCAGCTCCCCATCCTTAAATCGTACAAAGGGTATTGGAAAAAGGCAAGGTGGCACTAGGACAACACAAGTGAGAATAGCTGCTGTAACAAGCGTCGATACAGACGGCTGTTTAAAAGGTTTCCTGAGCTAGTAACAGTGTGGACAACCCCATTTTCTGTGCCACTGTGCCACCACTGGTGCTGCCAGCAGAAGCAATGCTGGCGGTGGTTCCCCGGGGGCTGGGAGCAGAGCACAGTGTGGCATGAAGACGGCTGCTGCGATGCCAGTGCCATGCCGCATGGCTCATCAGCGGCCGGTGGCTGGTGAGACCAGCCATCTGCATGCAGTGAGGCAGCGACTGGAAATTTGTAATAGCTACCTGCAGGGAGGGATTTTCTCCAGGGAATTTGTCTTGTAGTCTGCTTCACAAGACTTTCCTGCAGTAGCCAGCAAACATATTAAAAGATTTCAGACAGCTGTGAGGAATTAATAGGTACTGGCATTTGGCAAGTGTTTGCTTGTTACAGGATCAGCAATAACAGCTGCTCCCCCTCCCACACCGAAGCATAAAGATGGTGAGCAGTAGCTGGTGCTCAGAAAGTACGCCTACAAGTCAGCTTGGAGCCACATAGAGTGCTTTCACAGGGTTTGGAGGTTCAACAGGAGGTATAGATGCACTTGCTGCTTAATTCATTTTTCAACCACTATAACCATGCAAAACTGCACCTTGGTGCAGACCAAAAGTCATATTGGATTGTTTCTGTTCAGAGTATGTCTTTTGATAAAATATAGCACTTGACCACCATCCTGTTGTGCTCAGTCGACTACATAAACATGGACTAGAAGAAGCCAAAGGACAATAGTGGTACCTGCCAGAGGACCTGGTAACTCCAGCACAGCTTGGAGCAGTGGCTGCAGAAGTGCACTTGTATGTAAGCAAGATATGACTTTACAAATTACTAAATGAATAGTGTTCCTGTAAGGTACTGCTGTTCTTTCCTCTCACTCTCAGTTTATGTGCCTTACTGCCCTGTAATGCCACTCCTGAACAGATGGTTCAATAAATGAAATTATACGGTGTTTTGACTCTGCTCCAGTCAGCAACTGACAGCATCGTCTTATTCCCCATATGGGAATTAGTCTGCAAAATTTACCTGTGCGCACGTTATCCATACTGAGGTAAATCAGTGTTTAAACTGTTAAAGAAAAGCTATACAAGAATGAAAGAAAAAAATAAAGGAAGCTGTATGATGTATGTCAACGGTTTACAAATTCCCTCCCACAATCACTTAACTGTTTTGCAACAGGTCTCAAAACAACAGGAGTACACTGAAAAGCCAGGTAGACCCTCCAGTCGGGAGGAAGCTGAGACGAGGGTTGTTTATCCACCCCTCACCCTCCTTCTCTAATACCTGAGCCACCAATATCAACTGAGCCAAATAAAAGGTGCAGGTCCCCAATTCCTCCTTTCACACATAGCACAACTTTGTTTCCTTGCGTCCCTGTGTGCTGCAAACTGTGGCAGAACAGACAGTAGCTCCATCACTGTGCTTTTACCACTTGGCACAGAATGTATTCATACCATGACTCGTCTTCAGCAGAGGAGGCTGAAGAGTGATGAAAAGCTATGCCCTGCCTCTGGTAGTAGTAGACAGGGTATTGCAGATACCAAGATACACCAGGAGACTAAAAAATATTTTTAAAAAATAAACCAGTGTACTCACAGGAGTGAAGAGCAGCCTGAAGGGAAGAGACTGAACTACCTCAGCAGGATGAAGAAGAGCTCACACAAGTGGGTCCACACTTCTGAGATATTGTGCAGTACTAGCAACCTCCTCTGCCTGGAAGACTTCAATATTCAGCATCTTTCCACTGTACCTGTATGGAGAGGAAAAAACACTGTCAAAGCTCTAAACTCTTCAAACCCTTTATGTTGCCAGACATGCTCTTAAAGGTAGGAGAAGAGAAACAAGGGGAACAAGGTCTTTCCCACCAGATATGCCCAGGCTGTGCACTGTGACAGAGGTAAGAGATTTATTTACTTATTTAAATGCTGAGCATCTTTACTACAGAGCAAGTTCTCTGTCCTGGAGAAGTGGTTGCCATTTGCACCATGAAGTATGAGATTTCAAGGACAAAAGCACTCTCAGTGAGTCCTTGCCTTTGCTCTGGTGAGTCCTGAAAAGGGAGAAGGAAGCAAGGCCCTGAATAACCACAACTATGTTCTGGGTGTTTGCTGAATGGTAACCAAGCTACTGTTCTCTGCAGGAGAATAATTCCCCTGGTTAGTAACAGTCATCTGTTTGCTGCTGCTTACATAAGCCCCCAAGCTGCTTCTTTTCAGATACAGAGGATACTTTATGTTTCAGCCTGTGCCAAAACAAGCATGAAGAGCAGCTGTGTGCAGCTCTTCCTAAAAACCCAGCAATGCTTGGCTTTTCTTTTAAAACTCCAGGCAGAGTCTATGCAGCCTCGTACACTTTGCTAGCAAACACGCAGCTCAGCGTGGCTCAGGAGGGCTACGCTGACAGCGCTGGAGTACGCACTGGGGCAGGTTGGGTCCCTCCAAAGCAGGCTGGTCTCATCCACTCTCCATTACGCTTTGCCCGAGTCACAAGCAAACACCACACAATGACCCTGAAACATAAATACTATTTTACAGTATGTTCCCCCCAACACAGAGACACACCTGAAGCAGCATGTCACACCCCACCAGAGCTGTATTTCATAACTGGAGGCTGATAGCCTGTGTGGCATGTTCTGGGCCAGGACTTAAGGTCACATGGATTAATTTAGGGTACAAAGGCTACTGAAAGGATGCTGGAAGGCAGCATAGGGGGAAGGAAGGCTGAACTGTTATAGTTTTGTCCATAGCATCTAAAGAGCTGTCCTGGAATGTGTACTCTGGAGATGCAGTAAAGCTGCCTTTAATTTGGAGGTTTGTCCCAAGAGAAAGACCAAGACTGCAGAAACAGACACTGACTGAAGTTGCCCGAGGGGGCAGAACCTAGGAGCCAACTGAGAAGTAAGAGTACATGATACAGCAGGCATGACCAAAGCCACCTTTCGAGCGCAGAAGGTGGGAGCATGCTCAGGTCCCCTGGTCCAGCCGCTTACATCTCTCAGCCTGTGTGCTGGGGAAGATGTGTGTATACTCTTCTCACGTCCCTCCTTCAAGCCTTGGTGCCTGCAGGAAAAAAGCTCATGAGCATGAGTTGGGAAGGGGTCATCCTGCCACAATCAACATAGGATAATGCTACAGGAAGAAAATCTGCCAGGATTTTCCAACACCCTCCCCTCAACCCTTTCCATGATATGAATAGAAAAAACAATGCTGCAGTGACAGTGGTGCATGTCTATCAATGTAAACAGGGGAAAACGTGGAATTTTTTCACACAGTGGAGTTTAATCAGCCACAAAATCTCCAGACATGTTAAACCTGCATTGAAATGATGAATGAAAGCCAGCCTAAGCCTCTAGCCTCCTTCCCATGTAGATGCTCTGTGCTCCTTCCCAGAAGCCAAGGGGCCCATCTTGGAAAGAACCTGACTTTTTTCCATTCCTTTCTCTCCAAGCTCCTTTTCAGATGTTATATGAATGTTATAAAGAAAAGGATAACACTTCCAATATCAGTGATCTTTAATCTAAGCCCAGAACCTACTCACAGATTTCTAATACCTGGTCTCATACTGCTATGTACAAGAACTGCAGATAAATTAAATCACACTTCATATTAACAAGTCTGAAGGAATTTCTGGTGTGCAGTTATATTCCCATTCAACCAGCCCAGTCTTAACACTGTTTCAGTTTTCCTTCTATTATTTAAATAAATAAAACCCCTAAATTTCATTGTGTCGTGTTTTTTAAAACCACAAAACAGCTCAAAATAGGCTGTATTCAAACTTAACTAACAAGAGTTGCTTTGGCAGCCTAAAGTTCAACTGCAACAATACATAAAAGATTGTTCCTGCCAGCTAAAACTTCTACGGTACCTATGGAAAGCCATCAGTTTGGAGTCGCATTTTCAGAAGGCTGAAGTCCACAACTTCATCAGAAACAAAACATCACCAAATAATGAAAGTCATCATAATCAACTCTACTGGGCCTATTGTTTATTTATTGTGAATGAGCTGCACACAACACATAGGCAGCTATTTTTCTATGCTATGGATACATATGATTTCAGCCTACAAGTCAAAGTTCCAGTATTAGCTTGGACTCCTGTTTTCTACCTGTATGGAATCTGCTGTTAACAATTACAGTTATTTAGTCTCTGGGCACATTGACATTACTTCCTTCTGCATAGCCATAAGGATTGCTGACATAGGCCACAAACATTATTACATTTGGTAAACAAGAGGCATTTTGATGTCAGCTGAAGCTCACAGATATTATAACTCAACAACTTCTTTATGAAAGTGCCACTCACAGCAATGACTAAAGCCCGTTGAACACACGAGTTTTGGCAAGCCCAGGTTGAGGGGGAGGGGGAAGATACCAAGGATCTCTATGCTTTTTTACAATACAGAGAGGGGAAGGAAGAATTTTCTTTGACAAGGATAAATAGGATTGCAGGACAACTTTACAGGCCATGACAATAAAAACAGTTTCCCTCCCATCCCCATCAAGTCACCTGAACATTTGGCTTCTTTCTGCAATAAATGCTTCTACTATCACTGGAATATTGCTGTTCTGAGAAGTCAGCCTCATGCACAGCTATGCCGGAAAGGCTGATTATAGTTATTTGTGAGAGACATAGTTGATAACTGTTTGAAAAGAAAGCATTATAATTTTTTTTTCCTATTTATGAAAAGCAGTTCATTGGAACAATTCAAGAACCTTGCAGATGTTTTTTTATATTCTTCTGGTGAGGATCTCAGGTAATTTCCTGCAATGACATTTTAATAAGAAGTGGTGCAGTCAAGTGTCAGGGTGAGTAGTGAACTGTGCTCTTTCTAAAGACATATGCTGGCATCTAAAACTATGTGTAAATACCTTGAAAATAGAGCTACTTTACTTTTTATCATTAGATTGCCAGGTCAGGTGAGGAAGTTTAAGCCTTTACTAATAAATTACAATAAAAAGTGTTTCATGCTGCTTGATTAAATAAAATTCACTAATCCTGATGCTGCCTGGTTACTTTTGAATAACCAGTCATATGTAATCATAATTAAAGATTATCACAACTAATACACAAGTGGGGTTGGTTAAGGTCAAGGATCATTAGCATTTCCTAACTTCTGAGAATTTGATTTTGTACACTTAGTCATCCTTTATTTTGGGGCATTTAAAAAAAAAACCAAAAAAAAAAAAAAAAAACCACCCCACCCCCCCCCATCACACACAGACATAGCAGTATTTCCTCACAGCTTCCTAGTAGTTTAGCTATATGAAAACCAATGAAAAAAATCTTCTTAAAAAGCCAGAGTCAGCAGCTAGGTAAATAGTGTCTCCCTCCTTTTCTAAGCATCTTGCTCCTTCCTCTGTGCTCCCACATGCTCTCTCCTTATATCTATGGTTCTTTTCTGTTCACATTTTTATCCTCCTCTTCTTCCCTCTTCCTTTTGAATAAAGGCTTCTCATTTCTCTTTCTATATATCCTCTTGTCCTTTCCTTATTCAGTCTGGATTTCACACTACTCTTCCCAAACCTGCAGACTTCTTCACCTTTTCCACAAGCCCTGGCACATGGGTTAAAGCAAGAGTTTAGGCTTGTTCAAAAGATTTCTGGTTTTGACTGCATGGTATCATTTGGCATCAGATTGTATTTTGTGCCTGTTATTTGCACAGTGAACTCTATCAGTTCAAACACCATGTAGATCTGTGGCATACGTTGCTAAAGTCAGCTGTACCACCATGACATTGATGATACCAATTTATTAGGAATGGAATATTTACACAAACAGATTCCCAGTAAAGAAAAAAAAAAATCTGAGTGTTTCTATAGTAAGACATGATTATAACTGATGCAAATCACATACCCATTAATTAGAGCACAACCTCTGGGTAGGCTGCACAATGAAGGACAAGTTACTTCTTTTCTAGCTACATCTCCTCCTGAAGTGACTGCAAGGTCCTTACAAAGATCATTTCAGTAGAACTGGGAATTACACTTGAACATGAAGGCTGAAAAGCAGCAAAATTTGATTGGTCACATACACAGATTGTTAAATTGGCCACAGAGTTTTGAAATATTTCTCCTCTATATTATTCATTAAGTTAATGCCAAAGGAACTGGGTTGCGAGAGAGATGACTACACAGTGGATGATACAGTGACACTCATTATAATAATGACAGGTTGAAACAGCAATAGAGAAAGGAATACATGGCATCTTGACACAGTTTAGCCATATAGTCATTACTTAGACCAGAAGAAAATGACAAGCAATGATGATTACAAGAGCAGTTAGAAATTGCCATTATGCCAAAAAAAAAAAAAATCACTTTTAAAGGCCAGCTCATTATAAGATTCAAAGACAGTTTGCAAAATAGAGACAATTTCAGACTTGCATTTAGGAAAGTCATGAATCCTTTGACACATGCGTTTGAGCCCAGACTTTAGAAGCAGTTATCAAGCAAAAAGACTAAGGGGCAGGGCTGGGGGGGGGGGGGGGGGGGGGGGGGGCAGATCAACTGTAAGGAAGAACTTGCCTTGGTTTGCTTGTTTTTCCACTAGTGACAGAGACTGAAATAAGAATAAAGTTGGGGAACTAAGCAAGCATTCTCACTTAGGAAAGCTGTTTCTGTCAATAGATGGTGCATTTTTATTTATTTGTTTTTAAAAGGGTTGCTCTAGTGTCTTGATATTCATATCTGCATTTTCACTGGGTCCTCCCTGTATAACAAGACATCTGAGCATAAACCTGGGAGCTAAGACCTGATCAATAATCTCAGTTCTATGCTGATTTCCTCCGCAGGAAGTCATCCCTTCTGCACTGATTTTCTCATCCACAAAAGCAGAGACAATAATATCAATCCATTGGTAGGTGAAGCCTATTCCAGTGATTCTTTAATTAGTGTTTGTGAAGTGCTCCAAAGGCAAGCTCTCAGAGGGAGGACCATTAGCAGCAGCATCATCTTTCATTTGACATGCTTATTATTTAGCACACTAGAAATTACAAAATAGCACTGTTGCAGCTGACCCAAAAGGCAGGGCTGAAAGTGGATGCTCCCAAGCCTATATTTCTCTCAGTACAATTAATTGCCATCTGGTCTGATCTCAATCAAGAGTCAGCAGTAAGCTACATGCACTAATCCCAGTTAATATAATCATACCTGTAAGATTAGAAAGTTAAAACAGGTACAAAGAAAAACAAGATTTAACTTGTAGAGAGGCTTTATTCTGCATTTTAAGTATCAAGCAGCCTGATCATAAGCAATCCGATGCCCACAGTGAGTCAATAACGTACATATCAGCCAAGCACAGGACTTGAAAGTGTTCATTTATGGTGCAGATGGCTCCAGAGAGGCAGGCAGCCATTAACAGTTTGAAAGGAGTAAAGCTTCCCACCTCTCTCATTTACATTTGTAGCTTAGTCTGTTGAGGATGCACCAAGAGCTAAACACCATGAGGAACTTGGACACCCCAACACCACATGTAACGGTGAATAAAACCTAAAAACAGTGTGCTGTAATGACCGGCATCCTCTGTCAAGAGCCTGGGAACTTGTCTCTGCTAGAGGTCAGATCATTTGGTACTAATGAGCCAAGTATGTGAGCAACACAAATTTAGCGTGTGCATGACTCTCCTCACCTCATCCCTCCTTGTTTCTGTGTTGAGACAGACACCTTACGCAGGTTGTACCTTCCCCTTTAGCCCTGCTCAGGCAATAAGTTCTTTGTTAAAACACTTCCTGAAGTTCATTCTCATTAAGTTACCAGCAGAAACACTGACCAAAATAGACCACTACAAGCAAACACCTTTACAAAGACTCCACAGGCTAATAGAGAGGTGGAACAAGTTTGTAGAGAAGTTTCAAACACATTTCCCACACACACACTTTGGCAGTACCCCTCACATGGTCAAATACGCTTTGTGCCTGAAGAAGTCTACAATACAGCTCTGAGACCTCCCATACACAGTTTCCCGTGATTATAATTTCATGAAAGTATACAAAGGCTATTGGGTAAATAAAAAGAGCAAAAGCAAAAATAAAACAAACAAAGTTTGTGAACTTTATCATCATATCAGCTCACAGTTACTGTAATAATTCATATATAGTGAACTGAACAGTAAACCAACTAATATTTGTTGGTACTGTCTTTGAATTTAAAGTTATCCAGAAAAAAATAAAGTACTAAACCCTGCTATTTTCTAATTATACAGTGACTGCTTCAGACCCAACTCACATACACTGGTAAAAAGCAACTTCTGTTGCCTGCTGAGAAAATAAGGCAGGTGGCTACATGGTATTTGCAGTAGCACGTGAAACTCTATAGCAACAGTAGGAAAACATAAAAGTCTCAAGATGTGTAAGACTTGGCATAGTTAGGCACCACACCTTTCTGCAGCCAGGGTTCCCTATCTAACATAAAGAGGAATAATTTGTAAGTCAACAGTCTGCTGGGACACCACCACAGCACTGGCATCATTAAAGGGATGAGCAGAAGTCAGCTGCAACTGTTTTAACTTCTGCATTTCTAGACCTGATGGCAACCCACTCGCTGAGCTACAAAGACCATTCAGCAAATAACTTTCTTAAAACTGTCCGGTTACCACTGATAGTTGACTGGCAACAAATTGCAGTGGTTTAGCTGGAAAAAAGTAAACTAGAAGAAGCTTTAGCAGAAAGCGATACTGTAACAATCAACTTTCCTGTGCTTATAGAGTTTTCCTCATTTTTTCCTTTCCCTTGGGATTACATTTACATGTGATGTAAATGCAAAAGCCTAGCACAAAGTTTATTGCAAGTTTTCATTGTTTTTATCAAACTTTCCTCTCCTAATCAAGAAGAGCATTTTAAATGCAGTTAGTTATGTGGAGGGTAAAGTTAGTTTTACTTGCACAAGGAAAACATCACCAGTATTTCCCAGCAACATATCTAGTACAATTTAAACAGATACGAATTATACAGGATGTGCAGAGAGCCTGTTCCAAGCATCAGAAGTGTGCTAACTTTGAAGAAAATTTTTCTGATCACTCCATTCTGAAGCTATGCTTTCACTGCTGATTAATATGCTTTAAGACTTTTTTTTTTTTTTTTAAACTACTCTTGTTAGCAGGAACGTCAAGAAGAGCAGGCTACCCTAGTTTTAGTTATTTGTACACTCTAAATACCTGATATGGTACACTCCCTTCAAAGGCCACACTTAGCATTGATAGAGAGAAAACCGCTGGAAGCTTCCCTAGTCCTCCACAGCAGTCAGAAGAAATCATGGTAATAAGAAGAACATCACTAACCTTTAGCACCAAGTAGGAACACAACTCTTTTCTCCGCATGCTTCTTGCATAGAACATTAAAGGCTTTGTCTTTGCACAGTATTCCTGCTTCTTCAAGCTCTTCGGTAACCTCCTTTCTACCCCGCTGACAGCCCAAGGCAGGTTACTTGAACCATACACCCTTCTTAAGAGAGGACACCTCTGAAGCACCAAGCAATGTCTGCTCCCTTGCCCAGTTCGGGGCTATCCCACAGGACCCCAGCAGCAGTGCTTCCAGGTGCGCCCAATAACACCCACCCACGCAGCCCAGGTTGCCATTAACCCTGCTCTCCACCTGCTGCTTTGAATCTTCACCACACAATTCAGTGTGTTATACTGAAGTCCACAGTATGCTAAATATAAAGAGGGAGAGAATGCCCTTTTTTGGTTAAAATAAAGCAGCAGCTTCTCTCTTCACTAGTAAGACTCGCTTATGTAAAGTGCATCAGCTCAGAGCTGGTAATGCTCGGGTCAGGTTCCCTGCTCCTTGCAAAATTCTCAATACTTTGAATGCTGTTTCTTTTCTTTAAGATTGCACTGAGGAATTGCCTGTTGTCATAAACACAGCAAAGAGAACTTCAACTGAATTGGCTTCATTTATTAAACTCATTATTAAACCACTAGCAAATGAATTTGCAGTGTTTCAATTAATATAGTCTAAAGACTTGCTTCTAGCCAGCTGCAAAACCTATGCTTGCTTCTGTATGAGTAGTATCTGACCCACCAGCAGGAAGGTAACCAAATGGGAGAGGATAAGTCTGTCATACCCAGGAATCTCATTGCAAGAAAGTGGGAAACTTGCATAAAAAGCCAAACTCGGGAGACTTGGTTTGAAACTGATGATCTTAAAAGTGTTCTCCTTTGCATGCTCATTCTCTCTTAGTCTCCTCTCTTCCCCACCACACTCCTACCCAGATGGGTACCCAAATCTCTAGATTTCCTGTGCTCCTGTATCACACTTGATGTAAGAGGGCCCTGGTTAAAGACTAACTTTCAGCAAAACAGTAGGTCCTATTTTGTACTATGCCTCTCTTCCCTCGTCCGCGCTACCATTGGATCAAAGCAAGTCTCCTAGTTTTGGGTCACTTTCAAAAGGAAGACAGGTCTTTCTGCTACCTCACTGGTATCCCTCTTTAGTATTGTTTGTTTGTCCCCCAGGTTATACCATCACTTCCACATCATCCCCTCCCTCCTGCCACATCCCCCAGTGATTCATTTTTATAGACGGTCACTGTGGAAGCAGCTTGCAGGGAGATCTCTGTGCTAATTATTAAAGTTATTCTGACTTTTATTAATCTCACACCATCACTTCCCACTTCTTCAAAATTTATCTACGGCATGCTAGCCTATAGCAAGAACTTCAGTGCTCTCTCCCAGTCCTGTTTGTGCTCCCACAGCTACAACATCCTCAGGACATATGTTTGTTTTTGTAGGACTAGGGGACACTTTGCCAATTCGGGAGTCACCATCAGTGGCAGCAACGCTGAGATAAATGAGCAGAGAGGATCTCTGTGTGACTGCCTGTGTCTCAGACAGCAAGTTATCTCTGCGTTGGGACAAACCAAATCTTGACATCAAGGAAGTGGCACTTTCTGTTTGAGCTAGTTCCTCAGCAGAGTCTAACAGCTTTGGCATAGCAGAATAGCTGCTTTAAGGCTTCAATGAATCTTTCATAGTTAGATTTTTACTTATAAAACAACAAACAAATAATGCATCACCATCAGAAAAATGCCTTTTAGGCTTGAATCTTTCACCTGAATTCAAATCACCCTGTACAATAAGCAACTCCTCATCCTGGTACCAGACCATTTTGAGGATGAAAACAATGGTTCAGTGTGCTTTAAAATTAAGTATGTATGGATATTGAGAGGGGGATTTTTCTCCTCCTTTTCCCATTTTATATGCGTAATATATGTCTACATATATAGATATCTCTACATGTAGAGATATCTATATGTACATGCTGCTTATCTCAAAAGCAGTTATAAGCCATAAATAGTCATTTTTCATGTAGCTTTTCACCCATTCTGCACACGGCTAGTTAGCAATAGACTTCAGAGACATACTTATACCAGAATATCATGTTTCAGAAAAATAAGGCAAGTCATATCCTTCCCATGTTTTGGTTTCAGAGAGGCAAAATCTGCATGATAGCACTCCCTTCCTTAAACCCATGCACAGAAAAAACAACAGTGGTGTGAGGTGTCCTATTCAATATCTTTTTACAGCTGTAATTCCTCAAAGGTCAAATTTTCCTTCTTACTTTCATCAAATTATAAATTCTATGAGTTGCCTTCCTTGCTATATCTTACTCTTGATGTAAGCAAGCAATGATGTAAGCAATTTTGTATATACTAAATTTTTAGTCATGTATTTCCCCTTAACAAATAGAAAGTTAGAGAAAAAAATAGACATTTGCATGATACTAGATATAGAGAACAAAATGTGCCCCTTCAGTATTTTGTTACCAATAATCCCATTTTACCCAGCAATATTTTGTAGTTGCCCACTACTGATATCCATTCCCTTCTACAGTCACTCATTTCATACCATTAGCTTACAACTATAAAATGATGACATGGTGACTGCTTTATATTTATTGTAGATTGTCAGAGTGATGGACATCCACACCAGGTACATGGGAGAGAAAACCAACAGCCTAGGGATGCTTTAGTACTGCACTGAAAACAGTGTTTAAGTCTACTGTTTACGCTGTATTTGCTACCACATACAACTAATGGTTCTGAAGAAATTTTAATTACACAAAAACCCCTTCTCAGTTAACCATATAATCTTTAAATTGTAGCACTGGCTCTGTGCTGCCAGATGCTCTGGCCACATGATGACAAAAGGTCTGGGTGTCAGAAGGCCAGGTTCTGATTTATGGACCAATACACCAGATGTGAGCATGTTCATATCATTCAGATCTTTGCCAACTCATTTCCTCACACATCAATGGAAATCCTAACTGATCAGTTACCATTGCAAAATTATTCTAAGGATTAGGTATGATTTAGGTTTTGAATAAATATGATTTAAGTGTTATAAGATCAATTATTACTTCTCAAATATAAACCAGTAAAAAATTTGGTTTGCCCTTCTCTGAAATTAAAAAATAACTTCCCTCCAACTATTCATTATTCTGCAGTTTCCTAAGTCTGTAACTCTTCTCATTGTTTTTCATTTGTTATTATGTGGTGATGGTGGCACTAAGATGTTACAGGGAGAAAGTCCATAGCCATTTATATTGTACACTGCTTGGAGACAGCTACTTTTCTTACTGAAAATAGTGAATATAAATGGCACTATAAATAGACAGCAAATCCTTCAAATATTTTACTAGAGCTGCTTTGGGGCAGTCTAATAGGCAGAAAGCCAAACTCTTTTGTTCTTTTTGTCACTTCATTGCTGATTCAGAAGCTTTTCCATCAGATCATGCAGTAACTGTCACAGAGGGGAAACACTGTCTTCAAAGTTTTTTAATCTCAACTGTATTAAAAATGGTGATAAAGCCCTACAATCCCTACATAAATCTTTATGCCAAGAATGGGAATATTATATACTTATTTTCTGTAAGTAGGAAGTCAAATCTATGCATACTTTGTCCTATTCTTCTCACAAATGTGAGGACAACAATCTGTTTCTGTACAGGGGCCCTGACTACTTGGTGAAGCAGTTTGCTCCTGATTTATGGTCACAGGAAGATAAAGAGGGGTTTATTCAGCTTTTGTAACTGCTTGATGTCAGAGCTAGCTCTCCATCCTGGGATGACAGACCAGCTCAGCATCTACAGCCTTCTCCTAGGTCCACTCCCAGAGGCAGGAGAGGGAACAGTTAGTTTTGACACACATTTTGACTGTCAAGGAGATGAGTGTCTAGGTTCATGCATGTATCTGTCCTTCCAGCCTCCACCCTGGAAAGCAGGGAATTCTGTTCCTGCCATCGGATTTGTACCACACCAGCTCTCACCTCTGAGCGCAGCCCGTATGTGACATGGCTGCCGGTGGAGCCATAGGCTGTGGGGTCAATCTCAGTTACCGTTCCCCCAGTGCTCCTGCAACATCTCACTTCACTCTGTTCCCGTCCCTCTGGCCACCTCCGCCTCCCTCCACTGCCCAGAAGCTGAGGAGCACCTTGTAACTCTCATTTGACGGGAGGGGGAAACTTTTCCTCACTAAGGCAGGCAGGCAGGAGGTTGTTCCCAAGCAATAACAAGGTACGATGCGCTATTTTGGTGAATGGAATTGTGAGGAGAAGGGATTGCAGAGGAGACCATTCAGGTGAAGATTACCAGCGAGGGATGACATGCCTTGCCTGGCTGGAAAGTACTTAATTTATCTGCAGATACACTGACTTTACTATGAAAGGAACTAATGACTGCAAATAATAGCAAGGAATGTGTTAAATACTGCCAGGTAGATAGAAACTGTGGGATCTCTGATCAACATAGGGAAAGTATTGGTAATGATACTGATTTCTTTTTAATGGAAAAATACTAGAATTTGACTAGAATTAGGAATTCAGCAATTGATTATTTAACCTCATTACTGCTATGGTGTCCAAGGGAAATAAATTCAAATAATCTGATGTATTTTGTTTGAATGCACACAATACATCACACGGAGTAACACTGGCTAAGGTAAAGAAGTGCAAAGGGTAAAATTGCTAGTTTAAAATTCAGTTTAAGAATGAGACAGAGTGAATAGGCATAACTGGTAACAACATTAGAAGGAAATAAGAGATTTCAAGTGTTAGTTTTGGCAGCTTTTGTGTTAATATTGTCATTAACAATACAATTTACAAATTCTATAGGTTCTAACAATGCTGATTATTATCCTTATTTGACACAATATGTGAACTGAAATAATAAAAATGAAGTGTGGGATTTAGCTTCTATTCAAATCAAGGTAAAGGCTCCAGGTGACTTTAAATGAAGCACAAAAAAGAAGCGTCCCACAATAGGTTACAACAAAACAAGGAAGAAACTCCAGACCTTTGAGATAAGCTCTGCTCCCCACTTACCCCATTTATTTAGACAGGTAAGTTCTTGCTGAAGCTCTCTGTTCTCTATAAGTTGGCCACAAATATTCACCGAGCTTAGTGGGAGTAGAATCCAGTTCGGTTTCCCAGTCAAACACATGACCCTTTGTACCGTGTCCTGTGCCTGGGACTTGCAGGTACTATTGCAAACCACATAGAAAAAATGGGTGAATATATTGTCATCCATAAAGGAGGGCCAAGGCATAAAAGAAGCCTGAGCAGCTACCAAAGAACACAATAAATCTGTAATTGTGACTCCAGTCAGCAAAGAGGACAGCTTTTCAAAACTGTCGTGAGTCAGTGGTCCATTTTCCTTCACAGTTACATAAACCACAGTGATTTAATCACATGCAATCAAGTGAAAAACCTTTTTATATTTTTTTTTTCCCTGATGCAGTGGTTAAAATTAGGCTGTTTTGGTGGGTGTCAAAGAATAACTAAAAAGTATACAATCTTATTTTTTCATAATCAAAACATGATGATGGTTTTATGATCACTAATTGACAATATTTCATATTTAATATTTGTTATGAGATGAAAAACTGTTTTATCCTAATTGATATTCCCATTTATATTCTGCAACTTTATTAGAACAAGACTAATGTTCCCCAGCAAGTTACTCATTACCTAGAGCTCTCTTTCTTGTGCTTGGGGGAGCAATTGAGGGAGATTTTTTACAGTTGTGGAAGATTCCTTCCCTGAGTTAACACTGTTATAACTGCATGTAGGTTTCACTGTTTTTGTCAGTATTTATGAGGTTAAAGATGTTAAGTGAAATTCTAACGTATTTTTACATTTCTATATTTTTATCCTCATACACTTTTACTTTAAGTAAAAACCCACGTTGTCTCTCAAGGAGGAGCTGTAAAGCTACTTGTGCTATTCATTGCAAGTATACAAAGGCCTTTTCTTCTTTAGGAACAGTACATCTTGCTCTCACTAACATAACTGTTGAATAAGTAATTTTCAGCTCATGGAGAATAAGTGAAAGCAATTTAAGCTAAGCCAGCCACCCTATGGTAAAATCCACTCATGTGGCTCAACCGTGATGAGGACTTAAATGATTATAGCCATTTCTGAATAGTCATGAGACTTGGACCTCAGTTTGGACTTGTCTGTCTGAGACATTTAAGGTATGATTTACTTTTTTTTATTGGATGGACACTGCTGTGGCAAGCTGCAGAGGGGTCTCATCTCTTGCTACTTGCAAATTAACTTCTCTAGAGAAAGAATGCATGGAGGGTTGAACCTCTGACAATTTGCACCAAAAAATAAACAGGAAAATCCTGAGCATTTTCTTCTTTGAGCTCAATGTAACCCTATTTCTTTTCAGAACAGTACAGAACACCTGTGTAGTTAGGATCTGCTTTCACAAAATAAGATTTTCCATGTTTGCCCTCCTCTTATGTTGGCAATGGCCAATTTAATATAATCTCTAAATACAAACGTGGCGGGGGGGGAACTAGTTCACAAGACCCTAATCATTATGTATCAGAAATCTAATAGAGTACATATTGTAAAAGGAGATTTACTTCAGACATCAAAGGAAGAAAATACAGTGCGGAATGTATATAATGTAATGATTGGAAAAGTTGACAGGTGATGTTAACCCAGTTTGAATCAATTTCAATTCAATAAGCATTGCAAATGTAGTACCCCACCTATAAATAAAAAATAGTGGGGTCATTAGGTATTATTTCATCAGCTGTTTTGTAAGCGGTGTTTTTCAAGGTTGTTTTACCACATATGGTGAGGAATGAAATACAGGATTTGGCAAGTATATTTATATTCTGCAACAGCGTTATCAATAACAGATAAGATTGGCACATTACATATCTTCCCAAGAAAAGGACAAGGGAAAACAGTCAAAAGTTTAAGCACAAGAAATTCTGCCTGCATGAATAGAAGAACAAAATTCACGCTGATTATGGTCAGGTACTGGATTAGGGGCCCAGACAAGCTGTGAAATCTCCACCCTTGGGTATATTCAAAACTCAGCTAGACAAGACCCTGAGCAATTCCCTTGTACTTTAACATTTGCCCTGGATTGCACAGAGGGTTGGACTAGAGGTTTAAAAAAATCCTGATCTAGCAAAGTATGCCCTAATGCCAAAAATTAATTTTTTACATTCTGAAGAATAGCTGAAAGTTTCTTACATGCACACACACACTACGATTTCACAGCCCTATCCAAGAGACTGACAAGTTACATTAGATTATAAAAGGAAAGAATAACTTTTATAGTTGGAAATATATCCCTACCAAATTAAAAGCATAGAAAAGATAAGAGTGGCAAAAACTACTCAGGATAAATTAGTTCTGTCTTTACATAAATATTTGGATTAAGTCCAGTATTTTTATTCCCAGATTAACAAGAATACAGACCTGAGGAAACATGAAACAGCATGTTAAATCTGAACATTTTTCTCTTTGCCCTTTCTAATTCACAACTATGATTACAAAAGTCACATAACAGCTACAGACAAGAAAAATCATTTCCACCAGCTCTGAATATTTTAAAGTAAAGCAAAGCAAACCAGGAGGGAACACAAGCAAGCTGGGTGTCAGTTACAGTGTCTTTTAGGTATTTCCACAGAAAGCTTTTACCATGGGCTCTCTCTGTGAGATCATGTCAGCCGTGCAGAAGCCCTCATTTCTAGGGAGACTTACACCAAAGTGAACTATTTCCTAAACCATCTAAAACAGTGAAACTAAATTTCTCCCTTCATTGAACGTTGATAAATCCTGCTGCCTAGGTATGAGTAAATTTTTAAGGGAACACTAGATGCTCTTGACTAAGGATGTAGCCATGCTTTAGTCCCTTACGTAAACCACAGTAAAGATTTGCTGCTTTTCTAGCTTACAGGTGCTTAAAAATCAGCACAAGCAGCAACATCTAGTTGAGAAGCTGCATGGGATGTAATAAAATTCCTGTCAGGATAAAGAATAGTATCAGAACAGCAGGGGTTATTACTGGGATTACATTAGACAAGGCAGAATGGACCAACACAGGGGAAGGAGGAAAGAAAGAAGTACCTGGAAGTTAAAGCAACATCATACAGAAAATTAATCTTCCTTTTTCTTATAGGTAGCTTCCATGTTTACAGCTACAGATGCAAAATGAAAGAAGGGAAAACTAAACCCAACCGTTTCTAGCACACTTAATAGCCAACTTGAAAAGAGTCCACAAGTATTCTGAATGTTTACTTAAATCGATGAAGATGACAAAGCAAGCAATAAGAATAATTAATAGCACAATCAACTAATTTGAAAAAAAGCATCACCTGGAGTTTTGGTCCTCTCAGTTATGTTGACCACTAAAACAATTGAAATTATATTGACTTTAAAAAACAATGCAAGGAAATGATCTGCTGATCTTTGACTGAAGCATGATTTTTATTATTTTAAAAATTAAATCAAGTACATGGTAAATAAATCACTTGAGTTATTAGTCAAAGAAATGGTAAAATTTTATGCTTTTCCAACATACAATCTTTCTCACATTCTAGACTTTCCTATATTGCCTGCAATGCATAACCTTGCCAATATATCTTGCTACTTTTCATCCCTCCACCCATCATTAAACGTGCCACAATGAAAATAACCTATGGTATTATCTAAATGAATATTATAGACATGGCTGAATTCTTGCAAGACCAGGCCAATACTACAGACTTGAGTAATGAGGTAGAAGATTCCCTTCAAGAGGAATACAAACAGTAGTGTGTATTTGAGTTCAGTTCATTAAGTGGACAAGAGTCCCCACTTGACTGTAGCTATTTCTGAAGATGCCCATCAACTCTCTGGAATCAGACTGGAGTGACAGGAGGTCTCTTGGGGATGATTCAGCTCCATTTAAGCACAGCACCCTAGAGGTGCCAACTGCTCTCACTTGGCTACACAGGGAGCCTAGACAACTAACTTAGATGTAGAAATCCACCTTGCAGATACCTGAAAGCAAGCAAGGCTGTCTTTGCTGGCCACAGGTACTAAATGAGAAGTGAGAATATCTGTTTACAACCTATTCGTGAATGGGGATACGTTTTTTGCACATGCATATATAAGATTGTTCTTATATGAGTAAAGGTGCTTCCCTCTCCTGTGGTAACCTGCTACAAGATCTGCATTAAGGAAGCATTCCTGGGAGACACATCTACTACCAGCTAACCCCATGATTGCTTTATTTTTGATTGAAAACTGGCTATTGTTACTGATACCTGACACAGCATGGCTTATGCCTGGTAGCCCACAGAGGAAAAATAAGGAAAGCATTAATATAAAGTTTAGCACCTGAGTCATTGACAGCATCCAAGACACCGCTCTGTAAAAGTGTTAAGAAAGGCTCTGATTGTATTAGTTCTTTTACTCCTGGCACACAGAGTCCTATCAGTCATTCAGTATCATGCCCATTGCTCCCATCTCCAACCAGACATTAGGGAAAAGCATGACAAAAAACACCAGAGGAAATGAAACCAGCCAATATCAAATGTCTCCAATTTTTGCTTTCCTGCTAAACTCCCTTATTACCCTCCCCAAGTTACCTGTTTGCTGATGCATGGGTGAATCCCACTGCAGAGCTCCTAAGGATTTAACACAAAAAGTCTTAACAGAGCATTCTGTATAGTTTGCCTCGTACACTTAGCAAGCAGCTGGAAAGGACTGACCAGAGTGCTCATGCATGACTGGTAAAGCACTTTCATGTCAATGTGTGTTACAATGTTTGCATAAACTTTTTTTCTCTTAAACTATAAGCTACACCCCTCTCTAGTACAAGCACCTTAAGCACATTTGCTGTTGCATATGTATTTTCAATTGTGTATTTCACAAGATCATTAGCAGCCACTGCACTAAAACAGTTTATGAACTTATTATGAAATTCATATTTAGTAATTAAATTCATGACCACAAATTTATTTCTGGTTTGGAACTAGACATATATTAGTTCTGTTTGAACTGGATCAATGTTTCGACAGCAGCAATGTTCCATGGTATTTTCATTTTGTCCATTAGGATACAAAAGTGCTGTTTACATTTTGAATTAATTCCTGTCATTGGATGTAGAATACAGGACCCTATCCTGTAAGTTGTTACTATAAATGTTACTTCTCTGTGTAGATTATAGCAGAATTGCGCTCATTTCATGCTTTAGCAGAACAGTGGCTCATATAATAGTATATTGAACTAGGAAGAGATGACTTTTTTTTAGTATCCAGTTGATTTAGAGATACTGCAGATGGATTAAATTGGTTTAGACTTATACCAAAATAATAAAGTAGCTTTCATGAACTCCAGTATTATAAAAATTCCAGTTGTACCTTCTGATATTAATTAGACATAATCAGTTAAATGCATCTTTGTAATTACATCTAAAATCAGCTCAGACCCTGCAGGGAGTCTAGTAAATTTGTCACTGTGTCAAGCTGGAAACATTTACAGCATTCAAAATTTCACTCAAATCTCCCGTGACTTTTCTAGGAACGTAATATTTCAGCACAAGTGCAGAACGGAATCAGTAAGAACATCTGAGGAACGTCAGTTCTCAAGTTCTTCATCTATACAAAGAATTGTTTTTAAAAAATTATTTCAGAAAATCAAGCAGACAGGATATTTGCTAGTGCCAAAAACTCTGCAATGGAGCCAATTTTAAGCTAAGAGATACCTACTGGAGAACAGTATACTGTAATAATATTACAATTCCATCTATCTGAAATGTTTGGAAGGAACACAAGCATCATTAGAAATCAATGGAGACTACTCCTATCACTTGGCAAGAGAAAAGAGCACAATTTTGAATAGACCATGTTAAACTTTGCTCAATTCACCCATAAACTTTGTTTTCCAGACTTCAGGTACAGATGCCAGAGACTGCCAGCACAGTAGGAAAAAGCATTTAAAAACAGCTTTCTTACTTTAAGCAATAATTCCACAGTCATACATGAATAAACATAAGCAGGTAAATAGAATGGTTCTGCAAGAGCAGCCTCAACCTTCAGAAACAGGTAAAATATGTGTGAAAAATGCAGAGCTGCTACGTGTTTTTATTATTATTCATTTATATTACACTATGTTTTGCTTTGTCACTAATGCCTAGGTTAACTATATTATTGAAATGCATGCAGCATTTTAATAACTGTTTACATCTGTAGGTCCAAGATAGCCAGACATATTCTCTTGGGACAAAATATAAATCTGACTTCAGTGAGACAGCTTTCTCTCCCTGAGCTCTCTTCATTTTCTAATGGAGATGAACAGTGATGAATTACTGACATCTTCATCAGAAATTATATTAACAACACTGTGGTATATTAAAGGAGGAAAACAAAATCAAAATAATTTAGTCTCAATTTTGACATTTGAGGATATTGCTAAATTTGTATCTATGTTATAAAGGAAAAAAAGAGGGAACAGTTACATATATCTGATAAATGGTATCATGAAGTGCTCTGTACATGCAAAGCACAAACAGCCTCTGGCATTAGTGGAAATCAAATGCAGAGATCTTGGTTTCTCTTCCCCTTTTCACTGTACTATCTAGTTTTGTAGCAGTACCTTGCAGATGGGTTTCATGTTGCAGGCATGACTGCATATAGCTGTTAGAAATTAATTGTAGTATAGGTTTTATAGGAGGTAATGGAAAAGGAGAGCGGGACGATAAGCTATTTACAGATCATACCCACGATCAACATTTCTGTGACAAATGTTCATTTGAGTTATCTAATTCCCTCCACCAAGTTCCTTTGAGAAATATATCTTTACTTCATATAAACATATGCAAGTGTTTGAAATGAAACAATTTCCTGTTCCTATGCAAAGAAATTAAAACAGGGGAAAACACTGCCTGATTCAAAACTAGCAAGTGCTCTCAATTTGCAAAGAAATCAAGTTTAGAAGAAATGTAATAGGTGGAGTATCGACAGTACTGCTAAGGTGTAGGTGGTAAGCAATTTTTCTAATAGGAAGAAAAGTAAAAATCAATACAGCAGAAATCAAAATCAGATTTCTTAAATTAGCTGGAAAGCTGCTAGGTGTCTGTGTGTGGTTTCTCACTTTTCTACTTAGGATATTGGATGTCTAATAAATATACTAAATTAAGACTCCATAAAAATATTTATCTGTATTACAGAAGATGCCAACTCTCGGAGACTTTAGACAGGAATTTTACTGGCAGCTTTCCAGAATCTTGACACATATGAATGAAGACAAACCAAAGGAAAAAAGCAACAGCTGAGGTTTCTGTTGCTGGTGTTTCTAAGACAGAGCAGTTTAATGATTCATCATTGAATATAACCTTGCAAAATGTCACTAAGAGCAGAGATGACTTCATGCACTAGCAGTCCCATAATTCTGTTTTAATTCCCCCCTCCTTAAAGCTTCCATCTCCTTGGTATCTCCTCTTAATGCTCTCCCAGGACCCCACAGCCCTGATCTAAGTGTCTGCAGTCATAGACATGCCAGAACGTAAGTACACCAACAACTATGTCAAAGATCACTGAAACTACAGTGAATATTCTCATTACATTTGTTACAGTTGAGAGCTCCGAGTCCATCCCATTAGAAATCCATATTGGGGGAAAGACTTAGCTGGCATAGTGATAGCTTCACCCAACATCCAACTATTCTGACAGTGGGGAACAGCAAATGCCTAAGAAAGAATATAAGAAAGCAAACATATTTATTCTTCCCCACATAGAATCATAGAACAGTTTGGGTTGGAAGGGACCTTAAAGATCATCTAGTGATCTTTATTTATAAATTCTAGGGTTTGAGGTAATATCTTTGTGATTAACAGCTCTTGATAACAGATCAGCAGCTCTTTTTCATCTATGAAGCTTTCTAGTTGTGTTTCTGCATCCATGTAAACATTGGCCTTTGCAACACATTGCGGCAGAGCTCCCCAATTTCATTATACAAGGCACAAAGAAAAATCTCTGCTTTTTTTAGTCTACCTCTATAATTTCATTTTATAGCCCTGATTTCTTGAAAGCAAAACTAATACTTGAACGACAAACCCTAATCATTCCCTCTTCACCTTTTCCGTGCATTCCCATCACCTTTCCCTTCTGTCTTCCCTTTTCCAGCCAGAAAATTCCTAGCCTTTTGCTCTTCCTTTCACTTCCTCAGTACTTGAATCATCTTTGTATCCCGGACACACGGAGCGAGGAGGTCCTATCTGTATTCCAGCGTAGGATCCTTAGTCTAGGTGGTGAGCTCAGAGGAAATCAAGCACAATTTCACCAGCAACCTACTTCCTTTTGTTGGAGGTATACCTAGGTGTGTAACCATGGATGGCTTGCTCAAATAAATGTTTTCTGATTAATCAAACACTAGGCCTGCAGGCAGCTTCAGGGCTTGACAGTGAGTATCGCTGCCAGACGTACAGTGTAAATTGTAACTTTTCAGCACAGACAGAACTAACATGTATGAGCATCAGATGACCATCCAGCGACAACGCTGCCTGTTAACTTTTTGTGATTGTTCATTTCGTGAAGTTACCACCCTCTGAGATCAGTGGTGTAGGAAATTGCTTGGGATGATGTTTGCACCTAAGTGCAAAGGAACTAGGCAGTCCTTATTTGCCCTCTTGCATATTCAGCTCTTCCTTCTGCTCCATCCATTTGCAAACCAGTGCACAAGCTTCCCTGCAGGAGCAGAGCGTGCACGGTATAGTCCACGCTGAGGAATCCACTCTCACATACTCAGCAGGACCTACCTCCTAGGTCATTCAAAGGGGGCATTCAAAAGCAGCTACCTCAGCAGTAAGGGAGGAAAGAGTCTGACAACTAATAGAAATAATCACTTCCTCTAACAGTTCTGCCAGCCTAAGTGTGTTTTCTTATCACTAGCAGTTTTCTATGAAAAACACAACTCACAGTGAATATTCTTTACTAGTGGCTAGATTGAAAAGATTGAAAAGCTGTAGACAGAATGTACCCACCACATTCAGGTGGATCTCAGTTGTCTGACCAGAGCGGCTCGTCCTTGAAAAAATCAATTTGGTCTGTAGGGCTTTTATTCCAATCTCCCCATGGATCTTTAATGGACACTTGAGAGCTCTTTAGGTGTTTAGACACCATTAGAGAAACATTTCTCCTCCTTTCCGCTACCCCCCAATCTTTGTTTCCATTTGAATTACCAGACTGGAGAGATTTATTTTTGCAGTTTTTCGAAGGATTGGAATATCACAATCTCTACTCCAGTACACAGCAGTAAGGAGATGGTGGGAGTGTAGAATGCCAGATCAGGCTAGCGATTACTCTAAACCACTGTCCTTTCTCTGATTAACATCAGATTTTTGCCTTTCTGTGTGAAACCTTCCCTGCCCGCAGAGAAAGTTTTTTCTTTATCCACTAACTAGAAACTGATGTATACCCCAATCACATGCTACCTACAGTAAACAAAGAATATTTTCACCCTGAATTCTTTTAGCCTTTCCACTACTGCACTGATTTTTAAATACATACTTTTGCATGTTTGGCCATACTATTCCAGAGGTAGATTTTTCGGTAAACCATCTTCTTAGCACACCAGACACTAGAATTTAGGGTTCCCTTGAAAATTCTCCAATTGTCCAAAACTGGAACTCAATCTACACATCTATCTTCATGTTCCATACACACTCTTCACTGTAGATTTTAATGAAATTTAATTGCATGAAAAGAGAATATAGGTTTTTCTGAGGATTGTTTAAGTAACCCTACCACTAAGCTATTAAAAATGAGTGAATCTCCTATTCAAATAAATGCTAACCTCATAGTAGGAAACAGTAAAATTTATCTCTTAAACCAAAGGTATACTGAGGCAATCACTGTTTCAGCAACACATTTCAGGAAATTCAGACTGATTATTTATAATTGAAAATACAGCAGACCACAACCAGTTCTGTTTGACCACACTCATAAAAACTTTTCCTTCTTTCCATTTCAAAAAGAAACAGAAACTTTACAAACACACAACACAGTTCAGGCTAAGGAATTTGAGAACATACACAGGCATGAAATTTTAGTCTAGAACTTAGTCTATCCATTTGCCCCACTGAATACCCCATTTCTATCAGATGAGTCCCCACTAACTGTTCAGTTCAGCTCACTTTATAGTTTAGCTCAGTTTATTTTTGTAAATGAAGATCATATTCTATTAAGAAACCAAGAGGATGGCTTGCTATAAGATCAGAAATCTGATTTTAATATGTCACAACATTTCAGGAAGGACCACAAGAGTTAACCTGAAAGTTTACCAACTTTATTTTCTTTCCTTAAAGTCCTGGGGACATAATGCCACAAGCTCTTCTCATTGTAGCAATACAGATGTAACTGATGAAAAAAAAAAAACTTATGAAGTACAACAAAGTAAGGATTGTCTGTGAAATATTTCTGCCAAAGATTAAAGGACAGTTGTGTTCTACTGTAGGATTAAAAAGAAATTAGTTTTCCTAGGAAACTGTCTACATCAGATACATCTAAATTTACCCGGAAAACAGAATGTTATTTACATGATGAGAATTCATAGGCATTCATCAGAGCTATGCTATTTTATTCAAAATAAAGCACATCATTTCTCAAGCAATATCAAGGCCCTATAGACCAGCACGTCAGAATAATATATATTTTTATTGCCCAAAAGTGCATATTAAAGCAAAGATACCTTTGTTTACTTACAGTCCCATTCTTCCCAGAAAATACTTTCCTTTTAAATAAGACCATTTAGTGAAAAACAGGTCTCTCATTGTCTTATTGACCACATGGACTCAGTGACTCCATCTGTGAGCCCTGCTGATATTTTTTGGGAGGTAAAGGGGAAGATTTGTGATGGTGAGGATCACTTACCAGGTTTAAATAAAGCAACAGTTTTAGGTTTAAAAAGATTCAGTGAGAAAATAGGACCAACCATGAAATGTCAGATGAAAGATCTGTCTAGTTCAGTATGCTGTACTCAGTAACAGCCGATAGAGGATTCCTAGGGAAAAGTAGAAAGAAAATGAAAGAAACATATTTCCCAAGAATTGCCTCCCAGCTTTCAGCTCTTAGTTCTGAAGTTTCCTGAACCAGAGTTGGCATCTTTTTTTAATGGCCCTAGATCATTTTTCTTCTATTAATGTATCTAATCAGTTTTGAACAGCAGCAAACTTGTAGCATCTGCAACAGCCTGTGGCAAGGAATTACATAGCTTAGCTCTGTATTTTGGTTTTTGGTTTTTTTTTTTTTTTTACTTTGTTTTTTTTTTTCGACCTGCCATAAGCAATTTCAAAACATGCACATCAGTATTAGAGTAGCTATGGAAAACAGTCCTGACAGCTTTGGGTTTTTTGCAAAATTCTTAAACTTCACTCCTATTTCATGCACTCTTGAATTCACTGAACAGATTATTTTAGAGTCTCTGAACCTGTTATCTAATATAACAGATATTGAGATAATCTGTTTCCTTAGACAAGGAAAATCCTCCTGATAGATTAATTACTTTGAAATTTCTGTCATTTGTGAAAAACTTTAATTATCTGAAACTACTCAGTAACCCCCATTACATCTATATCATTGAAGTTCAACTGTAATTAGCTTTTGCTCTAACAACAAGATTAGTTGGAGCAATTAGAGCAGTCCTCTTTGGTTTTGATCTTTACCACTGTTAAACCTTTCCCAAGAGCTAGCAGTATTGACTTTTGACAATTCTTTCCTGAAAGAACAGAGAAGGTCAGCTAATTATTTTCATTGTTACTATCTGGGTTTTTAGTCTTTTTCTCCTAAATCTACATTCAACTTCTAAACTTTTGTGGGAAAATTTGTTCCTTTAATCAAGTGAGTCAGTTACATATACCTCCCAGTGAGTTGCTTTCCTCTAATTTAAAATTTCCTTATACAGCTGTGTAACACTATGCCGGTTATGTAGTCTATCACCATGTTTCAGGATCTCAGGAAATAGGCTTAGGTGATACATATAATAGTAGTGCTGCCTTGATAATCTAGATTTAAGTGAGGCAAGACTGTATTTTTAATACAAAATACACCTCTCCCTACAAATCTTACCTTGGTAAGATAGCCCAAGTACTAATATACAGCACACAAGACAGATGCAAACTGTGCATGCTGGCATCAGCAGTTTGGTTTGGGGAATGAGGGGAATCACAATAGGAAACTGGAATAAACAATTCAGGAAAATAAAAACTGTTTCTGAAGAACCAGAGAAGCCGTTTTCAGGTACTACTGCTTCCAGTAGGCAGCAGACGGATGTGTGCAAGACCAGTGAGTTGGGCCTAAGGCATCTTGGCCTGCCTAAACCTTTGAGGAAAAAAGCTAAGTCTTAAATAAATGATTGTAATATTGGTTGTGCAAAAACCCAATAATCCAGGCCTTTTTGCAGGTTTTTCTACTGCAGTTAAGATTAAAGCTGTACTTTGCTGGAGGAAGCTTCTGTATTACTGCAGTCTCACTGGTGTCAGTTCTTGAAGTAAAGATCTGCAGATGACGAAGTGCAGGGTTAAAAGCATTGCTATTTAGTGTACTGCACAGTTCTAAATGTTGGAGCAGAGGAGAACAGCATTCCAGCTGAAAGTACATAAAAACAAGAAACACACTACCTGAAAATGGTACATGCACGAACTGGAAAGAAGATGAAGGAGCATTTGACTCAGTTACAGTGACACATTTAAGTTTTAAATTCATTTATCCTTCTCTGATCCCAGAGCCTTTGGAATTCCTAAGCTTTTTTTCTTCTCTGATAATAAATTGTTCTGAGCTATCACATCAGTGCCAGACAAAGAAGAGTTCCTACCTTAGATGCTTTTGCATGGCAAGGCAACTTTGAACGGGTTCTTTTTGAGGCCACATCATAAGCACATTGTTTTCTACCACATTTCTGTCACCCTAGATCACCTTCATTATATTAACTTTTCATGTGAGTCTCTTCCCACTAGCATATGTGGGTTTTTATAAGGCATTGCTGAGATTCTCCTCAGCTCTATAATTTACCTCTTCTTTTTTTTTTTTCCCCAACATTCACCTTGTTAATTTCTCATATTGTAACTTTGTACTTTCTTAAAATTACAATTTTATTATCTGCTTCACCTAGTGCAAGCATCTTTCTTATTTCAGTACTACCCTCATATTTCATTAAACTATTATCAATACCTTCTCTGAGTGCTTAAACAAGGAGACATTTAATAAAACTCTTCCTAATACCAATTTCCAGACAGATCGCCGTTATTCATTGCCTATTACATTCACTATTCTGGCTAGCTTAAGATATATTACTGTAACCCTATTCAAGCTAGTTCATATTCACTTTCAGCTAAGATTTTACAGGAAATTCAGTCAAATTCCAAGCAGTTTATATTTTTGTGTCACTACCTTCTCTCCCCCTTTTATATATCTATCAAGGAACAATCAAATTTTGATTGGTGAGATACAATCCTATTTATAAAAAGATGATGCATAACAATGTTTATTTTCTAGTTTACAGAGGGACTATCAGACATATCCATTAATATTTTTCACATGCTGAAACACACTGAAAATCAGTACCACTGAAAAGTCTGAACAGAGGGTAATGCATCATTTTGAAAGGTCTTGTCTGACCCTAAAGGTTAGACAAACTTAACTAAAATCAGGCTTAAAGCTGACTTAGTTGAATCAATATATATTAATGGCAAACAGCCTTAAGTATCAATTGCAAATAAATTGCAATTTCACATTTATCTCCTAACAAGTAAACTGATTTGAACGACAGCAGTTTTCTCATATGGCTTTGAATCTGTTTCATTACAATACTTTAAAATTCCGTTATAGTTGTAATAAAGTTATCAGCTACTCTTTCTCCTATCTCATCTCTGTGGTACATAATTAAATATCTAGGCCTTCCCTTCCTCTCTTAGGATCAATCATTTGATTCTTCCACTCTTGGATCAGACTCACACACAAGCTGTCTGCTGTTCATCCATCCAAGTTCTCATCTTTTCTGGCAGTTTGATTCAACCAGACTGTTTATGGAGTGACAACTCATAAACCAACTTTTTGCCATGTCGGGTTTGATCCCATACCCATATCTCTCTTCCAAAACCTGGTTTCTTAATTTGTAAATCATCATATGAAATATCTTGCTACACTCAGAGCAGATTTTCCCACAGAGGGTTATCTACAGGGAATTTTGTGAAAATGCTGACATTCACTTGTTTCAATATTACACTCTCCCATCATCAACAGACTGTAATAATTGCCTGGGTGGCTGTTACTACACCGTAAAATATTTTGATAGCTGGGTATATGAACAACTTTCTTTGTTGTTTTATTCTTGTTGTTTTCACCAGAGACTAGACTGGATGGCCTTCAGGCATCCCTCCAACTGATATTTCTATGACTCTAAGAATGTCACCTTGGAAGTGAAGGACAGAAGTTATATTAAAATTGCAAATCAAAATATACAATTGAGAAAGGTTCACCTTTAATTCAACCTGCATAATGATGACTATAATGCAGGCCTAACGATCCAGCATCACCACCTTCTTTCCTTTTAAAGAACAGGTAAAAGAAAAACCTGTCTGCTATGAACGTTGATGATAAATAAAGCCACTACCAGTAATCAGGTTACTGATACAGCTGTTCATAGGTCAGCGTTCCTCAGGTCCCTTCAGAGCATCAAGCTGAGGATTCAGTGTCTGAGAAAAAAATCATGGGGATTCAGGTCATCATGGCAATGGGGTTGGGACAGTGATTGCAGATGACTTCAGCTAGGCTTCAACCCTTATCTCTAACCTTACACCCTACCCCTTACCCTAGTCCCTTACTCTAATTCTTTTCACTAGTCCCTAAAGCAAGCCCCTACCTTGAAAATCCTAAACCCTATGCCCTTGCACTAACCTCCTAGCGCCAACCCCAGCCCGTAGCTCTAACCCTCACCTGTTTGGCCATTGGGAGGTAGAAGAAGTGCATGGATTTTGAGGTCATGGGGCAAAGGAGAAATCCCTGCTGCCCCAAGTAATTCCTAGCAACGGGGCATATCATTTTTATGCAAAATTACCTTATTCTCTTTGGATGTGTGAACAAACACAGTGTAGAGTTCAGGCCACATCTTCCCAATGTCAGTAAAAGACTTTTCTTACATTGCAGTGAGAGTGGGATCCCAGCACTTAATTTCTCAAAATGAAGTGAATGTGTCCGGTTCCCTTAGCTTTCCATCTGTCACATATTATATTTTCTCTACTTATTCAATGTTGATGGAAAAGAAGGCATGACTGAGTTCAGTGTTGCTTCAGTGATTACGCTGCAGAAAAAGTGATATGTTTGGGAAATAGCTGCTAATCCCACTGTGATATATGCAGCTTGCAGTCAGGGTCTAACTCAGATGGATGTGGATGAAGTGGTCTATACAGTCATTTTATACATTAAATTTATACAGCTTTTTTTTTAATCTGTATTTAGGCTATATATGATCTGACTTGTTATGTGAAATCACTATAAAGCACTAGTTGTTCTTTCCAAACCCATGCATCTACTTCAGTGCTGAAAATATTCTTTTTCCCTTGAAAGGGACTTGCACTTCAAAGTATAATTTCAAAATATAATGAAGTTAATGGACACTGGTCTTACCTTGACATGGTGAGCTATCTAAGTGGAGAAGTAGCCCAGTCAGGGGAGATGGGCCAACAGAGCAGGTCATCAAGAGTCCTTCTCATGGGACACTGATATTCTTGTTATTTAAAGTAACATGCAAGCTTTTCTTCACTTTATCTTAAAAAAAGCCCTTGGATGATTAATCTAAGCAGAATTTCTGATACTGCTTTTGTAAGTCTAGGTACCTGTTTTTTTCAGTGGCTAGAACTCCAAAAGACAAGAAAAGTCTGAAGGGACATTTAGGAGATACAGGTCTAGGTTGCAAAGAGGCTTAAGGAAGATTTAATGTTTAGGACTCCAAGGTAGAAACTCCTGGCTAAAGCTGTGGATTTACTCTGTGACTTTGGATAAGTCAGTAAGCAATCAGATATATGGGAGATCATTTGCAAATGAGAGCTGGCTCATAAAAATATTGCAAAAATAGCAACGACTGTGTCGTGTAGATAGATGCTATATAGGCACCACACTCATAGAAAGTAAGAATTTTTTAAAACATGTAGAAGTTACCGAAAAATATGCTTTGTCTCAAGACACAATGTGATCTAGACAGTGACTTGGCCTATTTAATCAAAAAAGTTTGTGCTTTGGCATATCGCAAAGGCTTTCTGCAATATAAAAGACAGCTAACGTTCAATAACCATGTAGTTTCCATGTATGCTTCAGAAATCATATCTTCTTCATGGTTCAGAAGAACAGGAACTTTTTCTTAAACTGTAAGGAATCTAATAGAGTGCATATTATCAGTGTGTATCTTCTAAAGAAATATCAGACCCAGGCATGACAATGAACAGGTTGTTTAATAAATGAAAATTCTACTTTCTATTGACATTCAGTTAGTAAATATAAAGAGAGAATGGGCGGGGAGGATGGAAAGAGAGGAAGAAAATACAGAAGTAATGCCTCCAGAAAGAAATCTTAGAATTCAAGCCAGGCACAATTTATAGATACAGACCAGATGTAAATTACAGATATGTCATTAATAGTAGTGGAGATGCTTTGATTTAAAATACCTGAGGATCTCATTAAAAAAGAGAAAAGAAAAGAAGGAAGTCACAAATTTCCAGATTTCTCCCAGCAGTATCTCACAAAATTCCTTTTTTTCTGTGAAGATTAGTCTCAAAAAGACACTTTAGGAAGATACTTATTTTAAAGGAGTAATAAATACAGAGATAAATAAGTCACAGTCAGTCTAAGAAATTCTCAAGACACCGTATTCGTGCTGCAAGAGCCAGGGGCAAAATTAATAAATAGGGCTGTGTGACAACCGGATGGTTCTGTGGAAGAAAAACAAATCATTGCAATCTCTAGAGGACTAAGACACAAAATAATTACTTCAATACATTAGTTAAACTAATGACTTGTAAACGTGTCCTCCCCTCCTGCCACCCTGCACACATTTTTTGATACGTGCACCATTTCATCCCTACTCAGAAATTCCACCAAAACCTCCTATTAACAAAGGAAGAGTCATAAAGAGAAAACTGCAGCAGCACAGCACTATTTCTGCCATAATAACACTTCAGTTTCCTACACCCAGTCCCATTCAAAGACTGACGCATCTCCAGAAATTCCCCATATTCTAAATAATACATAAACTTTAGGCCTAATCCCACAAACATTCAACTATATGTGCATCTGCTAGCTTCAATGAGACATGAATAAAAAAGATCATGCTTGTGTACATGTGTTCATAGGATCGTGTCCTCACTAGTGAAATTAGGTTACTTTCATAGTATATAGTAATTAGTTTCAGATCTTTTGAGAGTTACAAGGGTTGCGGGGGGAAGTTTCAGATGTTTCACAGAAGATGGCTAGGGAAAACATGTCATTTTGCCTAAGCTGTTTACTGAAAATCTCTAGCATCTCATGATGCAGAACAAAGCCTTGAAATTTGGCAGCATTTGCCGCTTTCTACAGCTCCTTAGGGTCACAGGTCCTGCATGCTCCTTAGACACTTGATGGAATTAGACAGCAAATGTATCCAAAGACTGTACCAGGACTGTTCAGGTGTTACTCCTGGCTGCATCAAGTTACCAAGACTGATAATACAAGATCTGAGAAGAAAGCTCTCGTTACCCATATAGGTAACAACGTAATGCAAATGCACAGGAAATGAACCATACAAGTAAGTAGAAGAGGCAATTGGACAGATGGAAATAAGGCTACAAGTCAGACAAGAATGCAGGATTTCACCTTAAACTGGTTCAAATGGACTAGAAGTCACTAAAAGGTCTGAAAAACTGTGCATAGGCTTGGAGAACGGTAATAAAAGAGGGAACAGTTTGATCAAGCAGGGAACAAAAGCAAGGACAGAAGGAGGGACATTAAGAGAGGTGCTGTGGATTTAACAGTCCCACAGCTGGCTGTTGGTAGAGGACACTACAGTTTCACATAATTGCAATCCTGACTGGAAGACAGAACAGACTTTTTTGAAAGGATACACCTAGGTAACACAAATAGAAGTGGTCAAGGGAATAAATATTTGTAGTAGGTTACCAGAGGATGTAGCTGAACTTGGAGTTGTTGAACTGAAACTGAACATTTTTCCAAAAGAGGTGGTCTTGCCAGCTTTGGCGGGAGCTCATCTCCTTTCCTGCAGGAATTCCTGGGTAGAACTCAGTGGCTTGAGATACTCAGAAGAAGGACAGACAAGTTAATCATAACTCTTCCTTCTGGCCTCCTGGTTATTAAAAAAAAAAAAAAAAAAAAAAAAAAAAAAAAAAGGCGCAATCAGTACCAGTAAGAATTTAGGGTTTCTTTCAGAGCATTACAAGGAGCATCAAAAGGCTGAAGCATGCTTAGAATGACAAAAATGTTGTAAATGGCTCATTAGGAAATACCAGTTAATACTACCTTTGGATATGCTTTTGGCTGTATTTATAAAAGTACCGCCAATTAGTTAGATTTTAACAGCAATCTGGAGTATTACCAAAACATTAACATCTAATAAATACTGATCACAGCAGGAATTTTCAATTGCCATAATGACTCAAGTAAAGACCATTAGTGCTACTTCCTCCTATCTAAAACATCAAAGCATCTTTTAGTTAATTTCATTTGCTTCAGATGCTAATAAGTGTCAGCGTCTTAATTCATCTTAATGCATTTATCCTTCTCTTTGTCCAATTTTAAATTGTTGTTTATTTCCACAAATTAATGCCATATTATCATTACTCTTTTGTGTGTGTGTGTGCTAAATCTCAGAACAGCAATCCATGCAGCTATAGCGTGCTAAAGATAAAAAGTGTGGGGGAATATTCAAAGAAACTACAAATATTGAAACTTCATTCTATCACAGTTTCTCTGGGCCACCTGTCAGCTACTCTCTGTCATTTTTCTCCCTTATATCAGGTCAGTTTTAGATCCTAAGATAAGTTTGTTTCTTGAAGTCTTAAAGTCATAAAGTTAGTATCAGTTTCACGGGCTGATAAACCTGCTTGAATTGAAACTGTAATTTATTTGAACTCCAGGTGAGGCCAAAATTTTTTTTGTAAAAAACCTTTTTCTCACTCTGCTGGTGCTGGTGGAACCTCAGGAACAACCATGTAAATATGTTTTGAACTCTTCAGCAAGTGACACCTTTAGAGGAATTATTCTGTATATTAAATGTTTTAGCCTTGACACTTGCTAGGGTTCACTGGTATGCTTAATTAAAAGAAAAAAAAATACCTAATGCTCATGAAGACCAGGCCAGAAGCAGAAAAAAACAGGATTACTGAGTAATGGCACTCATTTTTCTCTTCCCCTTCTAACAGGAAGTCACTTCTCCAAAGAATCATTTTTTATTTCTTTGGTTTGAAATCTAAAGTCAAGCCTCAATAGCAAGAAATGCATGAAATGTCAGAAATTGCTGCTAGTCTTCTACAGCTTGTCAGAGTAACTGGCTTTTTCACCAAGTACAACTTACCGTGATGAAAAAAACAAACGTGTTTTGTTTTCTCAAAACAAAAGATCTGCCCTGGAGATATATTTGATGTCAGATGCGAAAACTGCAGTTTTACTTGCCAAATATCTCTGAATTCACCTAGAGTGAGAATCCAGACTCACTCAGGACAACTGAGCTGTGGATCCTCCAGCATAAGACATCATCAAAACCTCTGACTGGGTAACAGAAGAGGACCTCTCAATTGGTGATTGTTGGAAACCTCCATCCCTCTCCTAGTCTCAGAGGTGTCTCAGCTGCATGTATGTTTCTTGTCAGGTGGTACAAGGCAGCAAATATCCCATGAGGAAGAAGAATCTAATGATTCCAAACTACAAACTCAGAGCAATCCAAACTCCCCATCTGTTGCTGGGTATGGTGGTCAGTGAATATCTTGCTGCACCGAGAATGAGGTGCAGCATTCTTGATGCAATTAAAGACCCTATGAATATTCAGACTCTCTACGGGACTTTTGCTAAGTTTTGGGTTTGGGGTTATTTTTCACCCTCCAAAGAAGAAAACCAGCTGTAATGACAGAGAGACACTGAATATTTCCCCACTGAATATTGCTACAGTTTAAACCTCTGTGACTGTATAATATGTAATTGGCATAGCATAGGTACCGTGGCTCTGATAAACCCTGTGTCTTTAGTAAATGTATTTTTTTTCATTACAGTTACAAGGTAATTGTATCTGAGCAGAGAGAACATATAGGATGTGTAGTGATGAGTCAGACTTTTGCGGGCAACCAAACATCACCACACACTATTGGCTCTTGGGAAGAGAGATCAGCAAAACATAAGGCCTAAGGACTGAAGGGATGGTTTTCAAATTGGAGTTACAGACTAAGGAGCTAAAAGCTAACTCAAAACAGTTCAGAGTCCTTTGAGTCTGAGTTAGGTTTTTTTTAGTTTAGGGTCCTTTTGATTTGAAGAACAGATGTAAAACTACATTAAGGCTCTACAGGACTGCAAAATATATAATCTAGTTATTTTAAAAAAAAAGACTCCTAACAAAGGCGTTATTCCCAGAAAGTATAGTTTGCTATTTTTTATTTGACTCCTAGGACGATGCAACTATTTAATTAAAATTCCTAGGGTAGGGTTGGGGGGGGGGGGGGGGGAGTTTCTGAAAAGATTTTTCCCTCTCAATGGTCACACACAAAGAACTATTGTCCACAGTTGGGTTTGCACAGAACAAAGCAAGACACAAGCTAACTTTCTTGATTTAAAACAAAGTCAGTTCTAACAACAAACTAGTTCTCTCACATGTAGGCAGCATGGCAGACAAGGTGAACACCGTCATTTTATAAATGGGATCCCCAAAGCCATTCTTTAAAATCCATTTTGTCTTCAAGCTAGCTATCACACACAGTAATTGGTTGAGAACACACATAAGGCACAATACCAGAAGAAACAAGGTACATCTTTTATGGACTTTGCATAGCTTTCTTTGCACCCACATCACCACAACTTTCCATGACACCGCTGTCTTTAGTTTTGTGCAGAAATATGTATGCAACAAGTTGTTTCATCAAATCTTATCAGCCGTTTTTCTTCCTGCTCAGTCAATTATTTTCCAGTCCTAGGGAATAAACACTTCAAAAGGTGTATTGCCCAGCTACCAAAATAAATACTCTTTATGTTTAAGGTTAACCATTCTCTTTCATGACCCCTGACACATGTTAAGTCACTAGCCCATTGCATTTGCAACCTCTTCCATCCCAGGCAACACTTGTTTCTGTGATATATATTTAATCAGTCATTGAGTAAAATACAGAGATGAGCACTGAGGTAGGTATCTGAACACAGATTATTCAGACAAGTGCTCTCATCTCTGGCCTACAAGCCCACACTCCTCCAGTTTTGCTTCTTCTTCAGACCTTTTGTAAGCAATGGCCCAATTGCAAGAGAAGAGTGCCAAGTCCAGAGGAGCGTTGTGGTCTAGACTTTTAGGAAGTTGGAGACAGATTCACTTCACTACAGCACCCAGCAAGATATAGGATTTCACAGCGATTGCACAGTTTGCAGATGAGGACTCTTAGCCAGCTGGCTATTACATGGTCAGCAGTAACAACAGCGTGACTGAAAAGCATAAATTCTGTTGCAGAATAATTAGAAACATTATTTATGATACATTAACCCTCAGGATAACATTCTGGGTTGTAGATCCAAGTAGAAAAGAACATTTCTCTGATGTTCTGTGGGAGTTGTATAATTCCTACAGAAACATAAGTTTCCAGACACTTGCCACTTACAGCTCTTTATGCACTCCCTGCTGTTATTAACAATTCTCTAGACCTATATCTATTTTTAATCACAAATCACATTTGCATCTGATGCAAATCACATTTGTATCATATAGCTGCTGTTGTTGACCCTCACGATAGTGTCATGGAAATGCACAGGAAGTCTTCAAAATCCCACAGGTGGTAATTTTGGGTGAGTTACAGTAGGAGTCTCATAGTCTTCCCAACTGTAGTAGGTGAAATAATAACCTTATCTTAACTGGTATAATGAGCACTAGAATTGCAGTACCTTTTGGTACTGAAACTACTTCTAAACCTAGCCAATTTAATATCAAAGTAATGTAATTCAAGGCATTGTAGAACTTGCCAGACAGTAAGCACACACTCACTTTAAAAAGCTCACAGTCTATTGCCTTTGACCCTTCAAAAACAAGCAAATAAAATTCAGCCACAGATGCAGACATAAATTCAAGAGACACTGATCTTTTACAGCATCAAAAAGAAAGGAGGGGTAAATTGAATTCAGGTGCACTCTGAATGGAAAGAAAAAATGTTCCTATTCAGGGGATATCTGCATTCAAAATTTTTTAAGAATAAAAACCCTAGCTAAGCATTATCATAAATAGAATAATAAGATATTATAAAAGAAACTGAACAGAAGGATCTCAACACCAAAGGGGAGACGCTTTTGATGCAATATTTGCAGAAAAATCCCTAGTGTAGGAAAGGATTCAGTTAAGAATTATGTTTATATTTAATTTAGCTTTTCCCTTCAAAAAGAGACAAAAAATGCAACCACTGCATAGCCATCAGACAAAACCAGCTAGTGCACATGAGCACCTAGTTCACGCAGAAAATGAGACGTTTGGTTGCAGCAGGCATGGCAGTATAGTGCACATCACATTCCTATTCTAGGAACTATTACAATATAGCCTCCATGCTCTCCTTTGAAAGGAAATCAAGATACATAAAGAGACGGTGCCCATGTAGCTCTTTTAACAGAATATACCAGGAATAGTGCTAATGTATTTTTCCTGGTAGTCCAGCTTTTATATTCAGCGTAGACTGCAAAGAATTTTTCAAAGAAAAGGAGAGAAATAACTGCTCAAGGTCAGTGGGCAATCAAATGGAAAAGTTTTCAGTACAACCCTGTGCTCCTAGCTCCACCTAGTCAACAAATTTTGGGTCACTCCACTCTCCTTACATACTTGCTTCATGTGGATCTTTTATCTTCTTGTCCCTCTTCTCAAACAGCTCAGTAGATGACCATTTACTTTCCTGGCAGCTCCTATGTTGCTCACACTTTTCTGTTGGAGTCATTCATCGCTCCTTGCCTCCAGAGCAGAGCTAAGGACCTAACACGGCTTCAGCTGAAACAAGCGGCAAACCCCATTCTAATCTTTGCCAGAATACGAGCTGGATGCAAATTAACAGACAGTTTTTCTTCTGCTATAGTTCATCCCAAAGGAACTACATGAAAAATGGTACTGAACAGAAAAGAAACTAGGTCTTATAATAACACTGTACTCTCAAGAGCATAGTAAGACACTCGGGAATCAGAAGACAACCGATTGCAGCTATTTTTCTTTTCTCTTATCCCTCACAGCTATCTTTTATCTATCCTTATAGTTGGTCACAAGGCTGTAGTATAGAGTGTGGATCGGTGCCAAGATTTAAGGACACATGGGTAGCACCTCTGAATCACCTCCAGGCTGTGCTTTATTAACTCCTTAGCAGCGCTGACAGCTGCCTTTGTACTCTGCTTCAAGTTCCCCTGTTTCTTTTTCAACTCCTTATTTACAGACAACCTTTCAGTCGATCAACTCAAGGAATGAAAGCTATGAGAAGCATGTCACTTTAGCTGTAACAGCAGCATACTGTGTTACTTGTTTCCATTGGCCAACAACGACAGGGATGGGAATGAATTGAAATTTGGCTTATTTCTTAAACTATAAAAAGTTATTTTATTGTTGCTTCCACTTTCATTTGAAGTTTCCAAATCCTGCCTTCAGTATTTGCTGTTAGTTGTGTTTCTCTAAACAAATCTTACACACCAAATTTCTGCAAGTAGTTGCGTTTGCACAGATCCGCACAAACTAAACACAAGTATTCGATCATCTCTGCTGTTGAAATAAAGGTCAATTCTAACCATTAATTTCATAACTTGTAACCATAGCATGGCAGAAATAGGATGAACAGCTACCATCATTTCATCACCCTGAAGGAAAAGAGCTTCATAAAAGCATTCTTCAACTCCTCTTCTATCTTCAAGCCAGGAAATTTTATCAATAATTTATACAACTGTGTATGGTTGTCATAGTTGGCAGTTTAGCACGACTTTATTTGCATCTGTTACCAAACACTAAATATTATTTTTCGTGCTCTGTACTTTGACTCCTTGCTCTCTTTCACTGCCCTCCATTCCTCCCTAATTATGTCTCTGTGGAAACAGACACCAGAAATGCAGCTTTGATCCTGTGTTATTCTGTATTTAGCCTGTAATGTGTGGCTTCAAATGCAAGACACAAAACCTTTTCTATAAATACAAACGTATCTTCTGAAATCTTGTATCTTGAATATGAAAGGGGCCAAAACTACTGCCAAAGCAATCAATGATTGCTAAAAGTCTAAGGTTCTGTTATCTTGAACGGACATGTAAATGGATAGGTGCTAAACCAGCAAAGCATTTTTTTTCCAGAAATTTTGAAAGATTTTATGTTCTAATACAAGTCCTTTAAAAATCATAATTTCTTACCAACTAAAATTATTTTAAATTCACTATACATTTTAAAATTTTACACCTAAAAAAGTGGTTTTATTTTAATTTCCTGCCATTTTCTGTGGATTAAATTAAGACTATCTTAAAACTCTGTGAATTCAGTGTAAAGCTTTTTATGGTCCAGAAATTAAGGGGGTTAAGTTTTCTTTCATAGTCTTTGTTTAGAGCAAACTAAAGTAAAAAACTAGACTTTGTAAAGCAATAGAGATAAAAATTTATTCAGATACTGCACAGATCTCTTCATTGGTATTTTATGCCTTTCATGCCAGCGCATGGAGAAGCAGACAGAGGGCTGAGGAGAGATAAATGAATTGTACAATAATCTGTTCAAATACATTTTCTAACAGCATTGCCACCAGCTTACACCAACCTGGAGAACAGAGATCTTTCTGCCTAGTCTCCCAGCTGTATTCTAACACAAGGCTGTTCCAGGCAGCAATGGCACAGGAAAGGTGAGCAAGGGGAAGTTAACTCTTTCGAGCTGTCAAAAAACCCCACCTGTGTTGCTGGCTGAGCTGAGTACAAATAAGACAGAAAATGGCTTCAAAGGTAGTAGCACCAAGACATATTTAGAAAATCGAGCTAAAAAAGATATTTAGGCTCAGGCTTGGATTTACCACAGAAAGTCGAGTATGAATTCAACCTGCGACTCACAGGCAGCAACTGCCTGTATGACAAAGCATGCCAGAGAAACCAAGTCAGACGAACAACTTCAGACAAGCATGACAGCTGTTAGTATATGCACACAAAGACTCTTCCCTCTCCCCACGGCTCCCTGTGCCACACATCTGTATCTCCTGTTCAGTCCTGCAAGCTTAACACCAGTGCTCTGGCTGCTCAGTGATACTGTTGTACTTGAGTGAAATATGCAGCCGAGTATTCTTAATACTCTTCTATACTAACACCATGAAGGGAAAAGACAGCTAGTGCTCTTGAAACACAAGCCTAAATCACAAACTTTTTTGCACGGTTTTGCAACAGGGCGTAATTAATGCTACTTAACTTTCCTGTTTATGAACGCTAAAAAATGCTGGACCTAAGAGGCATCTGATTACTGGCACGTTTATAAAGGAAAATGAATGTCTGCTAAGAAAAGAGAAATAAATTATGTAGCACAATGATATATAGCAAACATCAATACAAAGTTGCTGTACATCATGGACTGGCAAAGTCAGAGAAGCACTCTGCTAGCTTTTAGTAGAACAAATACAGGAGATGTGAACACAGCAGTTTTGCACTTGCTGGTGACATCCATCAGAAAGCAACGCATTAAAAAATCTCCTTAAAACATTATCTTCTGTAATCCAACACTGCAGTTACAATGCTCATTTAAGATTCTCAAACACTGGGGATGTGGGGTGATACAGAAAAGTACATATACAAGTAATGCCCAAGTGGGCTTATACTATCAATACCTGCTCCAGGCAGTGCGAATAAAATGGATGATTTAAGAAATTAGTATTTTCCTCTTTGCTAAAGTCAGTTTCCTCAAATATTTCTCCATCCTAGTCCGTTTTCAGTCACTCACCTCCTGCACTGAGAAAAGTTTTGGAGTATTAGTGTTTGCATTCCAGCACGTCTTAAAGGTTTCTTAAGCCATGATGCTTAAGATGGTTCTGTGTTACAGCCCATTCTGTACTATTACAACAGCTGCCAGAAGAGACAAGAAACAAAGCTCTGTTAGAGTAAGTTTCCACGATAGTGACTATTTCTCACAAGAGGAACAGCTGAGAAATGGGATTATACAGCCTCCATGTGCTATCCTTGAAGCAGAACTGAAAACTTAGAAAAGTAAGCAATTGTAACCAAAGTTCCCAAATTGCAGGGATTTCTATTCACAGTCTCTGCCAAGAAGAGATGACAGTCAAACCTATTATTTCAGTACTCTGAAAGAACAATGTGAACTAGCCAAAGAAATTATCTTTGAGTTCAGGGAGGACCTGTTGTCACCCCTAAGCTAAGACTGGGCATTCAGTTTTATTTCCAAGCAAAAAATATTTTTTGCACCATTTGAACAAATAATACTTACAGGACCAGCTATTATACATAAAGAAAAAAGGCATGGGACTCCTATTAGAGTCCCTGTATATAATGATAATGTTGGGAAAGAAAATGTTTTTCTCCCTAAATGACATGGAAGAGACAACTACTTTGACCTACTCATTAGCCTAGAGGAAATACATCTTATCAAAAACATTGGGAGCTGGATTGGGTCCATAACTGTGAAAGGTGGTTGTTGTTCTTAATACAATGATTCATGTGTAATAATAACAGTGAGCATTTGCAGTGTTTCAACTTATATTTTCCAAAAAGCTTTAAAACATTAGTTATTTAATTCACAAAACAACCATTCAAAGGAAGTGATTATTAGGTAAATGCCTACAGAACACAACTCAGAGATATTTTCTTTAACCTTCTCTCATGCTTTGAGTTCCACATACTTCTAACATAAATCTCTGCTGGAAAATCATTCAGATAATTACTGTGAATTATTGTTTGTGAGTTTGTTTTTCTACTTCAGCTGCAGAAGTGAACCATTTAAAAGATAGTCTGTCTTACCTTATTTGAAAAGATATCCCTTTAAACCAGGGTCTTTGCATTCAAACAGCATCAAAGGACAAGCAATGGGTGACCTTGTGAAAGGTGGCTGTTCTTCATTCTGAATGCTGTTGCAGTCCTAGCTGGCCTGTACATTTCTGAGCACAGCCAATTAGTCACCATGCTAGACCTTATTAACAGCAAAATGAGCTGTTTCTGCTCTATGTTTCTCCCTGCTCTCAGCCAGATAAATATCTTCATATCATCATATTTGGGGAAAAAGATATTGCCAGTTTTTTCAAAAGGGAATAACCAGCTTGACTAACATTTAATAAAAGCTTAGTTTGACTAATAATAAGACCTTGGTTTGGGGGGGGGAAATCCTTTTTGAAATTAATTTTAATGCTACTTTCACAGAGGCTTGCTTTAATGGACAGTAGCTACACAGTGATCTCTGTCCTTTGTGCTTCTATATATCCACTAGCTGCTTCTTCCTCAAGCCAAGCACCTTTACATTTTCTCAGCTCTCCTCCTTCTCTCTAATTAGCACCGATCTTTCAGGTTTCTGCAAGGAGCTGAAGGTGCCTCCTTCAGCAAGGAGGCACCGTACACAAGTCATTATAAGAGCAATGATGAACCCTCTCAGACTGCACAATTTATTCATGGACTTCCATAGCAGGGGCTCCGAAAAGAAGGACTGGGGTGTATTTCCCCAAGGCATACAAACATTTAATCACCAAAAATGCAGCATTCTCCCCCAAGATGTACAATTCTGTACCTAAATTTAGATATTTTTGAGATTATCTGAATGACTGTCATTAAGTAACTGCTAATAATTTTTCTTTACTCCAGGCTCAGATGCAAACACTGGCTCCTGAGCAGTTCCTTACACAGTTTTGTTAGCTTCCACTAGAATAGCTGGGCTGATAAAGGGCTCTCAGTTCTACATCAGCTGCTCTATATCAAAATTCAGACCCAAATGCCTTAAATGAATGCCATTATTGAACTGCAAATACTTTAATTCTCCTGAATGATAGTGTATGTGTTTAACTAAAAAATTACCACTAACACTTATTAATGTTTGCAAGTGCATAATTTCCCTTATTCAATGTTTTCCATTCACTCCCCTAACCTCTTGCAAAATGTCAGCATTCTTCTTCTATGACAGTACATATTTTGTTACGGTATTTGATGTCTTATTGTTATACCATTTAATTTATTGTTTTCTAAAAAAGAAACTGTATTGACCTTTAAGAATTAGGTATGACAGACATAAAAGTAAACAGCCTCCTGCCTTTCTGAAGAAAATGCTAGTTTTCCCCCTTGTCATTTAGTCTGTCTTCAGTTTTCTCTTATGTCAGTGCAATTCTTAGATGTTTTATCCCAAGAGAATGACACTTAGTTATGCAATCAAGGTGTTTCTGGCACAGACTTTGTTTTTCAGATGCAAGGCAGATTAGAAGATCAAATTAATCAACAAGCTTGATTATTATAGAATCATAGAATCATTTAGGTTGGAAAAGACCTTTGAGATCATCGAGTCCAAATGGAAACCTAACACTGCCAAGTCCACCACTAAACCATGTCCCTAAGCGCCACATCTACATGTCTTTTAAACACCTCCAGGGATGGTGACTCAACCACTTCCCTGGGCACCCTGTTCCAGCGCTTCACAACCCCTTTGGTGAAGAAATGTTTCCTAATATCCAATCTATACCTCCCCTGGCACAACCTGAAGCTATTTCCTCTCTTCCTATCGCTTGTTACTTGTGAGAAGAGACTGACACCCACCTCACTACAACCCCCTTTCAGGTAGTTGTAGAGGGTGATAAGGTCTCCCCTCAGCCTCCTTTTCTCCAGGTGTGATGGGTTGACCCTGGCTGGTTGCCAGGTGCCCACCAAAGCCATTCTATCACTCCCCCTCCTCAGCTGGACAGGGGAGAGAAAATATAACAAAGAGCTTGTGGGTCAAGATAAGGACAGGAGAGAGATCACTCACCAATTACCGTCACGGGCAAAACAGACTCAAACTTGGGGAAAATTAACTCACTTTATTACAAATCAACAAGAGTAGGGTAATGAGAAAGAAAACCGAATCTCAGAACACCTTCCCTCCACCCCTCCCTTCTTCCCGGGCACAACTTCACTCCCGGATTCTCTACCAACCCCCCTCCAGCGGCACAGGGGGACGGGGATGGGGTTTACGGTCAGTTCATCACACGTTGTTTTCTGCCGCTTCATCCTCCTCAGGGGGAGGACTCATCACACTCTTCCCTGCTCCAGCGTGGGGTCCCACCCACGGGAGACAGTCCTCCACGAACTTCTCCAACGTGGGCCCTTCCCACGGGCTGCAGTTCTTCACGAACTGCTCCAGCATGGGTCCTTTCCACGGTGTGCAGTCCTTCAGGAGCACACTGCTCCAGCGTGGGTCCCCCACGGGGTCACAAGTCCTGCCAGAAAAACCTGCTCCGTGGGCTCCTCTCTCCACAGATCTGCAGGTCCTGCCAGGAGCCTGCTCCAGCGCGGGGTTCCCACGAGGTCACAGCCTCCTTCGGGAACCCACCTGCTCTGGTGTGGGGTCCTCCACGGGCTGCAGGTGGATATCTGCTCCACCGTGGACCTCCATGGGCTGCAGGGGGACAGCCTGCCTCACCGTGGTCTTCACCACGGGCTGCAGGGGAATCTCTGCTCCGGCGCCTGGAGCATCTCCTCCCCCTCCTTCTTCACTGACCTTGGTGTCCGCAGGGTTGTTTCTCTTACATGTTCTCACTCCTCTCTCCGGCTGCCTTATACCGCCTGTCCCAACTTTTTCCTTCTTAAAAATGTTATCACAGAGGCGTTACCACTATCACTGATTGGCTCGGCCTTGGCTGGCGGCGGGTCTATCTTAGAGCCAGCTGGTATTGGCTCTCTCTCGAACACAGGGGAAGCTTCCAGCAACTTCTTACAGAAGCCACCCCTGTAACCCCCCCCCGCTACCAAAACCTTGCCACACAAAACCAATACACCAGGCTAAACAACCCCCGTTCCATCAGCCACGTCTCATAAGACTTGTGCTCCAGGCCCTTCACCAGCTTCGTTGCTCTTCTTTGGACATGCTCCAGGACCTCCACGTCTTTCCTGTAGTGAGGGGCCCAAAACTGAACACAGTACTTGAGGTGCGGGCTCACCAGTGCCGAGTACAGGGGAACAACCACCTCCCTGCTCCTGCTGGCCACACTATTTCTGATACAAGCCAGGATGCCATTGGCCTTCTTGGCCACCTGGGCACACTGCTGGCTCATATTCAGCCGGCTGTCAACCAGCATCCCCAGGTCTTTCTCTGCCAGGCAGCTTTCCAGCCGCTCTTCCCCAAGCCTGTAGTGTTGCATGGGGTTGTTGTGACCCAAGTGCAGGACCCAGCACTTGGCCTTGTTGAACCTCATACAATTGGCCTCGGCCCATCAATCCAGCCTGTCCAGATCCCTCTGTAGAGACTTCCTACCCTCAAGCAGATCAACCCTCCAACCCAATTTGGTGTCATCTGCAAACTTACTGAGGGTGCACTCGGTCCAGGTCATTGATAAAGACATTAAACAGAACTGAGCCCTGGGGAACACCACTTGTAACCTCATTATGCCTAATGAGGGATTAAGTATATGTTCTGTCTCTTTTTTTTATGCTAATTTTGCCAGATAAAGGATACATTTATCCATTTCTAATCCATAGTCCTACCTGTTTTGAGATTTATTGCTTAAAGCTGTTGTTTGTTTTCATCTACCATACTGCATATTTCTTGTAGAGAGGATCTATGCATTTTACATATGATCATCTCCCTCTGGAAACTTTAAACCTACCAACATTATTCAGTAGTTCTCTTCTACATTTTGTGGTTTCTATAATTCTGAAAGGCACTGCTAAAAACTCTAGCTAAAGCCTACAAAGAACTTCATTTAAAAAATTCAGAACACCATTGCAACCAGAAAAATCATACAGGACTTAGAAGAAATCAACTCATTTTTATATGGTGTAAAAAACAGGTAGCATGTAATATGGAGTAGTATTTTTCTACAGGTTTTGACAACCTATTGCTGTTCCAAATTATATTTTTTTAAAAAGCTTTATAGGAATGCTTATATTTCCTCTTAATACTCCAGGAAAATATAAACAGGTAAAGTCATGTTACTGCATCAGATACAAACAGTCAACTCATTGTACAACAAAAACCAGCCCCTTCATAACTCACTAGTGGACACAAAGATAATTCTAAAAGAAATTCATTGACAGAAGCCCCAGCTTTCTTCCACCAGAGCAATTCTTGTGTCTCATTTATTCTAACCTATGCCTTCCCCCAAGGGGTGGCTGTTTCAAAGGTTTCTACAGCCAGCCTGTCCTATCCTTTCTCTCTGGCCACCCATCCCTTCCAATTCTCTAACACAAGAACAAACATCTCAAGGATCCAAAAATTTGGATTCTGATCTTAGAAGGCAAAGCAGTCCACTCAAAAGCCCCAGCCTGGGGGAGGAAGGCTAAAAATCTGCAGGGCCTTCTCATTTGCCTTCTGGTTTCTAAGGTTATGTATGTAATTTTTCAAATTCCCTTCTGCAACTAAGGGTAGTAGATTTTTTTAATGAAAGAAACTTAAAATCCTGTAATAACAACACTGCATATATATAAAGAACCTTTACTACTGAGTCAGTATCGACTCTGATGGAATAAAGAGCTTTCACTACATACCCCTGTGGCTATGGGCCCACCGTGTTAGTCTTTCACTGGCTGTCTTCACTCAGACACAAGATGGCAGAATCAATGTAGATATTGTCAGAAAGCATTGGCTCAGCAGCAGCCAAAATTCAAACAGGATGTTATGAGCTATTACAAAGGGTATAAAGAACAAAACAGAATTATACTGTAGTATGAATCTATAATGCAACTACAAACATTCAGAAAGAAAGATACAGGTAACTAGAAGATTTGCAAAGAAAGGCAACAATATTTAACAGAAATGAGAGATATGGTGCAGTTTACACATAAGAGGGTTTAAAAATACTAGAAATCCTCTGCTTGCAAAAGAAACACATCTAATAAATCTTAACTGATTTGGACAGAATGAATAGAGAATGGTTATTTCTTGAGTTTTAGAAATAAAAATATCAGAGAAAGTCCAAAGCAATTATCAAGCCACAAATTTAAGAGACAAGTTGAAATACTTTTTGGCACAGGACATTGTCTACTTTTGGATCTCACAGCCAGATGACATATATAGCAAAAGTATAAATAAAAACACTTTTGCTAGGTCTCAGCATGGCTATTGAACATGGTACCCTAAATCTGATCTCCTCAGTAAGTTCCCAGGACACCAAATAACAAAAAGTTGGATGGCACGTCAGGAGAAAGACTGTGTTACACTTCTCTGATTCTTTCTGTTTCTGACATAGAAAGCTGCAGCTGATCATGGTTGCAGAGAGGGTTCAGTTCTATCCACCTTCGTACTAGAAAAGACCTGGTGCCCAGGTCTTCACCCAGAAGCCCATCTTTACAGAGTTATCACAAAGTCATCCTGTACTTACCTGGAGCTACTGGGCCCTCTTTTATTGGATGAAAAAAATAGCAGCGGCATCACTCCTTATGTGAAACTGTCAGTGGCTGTTCAAAAACATTTTCATTGCAGCGGGAATTCAGGAGAGTAATTTACTTACCTGAGCTTCCTTTCTCTTAAAAATTGAAGATTTTTATCTCTCAGTCTAGTTTCACAGATTCTGTGCTAACTCTCTATAGATAGAGAGTTACTCTATACAGAGTATAGAGTACTCTATATAGACTCTATATAGATACTCTATATATACTCTCCTTATATACTCTATATAGACCTTAGAATTAGAGGTTTGGGATCTGTGTGCTTTTCAAGACTTAACATCATAGGACTGAAGAAGGGATTCCCACTGGACCAATTGCTCAGTGAAGTCAATGGTAAAGATAGACAAGCTTTAAAATATATATGTATGTAGTGGCACCTTTCCATGGGGCTAGTGTTGGTAATGATTTATAATGACAAAATACATTCTAGACCTATCTAAGAGTATATGATTCCACCATAGACAAAAGATGGAGAGTACATACAGCAGAAAAGATTATTTCAGTTTTCTGTGATGGGAGTTAGCTGGGTTAGCTGATTAATTGCATTACCAAAGTGTCTTGCAAAAATAAAGCCTGTGGGATGCAGAACATTCTGACAGGAAAGAGCTTGGCATAAAGGTGACAACATGCATTGATTAGCATATCAATATGAATTTGTCAGTCATATAAACCTGGAATGCCAGGTTGCACTTCACTTTAGAAAAGAACAATTTGCTCTTCTCAAATAAGAAGTGACAGCAGTGAAAAACACAGTTGATAGCTGCAGATTGATGGCAGTTGGGGTAAGGGAGATGCAACTGGATAGAGAAAAGCTTGAAGTGAAACATACTATTTTCTGTCCACAGTATCAAACCACTATTTTCTGATCTTAAGGCTTTGGGCTGCCTGTAAAGAGATGGCAGGAGCTGGATAGTGTGCAAAAAACCCAGCCTCCAGTGTACAGCCACGAGAAATTTCAATATGTACTTTGGTCCTGAATCAAGACAAAAACATCAACATAGAGTTTGAGGTTCATTTTTTTCCCAAGTGGAAATTCTCAAAAGTTTATATTTAAAAAACAAACAAACAAAAAAAACCCCAAACCAACAAAATGCTTTCTTGTATTTCACAAAAGAAATTATTTCCACAGTCTGCAAGTCAAATGCTTTCATTTGATGATTGGAGACATGAGAAGCATCTACACTCTGGGATAGCGGAGACTGAATAAAATCCTGCCAATGAAAGACAGGGGTCTAAACAAAGCTGCTCTGTGTTGACAGATAAAACCAATGTTTTTAGGTCTCACTATGGATGCTTGACAAAACGTATCATTATACAAGTGTTAATATAATCACAGACAAAGACAGTGTGGTTTTCAGACTTTCCTCTTCCCTCCCCCTCCGCCGAAACAATTTGGTTCAACTTCCAATTATCTTCAGTGCTCTCTTTCCAATCTCCTGTTTCCCTGCTATTTATTGATTTAGTTTTTACCCTTTTGTCCTTCCTTTGGATTTTTTCTCTCCAGTTTTCTGTCTTTTTGTTCTGAACAGAAGTTGGTTTTAACGGCTGTCATTGTCCACTGCCCCAACTAGAGACTCCAGTTACCCTTTGCTTTGCCTTCTTGGGCATCCCACACACTACCTCAGCAAGAAACAAGAACATGAGGCAAAAACAATGCTTAGCAGCAGGGAGCATTTGTTCATCATTTTGGGATAGCAGTGTTTCATTAGGGCAATGCACCCAAAGTACATATGCCAGCCCAGGATTTCCCTATCTCTGTCATCCATGAAAGAAAATGTGTGCTCTATAGCAAGAATGATGAAGGGCCCTTTCTCTGTCAGATTAACCTGGGAATAAATCCATTAGATAATACTCTGAACACGTGAAGTCAGACACAAGAAATTAGTTTCTTCAGCCTACAAATGCTACCTCTACACATATTCCTACTACTACAAATCCTACTTGACAAAATTAAATTATCTGAACAATTCAGTGAGACAACAAATATTTTATCAACACCTACCATCTGTATTGGTTTTAAAAGAGCAAAAGATTTATAAAACAGCTTCAATCCCAAGTGCTTGTTACACGTATGAGAACAAATTATTTTCAGACAAAAGCCTGAAGGGAATACAGGAGATTTAATGAAAAGATTTTTTTAAAATTTTTTTCTGCCTACCTCAGGAAAGCTAAGGAAGACTCACATTTTAATTTTAAAAATCCCAGATCTCTGGACTCTTTTTATAGTCCTTTTTGTAGCTACTCTCTTATAAGAGCCGTTGCACTGGGGAAAGGTAGTTGCCTCTGTTTTTTTTTTTTTATAGTAAGGCTTAGTTTGTAAGTTCATAATACCATAGAACTCATTTTCATTTGTCACTTGTTGAAGTAATGATTCAACTACAAGGTACAAAAATTGACTTTAGGACATCCATGTTTGTATCTGTTTACATCTTTGAACTGGGGGGGGGGGGGGGGGGGGGGGGCGGGCAGCAGTGAAAAAATTCAGGCTGTGAGCCCTTTCCTTTGTTTACATAGACAGGAAAGGGTTTTCACCTTTATTTTTAAAAAGTCCAGTAAAGCTAGAAGGCATTTTTAGCACGAGATTGCTACCTGGTGCCAACCCTAAATGAATGGTATCCTTTAAAGAGAACAATGCTGTTGACAGACTAATATGGTCAGAGAAATTGCCAGATGACCAACTGTCATCATTGTGGATGCAGTAACACATTATGGATGTAGATACAGAGTCCATCCACCTGCCTTTGTGGCCAGAAAAGGAGTAGCAGTGCTATCTACTAATTTCTTTATAATTTCTACGTAAAAGTTGTTTTCTTGTTCCAAAAACAGCAACAAAGATCAGAAGTGGCTTATTATCTGCAAATTATTGAGCTGTCATAGCTCCTTCATCATTAAACTTGCCACAGCGTCTCAGTTTTGCTTCTGACTACCCTCTCTCCTAGGAAAAACAAGCTATCCAACAAATAGTTTGGTCATAAGGCCAACTTAGGTCTACAAAAGTTGAAGTCAATTAGTTAAGGGAACTTAAACTACTGCACTCTGCAATTGGGGGAATACATCTCTAGGCCTGTGGCAGGGGAAAAAATGATCTTGCATTAATTTACTGATTAATAAATTTGTAAAACTCCCAATTAACTGTAAATTTCTGAAGATGTCTGGGATTTTAAGACACATCTCTGTTTTCAACATCAGTCTCAGAGCAGAGATAGCCCTCATGAAAAAAACACTCTTGTCTGAAATCTTCTTTTCTTGGCAGTAGAATATTAAACCATATTAAAATATGGTTTCTACGTTTTTTCAGTTTTCAAAAAATACAGGATCTTTCTTTACTACTCATTTGAACTGCAAAGAATGGGAATATTTTAAGCATTTATTTGAAAACCTACTTCCTGGATAAGAGTTTCTTTTCAAAAGACAACTGACATACTTGTTCTTTATAAAGAAATAAAAAAACCAAACCCTTTTCATAGCAATATTTGAAACATTAAAAAAAAAAGATAGTGACGTTAATTTTCACAACCTGTTTTCTGGGGGAGTGGCATCACTTATGATAGCAAGACACAAGAAGTCAGGTGTGTGTTGGAGAGGAGGGATTGACAGATACTCTACTTTTTTGCAACTCACACTTTCTTGTGGTCAAGAAAGTAGCAGCAGGCATCTTTTCTTGCCAAGAACAAGCTTTTTACAATTGCTATCCCCATTATCATCAGAGAATGAAAGGACATATAATTTTATCTTCACATATTTTATTTCAAAAGAAAGAGAACCCCCCCTTCCCATCTTTCTTAAAATGTATCATCTAACTTTCTAGTTTTTTTGACACAGAGAGCTATTGACAGTGGTTAGAGTATCTTCTTCATACAGCTTACCAAGGTAACTACTCATACTACAATATCAGACATCACAGAAAGCAGTAAAAGTAATATCCTTGGGTGGCCCAAGGTGCTTTTTAGTGAAACCTGAACACCCTTACTGCAAACTGGATCTTTCTATTGAAAATTAAATTTCTCTGACTAAATGCATTCAAAGTGCATAAAACTCAGATCACTGCTGAATTATTTGTAATTTTTTTTAGATAAGCAGGAATGAGGAGTTTGTCAAAGCAGCAAGAAAGAAAAACATCATATCATGAAGTGTAATGGGGAAATCCTCCAAATTTGGATTTCCTACTTCATTGGCTGTCTAGAGCTTGCCTAATCTCCTGCTTGCTTCGTTTAAAGAATCAGTGACAAAACCAATCAATAATTGAATTACATTTAGGGAAAACATTTTGGGAATGCACAGAAATGCAACAATGAAAATTTTTAGGGTCTTGACCATCTGTCTTGGTATTCAAATTCTACCCAGTTGCCCAGATCATTTGCTACCCAGCTATTTGTAAGCCATTTTGAGGAGGAATAAGAGAAATAAAGTGAGAACTTTAGAGAAGCATGCACCTTTATATCATAGTATTAAATGGATGGTAACATCTCCAAAATTTTATTTTCATCTTGAAAAACAGAAGATATTCTGGAGATATTTCCAAACCTACCCAAGAGAATTACTCCCATTGGTTTTTGATTGCCTGACTCCCACAGCCAGTATTTTGAAACTCCTGCTTTCTGTTTGTCACAGATGAGAGATTTAGATCATTCAAAGAATCACTGTCAAAGGTATTATTAGCAAAACCTATTTTAATGTGAATTTGTAAAAGTGTAACTTAATAAGGTTTGATGGCAATGTTCACTATTACTTACTACATGGAAGAAACATACAGAGGAAAATCAACTTAGGATCAATTTAAAATTATTTACACAGAGACCAGAGACACAAAAGGGAAAGGGGGACCCTCCCATTGAGTCATGAGGTTCAGAGTGGACCCCCTTGCTTTCTAAACTCCTAATGGAGCTTAGGTGCAGCTAGATCCAATCTTAGTCCCAGACTTGGTCAATGGTTTATGTCTAATGGAAGGGATACAAAGGGTAAGGAAAACCTACCGTTGAATTACTATGCCAATTTGTTGGGGAATGAGTGATTATGGATCCTACATGACTTTGAGGTAGCAACAATTTGAGATTTATTAACATTATTACCGTAAATCACAAGATTAGTTTATATGATTTTTAACAATACTTAATCATCAGCCAATAATCAGAGTGATTTAATAAAGTTTGCTATCAGGACTACAAAGTTTCCTAAATCAAATCGCACACACGCAAACACACACACACACACACACAAATACAGAGGTTAACCTATGATCAAGATTTTTCTCTCTTTGCCAACTGTAATACATTATTGGTACCAAATGATCTTTGAAACTTCGCAAAGTCTAATTGTAGTGAATTACTCACTATTCTCCTTTGTCAGCATTGGTCAGCAGATGATCTTTGGCCTCTTCTTCATCAGCATCTATCAGCGGACAATCTTGGAAATCCTCGCAAAATCTACTACTTAATATCCTCATGAAATCTACCCTGTGAAATCCTCGCGACATCTACCCTGAGAGGCATCCCAAGTCAGGGGGAGGTACTGGGTCACAGCCTGCTGCGATCCCGGAGAGCTCAAAGGGTCTCACTTAGGATCGCTATTTATAGGATCACAAGATGATTGACTTTGGTCAGTATACTTCCATTCTGGCCACAATTCTTGTCAGGTAATTCTGGCACCTTCCAGGGTGGGCCATGATCCAGGCAACCAGAGCGTCAGGTACAGTTAGGGAGTGCGTAATCATCCTAACTCACTGTACCGTAGCTGGGACAAGAAAGTACCAGATTGTCCCAACTCACTGCACTTGTAGCCAAAACAAGAACACAATCTTGGCTGGTCCTGACGTCACAACGTGGCTCAGGGGGTCTGCACCACCACACTGTTAGAATTATTGTTTATCTCTTGCAAACCTGTGAGTCCTTTCTTCATCTAAGGACATGGAAATGAAACATCTCAGTGAAAAAATTCCTCACCTGTGATTGAGTTAAGAGACTTCCAAAAGGACTGTGAAATTGTGTATCTATGAATGTAAGTCCTACCTTGGAAAACGTATGCAAAAAAAAACTCACATGGGAGGATATTAAAAAAATATAATTTTAAGATCCTGTAGATAGAGCTCTGTACTGGTTTTGGCTGAGGTAGAGTTAAATTTCTTCCTAGTAGCTTGTATGGGGCTACGTTTTGGATTAATGATGAAAACAGTCTTGATAACACAGGGATGTTTTAGTTATTGGTGAGCAGTGCTTACATAGCACCAAAGCCTTTTCTGCTTCTCAGACTGCCCTGCCATTGAGTAGGCTGGGGGTGTACAAGAAGTTGGGAGAGGACACAGCTGGGACAGCTGACACCGACCCCAATATCCCAAAGGGATACTCCATACATACCATATGACTCAGCAATAAAAGCTGGCGGAAAAAGAAGGAAGGGGGAACATGCAGAGTTACGGAATTTGTTTTCCCAAGTAACCATTACCATGATGGAGCCCTGCTTTCCTGGAGATGGCTGAACATCTGCCTGCTGATGGGAAATAGTGAAGGAATTCCTTATTTTGCTTGCAACAGCTTTTGCTTTACCTATTAAACTGTCTTTATTTCAACCCTCGAGTTTTCTCACATTTTTTACTTCCAGTTCAGTCCCCCATCCCACTGGGCGGCAGTGAGTGGGCAGCTGTGTGGTGCTTAGCTGCCTACAGGGCTTAAACGATGACAAGCTCATAACAGGATGCTTATAAGGATCAGATAACCTAGAGGAAAGAATAAATGCCAAGTATCCTTATGAAAAATTGCAATACATCTTTCCCAGGAATTCATGTCAAAAAAAATGAAAAGGCAAGCATGAAAATCTCTCTCAGCTGATGGACAACAAATAACAGACAAATGAGAGAACTGAGGCATTGCTACTTGAGTAGTATGCAAGGAGTGGCAAGGCACAGGCAGCTCTACAGACTGGAATGTGATACCCTGCAAGAGCTGCCTTAGTAGCCGATCACCACAGTCCTTCCTTAGATGAACCCTTCCACCTAAACACATTATACAACTTTCCTACCAATAGTATATTTAACTAGTGTTCTATCTGTATGGGTATAACATTTATTACACACATACATGAACACACAAGAATTATGACAGAATGCTATTCTGTTATGCCCTAAAGCCAGGCACTATAGAAGTGAGAAACTAGGAGTGAGGTAGAGTTGACTACATATTTTTAATCCTTGTGGGAAATTGTAACTGAAACAGAAGAGCAAACAAATATTTTAAGGCCACTTACCACCCTATGCTGTCCCAAGAGCAACAGAAAAATTGATGTTCCAAGGCGATCGAGCTTAGTATCTGAGAGTCTTTCCTTGAATTCTTGCTAATAGTCTAAAGCAAGTGAAATCTTTAAGGTAAGAATCTCTAGGTCCTGGCCTGGTACATCAATAAATTGGTAGCAGCTTCTTAGGTGAGTTAATCCATCAACTATGAGCATAACTATTGAAGTTCCTTAAAGATTTAAGAAATCTGCTTTGACAGGAGGGTAGATCAGAGTCCACCTATGATATGTGTGAGCCCACTCACTGAAAAATACATACAAACAATTAAACAATTGTGCACTTCAAAAGCATGGCTGAATTAATAAGCAATAGAAACTCTGTTACTATAAGAGATCAGTCAAAATATTAGTCTGAGACAGTTTTTGACAGAAATAGCCATTCTAAGTGAGCAAATTTCATGCTTTTGTGCAAAATTTATACTGAAAATTTCAACTTTTTTCTAAGAAAAAATTCAATTTTCAAGGTTTTTTTAGAAAATGAAGAGTAAAAAAAATAAAGAAAATATGTATAAAGGCAAGTTTTCCACAGGAAAAAAAAAATCTTCCTATTAAAAAATTGTCTGATCAGATCATGCTCACACTCATGAAATTAACACAAGAAAGCATTTTCCATGCAGTTTCTACTTTGCATTCTATTTTATGGCTACAAGCCCAGTCACTGAACATCAGTCAGTAAGCTGGACAGCATAAATGGAGAAATCAACTGGTGATTAAGCAATATGGTAATAACACCTCTCATAAATGAAAGATGATTGTCCCTTTAGAAAGAGTATACAAGGAAAGTAATTTTGCCCTCAGCTCTTGTCAATATTAGCTATAGTATAGTACTGTACAGTACAGCATAGTTTAGTACAGTATAGTACAGCAGAGCATAACACAGCTAAAGAGTACGCAAGATCTGTCTTTACATAAAGTAAACTGAGATTGAGTCTAAATCAGAAAACAATATATGCCATATTGTTACTTGAGAATTAATTTAAAAAAAAAAAAACCATGATGATTAAAATCTAAGTACCTTCCACAAAGTTCCAGAATAATTAGTCACCAAGTGTGAACACTAATATTTGGAACTTGTCTAAATAAATAAGATGCATTCTTTACAAATTACATTTAGTTTCTACTGTTTGCTTTCATGCCTCTTCCTCCCTCTTTGCTACTGCTTGTTCAAAACTCATCCGGTGATATATGTTGTATCCACAAAAAATAAATTAGTCTAAATCATTTCACCTCAGAAAATTAATTGCCTTCCTCTCTGTTGTCTTCTCAATGCCTCTGGAACTTGCTGAATTATTGAGATAGGTCAGCTCATTTGCAACAAGATTCTTTCTCTGCCAAATGAGCCTGTCTGACACTAGAAATAGGAGAAAGGTTTTGTGATTCAGTACATAAAAAAGCAATCTGATATTTCGCAAAGAGCGGGCATACAAAGAAAAGCTTGTGACAAAATTACTGACATTTCGTTTCCAACCTTAACAGCAATGCTTTGTTGCCGTAACTGGTAATCTCAGAGCACTTTACAAAGCAGATTAGGCAGGTGGGAATTTTCAAGTTGAGAGAGGAACTGATTTCTCCAAACTGGGTTGTGCCACAGCCAAACTAGAACGTGGGTCTCCACAAGCCCACTTCAATGCTCTTAACACTCAGCAACCGATCATCTTTTGCCTGCCACTGCTCTAGGAAAAAGCATAAGATTAACTAAGAATATATTTTACCTTACTTAATTTTTCAGGTAAATATGGCTCATTCCACATGTTCAAAACCAAAACTGCTGGTTTTAAGCAGTGTCAACAATACTGAACAGGGCTGATGTAGCACAAAAACGTGTAGTAGCCAGGTGACTGAATAGGTCAGCTCAGTTAAAACAAAAGGCAATAGGAACACTATCCCATGCTAAGATAAAACTAATACAACTTAGCTCTCTTTTCTACGGTTTACAGAATGTATCACCGGAAGAATCTGTGGCACTGCAGATCGACAGAGTAAGCAGTACCAGTATCCTTAAAATACTGTGTGCTAAAAGAAGCCAAAAGTGAGAAATACCCTTACTCTTCACTCTCCTCCTCTCCACAGCGCAACTAAGGCTTATACAAAGCTGAAAAATTAAATATTTTCACCAAAAGCCCAGACCAAAAAACTCAGGAAATAGTTTTGAAAATAATTTCTAATTAGAAGTTACTTTTAGTCAACCTTCTACTTATTAGTTGCCATGTTAGAAGCACAGAAGCTAATAAGAAAACTCTTTCTTGAACTCTGTTAATTCTCTAGTAATACTTCATAAATGAGAGAATAACATAGCCCAGAAAATACTTTTCTCTAGCATATAGGAAGAGAAGTCACTGAGAATAAGTGTTTGATGGATCAGACACCCATAAGGGAGCTAGCACATCCTATTACATAAGATGATCAAAGCAAGCAAAATACATTCAGCACTACAAATTATTCCTAGAATTATGATGAACACAGAAATCCTGGCCTGATTTGTATCTAAATCATATCTGCTTTTCCTGGATTATCTCCACTATAACTCATTTTGGGGGGGAACTTTTAAGTATTTTAAATGATGGCTAAGAAAAAAAGAGAAACTAAAACCTTACTTTTGGATGCAGAGTTAAAAGCTGACTTTGCTCTTTAGTTAGAAAGGCAGAAATTTAGAGCAATTTCCCAGAAATCAGCGTAAGTCTGGATCAACACCAGTGTAAGTGAGATCAGAAACTGTCAAGAATACCTAACCTAGCATCAGCATGTCCCATCATTCTTCCTTAGAGTGACTTCTGTGAAGAATTTAGACTGTACCCCTTTTTTAAGTAAATACATTTTCTGTAATAATCCACTGTGCTATAGTACTTTTTAGTTTTATTTTTACTACTACTTGCAATGTTCAATTCTTCCTGATTCCTTAATCTGCTCTGGTTAATCTGTTTGTTTCACAGAGGTTATGGATATTAAATGTGATTATTTACTTTTTCTAAAACCCTCAAAATGCAATTATTCTGCTTTTCCTTAAACTCTAAGCAATATGAAAAATGAGTGTAGCAGGAAGCTGCTTTGGCCTTGTGAATAAAGCTAGAATGTTTCAAAAACAGAATTTACTGAGCAGGCAGAAATGGAACAGCAATTTACAGAACTATTGGCAGCAAAATTGTGGGAAAAAATATTTGTTGTCTGGAAGGCAGGAAATTACATAAAGTGCATATTTCTAGAAAATCTTCCATTAGAAAAACTGACAAAATTACCCTCTTCATCACTCATCCTCTTTTTTTGCTTTTACTATCATGGCTTTTTGGGGGTCATAATGACCTAAAAATCTTCAAGTCAATTTGTAATCAATCATGTTTTCATTTTTTGGACTATAATGCAGCTTGCTGAACATCAGCCAAATATGTGATCTTCAGCAGTCAATAAACAATTGGCCAGTCAACTTCAGAGTGTCATCCCTTGAGCTGGCTGCAGGAATGAGTCCTCTCATGCTGAAAAATTCCAATTCTGAATGATGAAAGGCAAATGCCAAGTACTCTTGTTCTTACATAAATAATCTTCTTTCAACATGAATATAGGAAATCAAATTAATAGGAACTCTTTTGTAAATATATATCATGGCAGAAATAAGATGGTCCAATGGTTACAGAAGAGGCACAAGAAATTGACTGACTTGAAGCCACAAATTGAATTTCACTGATATGGTCACAGTTGTTTTTCCTTTCATTCCAATTCCAAAGGAAGGAGAAAGATCACACAGCAGAGAAACACAAACTGAGCATTAGGGAGAAGAGACAGGAAAAGAAAAAGATTGGTAACAGTGATTAACTTTCATTGAAAAATAATACTTCTTAAAACATGATTATTTCAACAATGTGTTCCATAAAACTCTACATAGGTAGGTCATATTCTGGAATTTTGGAAGAAGAAATTCAATTCTTATTTCTGCTGAAAACCAACTAACTAGCAGATCTTTTGGCTTAAGAAACTCTGTAGTTTAGAAATAGAATGTTTGTGAGAAAATGTCATAAGAATACAATGGTCCTTATGCATCAGTTCTGACAGTTGTTTCTTTTCCACTGACAGACACATAAGCAAACGCACAAAACATGACAAGACATTGTCAGCATGAAGGCCACGACGGTGGTTAAGGATGAAGAAAAGCCAAGTTCAGATCCCCTCTCCACCTGCACCTGAAGTATCTCAGATGAAAAACTCGATTCTGAAGCAGGCAGGGCACGAATCTTAGATTCCAAAATGCAGCACAGGAGAAAGCAAATGTTCTCCCACATTTGAGAGAGTAGCTAAGAATGTTTTCTTTTTATCCTTTACTTCCAATGTAAAAAGATACATTTCAAGACACAGAATCTTCTGTGTTGCCAAAAGGCTCCCTCCTATATCTGCTACAATTTGCAGATACAGCTTTTCTACTAAGTTGTTATATGCTTCCCACATAAGCAATTACAAAATTCACTTGACTCTGATCCTGCTCTAGCACTTAGAATTTAAAATAATTTTTGGACAAAAGTCATAATATCATGTGTATATTTATAACTTGGGGGGGGGGGGGGGGGTTGGTTGGTTGGTTGGTTGGTTTTTTTACTTTTTCCCTTGTACAACAAAGACAAGAGTAACAAACTATTTCTATGCTGCCAGAATATGGTCTCATATGAGCATTCCAATTAGACAGTCTTCTAAAATGGGTGAGATTATACTATTTTTTTTAGAAATACTCTGTACACAGTATTCTAAATCTGTGAATTGCCTGCAATGCTTTATGAAGAACAATCCATAACAATTCTTTTTTAATGAAGGCAGCAAGTAACATTTAATATTCTCTTGATACGACAGTGATAGTAAGGTAATAAGGAAACTGCTCATCAGATCAAGTTTGAAATTTTCATTCATTCTTTAAAATGAACACCAGTAATACCTATTAAAGGCAAATTGATTCAGATGACTCTCAAACATCAGCATTATATAACTAAGTAGCTGTATCTAAGTCTTATGAAATTTCTACTTATCCTTTGGTTTTTTTCAAAATATTATTTCATGTTGTAATCGATTTATGCTTTACCAAAATTCAAGAATGAAAAGGCAACTTTAGAGACACCTATATACATACATCCCTGTTACAACTGTACTCAGAGCACCACAGCTAGACAATTGAAATAAAAATAACACTTGATGCTAAATACTCTATGATTTAGCAGATTCATGTGATTTCATTCCTTACACATTCTGATGCCATAATGAAATTGTAGATTTTTCTGTTGGTGTGAATACCTCTATGGACCTATGACAATAGTCAGCAGCATCTCCTGTTATTAAAGAGCAAAGTCAAGAAGCCTCCTTGTTTTACTTTTCACGTAACAGTGAAACACAGATGTATCACCGATGCTGCATGAGTAATGTGGATAAAGTTACCTGAAAATCTTATTTCCTGATTTTACTCAGCACTGAGTTACTATGATTCCATTCTGTCTAGGAGACAGAAAAAGTCACCAATAAAATCCCCCTTAATTTGAATGTTTTGAAGGAAACAAATTACTGGAAAGAGCCCTGTGGGAGACAGAGGAAATTGTATTGCCAGTAGGTGTCTTTTCTGTTGACTTTAGTGGGGTTACAAAAGGCCTGCAGGAATTTCAGGTGGCAACAGCAGCTACCCATTAGTTTCAATACTGTGGGTTCGGAACCTGCAAGGTCTAATAAAACACATTCTTTTCATCTCTGATTTATGTGACCTTGCAATTCTGTTGTTAAATGTAACTTAAAAAAAAAACCCAAACCAAAAACCAACCACAAACCACACCCAACAAAAAGAATCATTAAAGCAATTTAAAAGAAAAGAAGAATATGGGGAAACATGTATGAGTGCACACATATATGTAAGTTGCTAGTTCACCTCACCTATAACATTAGAGAGGTACTTGAGCAGATGGAGAAAGATGAAAAGGCAGAGGTGCCTGGAATTACAATTGCAAATGATTTGTCTTCCACTGGAGAAAATAAAGAACGTACAGTGGTTAGAAGAAAACCATCGTAATTCAGTGAGGATTTCACACTAATTTGTGTTAGGGACTGCAACAAAGAATATAAAGAGGAAAAGAATAATAGCAGGAAAGAAGACTAATCACAATAGCCCAAGAAAATGTTTATTACATCACGTCCCATTTCACTCTGCCTTTCCCTCCTCTCCAGATATACTGCTGTCAGGTAGAAGAACCACTTGAGTCAATCCACTTAATTTTTTCCAAAAAATTGCTAGTATCACACATTGTATAATGTATTCTCCTCTCAAAGCCCCAGCTGACCAGGAAAGCAAATGAATAAGAATTATTTCTCACAGAACAACTGTGCCCTACAAATTACATTTTGACACAGGCACCTCACTGTACCAGCTATTCAGCCCTTTCAGTCATATCCTATGTGTGGCAGCTAAAAAACAGAGGACTAAGCTAAGCTGGTGACAATGGAAAACAAGTGTATTTAGCCTTTCAGGAGGATCAGAAGATCAAACTCTCAATGGCTGAAGAAATCCTGCTGGTTCTTTCTTCATCAAAGAAGAATAAAAGTTTTCTCATATGAAATAATTTGTGAAAACTATCATCATTCAGAATAGTCTTCATTTCCAATTAGCATTAGTTAATTTCCAACAACTCGTCCATAGACCTGCTGAGTTTTACTTTATTCTAGAAGTAGTTTCAGTGAAGTTGTACTGCAGCATCATATTCCAGAAGAAAACTTGTCTCTAAGCAGTTCTTTGGCTCTGACCGTCCCCACCCTTCCGGCCCCCTCTAGCTATGATGAAGAGCCACATGTAATACGTCTGGTTTTGGCCTACCCCTTTGCTGCAACATCCTTACGGTGAAGTTGCCTGATGTCCTACTGAGTCATTTTCAGTCGGTGCCAGGAAGGAGACTTTTGCATTCATAAGCAATAATCAGAAACCAAGTTCAAACTGAGTTTTCCAGCTGTGTTTTAAGCTACACAAATAAAAGCAAACTGTTCAAAAGCCAGGTAGGCTGACATTGTCATGACAGCAGCACAATGCTAACAAGCAGCCATAACAAATAGGACAGTGTTGAGCATCCTTAAGTTGCAAAAATTCTCCTGCCATAGCTAAAGCTTTGCAAGATGAACAGGACATATCAAAGCTGAAGAAAAAATTTGAACCACCAAAGCTGCTGCTGAAGGATCATCTCTTCCAGCTGGGGGCTGGAAGAAGGAGGCAGGGAACGAGATCATTAGGCTAAGCCTAATGAAGCAAGCAAATCCAAACACAAAAGCAAACTTAGCAATGCCCTCAGTGCTATATACAAGAGAAAGGAACCACAGAGGACAGGTCTTGTGAAACAGAACTACTGTGATTAACAATGATGCAGTTAGCACTCATGCTAAATAGATATGCTGTGCCAGATGCTGTTCTGCTACAAATCCCTACTTGTGCACTACTGCTGATATTGTCTGGCTCTCTTTCCCACAGCACACAGATGAATTTAGTGGAAGAGTGACTTCAGATTAAAACTTCAAGTACACCAGAAGACCTGTAGAAGAATAAATCATGGTGTCATAAATAGCAAAGAATAGACTAATTTCTAAATCTACTTTGTAGTCGAGATGCTAAGTCAAGATCTTATCTTCCACTCTGGGCTCAGTAGGAAAGGTTTTGCTGGAACTGTGAAAAAATAACTTTGAGATATATAACACAAAGGAAGAACTATAAACAATCACAGCTACTTTCCTGCTCACACTAGCAAGACAGGTGCCAAAGGGCAGGTCAACCTATTTCTTCGCTGTAGTCTTTTGGATGTAGGAGGACCTGGTTTTGCTTCAATGGATTGTACGAGTTTACTCCTGTAGGGTTTCAATAAGAACAAAAGCTGGAGCACAGATGAATTTATTCTGGCAAATTTTTAGTCATCCCCAAAAGGAATTGTAAATATTCCCCATAGGATGCTGATCCAGTTGCCCGACATCTGCCCTGCGCTGTTCAGTGTTGAATTTCTCAAAAACGAAACAGCTCCAGGTACTCAGCCACCTCTTCTGCCAGATTTGGATACCTGCTGCAACACAACAGGTAGCATCCAGGTAGCAACAGGTAGCTTGCTTACTGAGCAAGCAACTAATGAAAAATCTAGGTTGTCCATTATGGAACTATGTTAATGATACCGCACAGGTTCTCTCCTCCTCATGCGTTGCACTGCAAAGCTGACACTTTTGTTCACATACTGTGTTGGTGGTCTGGCTGACATTTCACAAACACAGAATACAAAAAGCTTCCGGATTCTTGTTTAAAGTAAGTCTCAAGGACTCAATGTACTGATAGCTTTGCTTGCATAATGAGGTGTTGACTTGTACTAACTTTTCACACTGTGACTAGGAATGTATTGAAGAGAACAATTTCCCTTGGGGGCACTGTAGAGGATTAGTGAAATACATATGAGAATAGTCACTCCAGAACACACGGTATGCAATGGCAAGCAATTTTTCAAGACAGAGAGCTAGAACAAGCTTCATTCCTGAGGGAAAAGAGGAAAAAGAAATTAGACTCCTGCTCTCAAAGTCAAAATACAGCCCCTAGTTTGCAGCGTTGGTGCAGAACTACTGCATATTGCACATTTTTTAGGGGAATTCACCACTGAGACAGAATTTACACACGAGACCAGAATGTGACTCCATGAACTATGCAGAGCAAATAGTTCAAATGCAGATTCTTTATGTTTCTATACAGGGGAAGTTTCTGCAAGTGCTATACTGTATGCTGTTCCTATAGGTTTGCACTCTGCTGAATGCCTAGCAGTACTGTGTGCAAGAAGTAAGGTCCCTGTGTCTCTGCTGAAAGTGAGGAAAAGGAGTAATAGAGCTGAGGTTGCAAGAGCTGAGTGGAAGCAACAGAAGCACATGGGACACAGGGACTGGGGTAGCTGGTGTGGGAATGTGGAAAACACATCAGCTTAGTAAAAGTCTGCAGGTCCTAGTTTGGGCATAAAGGTGGAAAGGTACAGGGCACAGGGCGTTTGCGCTCTCTCGCTCATAGCTATATGACAATCTTGAGTGAAGCTTCTAGAGTCAACAGCTGAGTGTCCAAGTCTCTGTTATAACTAGTCAGGCCAGTATTGCTCACTCATTGGAACTACCATTTGAATTTTTTCCACACTGAGACTCACAGAAATTTTCTTTACCACAGTTAATTAAATTTCTTGCTTGGATTTTGCCTGTGACTTAGATCATTTATTACATGTCAGATTTCTTTGCCGAGGTATGGGATTCTCTCAGTCTATTCCACTGTCCTATTTTGGACAATATGATACAACAAGGAGCCCTACCTACTAACCCTCTGGCCAGCACCCCACTGATTCTACCAGGAGAGTGCACCTGAATTACTCAACTGGTTGTTCTTCACTGCCTTCCCAAAGTCCCCTCTATACATGCCCAAAAGGCAGAGAAATGTATCCTACAGTTTGCTGTAGTTTAAGATAACTTAAAGAGTGCTTAACCCACTCAGCACTATTACAGTCTCTGCTGACTCTGTGCTTCTTGCTATAGGATCTCTTGAGAACATGGCACAAAGCCTATTGGGGAAACGGTGTGTGAACCACTATTCCCTTCTTTAGACTCACCTCCAGGGAGAGGATGAAAGACAATGCAGATGGAAGATGTGGGACTCAAAATGGAACTGTGGGATTGACTCCAGTGGTTTTGCTGTGACACGGACCTGCAGTGTATGGGTAGGTTCTAGACATGCTCCCACTGCTGTGATACAGTTGAAATCTCTGCTGATGACAAGTAGTAGCTATAAACTGTTGAAGCATGGAGCAGATCAGCACTAAAACACATTTTCTCCCTAAAGACTGCAGCCTATTGAAAAACAAAGGTTTGTTAGTTGAATTTCCTTGCAGTCAACCCTTGCACAAAGCATGCATTCCCAATGCCAGCTGTTGTTGACATATGTCATGGTTTAACCCCAGCTGGTAACTAAGCACCACGCAGCCGCTCACTCACTTCCCCCCCACCCAGTGGGAAGAGGGAGAGAATTGGGAAAAGAAGTAAAACTCCTGCGTTGAGATAAGAACAGTTTAACAAAACAGAAAAGAAGAAACTAATAATGATAATGATAACAATAATAAAATGACAATAGTAATAATGAAAGGATTGGAATATACAAATGAGGTACAATGCAATTGCTCACCACTCACCGACAGATGCCTAGTTATTTTCCGAGCAGCGATCCACCACCCCCCCGGCCAATTCCCCACAGCTTATACACCGGGCATGACATTACGTGGTATGGAACACCCCTTTGGCCAGTTTGGGTCAGCTGTCCTGGCTGTGTCCCCTCCCAACTTCTTGTGCCCCTCCAGCCTTCTTGCTGGCTGGGCATGAGAACCTGAAAAATCCTTGACCTAGTCTAAACACTACTTGGCAACAACTGAAAACATCAGTGTGTTATCAAGATTCTTCAGATACTAAATCCAAAACACAACACCGTATCAGCTACTAGAAAGACAATTAACTCTATCCCAGCTGAAACCAGGACAACATACTAACAAAAAACCTGATTTCTTGTATGTTAAATTTTCTCATTTACCCTTTTCTACCAGTATAGAAATCACTGCATATAAAAATATTGTTTGCTCAAAATAATAATAGCACTAAGTGTGGAATAAATGCAAATAAGTAAAAAGAACTAAAAAAAATTTTTTTCAAAGCTACAGAGAAAACAAACCCCTACTATTTTACCCATATTTAAGGACACCTATGTTTAGGGCTGCATGGTGTTCGCAAAAAAAAAATATCAATGTCTGCTGAACATGCAAATGGCTTTATCGGCAACAAAGTTAATGCTGTAAGAAAAAGATAGTCACATTTTAATTTTATAAATGTTTCTTGATGTCAGTAACATATTACAGATTGAAAAGTGAAATTAAAGAGCAGCAGGATGTATTTCTTTATTTAAAAGAGGTCACTATTCCAAATCTGTAGTTAACAGAATGGTTAAAAGTGAAGCATGTACTAAATGAAAAGACGGCAGCAAAAAAGCAGATCTGAACTCATCTGGAATAAATTCATGAATTCACCTGGAAACAGCATTAATAAAAAGCAGTCTCAGTCCTGGGATGTTCAACTAAGCCAGCTAATTAGCCCCGCAAAGACAGGGCAAAAAGACTATTTAAAAAGGAAGCATAATAATGAAACGTAAAGAAAGGCAATATAAAACAAATCTCTGAACAAAAACAAGGCGAGAAATCATTTTCCCCGTGGCACTCTCCACAGCTCCTGAAAGTGCCTGCTGCTGGTAATGAATGAAATAAAAGGGGAGGAGGGAGAACAGAGAGAAAGAGGTGTTATCTTACCCGCTGATGGAGCTTATCGCTCCACTCCCTTCATGACGCTGGGAACTCACAAGCCTATAAAACGTGCCTTGCCTCCCAGTCCCCTTCTCCTTCAGCAAAACCAAAAGCAAGAGGTGGCCGTACAGAGGAGGAATGGGATGCTGTTCCACCCGGAGGTAGCTCTCCTGACTCAGCTGGTACAGCATTTCTAACAGTTTGAACAGTGTAGCCAAAGCTTTTTCTGACAGATCTCTCCTTCCCAGTACCTGCTGTGCTGCCTTACTTCCTTTTTTCTTTCTTTCCTCTTCTTATCTGTTGGTGGGGAATTTAGAGGGTTAGGAGAGGCAGGTGGGAGAGGCGCATCGTTCCTGGAAGAGAGGAGAGGAACGTCCAAGATGACTTCTGTCCCCACAGCCAACTGGAACGTGAGCCTTGCTGCCGCGGGCAATCCCTGGGGACAGGCGCTGGGAGCGCCAGCTGGAAACGCTTCTCCCCCTGTAGCATCCTCAGCAGCCAACTTCTCCAATCAGTTTGTGCAACCCTCTTGGCGCATCGCCCTGTGGTCTCTGGCTTATGGTGGTGTGGTGGCAGTGGCCGTTTTTGGAAATCTCATTGTCATCTGGATCATCCTGGCTCACAAGCGCATGAGGACGGTGACCAATTACTTCCTGGTGAACCTGGCCTTCTCCGATGCCTCCATGGCTGCTTTCAATACTCTCATCAACTTCATCTACGCGCTGCACAGCGAGTGGTACTTTGGAGAGGCTTACTGCCGCTTCCACAACTTCTTCCCAATCACAGCTGTCTTCGCCAGCATCTACTCCATGACAGCAATAGCTGTGGACAGGTGAGAAAAGAGAGGAGAAGTTTAGGGGCGAGAGATTGAGATCAGATTCTCTATTGAAATAAAAATACAGAGATAACAATCATGAAGTGATGAGAGGCAGAGCCCTCAATAGTTCATCGATTGTGCTCCTCTGTACTTTAAGATCTCTCTCCCTAACACACTGTTTTTCTCTCTGTCTTTGGTCTTTCTCCTTCAGCCTTTCATTGGTTTTACTGTCTCACTTTCTTTTACAACAAACACTTCCTCTCTCTGTTTGACTTCAGCTGGTCTCTATGCTCCACCTTTTTAATACTAATTCTGTAACAGCAGCCATTGCTCAGGGTTTTGCTTCCCCACCTGTGAAAACAGTATCTGTCCCTCAAAGTCATCTAATTCATACTGTTAAGGAGTTGTAGAGATTGTGTGTGAAGGGAAAGGATTTCAAATTTCCCTCCTCTGTATTTCTGCAGCAGGCAGAGGCATTTGCCTCCTCCTCAGAAATCACTTCAGACTCTGTTTTTAATAGCTCTTCTCACAGACAGCTCTGAGCTGCTTGGTTCCTCCTGATTTTAACTAATGAGACTATTTACATTGCCATCTGTAGATATCCAGAGGTCTGGTAAGAACATGGTTTTAAAGTGGTTGATTTTTTTCTGATTACTTGCAGCAAAACAAGCCTTTGTGACTGTGAAAGAAAACAGGATGGGGAAAAACTTTACCTTTGTGCTCTTGGCAATAACGGAATAGGACAGCTGTAGTCTCCATAGAGTAAAGGGGAGATGTAGTTGTCAGATTTCTGACAGAGATGCTTTGATGGACCATCTTTCTCAGAAGGTGCTGTGAGTCTCCCCTAGGAAACATTCCTTTCTTTATGATCATTTTCACATTTGCTGTACTGGAGAGATAACTTACCCCATGCTTTGGAAATCCAATAAATTCCTGAATTTTCATTCAGAAAAACAGATCGTTTTGTGCTTCAGTTCTTTTATTCCTTTTAGCAATGCACTGAAATTACCCACAAAACTCCTTTCTACGTATTCAAATCACGTTATGCATCTTGCCTGAATTGACTTGGCAGAACTACAGCACTTTCAGATGACAGTAGTTAGGATTTTATATCATTCAATCCATCTTCTGAAATGTTATTTCTCATTTCCAGGTACAAAGATTGGGAAACATGTTGTTGTACCTTTTTTCTGTGCTGTGGACAAGTTCATAATAATGCTTTTCTGTTGGCCCTACTAATTGCAAATTTTAGGTGGCATTCTCAGCCAGACACATTTCTGTTCTGTAAAGCTAAAAATGAAAGAGAAAATGAGATTCTTAGCAACTCTTCTACCTCTCTGCTCTGGGGATGGGTGAAGACAGGAGGAAATCAGTACACTTTCCTCCCGCCAGTGATTTATTTTGTTCCCAACTCTTACTGCCCACTAATAATGGAGGAGGTAGTGTAAAGCCAGTGATACTATCTTTAACCAGGCAAAGATTTCTTCCATTGTCAATTTGGATTTAGCTTAAGATTCTCATCTAGCTTGAGATTTTTCAGAAAGATAAAAGTTTTGTAGTTGATGCTGGGGATTTAACTGTTATTGCTGCAGCTGATCATGTCATTAGCCGAGCAGTTACTAGGATGCTCTGAGTAAGGTTTTTTCATTTTTCTGACAAAAACATCTGCAGAGGTGTAGTACTTACTGCCTTGAAAGTTCCTAAATTTATGCTAGGAAACTGGAAATGAATGTGAATACAGTTCCTTGGGAATCCAAAGGCTGCCCTTCTAGAGTGAGAGAAGAATAGCTCTGCTCCACACTGACTGAAGTGCAATGGTCAGAATCAAATATATTGGAAATGTTTTCCTTGGTTTAGCAATGTGAGGCAATGGTGCTAAGTTGACTCAGAAGTGAGTCAATTAGTACTGTTATTCACTGATCTATTTCTTGTCTGAAAATCCCCTGAATAAATCACAATTTCCTCCCCACCACATCTTCCAAGTTCACCTGCCCCCCAAAACAAATCAAAATCTTCCCTTGGGGGGAGCACAGTGAAAAATACCACAGCTCTGTTTAGGTGAGCTCTCTGTAGTACCAAGGAGCATCATGTAAAACAAACAGAAGAGCAGTCTATCCCTCCTTCCCTATTCACACTGCTATTCCTTTTCCTTTTATACCAAATCACACCTGATGCATTCAGTACCTTTAACCATTTCCCGGCTACCTCTGCAGAACACTTCTACAGAGTCAAGAGGAAAACTGAGGGTCAAAGTGAATCCCAACAAATGTCCTTGGATGTACAGACTGCCCTATTCCAGGGCACAGATCTGCTGGGTGGACATTTTTTAAAACTTTGGCTCCCATTTGCCTTCTGTAAAAGTTCAGCCAGTGCTTCAGACAGGACACACCACTTTAGTTTTGACCCAGTAAACTCATTCTTAAATATTCATGTTAATTTAAAAATTAAAAAAAGAAAAGCTACAAATTAGGTTAAAGCTACTGAGGGAACTGAAACGATCAGATGATTTTCTAGTAGAAATTGTTAGCATCCCAAAATACTGAAAGGTCTTGCCTTGCAACTCACTAAAAAGTATGTCATGATATGCTCCATTGATCATTTTAGAACATCCAGATGTTCACAGAGTATGAATGAGTCGTTGCAATTCTAGACATCACTGAGCACAGTAATGTACAGGCAGTACATGTTTCCTTTCACATGTGATTCTGTAGGCCATGTTGTCTCAGTTGTGTGCACTGTGAAATTACTGGAATGACACAGATTTCTGTGGAGTAGGCAGCTCCTGCAGTGGGGTGCGCTGCATCTGGAGCTGATGATGGAATTATCCAAGACTGCTGTATGACCACCTGGTCATTGAACATAGACTCAAATTTATGTGGGTTTATTCACATTTCTGACCACCCTTTCCTGGTGGTCTTTTTCCCCTGCCTTCTGCTTCTTTTCCAACAGGCTGTTTGCAGTCTGCTGCAGAGATGCCACAGGTAGCTTGAACTAAGCCAGCTCAGGTATCAGAAACAGCACAGATTTTACGCTGTACTGCTTCACAGGCATTCATTCGTTCTTCTGTAGCTCATGCTGCACAGTATAGTGACATTGCTTCCAGTGCAATAGTTCCTTTGGCTATCTTATGGGGATAAACTTTTAAAATAGCCTAAGATAAACTGAATAGGGGATAGTTCTGGAGCTGATATGCCCTTGCCACTGGCCAGTGCATGATCCTAAAGGGATGTCTTAACTCCATCTGTAACTACTGGCTGTGGTACAGTTCTTGGACATATTAAACACAGCAACGTAGGCAGAATTTAAGCCATCTGGCCCTGGCCATCGAAGACCCACTGTCCCTTCCTACTAGTCCTTAGCATGCAAAAGAGGTGGTTCATGTAGGCTGGCAATTAATTTCCAATCCCAAGATTGCCTCGTTATACAATCAGTTTTGTGTGTAGGCCTAGAAATTCTATACAGATATCTGATGGTTAAAGCGGAAGTTTGGAGATGTAGCAATATAGCATAAAATAACATGCCTTCAGTAGAGAACTTAGTATATTTTTATGCATTTTTTCCTGTTATTAGCACATCTACAGTATGACTTTCTCAGTTATTGTTCTCTCAGCAATTCTGTAATGATTTCCTCCTATCAACAAGTTTAACTCTTTGTAAAAGCAACTGCTTTGGAATTAAACAAGGTATTCTAACAGTGATGGTGAGTAGCTGCTGATCCTATGCACATCTTACCATTTCTTTTCTTCCTAGCATGCAAGCAAACTTTTGGTCTTTGAAGAGCTATTACATATATATTAGATTTCCTTATATGCAAAAGTAATTGAAAAGAATGACATATATACGCCAGTATTTCATACAAATGCAAATAAATTTACATTTACGATACACCAATGTTCTGCATTACTGCAAAATGGCCTACAAGGCTTACTGCTGTTCAACATGGGTCAACATAACAGCATCCAAAAGACCTATGTAAGTTTTTTTAAACAAATTATTATGAAAGAGAAAAACAATGGATTTGACCTAATCCTTTCTAAAGATCAGATTCTGCCAAATGTTACCCATCTATCCTAGCCCTATACTCTGCAAAAATCCCAGCCCATTTTTCAGTTCAGCTACTTGCAGAGTCAAAGGTACTGCAATAGAAGAATGACAAAAGAAAGTCCAGTGTTAAAGAGAATTCCATTTTCATGCACTTTTTTTTAATCACAAAACTTTCTTCACATGTTGTGCTGATATAAACTCTGAAGCTGTTACAGTTTCCTGCCCCAGTGAGCCATTAATAATGAAAGTCCAATAATTAACTTCAAATCAGGAGATTGTCAAAGTAAATCACCACTTTTAAAACTTAAAACCTGATCATGTCCGAAAGTCCCATTATGATTTCAACAATAACTTCATCTTTTACCCCTTTTTTGGTCCTTCTGATGGAATGAAATGCCCTTTTTTTTTGACCTACAGGCAGATACAGAACTTCATATTTGTCTAGTCCAACAGAGCTGTTATGAAACTTCCGATTCGTATTTATTCCACAGAACTGTGTCTGTGACTCTATTTTTAGAAGGAGTAAGGCTATTAAAATTAGAGCTCAAAGACAGGTATATTAGCACTCTTACTTCTGGTACCCCAGACAGCTCACTTAAGTATGACTACACAGCATCGTGTTGTTGACATGGTTAACACGTTGACATAAGGATGGATGTTTTTAAAAATTTGATTGAAAAATCAAATAATCAAACAATTTGCAGCAGAATGAGTATCAGAATCCAAGAGGCATGGGCCCAGGTTTCTCCTTCCCAACACCCCTACATTGACTTTGCTGAACACCAGACTCAAAATCAAATTAACCTTCAGTAATGAAAGATTAGATAATTAGAGAATCTCCGTGTTTCAGAATATGATTGATTCTTGTTATTAGCAGTCTCTGTTTCCTTTTGGTTGCCCTTCTCATTTCTTTTTAGTAAGCTTCCTCAAGTTTTTATAGTTCCCCCTTTTTAAATGAAACACTATCATAGCAGCTTTGGGGGGCTTTTATTGTTTCCGCAGAGATGTTAAAACCAGCCATACTCTAGATGCTATTCAAAGAATAATAACATTTAAGCCTGACCATAGACACTGTTCAGGACCAACTCAAGAGCTTCTTGTTTACTTTGGGCTTCTCCTCATAGATGCTCCATAAAGCAGTCATTAATGTTGACCAAGAATATATTTTATGTCTGCACAGAAGTCACTGATACCTTCTATTATCATTGCATTACCTGCTATCACAGCCTTTCTAATTTCTTTTGGCATGTCACCATTATTACTGTGAATTAGTTGAGTGTATAATTCTGAAGTTTATTTTTTCAGAGTCATGCTTGGAGTTTCAAACCATAAAATTCTGTATTATTCATTAATACATTTGGTTTACTTGACTTGATTTTAAACTGTATTTAACATTCAGTTTTGTTCCTCCTCTTGCACAATCTCCTCTCTTTTTTTATGAACCTTAGTATTACAGTGTTACATTCCTCCTACCTAGTTTTTAGTATGCCTATTACACCAACAAGGATCCTTATTCAAAACTTGTCATTCTGGTTTCCCACCTTATTTCTTAGACTTCTAATATGTCTACAGAAGCACACATATACTGGGTCAGTTTTCTATTTTTCTGTGACATTGTTCAGTTACTGGTGGCTGTTAATAAACCCTCTATACACTCATTACACTCCAGCATAAGTAATATGATACAAGCTTGTAACAGAAGACAGTTATGAGGCATAAACACAATTCAATTTATCAAATGAAACCTAAATTCATCATGTGTACACACTCAGATCCTCAAAATATCACTTAGGCTCTTCATTCTCTTCAAGTGTATGCTATAAGAGCAGTTATTATTGTCACAAAGTAGTACCACAAGACCTATAAATGAATCTGTTACTGAAATTCTGAAGTAGGTAGTTGGCGCCTTGAAAAATGTATTATCTTTCCCATAGAATACATTTTGGTATCTGTCTCTGCATGAGTTCCTATTCCTGGGACAAAATGCTCAAGGCCTTCATGTGCCATAAACATTTTGAACTGATACTCCTGCCAAACTATACGTGACCATCTTTGATGTAGAATAACATTATCTGAATTGGGAGTTAAGTATTTGTTACCTGTCCTGTGTGCTCAGAAACACCGAAGTATAGGGAAATGAGTATGTGAAAAAATTATCTCAGATATGTCTAACAGGTTAGGATATGGAGTGCAGAGGGCATGACCCTCTGTTGTGGTCGTATGGTAGTAGCATCAGCAAAAGATGCACACCAGGAAGACGTATACTGGTATTTGCATTCTTGTACATGTTCTTGGCACCAAGTGTTTTGTGCTTGGCTCACCAGTGAATAGAGGAGGTTGAAGCAATGGCAGGCAGGAAACTTGCATTTCCCAGCCAGCTGCCATCCCCTGCACAGAGTTCAGCCCAAACAGAACTGCAGCCTTTGGCCCCTCTCTCACTCCCCTTCCCTCAAACTCTTGTCTCAAAGTAAATGGTTTCCATGCAAAAGAAGACATAATTTGCACTGAAGACCAGGGAGAGAGAGATGAACACAGGAACAAGAAAAACAAAAAGCTAGATGGATTCCTTTTCTGGTTTCTTGTGCTTTACAGGCTATTTTCCCCAGAGAGATCTCCCCTTCATATCAGAGAATATTTTCATCTGAAGAAATGGGTGAAGGGGCTTTCTGTAAACTCACTGTTCTGTTTTTTCCACAAGATGCCATTTTATTGTTAGTTACATTTACCTGCCTCTGGCGTCACATAACTACACGAAACACTACCTGCCCTACTCCCAAACTAAAGTTCAATACCACTTTTTTTCCAATCTAATGGATGACTCCATAATCATGACTTCATGAATCAGCCTTGGTCACTGCATATCATGAAGGGAAAAATGCAAGATATGCTTTTAAAATTATCACTATTATTACTATTATTACTTTGCCAGTCAAACTGTAGAATTCAAACAGGACATACTGTCCCTGTTTCTCTGTATTTCTCAATTTGTATTTTAAGATGGAGCACATCATATTTCTGCATTCCAGTATCCAGGCTGCCCTCTGAAAAGTACGAGTTCTCAGAACTGGAGAGAAAAAGTTGAACAGGAGAACATTAAGGGTTCAAAAATCAAGAGGTGAAACATAAAGGACTCTTTATGACTTGGGGGCCTAAAATGATTTTCTGGGTTTGACAAATTCTCTTTCTTTCTGAGAAAAGAAGTGAAATAGTTTCTACAAAACATCCTGATACAATGGCTACAAGATTCAGACTGTCAGAGACATAGGAAAAATAATCCATTTCTTGTTATGGTACAAACTCATAATGATCAGGCAAAAAGACAGCATCTTTTTGGTTTTGGGTCAAAAGTCATGCCAGAGTTATGTTATTGATAACATACTGAGGCAGTTTGGGAATAAATACAGGCCTAAGCTATTTTTCTTCTTGTGTTGCATTGAGTAACTATTCTATTTAACAAGGTGCTTTCAAAAGATGCAATGAAAAAAATCAGGTGGATACACCAATATCTTGAGGAGTATAAGCAACATTTACAACAGTGATTAACCCTAAGTCTTCTTGTTCCAGGCAGGAAACAACATCTGACAAGTTTGAACTATATGTTCAAATGAGAAGCTCATTTTAGACAGTCTTAGCCTTGAATACATTTTCTCAGTGCCCTTATTTATAGCTTAATGAAAATTATTAAAAGATGTATCTGTGCTTTACTGTGTAATGTAGCCTGCAGTACTTTTCAAAGATAGCCAAGGGTTAGTGTCACATCCCAATTTCCCAGGACAATGACTCAGGTTTGCTGATTGCCAGGTCAGGATTAAGGTAAAATGAGACCAGGGATCCTTTAACTCACAAAACTCACCTTTTATTCGCTCACAACAAGAATTGCCGTGCTGACCACCAAAACTGGGATGCTCACAACAAAAATTGGCATGAAACTATGCCAGTAAACTGTGTAACATGTGCTAACCATACATCACCAAACATATACTACAGGCCTTGCTTATCTGGGAATCAGTTCAGGGAAGACAATAAGGATATCCCTCCCATTGAGTCATGAGGTTCAGAGCGGACCCCCTTGCTTTCTAGACTCCTTCTCACAGAGCAGCCTAGGGGCGGCTGGACCCGCTCTTAGTCCCAGACTTGGTCAACGGTTTATGTCTAAAGGGATGAGGTGCAGGGATTACGGATGAGGAAAAGGAGAGGGAGAGGAGAAAGATTTCACCGGTCCTGGGTCCAGCGTTGGTTCAGGCAGCCGAGGGGTCCGGTTGCGGTGGGTGTGCGCGCCTGGGGCTTCAGTTTGTGTCCTTTTATCATCCCTGCCCCTCCTTCGGGTGAGCATTGGGCTAATTAGGTGTCATGAGCGGCTTGTGAGCCTTTGGGCTTGGGGGTAATTTGGGGAATAACTTTCCCTTCCCTGCATGGTGAGCTGCCCTGCTCAGCACATCAGAACAGGGTATCAGAACAGGGAGCTGTGCACCCTCCAGCAGACCCTCCTCCTCTTGTTGCTGATGGGCTTCTTTTCACCTGGGGTTCCTTGCCAGGCGGAGTTCCTTGTTATGCAGAGTTAGTCGTTAAGTGGAACTTGCCCCGCCACAGTGTTTGAGACATTAACTCTTTCAGTCTCTCACAGTTGGGTTGTTTGTTTGGGTTTTTTTCTTGAATATTATTGCCTATATGCATGTATTTCTGACTGATTTACCAACCAGGAGAGAAATTCACATGTTTACCTAAAATAAAATTATTTCATAATAACTGCAGAAACAAGAAGGAAGCCATTCAGATGACAGTGTCAGAAATCTAAGCAGTAACAGAGTGGGTTGTGGTCTGTGCAGATGGAGCTGGTTTTGCCGACTTTGCATTGACATTTGTCCTTGATAGCCCAGGTAGATAGTATTCAAAGAATAGGAGAAACAGAAGCCCTTCTGTCAGGGCAAGTCAGTTAGTCCATCATTTTATGGGACAGGCCAAAGAAAATTGTTATCGCTTTTCTATCAATATGCATAGGTATAGAATACATTGCATAAAATCAATTACATACTTAGAGAAATCTAGCCCGTTGTCAGCTACCAAAATGTTCCTCAAGTAGAAAGCATTGCACTGTTTATGAGAACTCAGCTATACTGAAGAATTCCAATATTCCTGTTTTAAGGTTTCTGTTAAGAGGTACACAAAAACAAGGCATTGGATGCCAGTCCTGATTTCGGAAAAACTGCAGCGTTACTCCCTGCTCAAAGCACGACAGCCATTCACCAAGAGCAGCACATGTGCCTCTGAGTAAATTGAGGCCAAGTTATCCCTCTGGGATATTGCCCACTGATCTCTCAAATGTACAGTGTGTTTGTTTATCTACCATGCTGTCATTCACTCTTTCTTTATGCTGTTAGCTTTAAGATGATCACTGTGTAACAGTAACATTGTTCACTGCAGATCCTTCTGGCCACCAAACCCAGTCTTGTTCAACAGTCCTAGTCCCACAAAAATGTCCATAGCCACTCTCCTGCAGAGAAAGTCACTCTCCATGAATGAATACAGACCAATCCCACAAGAAAAGATGGAGCCTTGCACTAGTAGGTAGAAGATAAAGATTAAAGAATGCAAAAGTTAAAGGTTTGGTTTTCATCATACAAAAAATACCTCTAAAATCTCACAGTTCATTCCATCCTCTTCAATCTACTGTAGCTACCTGACAGAGACCTTTTTCTAGGATTTTCCACAACAATGCTTTAAAGCAGGGCAGGGAAGCATGGCAATTTCCCTACCTAAGTTTCTTAATTACCGATTGATTCCAAATACAAAGTTTCAAAACCAACTCCTGTTTTGAGGGAGTAACAGCATCTGTGAATTCACAAAGGAATTGCATTCTGCTATCTGCCATTGACAAGCCACTTACATGCAAGAATTATGATTTTCTCTCAGTCTCTTCCTTTGTCAAGTCCCAATTTCCTGTTACAATTTGGGGCTGAATTGATTACTTTTTTCCCCATTTGAGTTTATAAACACACTGTGAACAGGTGAAACAAATCACTTAGGATAATTAAAGGGTTCCAACTGTGTCTCCAGATGGGCATTTGTAGGATCCAATTTTGAACATCATTTTGGTTTAAAACGTCTTATGTATTTTTGCTACAATTTTCCAAATAATGTGTTAAAGAGGGAAGATTTTCCTGCCTGTACTAGTCAGTGTATGCTGTTTTACTAAAAGATAAATTAGGATTATTTTTTTTTATCTTTTCTACTGTCAAGACCATAATACACAAAATTCAGAAGCTTTTATAGTACTTACCAGCTATTTGTCTCTTATGTTATTTGCAAACTGTAAGAGAGCCACATAATTATGCTGTCATTATAACCACTAGCTTAAAGAGTTTATCAATGTTATTCAAATGAGGACTGTCTCTATTATCGTTTCAGGGAAAACAGATTTTCTTGATTTGATGAACCCAAGAAACAAGTACCAAACAGTTAATTGTAGACTCCAGCCAAACTGAGCAGTTCTGAAGGAAACTAGATCTATTCTGACCCCAGCAGATAAGAAAACAGTCTTGAAGAGTGCTGCAGCAAGCACACCATGATGCACCAGCCATTATATCTTGCAGCCTGACCGATTTCTCATTAAGTTCAATGGAAAGACTCTTGCTGACTTCAGTAGTAATTAGTTAGGGACAAAGACCAACACAAGCCAAAGCTGGAAGAAAATTGATGACAGTGGGATATAGCATGATCACAGCAAACAAAATCATGTGCTAATGATTCTAGTGATGAAACCGAAGTGCTACCTAAAAATGCTTTAGAGTAATACATAGGACATGGTGCAGGTGTTGAATAATCCACATTCTTGCAAGTGTTGGCTTGAGTTTCTACCTGCACATATTTACATCCCTAAATTTATAAATATGCATATTCCATCTTGCAATTATCTTCCAAGTGTTAGTGTTTATGTTGGATGGAGTAATACTGGTTTCTGCTGTTGTCATGAATGAGCATAATGACTTAATTCTTTTCAGTTGATATGTATTTTAGATTCAGCATCCCCGCTTTATTGTGTGGAACAAGCTATCTGTGGCATTATCAGCAGCTCCCACTGGAGTGAGAAAGCATTGGAAATCCGATCCTGAAATCAAACGACCTCAGTGAGAGTTCAGAGCCCTTTGTTTGGCAAGGGGTCCCATTGCTCCAGCCTGGTGACTGACTAAACAGTAAATGTCCAAACACTGCAAAGCAAATTGGCACAGCACCCCACTGAATAATGTTTGTGTGGCTACAGAACACTTTTCAGGGGGGTAACAAGTCTTTAGTTGCTTGTAGCCATTGTAAATCCTCCTGCTCAAATGCCTACCATCTTTTAGTGTTCTTAGAGACAGAGGTATGGGGAGGACCAATGCCTGTGTAGAAATATCACAGACCATGGTAGACCCATGAGGGCTTCAGCACTTGCCACTTTCACTGACTTCAGAAGGACTGCATAAGTTCAGGCCACTTGAAAGAACTGTGGAGAAGCAGAACAATCATTAGGACAGATGACACTGGAGCATCTGTTCCCCTTGCATGCAGTTTATGGTTGGCTGATCACAGAGAGAACAGCTCTTTGGGAGTTCTCTCCCATATACCTTCAGAGGCCAAAGGGCTTGCCACCACAGAGCCCTACTGTCAAAACATTGTGCTTTCTACTTACCTTGGAATCTCTGGTCCGGTAGTGCTGGGTTTTCTCCTATGTCTTTTGCCTTTACATTACCCAGTTTTCTTTCTTATTCTCTCCTCTCTCAACCTAATTTCTGTCTGCTATTATTCTGTAATTCCCCTTTCTTTGCTTCTCCTCCCATTAGTTTCTCATTATTCTTGTTTCACTTCTATTCCTATTTTTGCACTCAGCAAACTGTTCCTCCGTCTCAGTTCTTCTGCTTTTGCTCCAGATCCTGTATCTCATCATTCTCCCTTTCATTCGTGGCCTACTCACACAATCCTCTTTTTTCTACACCGTGTTCAGCACCATTCAGGGCACAATTCAGACAGCATGTCTGCTGCTCCCCCTTGTAACTGGCACTTTGCTATACAAAATATATGTAAGGACATCAAACAGCGTAAGGAAATGAGCCCTAATGACTGAGCTACACCATGAAAGATTACAGTTTTCAGCCATGGGTAATTGGGATATATAGGGGCAATATCCTGCATCATACATACACATTATCCCATACTTAGCCTCCTCACCTCACTAATTTTCTGAGCTACACCTAAGCGTGGAACATCTAGCCTGTGCTAGCAGGAGCTTTCATTCCTGATGGAAACACCCTGGCCAAAATGGACAGAGATCAAAGGCAAGGTCCAACTGAAAAATTAGCGACTGCTCCTTCAGGTTAAGGCTAAAGAGATCAACAAACAAGTTACCACCCTTAGGTACCAGTAATGGCAAGATAGGATTTCCAGCAAACAAAATCATAGGCAGGAGTGGCTAAGCCTCCTTTGCAAATGACAGCTAACAGTGCAGGAAGGACTCAGTTCTCTTCTGGGCTTCTTTTGGCTACAGAGATTAACATCCAGAGACAGCTTGACTATGGAGGTGTTTTTTAACCTGCAACTGAGAGTCATTCCACATTTTCCACTATCCTTAATTATGGCAATGATGGCTTCTCTAGGAAAATGCTACCAAACATACATGACAAATTTGAGTGAGTGTAACAGTTGCAGCTATAAAGCCATATCTCACTATGTTAATTAAGCAATTTTGTTTCTAAGAAAAGCCACTTAGGGAACAAGTTAGATACTTCACTGTAATTGTTAGTGTACTGGCAAATTAGAATAAATTAGATTTGTTATCAAAGGCTCAATAGTAGAGAGCTGTCAATACTCTCTGGTCAGCTAAGTAATTCCTGCGCAAAGTCATTATTGAGGGAATGGTCAAGGCTCCTCCACCTCCTCCCCATCTTGTTTGTTAGAATGACTGCCTGCTACCTTTTTGTAATCTATCTTGTGCAAAAGCTAGGCTGTTGGCTTATCACTCAAATTTCAACAGAAAGACAAGTAGCCTGCTTTTCATCTGATCCTTGTCCTTTGACTTACCTCACTCAGCCAGCCAATAGTTAAAATTTCCATCAGTACAGCTGAATGAGTCATTTCACACAAACAATCCACATCTTTAAAGGGCAGTCACCAGACAGGGAGATAAAACAATGGAATTTTATCTTAGCCAAAGAGAATTACTGCTGATACCTACTGGGAATATGAATAATATAACTGGGAATAAGAATAATCTGAATGTAATAGAAATCTGACAATAGCACATAAAACAATGTCAATGTGCAATCTGAAGAAAACTAGCAATTAAAAGGAATGATTCCAGGCTATGAGGGGATGCCTTAAGAGTCCCACAAGCATGTGAAAATGGTGGCTTGTTTATGGGTTATCACCTACTACAGGTAAAGATCATCAAGCATTTTGGACAGTATCTGGCAGCCCACGCTCAAGCTAGCTCAATTTGAAAGACAGGACTCATGAATAGAAACTTATGCTCCTTACCAAGTTGTATTTACTCTTTGGAGGAGAAGGGAACCAGGGGATAGAGGGCAATAATCCAACTGATGTATATTTTCATGAGATCTGCTGCTCTCTCAGGACAAGACACTCAGTACTCGAATACAGCTATTGCGTAGTTAGTATGTAATACCAAAAGCACCAGTTTAGCTGAAAAAAAAACAAAAAGCAGGTAAAGGAGAGGAGAACTAATTATGCTGTGGGAAAAAATATGTAAGTGCGGTAAAAACAATGCAAAATGAATAGGCTTGAAATTTTAGATATGGAAATTGATGATTCAGAACTGAAATTTAGATCACTCTGTTTCTGATAGCATTTAAATGTTTTAAGCCTGGGTACCACTATGATGGCAGATGTTGGATTTATCACATATTTGATGGTTAACTATCAATAGAGTTATTTTTGCTAAAACAAATATCTATTCTATAATTAACCATCTCTCAAGTATGAAATTTCAAAAAGTAGGAATATCTTGAATGAAATTTGTTTGCCATAGCAGGTAAACAGCAATGCAGAAGATTTCTTGCACAAATTCTTAACAGGAGCATTATATTATGAATATTATTATTGTCTTGTAGCTAATGTTTGTACCTAAAAATCTTGGCCAAGTCTGCCTAGAACCTAGGTGTGTGCCGTAAAAATTAGGACATGTCACACCTTCCTTCATTTTAAATGAGTGCTACTCTTCTAATTGCAGAGGAACAGAACTTATGCATCCAAAAGAGGATTGATTCAAATCAATGGCAGCTTATCCATTGATTTCAATGGATTTCAATTCAAATCCTGCCTGAATTTGGAAGCACAGACCCAGGCTGTCACCTAACAGTATAAGAAGTGTTGTCACGATCTAAAGCCAAGGCAGAAGACGAGAACGCAAAAAGTAAACATCATGAGTAGCTTTGGAATTTTTTTATCTATAAATGTCAAAAGGACAAACATACTCAAGAAAAATAACAATAATCGCATATTAGTGTCACTTCAGAATAGGACCTACTAATTTATGCTTTCTCCCCTACAAAATAATTCATCCTCTGTGAGTGTAAAGTAAACTGATTTTATAACTTCTAAGCCCACAGCAACACCTAAAGTCTCAAGAATAGCACAAAATCTACAAATGCTGATGAGACAAAGTGATTTTTTTTGCACAGTCCTGCCATGCAATGCCTATTACTGCCTATGTAATTTTCCATACAGAAAATAGTCTCTGAATCTATCCCAATCCATCTTTACATGAGGTAGAACTGTAGAGAAAGAGTAGATGAAAAGCCATAGTACATCTTTTACTTATTGCAATTCCTTTAGAAGGCATAAATGACGCAAGGAGGAAAGCAATACTGGAAAGTTCTGAAAATATTTTTTCTACACATGTAGGCTGGAATAGGTGTGGTTTGACTTTGTAGCTGTATTTAAAACCTGAAACAGACAAGGACAAGGGTAGTTACCAGGCATGAAGACTGGAGACCTACCATGGAAACAAAGAGGACCTTTAGGAAATCACTGATATACTCCAATAATCTTGTCAAAGATGATCAAATAACTGGACATGTGTACTGTGAAAGATAGTGAAAAGTATATGGGCCATAATTATTCTTTGGCAATGAGTTTGCTTCTTCCAGAATTAGTACTAATCCCTGATGACAAACCATTGAAACTGATCCAGACATTCTCCTAGAAATTTGGAAAACTCTCATTGGTAAAATATTCAGGCTGGTTTTCATATTCATCCCAGTTTCCTATCTGCTTCAGGTGTTTTCACATAATATGAAAATAAAAAACCACAAGGAAACACAGAAAAGAATATTTTAATTTTGTTAGTTTCTTTTGACTTGCACTGGTTATTCCTGAGGAGCTTCTAAATCATTGCTATTCTAATTCTGATTTCAGAAAAGCAGTGGTTTGGGAAACACAGTGTAGAATGTCAATGCTACCAATGACGGCACAAGGGCAGATCTTTCATTTCCTGAATAAGCACAGATACACTGAATACTTGCATGGAAATTTCTTGATTTAAATTGCTGATCCGCTAACTCCTACATTAACTCACAAACAGCATTGTGTTTCAATCATGAATAAAAGGATTTTTTAATATACTCTGAGAAACCTCTGGATCTGAAGAAAATATTAATGTAGAAAACATTTTCTTGTGTTGTTTTGGAAGACATTAGGATGTCAGATTAAAGAACATGTAATTAGTTATTCAGCATGCTATATTGGTAAGACAATAGAGACATACATATAACCAGTATCTCCCTGGTTTTACAGAAGTACAAAGATTTCTTTAAATGTGATTCTGCCTTATATGTATCAGCATTCCCCCTAATAGTGGAAGAAATTTTGAATAGTGTTCCTACTTAATTAATATGATTAATGATTTTGTAAGTCATTATTTGGTCAATGCTAAATGAAACAAAATAGTGTGATCAGGGAAGTTGGTAGAAAATACGTTAATTCAGGGTTTAGCCCAGAAATCAAAGCAGTAGTCATGCTAAGAAAAATGTGGAAAACTCATGAAGTATGTGATATGGAGTATATAAAATACAAAATTTCTGTCTCCCTTGTTCCTTGCATCTATAACAGAGATCAAAAGACAGAAAACCAGACTTGTTTTTCTTTCACTGTCTGTCTTGATGCCTTCCTGTTGCTCTTTTTTCCTAAGCTTTTAAATTGTAATTACTTAGAGTAAACTTTTTAATGATTTTTTGCACGTTCTTCTAAAGTTATCAGCATACATGGATTGCCAATACAATTATAGGGCAGCAAGAAGAATGCTATCCTACCTGCAAACACAGGAACTGAGAAAGCAAATGAGATGTTTTCATGCTTTATGCATCCATTTCTCTCGGTGCTTTTAGTGCTTCTACATTGCCTGAGGAAATGGTCATTATGGCTACTCTCTCAGTCTCTGTATGAACCAGTTGCAGTCTGGGGTTCTTTGGCAGATGATCCGAAGCCAATCTATGTCTACTGAAATAAATGGATGTGGACTTATTAGGTTCCTGCAGCTTTTGGACAGATGACTAATAATCCTGACAGCTTGGCTGTTAATTTTTTAATTAGAGATAAACCCTGTATTACGTAGCGGAGTAACAGAGGATCCAGCTGTATTGCTGCTTTTCAATCAGGTTGTGCAGTAACAGGATTAACTAACTCTTTGAGAAATACTTGCTCTGCTGGTATACATATGGTTAACCAGGTGTCCCACAGCTTTAAAATAATATTCAATGAACCTTCTCTTTTTTGCAGCACTGCCTTCATGGGGGCTGAACCACCTGAAGAGAAGAATGCCATCAGAACTCCAGGAAGACAAATATCTCTGCTTTTATCCTTCTCCCAACCCTAAGCTTTGGTTGATTCTAGATAAATCCTAATCTCTGAAGGTTTCTTATGCACAGGTTTTTGCTTTCTTTTACAGATACATGGCCATTATTGATCCCTTGAAACCGAGGCTCTCTGCAACTGCTACCAAGGTGGTCATTGGGAGCATATGGATTTTGGCTTTCCTGTTGGCCTTTCCCCAGTGCCTATACTCCATAACCAAGGTGATGCCGGGGAGAACTCTTTGCTATGTAGCGTGGCCAGGTGGTCCAAAACAGCATTTTACGTAAGCTTTTGTTCTTCTAAACTTGTGCGTGGTAGTGTCTACACTTGCAATAGACTTGGCAAAAGCTGTCGAGTATGATGCGGATCCTCTACACGCAGAATAACTAACAAACAGCATTGATCACTGAGAAACTTAAAGCAAGAGGAAGGAAGATAGAACATTTTAAGTGATAAGTGGAACACATTTATTCTTTTCCACTTCTATGAGTGTTCTCTATCCCATGCTGCATGTTTACCTTCCTTGCTTCACTTAAGGTGGCTACTTCTACACAGACAGAGATGGTCAGAAATGGAGACAGAACATGCAATTCAAATAAAGCTTCCTTTTCATCCTAACCAGGAAAAGAAGTATTTCCAGCCTCTCCTTGTCCTAATCAGAATTTTTTCTCTGGATCTCTTCATGGGAGTGTTGGATTTTCCCACTTCATTCTATTACACTATCACAATTACTTATCTTGGATATCAGTCCAAATAAGAAAACTGTAAAACCTGTAACTGGTTCCAGTTTCTGAAAGTGTAGAATAACAGTCAACTGAATTGAATATATCCTATTTGTCCCTCTGGCACAATTAGGAAGAAGTGGTTACCTAGCCATAGAAACATTATCTGTCCTTTCACGTCTTCATTGGCATTTAAGATGAACTCTGTGTTCAAGGCTGAAAGCCTGAGTAACAACCCAGGATTAAATTTGGCATTTTGCTCTCTTTCAGGCAGGTGGAAGAGGCCCTGGTCATATATAATTTTTATCACTTTAGGAGCCATGCACAGATATTTCTCTTTAGGGGAGTAAGGTCACTCTCAGTGATGGCTGCGAATTCTTCACTGATCATTCACTGGGATTTTATCTGAAGACAGCATTTAACCAGGAACTAACAGGAGACAAAAGAAGTTATCTTTTTTTTCCCAGTGCTTACATCAGCAGCAGTGACTATGTTGCACACAGGCAACAGGTCTGTGTTGCCTATGTGCAACCGATCTGCCATATGAAGTACACTGGGGAACACAGGACACTTATCAGGGCCTTTGTATAAATATACCATTTAAATACTTATTTTCCTCTTTCATTTATGGTCCAGACTAGAGCTCAAAATGCCTAGCTTGCCCTTAGGATACTTGGCTGTGCAATAATTAAATCAATTCAGCTAGTTATGGACAAACATACCTTATTCTGCAGTCACTAATCGTAACTATAGAGTCATTCTTAATTTATGTTAGTGCAAGTTCAGAATCAGAACTAGAAACCCCATAAAGCACTTGCACTAAAATGTAAATAAATTTGTAGTGCAATTCAAGACTTTCAAAAAGACAGTGAAAATACCAAGGACTAGCCAGTAAAGATAAAACACACTTTGTGCTAAAGTAGCACTCCTGACTTCTAGCAGCCCATTCCATTGGTATAGCTCCTCTGAAAGCACTTAATAGCTTAATGCTTTTTCATTGCAGGTATCATGTCATTGTGATTGTGCTGGTCTACTGCTTTCCGCTGCTTGTCATGGGCATCACTTATTCCATAGTGGGAATTACTCTCTGGGGAGGAGAAATACCAGGCGACACGTCCAACAAATATCACGAGCAGCTCAAAGCTAAGAGAAAGGTACAGTTCCATTAAATCTCACTAAGTGAATCCTGATAACATCATCTGCAATTGTGTTGCAAAGTATCACAGTATATATTGCAGTTCAGAAACACCAAGTCATTTGAAATAACAGTAATGAGAGATCTACTTCAACAAAAAGTTTGATAAGTTTGACAAGTTGTCTTCTATGTTCACTAGCTGTTCTTCTTGTAACTTTACTGTTCGTCATTAAATAAAGGTAACGTTTGGATTTTAACTTCTTACTCCACATGTAGCAGCATATAGTGTGCCTGATACGTGGAAACTAAGCCCAAATGTTTAGCCTTTACAGAGCTAAAATACTGAGTTTTGAACAACGGGCTAGCGAAACGTTAGCTCCTCTTAGGCTGGATCCTCATCCTACTGAAAGAAAAGTGAATCCTGCTGTAATTTTCAGGAGATTAAGGCCCATGCATCTTTGAGATGAGTGCTGATCAGCCTGTTCATATTGAACAATTTAGGTTTTAAATCAGTAACTTTTGGTGAGAAGTACAAACTATTTTTTTCCCAGTTATTTTCTTTCAGTCTTTTTCACTGTAAGTATTGCCTAATCTAACAAGACTGTGGATTGCTTATGAACTGATTATTTGACTAGTTATAGTTATTTCCAGTTCAGTTTTCATGATGTTGCAGTGCCATGAAGATTTCTTTCTTACAACATTCTTTTTTCTTAACCTAACTTGTCTTCCTTAATAAGGCAACCCTTCTGCTTTTCATTTCTTACATTTTTTTTTTCATACTAAAATGCTTTTAGCCTTTTGGATTTGAAAAAATGGTACCCAAACATGGACTTCTAACTCACAATGATGAGCACATTTTCAATTGCTCAGTTTGCTTTCGATACTGTGAATATGTTTGAACAACGGTGTATGCTACCATGCTGTAGCAATAGCAGAGTGCAGCATATTGGGTCCTGAGACAATCGGAGATCTTCTGCAAATACTGGAGAACACTGATGTTTCCACTTCTTTCAGGACACTGCCAGGCATATGAAAGTGTTTTTTTCCCCACATACTACACAGAAAAAGTTGTTATGGCAGAGGATATATGAAAGGAAAGATTAGGATCATTTTCTCATTCAGACGCATGAGAGACAAGTGCAAAACTTTCTATGGCAAGTTTCAGTTGTCAGAATGGTAGACATGCCTAGACAGCTTTCTGGTATGATGTGCAATGCCTTGTATGAAACCAAAGGTGTTATTTATTTTTGCTTTTACATAGCTTTTTTAAAAGGGCAAAATGCTAGCTTCTCTTAAGGAAGCAAAATGCAGTTTGACTAGTATTATCACTACTATTGCCTTGTAACAGTTCAAAGATTATTTGGAATGTGAACAGAGAGAAAATGATGAAGAATCATCATGGGAAACTAATGACTATGTTTTGCGTATTTGCCCCAAAGTGAAATTATTGGACTAATTTCCAGAAATGCTGAAAGCATTTTAAAAGATCAGCATTTCACTCTTTAACATTATCCATAGAAGTCCAACATTACCATTACAGTCTTTGCCATGCATGTTGTCACTTACCCAAAAGTGTATTTTCAAAGTTATGAAATTACCTTTCCTACAGAGCATAAGCAGAAAAAGATTTCACTGGTCAATTAACTTTGCTATTACCAATATTGCCCTTTCAGCTAGTGAAAAAAAGGAAGCAAATACTGAGTGAAGTGTGCCCGGGGTCTGATTGTAAAGACAAACCAAGGAATCACTTTCTGTAATAGACACGGTTTGCAAAAGCAAGTGTGGAAAGAAAATTATTAAAAGCTAACTTGAAGAACCAGGAGGTCCCAGAACTTCAGCACCTGTTATCATAATGACTAAGTAAAATAAACATCTTATGTCATAAAAACTAAAGGTCTCTGAAGATAAAATCTGACTTTTACTATACGCTATCAAGGGTCCAATTAAATCCCTCGAATACTTTAAAAACAGCACCTCTTTAGAACTCTAAATATATGCAAGAGACAAGGAGTAGCATCCTTCATTAAAGGATTTTAAATGTGAGAGTACTGGAATGCATGCCTTCAACACATGCAACAAGGGGATTAAATTATGTGCAGATATATTGTAGCTGCATCAGTGACTTTATTGGCAGAGCTCCATGACAGCTCTTCAGTTCCACTGCTGTGCTCTCCGGCAGGATTTATGAAATAACTGGTATTTGGAAAGATGAATCATAACTGATCATTCATGGAGATGAACTAATAGACTGGAATCCAAATAAAGCTATCACTCAGCCTGCCTCTGAGAACAGAGCTATTGCTTTTCCCTTATTCAAACAAAGAAATCATCTGTTTTTCTTGCTATTTAGCATGCAGATATCTAGACATATGGAAAGTCTGAGCACTTGTAATGAAGGAGAAATATAAAATAGCTGGCTGCGTGTTTCATATTATGCAATGATACAGTGCAAAGGATGTTTGATTAGGATTGTTTGAAACGGTATGTAATGTTAAGAAGGTAGTGAACAGTTCATGTAAGGACTTTAACAGAAACTATGTTTGCCAAGAAAAGATTTGAAGCTTGAGAAAGTTGTTAGTAGTTTGATAGTTTCATCACTTCGTATGTGTGACTTTGCAATGCACCCTGAATTCTTCTGAAAGCAACATCAAAGAACAAAGGATTCAAAGAATTTCACAGTATGCACTACAGGTTGGGCAGCACAAAGTCATACTTAGTATCTTTAAGGGTCAAAGACTTGAAATTTTTAGAAATTCAGGACTGCATGAGACTACTACCACTACTTTTTTTTTTTTTTTTGACAGATCAAATGTCTCAGGGGCTGACCCATTTAAATTTGCCTGACATCAGTCTTTTGAATTTCTGAACATTCACTACATGTGGGGACTTTACAGCCATTACCCCTTCTTCTTAAAGCTCCTGGCATGAGACTCACTGATGTTCAGCTGAACATAATTTATTCTCCTGCAGTTCCCATTTTCACAAGACAGAATTATAGCTTCAATACTGTCATACATAACTGAAGTTTATGTAGGTGGCTTATAATGTTACTACCAGTTTTACTAGGCCAAAGTGTTCTTTATATTCAATGCAAATACTTAGAGACTTGCTCTCAGATGTTGTCTCCACACCCTGTTTTTTCTATCATCTAACCTGTTCCAATCCCATCATCTAACCTGTTCCAATCCCTCTTCCAACTTTTCTTAACCTGTAAGAGGGAATAATCATGTACTGTAAACAAAATCAGCTAGTGTTGTCTTTGTCAAGAGATGCAGTTCTGATACAACTGTCTGAAAAAATAGTGTTTCTCTCATCAGAAGATGCCACTGCCTTGTCCCAATAGGAACAATAGAGAAGAACAGAAAATATTCTCCTTAACTTTTATATCTTTTCTTTACAGTTCCCCTTACTTCTAACTACTAACTTTATGATAATATGTCCCTGTGCATCTTTTCCAGCAATTTTCATGATTCCTCCATACTTATGCCTCTGCCTGTATTCTTTGCTTCTCCTAACACAGCTTCAGGTGTCATCTCAACTTCTTACTGCAACGAAGATTGATTAAAAGCCACATTTGTCCAATATCAAAACTGTTTTGCAAATTTGCACGTAAACCCAGAAAAAAACTCCGTATGTTTGCTAGTGACTCACAGTATTACAGGAATCACTAAAATGATGGTCAGGTTTACCAGCCTAACTACATAAGAAAATTTTCAAAGTTATATATATATATATTTTGACAGCGAAAGTAGGCATCCCATATTAATTTACAGTCAAATACATCTATTTAATTAGTTACTACACTATATGCAACACAGTGGAGGAGACAATGAAAAAGTAGGAAACTTAAGACTCCCGTCTGAAAAGAAAAGACTGTTCAAAACAATGTGGGACTGTAGGAAGAATGATGTCATGAGAACCGCTTCTGAATATGAATTTTAAATATTACATAGTGTGAGAAGCCAAATCAAGTAAGACAGCAGGACACATTTTTCCAAGTCGGGATCAGAACGGTTACATGTAAATTCAAAAATCACTCAAAATTACCGTGTGAAAAGCTTTTACTAGATAAACAGAAATATCCAGGTGAAGTCTTAAAAGACTACAAGTAAATATTACAAAAAGGCATGCCAAGAACTTCAAATAATTTTCTTAAATACTTGCAAGAAATACTTCCCTCTTTCATAGACTACGGAAGTAAGCAACAGGACAGGATCTGAACAAATGGTCTTTGTAAGAACTACTGCATGAAAACTTCACACGTAGCCACTTGCACGTATTACATATTTCTCTGTTTTGCTCTTTTTTTTTTTTTTTAATGGATTTAGAGGAAGTCCAAAGAAGGGCAACTAAAATGATCAAAGGTCTTATGAAGAGATTAAAATGGCTTGGACTTCTCAGTTGGGAGAGAAGGAGGCCAAGGGATGAGATGATCAAGGTTTACAGAATCACGAAGGTGGTAGATAAAGTGACTGAAGAACTGTTGTCACCAAATCCTGATATACAAGAGCTAATAGGATAGCAGTTTAAAGCAGGTAGAAGAAAGAGTACTTTAAGAGAGGGTAATTTAGTGTTGGTAGAGCTTCTGAGACTCTCTCCTGTCAGATGCTATGATCTCAGAAGTTTCAGAAAGGGATTAGGCAAATTAACAGACAATAAATTCATAAATAGATACTGAAAGGATGAAGCAGGGATGCACCCCTCTCTAATACAATTTTGGATGCTGGAGCAGTATTAGGAAAATAGAAGATGGAAAATGGCCAGGTTCGGGGGATCTCCCTAAACAGCACCTTCTACTGCCACTGTCAGAAACAGAATAGTAGGACAGATGGACAACTGTCTGATCCAGGAGGAATTGTCCTATGTCCTTATGTTCCTTTTTTACATAGCAGTACAGCTGTAAAAATATAGTTCAGCATATTATCCCTGACTTCTTACTGACTTTCAGTGCAACTAAAAAGGCAGATTTTCCTTTTTTCTTTTTTTTTTTTAACCACATATGAATACATGACATGAAATCATATTAATATACATTTTATACTACATCGCACAAAATAAGAAAAGCACTAGTTAGAAATAATGATACTTTTGCTGGCATTAATGGTAGCTGACCAGGTCAGGATGAAAGACAGAAGCTGAATTGTTTCACTGTGGAGCAGTTTATTAAGGGGCAGATTTTGTTAAATTGGGGGGGGGGAGCAAGAGAGTCAAAGCCCAAAACATTACAGTGTAGCACCAAAACTTGTGAAACACTGAATTCTTTATGAGCATCCACAAAGGCTGACAAAGACTTGTAAAAACAAGACCATACTCATAATATAAAGCTTATTCATCAAAAATAGGTGATGAGATTATTACACTATGAACTCACATGTCACTTGGTAAGTAATTCTGAAATCAAAGATCCTTATTCTTAACAAGCAACCACTAAGTCTAGACAGACAGACTAGTTAGATACTGTCCCATTCATAAAACCTCATGTCAAAGTTTGCATCCAGCCATAAGAAACAAAAAGTTTTGACACTCTGGGTCCAAGGATTTGTCCTGCATGTGACTTCCTATTTCCTGCCAACACCATCTTGAAACTCCACCTTTATCCTAGACATTTGTTCAGACTTCTTCAAGGTTGGAAAATAATTGCTACCCCAGGGGACTGCACAAAGACATGGTAAGTTTAATATTATCCCAGTTATTTAAGCAATCCATCTTCTTCTAGCTTTTCCCAGCATGAGGACCAGAATTCCAGTCTCCAATAATCTATATGTTATATTCCATTTTCAAAATGGCATAAGGGAGTCAAGCAGTTTAATATGACAGAAAGTTAATATAACTTGATTATCTTAAATTCCATTAAAAACACCAGCTGCAATCAACTACTCTACACAGCTTTGTACTACAGACTTCAAGGGATAGCCAAATCTTCACAGCTGACACCCTGGTCTATACTGAATCATCACCTAAGAATGTTTTTTAAAAGTCAGACAGTAATAACCACAGATTTTTTTGGCCTTTATTCAGATAATGGTCTACCAAGGCTGCACGTATGTCTAAATATTCACTTCTCCATGTTATGTATGCAAAGAGAACCAAGTCCTGGAGCACGCAGATACAGGGGGAAGGCATCTTGATGACAGCTCATCCAATTGGCCATGTAACAGCAGACCGTGGAAGAGACTTACATTGCCATCATGCCTTTCCCACCATTTATTTATTCATGGGCATGAATGTTTCCCCCTTGTAGATTGATTTGTGCTTGTGCTTCATGGACAAAAATGACTGCCATGGTGATATAGGAGCACTTTGCTTACATACTGACAAGGTGCCCACTCCAGAACTGTGCAAACATACACAAAGAAGCATGTGCACTTCCCCCCTGGGAAGGTACCCTTTCCCTTTGGTTGATTTCACATTTCTGAGAGTGGTAAGTGGAACAACCCATTCTGTCGTGGGGGTACTGAGGTGCAGAAATTCAATTTGTTAGGAATAATATGTATCTCCTGCCAAAAATAGGTGCCTGTGTAATTTTTTGGTCCATCGGTAATCCTCTTCTGTAAATGGGTCTACTTCTTGACTTTGCAGAGATTGACAATAAAAATAAAATGGAGAAAAAATATAGGGGCACAGAAACAACACAGAAGAGGAAGCTGAAGAATTAAACCCTGTTTGAAGAACAGCTGGTCTCACTAATCTAACAGTCACAGCACTATGGCTTATACTGTATGGATGGCTATATTGCTTGACTATCTGAAATTTCATATAGCTACAGTTAAATTACCATTTATCCAAAATGCTGATGCATTACGAGCGCCTTGTAGGCCAAAGCTTTATTGTGGTGGAAAACCATAGCTGTACTTCCATGCAGCCATTCACAAATTTAGCAAGCATTGTTCAGCACACTCAAGAAGCAAAAAGACTAAGTAATATCAGGTTGAAGGACAATTTACCCCAGCTAGCACCAGTTCTGTACATTCCACTGCTTTATTGTCAGTCAAGAACTGAAAAAAACAAACAGAGATGCTTTTTAATGACTCCAGTCCTTACATGGAAATATCCACTGATTTACTCCTTAGGCTGCGGAAGGTGTGACAAAAATACCACCCAAAGTGGCAGCTTGTTAGGGTCATACAATGTCTTTCCTCTACATGAAATACAAAAAAATGAACTAAAAGTTTCTGAAGTCATTAGCTCTGAATCTGTCTTTGTTTTCCCTATCATAAAACTAGTCTAACTTTATGATTTCATACTTTTAAGTCAGTCTCCTCTGAGGTTAGACTCACCTAGTCATATATCTTAGACTTTGTGAAATGACTCTAGAAATTAAATTCATTTGAAGATTTTCATATCAATGAGACACAGCAAGTTTTAAACATCAGTTTAAAACTTTAAACACAGTTTAAACACAACTGTGGTTGTGTTTCACTTTGTCACATTTCTTGCTTAAAGTAAAGACAAAACAAACCAGGAAGAAGAAATTCTCAGGAGCTTTTAAAGGCTCCTCCAAAAGCAAACTCGTCCCTTGTTTGCCAGACACTGGAAGATGTTGAACTGTGCCCAGAGCTTTGTCCACTTACTCCTTGACTGTCAGTTTGTCTCTTTCAATATTAAAATGTTAAATGAGAACAGGACAGGAAGCAGCCTCAGGGCCCAAGACCTGTCATCACAGGCAACCCTAACAGAATTCCCCTGATATCATCTTAAATCTCCATCTTAAAACCATTTTTCCTTCTGGATTGCTACGTCTAGTGGAAAGTATTCTAAAAATCTCACCACTCCAAGAGTTCCAGTTTCCAGGCCAAATTTATTTATGGACAGCTCTATTTATGCTGTTATTTTCTGTTAGCTTAATTAATTACTTCTTATCCCTCAGTGGTGCCACCTCTACAGATGTTTGTATAGCCATATCCTCTCTCAGCCTTTATTTACATTTGTTACACAAATGAAACAAATGCTACTGGTCTTCTTTTATATAACAACATCTGTATGCAACAAGTGACAAAAACCAGACAAGGAATGCCAGCAATGAAGTCTCACCATGGTCCTGCATAGTGGTAATAACACTTTCCTGATTCCACTGAAAATGCCTCATCTGGAACTTCCTAATATCTCATTTATTCCTTTCATTAAACTCATGACCTGGTTGTGCTGTAATGAATCAATACATCTGTCTCCTCATTTATTCACAACATTTAATTCCACAACTCACAGCAGAAAAATTTTATTAGTCCTTAATTCAGCAAATCCCAGAACTTTTCTGACTATGATCCTACCTATGGAAGAACAGTGTAAAACAATCCCCAAAACCAGCACAGTACCAGTCCAGCAGTTTCTATCTCCTCTGTGGTATCTGTCACTGCCATGACCGCACTTAGAGACACAATCACTACAGGTACCACAAGAAGTATATGATTAGCACTTTGAAGTTGCATTTCTGCTCCTGCAGTTCTTCAACATCCAAGTTCTTCTTCTGTAGCAGCAAAGCTGCACAAAAGTGTGTTTTCACCAAACTTATTTGGCATGCTCTTATTCTTCTGTACTAAACTCCTCAGTAAATACATTAAATGCAGCCGATCTCAAGACTGACACCTACAGAATATATCCTGGTTTGGAGGGAGGTTAGCATTAAATACTTTCTCATAAAAATTGTTTCCCTCCAATACCTTTCCAGTGGAAAGTGTTTCCCAAGTCATGCTCAGTAGTGAAATGCAACAGGTAAAAGTTACTTGCAAAAATTAATAACTAAAGATGGGTTTCCTCTGATTCTGCTTCAGGGCATCTCTTACTATGATATCCTTAACTCTCGCAATTTATGGGAAGTATGAAATATCCTTGTTAACATAGTAAATGCAAACCAATCCTAATAAAGCTAGAGCCTGTCTTGTTACACATGCCTAAAACCGGTTTTGTAACACTATAGATGAAGTTACACAAAGGGATGTAGCACGCTTCTTAGCATGCTTCCTATGAAGCACTGATGGTAATTCTGTCTGTTGTTCTTCTCTATGGCTCTGCATGGGTGAGTCAGCACTGATCATGAAGTAGATTATTGGACCAGTCTGCAAATGTTAGTGTTCCACTAATGTTTTGAGCATAACAATTTTGTCCCGTACCTATAAAGACAGATACCCTGCCAGACTCACCAGATTGCTGTTAACACAGTAGTAAAAGTCACCACTTGCAAGTAATTGCTATTACAGTCAAAAGCTTGCAGAATAGGGATTTTTTTTAACCTTTTTTTTCCCATAAGCTTAACAAAAGCTTCTAAAGGGTAATAGCGGCCAGAATATCATATGAATATCTGTCTGGTGAAAATACTAGCAGAATAAGATTTCTTTTCCTATTTTGATCAGTAATACATTCTCATAGCTATTAAAAATCTCAGCAAGAATACAAACAGAATATTGACAGGAAAACTTGATATGGGCATTTTTCTTTACCATTAATTAAATTCTTAAATTTTTGCAACATCAACACATTAATGACAATGTATGACCCCCTCCCTAAACACATGTACAGAGAGAGGCTTTATTCCAGAAGTACAAGGCAGCATAATCAATACTCTGAGAAAACTTTTTTTTTAAGTTTTAAAAAGTTGTGTCAAACCCTTTCCATTACTGAGTATATGGATGGAATACCTACTGAAAATATAGGGAATGAGCAAAGTAATTCTTAATGTTGTGCATCATAATTTTCATTTTATAGTCTCACTCTTCACGTGCTTAGCAGTTGCCTAGGGAAAGACTGGGACATGAGGTACTGGGGAATTATTTTCATTGCATGTTAAAACCAAAATATTTTTTACAGAGCTATTTTATGGGCTTAGAACTCTGGAAATCCAGGGTTCATCCTTTCTCCTTCCCATGATATTTTTTTTTCTGGGAAATTCTTCTATTTTTAATAATTTGCCCACATTTAGATCAAGTTTTCCTATTGAGGAAAAATAAAGTCAGACCTTCTGGTAATTTTCTGAACAGCATTAAAACAGTGATATATAATGAAATTACTGGAAGCTGCCCTGCTCTGCTGTCTATCTACCAAATAGCTACAGCACACTCAGCAACAGTACCAGCTTCCATCCATCGGCTCAAGTTTTCCTAAAACTCAGCTATGAACTGTGAACACATCACTCCACACTCATCATCCGTGCTTTCAGCAGCAATCACAGGGGAGTAAAAGAACAGTGAATTCTAAAAATGGCTTTATACTGTGCATAATCCTTGCACAGTATAACTATTTACTGACAGACTGATGCAAGTTTTCTGGTTAAAAGTTTCTTATAGAACAGCTAGCAACAGCTCCAGTTCAGGGGCAGAGTTAACAGAGTGGTTCTGCATGGTCAGTGATTAGGATCAGGATGGTGCACTTAGAATTTCTGTGATGCTTCTCCTCTGTATTTCTACATTTCTGATCACTTGTGGCAGAAAATTCATGTGAAATATTTAGTCACAGTCCTAGGGCAAAAATTTCTGTTTAGTAATGCCTCATATTTTTAAGAATGGAAGTAACACTGGATTAAACAGATCAAAAATTTCAACAAACCACTCTGATGTTAGTGAACTCAGTGTGTTTTTAAATGCATTGCTGAATTGAACTATACACATTCCTTAATAATAAAACCAAGATTCCTACCGGAAAGACAAGTGAAAACCAAATCTGTCTCTTTTTCAAAATTCAGACTTTGAGCATGGAGATGATGATCTCAGTGTTTAAAACTATGGAGTTGGGTTTTTTTAGACAGCCCTCATTTCCTCTGTGTACTTCTCCCCAAGTTCAACTTTGGGACCTGACCCTCCAGACAGATAACCTTAATATCCCACATTCAGGACAAAGTATGTTCTTTAAGTTCTAAGCAAATTCTTTCACCAGCATACAAACAAAACTTGAAAACCTCAGATGCCTTTTGTTGTCTCTGAATGTGTCTCATCTAATCTGCAGTCAAAGTTATCCCATTACATATACTAAATTGCAACCACATGTATAGCCCTGTGTATATACATATATATATACAGGTAAGAGAGAGCTCATAAGAAGCCCCTTCCTCATTGAGTCCCTGTAAGGAAGTCGTGAACAAATTAATTTGAGCATGAGTTTTGAGTCTGTTGAGCTTTCTGGAATGGTGCCCAGCACCTGTGTGGTGAAAAGTCCAGGAAACCTGACACAAATCAGTCATTTTGGAGCACTACAGGGCCAAGAGCTGTATGTTCAGCTGAGCAGAACTGAAGTTCCAGTATTGCACTTATACACTTCACTTTTACATTCATTACATGTTGCTATTCGTGTAAAAAGAAAACATAATTCCAGCACGTCCTTTCCTGAGTTAAAGCAGAAGGCTATGTGACTACTTCCTCAAGACTTAGCGTGAGAGACCTCACTAAACTTCTGCTACAGCATAAACTTACAAAGAGGAAACCAGATGAAACAGCCCAGAGACATCGCAAATGGTGGCAGGAGCTGAACTGCAGAGAACCTTCAATATTCCGAATGTGCTTTTTAGAAGCAGGACAAAATTATCACCTAGACACAGAGGGATGTCTGTGTTATGTCTATTGACACCTTCACCTAACAAATTTAATCCTTTAACTCAAGTAGTTCATGCTTTAGAAGTTTCTGTACTGCTACATTGTAAACAACCTATTCAAAGCACCTTTATGTCATTACTCATTTTCTGGGGTGGATAGAAAGAGTTTCTTTGATTTCTACAGGCTGGGGAGCAGGTTTCCTAGGAAACAGTTTCAGCCACCCTGGCATGGGTCAGCTTATACCTTATTCCACAGGAGTATCAAACCAGTGCAGTAATGATCAGTGTGTTGACCATTATGGCCAAGTAGTGGAGATACTTCAACGCTTGAAGCAATGCTAAAATGTCTGTACAAAAGCAGAAATAGCAGATGCTGTCAGGACAATGACACTACTGATACTTTTTAGCAAGAATAATTGATCAGAGCATATACCACCTTTTTACTGACCAAATATTTCCAAAATGTTCTGTATTTGAGTTACAAGTCTACTTCTCCTAATAAATTCATAACCTTGTACAGTCATTTGTGGAGTCACAAAAATAAACTAAGTGCATCAAATACAAAATATAAACCTCAAGCATCACTAACAGTTTCCTTTCAACTCAATTTAAATGAAAATAGACTGGGGGACATTATTAATTTTTTTGTTTTTTCTTAGGAGGTAATAAACACTTTTGCTTCAAACTTTGAAAGGGAAGTTGTTACTACTGTTGCAAACGCATAATTATGATGGCAATAAAATTATAGCTTTAACCGTGTTTTTTTTTTCTGAGCAGAATTTTGCCATGCATTTTTAAAAAGTACAGTCCAGGAATAATTAATTTAATCTTCAGGCAACACAATTTTATTCCTATCAACAGAAAAAAGAAGAAGGAGGTTTTTCAAACTATGTTTTAAATAATCTTTCCCATGATGTTCTTATGCTAAATTATAGAGAAATATGGTAAACATTAAAATGGTTTCTAATTATATAAATCATTTATTTAATTGCCCTAAGTGAATAAGCTGAAAATAAAACAATCCAAAACACTGTACGCTTTCTACATGAAATAAGAGCCTGTGCTCCTATTTTGAAGATAACCAAAGGTACCCATGTCATTTTAGGTTCAAGAGGACAGTTTCCATTGATAGGAGTCCACATAAAGCAAACCACGTGTAGGGACACTTTTGCATAATTCATTGGCATAATTCAGCATAGCCTTATTGGTTTATTGCACTGTTCAATATAAGGTCTAGTTTCCAAGAGAAAAAAATGACATGTGCCAATCCCTCTGAAGTCTTATATGGAAAATTCAACATTGGCAAGGTTCCGGGAGAGCCTTCAATGAGGATTAAAAGTCCCAGAACATTTTCAGAATTGTGGCAGAAAGTAGACTTAAGAACCAACTAATCCTATTAGGAAAACAAAAGCAGATATGATTACTTTGTTTCCCCCACGCCAAAACTCATCTCTGCTTGGAAGCATGGCAGTGAAGCGTGCCCTATCGCTCATTTCAGGTCAGGAAGGAAACTATTGTAAAATAAGTGATGGTGTGACTTTTAAGTACAAAAGCACTAGATCAGCTTTTCACTTTTTTCAGAACTAGATCTCAGGTGGATAACCATATCCAGTAATGCTGATCTCACAACAGCCACTCAGAGTCATTTTCTAAAGAACATAATCTTCTTATGTTACTCCATGCTGAAGACCAAGGCAATGCTACAAAGCCATCTACTTTTACTTGTCATCTAGGTTACAGAAAAAAACTCTTTTAGTTTGAGCAGCAGACATTAACATATTGTCTAATATCTAACAATCTCTTGTGAGATATTGAGACTTCTCCTTTAGATAAAGTAACATAAGACTTGTGGCAACTTTTCCTCCTCGCCCCCAATCAGATGCTTGTAAAATCATGTCTTCTCAAGCAAAAAAGCCTGAGCAAAAGATTTACCCCTTTTCTTCAATGGAACAGATATTTCTTGACATGTTGAGAGAACCTTAAAGTCACACTCAAAGCTGTGTTCCATGCAACTTTAGAAAAGCATCATTTAAAAATGGTAGTAGCTAAGACCGTTCATGAAAAATGTCAAAATTGCTTTGATTTGGTGGGGGGACCCCACATTTTAGCATTTGTAAGACAGCAATCTGATTCAAAGCTACTTCATACTAGAACAGAATAACTTTTTCAACTTTACAGTTTAAATAACAAAGTAAGTGATTGTGAATTCTGTCTGCAGCAAGGGTTTATGCAAGTTGAAATGAAAGGTAGTTTCTTTATTTCAAGCAACTGAGAAAAAATGGATGGAAAGTATAAGTCAGAAGAATAAAATTATTTGGCAAGCACTAGAATTGATAAGTACCTTACCTGACTAAAAGACTTCCAAGCTCTCCGATTCTTTCTCCTTCTAAATGTGCATCTCCTTCAGCTATAAAGAATCTATCCTTTCTATAGGCTAAAAGAGCACAGAAAATCCCTGAGCTTGTCAAAATTATATGAAAACCCACAGCACTTGGCATCTCAGAAATCAGTCCTATCTTTGTACTAATACCAGTAGATTTACCTTTGAATCCTAATTTTCTTGCAAAAGATAGATGGTTTACTCCAACTAAGCATTGTGGAGAAGCACAAGACATAATGGTGTTCCCTTCTCTCTGGTGCTTGTGCTTAGTGCACAAGTACCATGTATGTCCCCGGGATTGGGAAGTGGATCTATTGATTGCATCCTAACACGTTGGGAGAAATACTTTGTGCAGTGTTAGTTTGGTATTTTACTTCTTCCAAAAGAGCACAGAGCAGAAAGACAAACACATTAGAACTCCCAGAGATTATCTGTGAACTGTGTTTAAGTTGTATTCATGGACAAAAAATATCCATGAGTGGCTAAACAAAAACATTCTTACACTGTATGTGTTCTTAAAGTATTTGCTCTGCTTCTCATTTACATCTGCATAACACCTAGGGGTAAAAGTTCTGAAACTAATGAAATTACAGCGTGCGATATTGGTGCAAACTAAATCAGAAGCCAAATTCCTGACCTTGTAGAAGCAGCAATATCAAAGATGACTTAGAAAGGAAATAAGGAGCTACAGAGCAGATTGAAAAGGAAATGATTCTGTGGTCTAAATCTTGGGTGTTGATGGCAAATCAATGCCTTGCAATGCGAATTGCTATAGCCCCCCAGCAGCAACTGAGTCTCTCAGAAAAGTGTATTTTATTCCTAATCTTTCAAGAGCTGTTCTCAACGCTACATCTAAATCAGACTCATTTTTTCTAGCTATTTTTCATGCAAAATAAAAACAGGAGGAAAAAAAAATGTATTTGCTGCTCTTTGCAAGTGCAGCAGAATCTGTTAGCTCCTTTTCACTTTTACTGCTTCAAATGTTTCACAACAAAAGCAAACCTGCAAACTCCAATTCCAATGAACTTATGTCTGGTTTGTTCTTTTAAATATCTCTTTTTCTCATTACATACCATTCATTAATGAGAGAATGCTGCTTACTCAGAGAGGAAGGATTTAAAGGAACGGGCAAGACTACAAAGCACATAAATTAACTTTTTTTATAGACATACTTTTTCTTAGACATAGGCAGAAGTACAACAATTTCAGCAGAACATGTTGATGAAAATCAAAATATAAAATACTTTGATTTTTCATCATATTGCAAATCTAGCCTGCAGACTTGCCTGACGTTGCACAACTGAGAGACTTGGTACAACTAATTTTAACAAAAGTCCTGGAACAGAAAAAAACCCCTTTCCTCCAGCCATGCTGCCCACAATACAGAAAGGGAGATTGAACAGAAGACCAGGGGAAAACAGTGCCACTGGGACACAGGTTGGTGGTGTTCACTGCAATCACCCATTTTGGAAAGCTCCGTGGTGAAATGGTGGCAGGAACAGAGCTAGAGATTAAGCACAACAGAATTCAGTAATTTTCTGGTTTGCTTGCTTTAGAAATGTTTCCTAATGCACAAGAGCAAACCCTTATTAATGAATTCTATGCAACACAGAACAGAAGAGAAAGCAATTGAAAAATGGTAATATCCCCCCAAAATAAAGCAGAACAGGCATATTAAAAAGAAACAAAATAAAAGAACTTTGTATTGTCAGAGCCACAGGTCTAAGTACTCCAAAAAAATAAAATCATTGAGGCTCTTTTTATACTCTGCAGTTGAACCTGCAAAGTGTCATTGGAGATTTTTTAGTGAAACATCACAGTGTAGTGGGAAAAGACAATCAGGCTTTTGCAGCAAATTCATACTTTGCCTGTTTCCCTTATTTTCCCTGTGCCCTAATTGAGCTTAACAGTTTACTGGCATTCATTCTTCAGGATTTATACCAAGTAAAATCAAGTGCTCTGGGTTTACAGACCCTGAAGGCAGTTTCTGTTCATAGTTATTGATATCATCAGGAAATGAAATTTGAACACTGGAAAGACCAAAGGGATGGACAAGAACTACAGCCATAAACCGTAAGCTATGGCCTTGCACAGTGGGTATGTGCCTGTCTCTGAAAGAGGAAAGGAAATTGGGAATAATATCTCCCTCCTTTTCAGTTTCCTCTTATTCTTCTTTTTCTCCATTTCTGCCAACACGTACTCATTCTTAGCTGATGAAACAAGGACAGAATAGTGCTTTTTGACTCCTCTCATAACTTTTGTGGTTGACTTCAAATTCAACTGTAACTGCCCTGTGTTTCAAACAACTTTATGCCACACAGACTTATCTTCTTAGGTAATATGTCAATGAGTGCATTATGCTACATAAATACTCAAAAGAATGACATTTTAACCTTGACTTTTCTTAAAGGTCCCTTTTTGCTGGAAAAATTAGCACTTTTTTGTTCCAGGAAAAAACACTTTACACATTAATAAGGAAACCTCATTGCGTGCCTCCCTCTAAACATACATATATCAGTATATTACCATTCACCTCAGTGAAACTCAGACTGATACAGCCTTATCTGAGAGAAAAATGTTACTTTAAATTTTTAGGTAATTTCTGTTATTTACGAAAAACAGCTGCAAACCTGAATGATTAAGAACGTAGTGTGTTTCACTGTCTGTCATTCCAGTGACTTGTTACTTCACAAATTAAATCAAACACTAATTTCCATCTAAAATCATCTTCTGCTTGTTGTCTAGTTTAACTATTTGCTTCAGAAACTTCTGCTGTCAGGATGGTGATGACTTAATATTTAATCATGGATTTCCAGACAGAAACAGCAACAAGAAAATTTTATGCTGATTTCACTGTTTTTAAAGATGAGTGGTTTGTTTTAAACAAAACAGTAACCTTGCAGGAAAAGATGTGATTTTTCTAGGGGTGATTTGGCATTTTTGGTTTCAAAACTTAAAAAAAAAAAAAAAAAAAAGTTAAAACATTTAAAATAAGAATTGAATCGCCTGAAATTGTGACAAAAGATTTTTAGTTGTGGATTTTATTTAGGTCATAGTGTAAATAGTTATTTTGGGATTTCTGTTTCTCTGAAGAAAACCTGAAATACTATATTTGGGTTAAGCCAAACCTTAATTCATTTTGTGCTAATTTTTGACTGCAGCAGTTGAAATCAAAAAGCTACTATTAGCACAGGCTGTGAAGGTTTACTAGCTTTAGGAGACCTTTAAGTGGACTCTTGAAGTGCTGCTTGCCTTGCCATTCAATATAACACAGAAAACTGGCCAATAAGAATTTGGAAGTAAGAAAAAAGACAAACAACTTTCTTTTGAAAATGTTGTTAACACAATTTAGTAGGACAAACTGGCAACCTGCACTCTTACTGTGATTTCTAGCAGCTCTGGGGCATGAGTGACACAGGGTTCAACCAGATTAAACTACATATATTGCTGGAAAGCTCTACTGTTTCAGTTCTCAAGCACTGCACAGGTGAAATGTTCAGTATAAATACGGATTAGCCTGATTACACTTTGAAAACTTGTAGACAAAAATCCTTCCATTTAGTACCTATGATATTCCAATTATAAATAATTCTAGGAATAATTTCACATGCACAGCTGGTACTGCAAGACTTGCTAATTAAATATCAAGGCAAGTAATTGGACTTTCAAGAGTTCCAAAATCACAGAAATCCTGAATGGTGTTGAATACTTATCATTCCTGACAGGTATAAAACCACAGCATAAGCAAAGTGCACCTGTAAATCAATGGACAGAAAGCTTAAGTATTGTGGTGAAACAATGGAGTTGAGTCTTCTACCTGTACAATGTGTGCAAGGTAGAGGTGTAAATCCCCAGCAGAAGAATAGTGGAAGTTATGCCCAAAGGAGTAGCAAAGACATGCCATTTAATGAGAGACTGTGATTTGACAACATATTTTTATGGCATCATTTCAGATACCTAATTTAGTCCAGAAATGTCTATTCACATACAGTCACAACTTCTTCCCTCCCCCAAAAGACATCTCACATATAGTCCCATATACATCTATACATGTCTAGATATAGATATACAGATGGACACTTACCAAAGGTGAAAGTGATACTATGTTTTGGTGTGTTGCCTTCCCTTATAGTAATACTGATCTTCCTTCTGCAATGGTTCACAGTTAACTGATGAAAAGTGCTTTAGAAGAACCAAATGCTATTAATGTTGTTGTATGTGTGGACAGATGCCCTTTTTGTATCTTTAAGTGATGGCTGGTATATGTATCAGTAATAATAAGTATTCTCATAAGCAAAATCGTGTACAGTACAGTCCCAGCCAGCAGGAAAGCTTGTAAACTGGTGCCAGATATTAAATGAAAAATTGCTTTATCTTTCCCACAGGAAGATGTAATATGAGTTATGGACAGCACCATGACATTTATATGTAAAATGATTCAATTATGTTAGCTGAAATGTTATAAAAATATCAACCTAAGATGTGTAGGTATGGGAAATTTCAGTTCTTTTTTTTTTTTTTCCTGGCAACACTACAAATAGTAGGAAACGGCAGCTTGTACAGAGAAATGAAAGTAACTGTTGATAGCGATCCCTATTATTCCTCAGTATTCACAGTACAAATGAACAAGAGACCTCCCAGCACAGATCTATCATGTTTGGTTTCATTTTACCTACCAAAAGAAACTCTGTTGTGTAAACGTGTGACATACTGTGTTGACAATGGTAGCTGGCTAGTATTTGGCATTGCTGAAGAGGGGAAGACAGGAGTGAAAATTTTACATGACTCAACTTTTCTTGTATTTCAAGTGCAAAACAGAGCTCCTCTTTATTTGTGCTTAATTGAAACTATGGTAGCTAACAGATGTTACAATGCCTGCAGAAAACAACAAATAATGATAACCAGCCAAGGAAACTGTTAGCCTCTGAAATTAAACAGGATATTGCAGTTGCTCATTTCCTACAACCTAGTGTTTACTCAACTCACATCTAATAATTGAGGACAAGCAACATTCTTGCTGACCACAGCCAAAAAAGACACTAGGGTCAATAAAGGCCAAAATGAGGTCTCCAAATAAAACACCCTGTAACCTTATTCCATGATTAGGTGTATAGAAAAAAGTAATATTTTAGATAGCTAAATATAAGTAAGCAAATGTATTACTTGGAAGAATCAATACAAATAAAGCTAGAGATGATTTACATGTTATTTTCCTTAGGAAAAGGAGGATCTCCAGCCAAGGAAAAAAAAAAAGAAAGAAAGAAAATAAACAGAAATTTAGGAAAGACAGATTATAAGGAAAATTATATGAAAGCATATTCACCTTTGCTTTGACTAACTTTAAAAATCAAATGCAAGAAAATTATTAATGGATGTTGAAATGCTAGTCCAAATAAAAAAGGCTAATGTATATTGTCAAATAGCATTATTACTTCGTTCTTTCAGGTGGTAAAAATGATGATTGTGGTTGTGCTGACATTTGCCATCTGCTGGCTGCCCTACCACATTTACTTCATGGTTACTGGGATCTATCAACAATTGAATCGGTGGAAATACATTCAGCAAATCTATTTGGCCAGCTTTTGGCTTGCCATGAGTTCCACAATGTACAATCCCATTATCTACTGCTGTCTTAATAAGAGGTAAGAATTGGTTATGAAACAATTGGCATGCATAGCTTCAGTAAGAATATAAATGGTTTAAATGGGATAAAAGACAAAGAATTTTCACTTGAATAGTTTTCAGTTAGTGGGAAAGAAAACAAAACAAAAACTTCCTTTAGGTTTGTACTTGAAATGAATCCCAAAAAAACAAATGCACACTTCCAGTAAATACTTTGGTCTACTGAAAATTTCAGAGCAAAATTCAGTATTCAGAAACCAACCCTTCCCGTTTCCATATACAAAATTTAAAATCTAAAGCAGTTTAATATTTTTTGGCTTGCAAAACATTAAATAAAGAAGTAAAGACAGTCATTAGTGATATACAGTGCAATCTGTATGTTCACTAACTAATTGTAGCCACAAATTTGTTTTGCAGTGCTGGAAGGATATCATATAAAATGTGATTTGCTGTGTATTTTATACCTCACCATTAGATTTCTACTGGGCTCTGAGGTCTGTAACAGGCTAATAAAACAAATATTTATATTCTCATTACTCAACACTAAATTACAGTATTGTTTGATAGCAAGGCATTATGCTCTGAATTTCAAAGGCACTGCACTTGTTGAGTTTGGTGAGATTTTATGGATATTTGGCAGTTTGAAACTACTGGATTGCAGAATGAACTCATGTTTTTCATTTCAGCTTGTAGGACCAGAATCTAAACAAACATCATCCTGGCCATCCTATTTTTCAGTATTTCTTCTAGTATTATTGGATAAAGACCACCAAGAACAATGAATCAGTTCACAAACTCAGTCAGTATGAATCAGTATTGAATAAGTAATGTGAAATATTATTTGAAATCTCTTTTGAATGAGCAGCTAGTGTCAAGTTTAATTGCTGGCACGCTTTATACCAATTTTGTTAAATATTTATAAAACCCCACTAAAGATCATGCAATACTTGTCAAAAGGAGTCTAATCAAAAATGAAGTGACCAAATCCTGCTGAGTTTTTATTGGTGTAAAAACACTGGAGTCTGCCTCCTTGATGTGGATAGTTTATGATGCTTAACATTCATAGCCTTTTAAAATATCAAGGTAATGCCTGATTTCATACAGCCTTCTGCCCCTTTTGATCATTTACAACTGTTTAAAGAACAGGTAAAGTTTTAGTATGCTAGAACAAAATCCTAACTCAAATAGCAAATTTCCCATTAATTTCAACAGAAAGCAGATCTCACTGGGTGTCCAGTGTCTACAAAATCACAGGTGAGGAAGAACCACACCTCATATTTTCTCAATTGCTACCATAAAACCTCTAAAACATTGCCATTTTCTTCAAAAACTTTTTATGGCAGAGTTACAAAAGATGTTATGCATAAAAAATCAGTATCTCTGATGTGGCTTATGTTGACACTCGTACAGTGCAAAATTAAACATCTGGATTAAAGATTACGAATAAACAAAAATTTCATAATTTTGAGACACACTAAAGGTCACCTTGTTCAGAATTTAATGTAAGAATGAAATACTGGTGAAAGTTTTCTTATAATTAAGTTCCATACTGAAATCAAGAAGCCGGAACATCTGCTTCCTTTTCATGCAGTAGGAAAATACAGCCTCTTGCTGGGAGTCAGATCAATTAATGCAGTATTGTTACATCTGCTGGATCTAGTATCAGAGTTATAACACCTATTCCCAGCCTCATCTTCCAGGCTAATTAGGATATTACTTACGTATCTAGATAAAAAGAGCATTATTTCAAGATGAAGAAAAACCATGCCCTGAATGAGAAAGAGGGTACAAGGCGAGACAAAAAAATACAGTCTAGAGATGTTTAGGTTTTACAGCTTCCTTCACTAAATCCATTTCTATCAGAGGTTCTTCCAATATTTTTTCATAATGTGGACTGCTGAACCATTGCTCCAAAAAGCTTACAGACACATTAAACAACACAGCTGATTGTTGAAACAAAACAAGAGAAGCAAGACAAGTGAGAAAGTCTGATAAGTTTTAGGTCTAGGTGAAAAGGTGTTTTTTTCAGGTTACAGATAATTGTTTTTCTAATATATTTAACTTCTATTCTGGAAATGCATACACACAAAAAGTAACAACAGTCTTTATAGTAAATCTCTGCCTCTGAATTGAAATAAAATAACACTGTATGAATATTGCAAGCACTAATGTGCTAAAGCCTCAAAATTCCCATTTGTACATTGTTCACATTCAGTTTTCAACTTTCTAGGAACTTCTTTAATTATTACAAATTATTTTCCAAATATTTTATGTGAACAATTATTAATCATTACATCATTTCCATTTAAGCACCTCTGTTAGAGAGGGAAACACAGAAGGGATATTGGAATCTGGAAACTGGGATGGTATTTTAGAGAAAAGAATGCTACAAATTTTCTTGCCAAGAGAAGATGAAAATATAGGCGCAGATTTCATCATAGGTCAAATCAAAACAATTTCTGTGAAGACAGTGCTATGAAAGCTGGTGTTTGTTTATTTAGGCATGGGCAAAGGAAGGGAAATCGAGCATCAGGAAAATACCAATGTTAAAATGCAGGGAAAGTATATAGAAAATCAGAAACAGAAATGAGCTCTTACCACTGTCATTTTTACCCTACTCAGACTTTAGTCAAGCAAGTTCCCACTGACTCACCACAAACAGGATTAGGGGCAAGATAATTAGCCGAGTCAGTGTCCTCTCAGCATGGTGTATGTTTTCAGATGAAGGCCCGCGGCGGGCTCTCGCAAGCACAGGCTTTTACCGAGCATTTCTCCTCCCAGGTTCCGAGCCGGCTTCAAGCGAGCTTTCCGTTGGTGCCCCTTCATTGAGGTGTCCAGCTATGACGAGCTAGAGCTCAAGGCAGCCAGGTTTCATCCCACCCGGCAAAGTAGCCTATATGCTGTGTCCAGAATGGAGTCCAGCATGACAGTGGTGTTCGACACGAATGATGGAGACAACACCCACGCCAGCCGTAAGAAAAGAGCAGCTCCGAGGGACACGAGTTTCAATGGCTGTTCACGGAGGAATTCCAAGACCGTCTCCACAGCCTCAAGTCTCATCAGTTCACTGCACACATCAGCAGATGATTATTCCTAAGCATTTCATGGTGCCAGTTGCTAGAAGGGCAGCACTGGACAATGCTCTCCTGCTTTGGGACTAGATAGTCATACCACAGGAAAGCAAACATAATTCCTCTGATGAACCCTAGCTATAAATATCATGAGACTTTTAGGCATCACTTACTTTTCTGCTTTAGAAAGAAAGAGGAACTTGAAGACGTATGTATGCACCAGTCCGAAAGCACAGTCCCACCTTATATACGGCAATGTTTGTAGGGATTATTCAAAATAAGCCAACGGCATAAAAAAACATTGTTTCAGCTGTATCTGACCTGTGGCATTTATGTTTTACTTACTGAACTGTAACAGGCTCCTTTACTTACTGAAGCTGAAATGTACGATGTTTTTCTATTATAAGTGTATTAATTCTAGAGTAACAAAATTACAAAACATCTGATAAAAAAATTTCTTTATAATGAAGACCTAATGAGCCCCAAGTCTATTCAATTGTTTTACAATTTAGCCCTATTCCCAGGCAAATAGACAAAATGAAGTTCAGGTGAATGAAGTTCAGCTCTGTCTGCAACAGTAGAATCTTTCAAATATATATGAAAAATGTTTTTTAAAAAGGAGAAAATCTCCAAGAGACTAAGTTAAACTCTACCAAAGTTTCTGTATTAGTGAACATTAGATTCCAATGGAATGTATACTTCCAGGAGGATGTATTGCTTAGATGAACATCCCATAGCTTTCTGTCTTGGTGCTAAGGGTAAGATCTTCCTTCAGTGACCCTAACAGGAGCTTTGTGATTGACTTTAGAAATGTCAAAAGATTTTAAACTGGAGATTCACAGGTAAGAAAAATACCACTGTGGCAATGAACACTTCTCTGCAGAAGATACAGTAACGTGTTTCACTATGAAATACCTTCACCAGAAAAAAAAATATTCGGGCTATTTTCCCAAATTTTCCATAGCTAGATGCATGTAAAAATACACCTCTGTCTGCATCTGAAAACATGTTAGGCATTATTACACAGACACTTTCCCACCCAATTCAATCAAAATCCACTGACCATCACTGTTGCAAAGAAAGCTGAACTTAATACAAAAGGGACTAGAGGGCAGCCTTTGTTTTAGATAAATGGCTGTATCAGTTGCCTGGATCAACTGGTTGTATGAATGTTCTCAAACAGTAAATCAGAACTTAAGCAAAAGAGTGTGAATGCCTTCTGAGTTAGCCAGACCAGCACAGGGGAGTGCTCAACCCAACCTGGTACCAAAACTAAGCAATTAACAAAGAGAAGTTTGAAGGGAGAAAGGCTTGAGCTGGCTTTAGCCCGCATTCCTTCCCAGCGATGCGGGATGCCTGGCATTGTGACAGTGAGCATATCATAAGAGAGTCGTAATGAGAATCATGTTTGTATTGTGATTCATCTGTATGGTCAATTGCTATATTCTGCTAAGTGTAATTTGTATTTCTACTGCGATTTCAGTGCATTGCTGTATCACTCTGCTAAATCAAAATCCTGCATAAGGTGAAACATCCTCAAATAAGTAAATCTGGTATTTAACATTAAACCCTCCATGTGTGGAATAACTGAAGAACCTGGTCTTAGAGTACTGTACTCTGATAAAAATGTATCACAATTCCAGACTTGCACTTTTCCTATCCAAGGCCTGATCTTAAATCCACTGAATCAAAGAGTTCTGTTCATTAATGGCTTTCCTTTTAAATGCCAGTTCATGTTTTTCAATGGTCTGCATTTCTGAAAAAACAGATTTATTTTCCATCGTGCCATAGTTGTACTCTCACTTTTCCTTTAAAAAAAAAAAGTGTATAGTAATCCAGCAAGTATCATTTTCCCCCTGAAACACTCTGTTTTAAGAATTTAAAATCTTCACAGGAGTTTAACAACTCTGCTGAGAAGATTCAGGATAGCTGCATACACAAAAAAAATGAACCTAACCATATTAACCTGATGGTGACAAACACATGCTGTAAAGTCCTCTGTCTGCTCATGTACAAGTGCTGAGGAACATGCATACAGAAAATGTATAGCTGTTAAATAAGTGTCTTTTGTAACTATGGCTATTACAAATTCAGTGTTGATAAACATCAATACATGAATATAAGTTTGAACAATATCGTTGTAGTGAGATTAACTTATTGTTTTTAAATGTAGAGTATAAATCTTAGAAAGCCATATATAAAAATACAGCATCACAAATGTACAAAACATCATCCTCATATAACTTTTATGATCCTTGGCTGACAAATATTGAGGAAGCAATGGTGGCTTCCTCACAGCTATGTCTTAGCGAAACGATTTCATTGCACTAAGTGTTTTAGGATATGACCTCCTGGACAAGTAATCCGTTGATAACCTCACTATATTTTGGTAAGGTAGGGGTGTCAAAAACAGCCTCACCATTCCTGTAGTTCTTCTCTGAAGTTACAGGATATTCCTGTACAACAAATGAAGAAATCCGTGCTCTTAATCACAGCACTGCTTTAACAAAACATTACAGTGATACATGGTGCAAATCCATCTCTCTGTCTCAGCCTCAAAAAACATGAAGAGTTACACAATGCAACAAGTTGCACAGAAAAAGCTGCAACTGACAGCAGATTGCATTTGAATGACTACTTCTGAACAAACATTTCGCTAAGTGTCCTGGTCACTATAAAATTCATTATAGGCCTCTTGACACTCCTCACTGAAGGTAGAGGAAATCAGGTCGTCCTCAGTTTGTGCCAATAAGATTGCTCAAAGTAGTAGGTTGCATGCAGTGCACATGCTTCTGTGTGACGATTCCTGGTGCAGCACTGTAGCACTCTCGCGGCTGCGCTGCAACCTTCAATCCACATTCTTCACTTTTGCTGAGAGGTGAGTTAAGGAAAACAGGCAGATACAGAGATAGCTTCCTACTGAGAGGGGCATAATACTCTAAACCAGCTACAATTCAACAGCATCAGGAAAGATCTTCTGAATCCTTCTCATGTATAAGAGTTCCTACTACTTCAGCCCAGGCTCCTGCTGGAGTCTGTCTCTAAAATGTTTATGTGATGAAAAGACTCCATTGCTCCCTGAACTGCCATTTTGCAGTGAGGTTCCCTTAGCATAGGACAGGTTTAACTTTCACATCTCCAGAGACCATATGTTCAGCATCAGTTTTCTCTGTCATTCCCTTGACACCGGCTAAACTTGTGTTAAAAAAGAAAAAAAAAAGGCCAGAGTGAAAAAAAGCTAAACGTGACAACATTTAAACGCAGATCTTCAAACTCATTTCATAAATAGAGATTTATAATACCCTTGTCTCAAGTCTTCCACATAAAAGCATGATGTTGAGAGGAAAAATGAACTCTGAGTAAACTGAGGGTACTCATACACGATGCATTCAGTAGATTGCAGCCTGTAGCTATTTGGCAGGAATCCCTTGACAGCCTCCCTTCCAGTCTGCTTAAGTCTTATTGTCAAGGTTGGGAGGCATTGGCTGAACTGCCTGGCATGAGCTATTTGCAGCATGTTTACATCTGGTAACTAAATGTGTCCATTGAGGAAGGTCATTGACCAATACTAATACACATTTTCGAAAATAACATACAAAAGGAGCTAGTATAGAAAAGGAGAACAAAACACAAGTTTTAGAAGCTGCCTTTTTTTAATCTAGATAAAAACATTCAGGTGTTTTGGACGTGGATGTTTCTCCTTTAATACTGGTGAATTTCTTTTGCAGCAGTGAACAAGAACCTCCTATTTCACTAATATAAATTTCAAAACCTTTCAGGCTGTTGTCTCCAGGAAATACAAAGTTTATAGAAACACTTGTTCCTGTTGCATTTATTTCAAGACTTTTGAAGTTGCCCCAGCTCAGGTAGAAACTTAAGTCTGCTGTACTGCTTCCTCTAGTTCAAGATGAGCTTTAAATTTAGAGTCCCAATTACTGTGTGCTGGTTGTTAATGAAGACCTCCACATATTGCTACAAAAGATGCAGGAGCTACTGCTTAGAATACACCACTGTTTACAAATGTTGTGTGAGTTCCTTGTATTAAATAACACATTCAGTTCAATTTAAGTCTTCCTGTTCATGAGCAGATTCAAGTGGTTCTATATTCATAATTCAAAATGATTTCTTGAGTGCAGTCAAAGATAATTATCAGTCCATGAGCAGTTGCGGTGGGTATTTAAATTCAGATTGTTACAGATGGGTTCATGTATCACATGGTATATGGTTTTTGGCTAATTGGATTGCCTCTCTCCTATCTATAAGACTGAAACATGCATATTGGATTACAACTGGAATCAGATTTCCCAAAGCAAATGGTTACATTTACAAATACCAAACTTGCCTGTTATGAATACTCTGTAACATAGCCTCTGGAATCACTGTTTCCAAGTTTCCCAGCAGTTAAGTTTTTCACTGCAATATTTGTGATGCAAACAAAAAGGGAGACCAGCACCAGTCACATGAATTGTATTTCCAAAGCACGCTCACTTTGAAAATTCATGTTGCCCAGCCTGCTTGGATTTACATGCTTTAGATTATTAAAAAAACCTAACCATTTAATCAATAGGCATTCACCAACTGAATGCTACAAATCTGTTAACACTTGAAATACTCAGCAGCTCTTCTATAATATTGCCCACAAATTCATATGCAAATGAGAGTAACAACAGATCAAGTCTGTCGATGCTATACACACCAAGACTTCAGGCAAGCTTCTTCCTGAATGCAATTGTGCAGGGCGTCTCCAGATTGGCAGAGATTCTGCCAGATGAGGTCTGACAAGTCGAGGACAGGGAAAGGGTCCAGTGCCAATGGACTTCACAGAGCAGCCCAGCCAGCAGCTCTTTTCCTGTCTGCAATACTGAAACCTACCTCTTGGACATTAACTGAAAAACTTAAGGCAGCCAGCAACACCTCAAAGATCAAAGGTACTGCTTTTCCTTGGCTCTACTCAGTAGGGCCTTATGCTAGAGAAAGGAAGCTTTGCATTCAAAAGTGTGTTCTAATATGTTCACAGTGTTCATTCATTTTGTTTGAGTTTGGAACCTTAAAAACATTTAAGCAAGTGTATCACCAAGAAGTGATGGGCCAGGTGAGGCTACCCACCTGGAGCAGTTCTCCTGGGGCTTGGTGACTTCAGCAAGGCAGAAAGGAAGCGAGCTTCACTGCGCTCCCTATGCCCTGCACCCCAGCACTCGCAGGGCTACTAACCAATGCCATTGCTGTCACCTAACCAGCTAACTTATACGGGGAAGCAGGACCAGTACTGGCAGAGGAAAGAGACAGCAAGCCAAACAGCTTGTGCCTGGGTCCAAAACTACTTTTCATAGCTTGTTAGGCATGTAATCCCCCTAAAACTAACAGGATGTAAAGAGACTTTGGAGCTAGCAGCAGATGAGCTTAGGTACAAAAATAGCGCACACATGTCAACATAGAGCTCTGTGAAGGCTAAAATTTACCTTGAAATTACCAAACTACCAAATTACCATGGGTAAACTTGCCCATGCTGCCAAGGCTGGACCATTTCTAGTATTCATAATCACACACACCCCCTCTCACAGTATGTGTAGCTACCTCCACATTACAAAGCATTTATTGTCCTAGTGTATACTAAGGAAAAACATCAGTGTAACCATCCACCATGCTCTCAAAAACTTCCAACATTTCTCCCTAGTACTGTCTTAGCAAACATCCCTCTCACGCAATACCTTCTCTCAGACTTCTCCTTAAGTGAAATGCTTCCTCTTTCACTGTGTTCAGGTCATCCTGTGCCCAGGAAGGTTCATACAAAGAGCACCACAGCAGTATGGTCTCCAGGTGAACATGGCAAGCCAAATGAACAAGTGAAACCCTCAAACCCCCTTTTTCAAGCACAACTAAATAGCTTCTCCTTGTCTGAGCAACTTGAATAATCAGGGAAAGCCTTGGGTATAGTTTCATCTAATTACTGGGAAGTTGCACCACATAAAACAGACATATTTCTCCTCACAGCAGACATTTATAAGCCTCCTTTTTCCCCCACCATATCCTGTGGTTCCTCAATAGTTTTCCCGTATTAACCTAAGATGCCAGCTCCTAATCCCTTCCTTCTGGTTTCATCCTGAGGCAAAACACAGGAGGCACTGAGGGGACTCTTCTCTGAGGTAGCCTCCATTTAGCACAAAATTTAGCCCAGCTTGCTCTATGTCATTCTCTCACATAGTATGATCAGAGCACTCTGCTTTCTGGCAATGTTGGATGGTTTCAGGAGACTGTTGATGTTCCCTCATCACAAAAGAAGTCAGCCCTCAAAATACTCTGGTGCCACTGCTCAAACATCCTCTTAGCACTTCCTCACAAGCACGGATCAGGCATCACAGAAAGATGGATTAAGCTTTCACCAAAGAAACTACAGACCATCAGAGTCAGAGGATGTTGTGCATTTGACTTCTCAGTCATCACGGCAGCTTATCAAACTGCACCTACGAATGGATAACCGGTGGCAATATCTATGGTCAGTTTGGCTATAGGTTGCAGTGGCATTTACAGCTGCACAACATTGTCCAAGGAAGAGATCTAACTGCTTTATGTCCCAAAGAAGAAAGAGTAGTATCCCCCACTGGGACTGCAAATATAAGTTCAAAACCAACTATTCAGGTAAATTATTTTAATAGACATAATTTGCAAGTTCAGTTTTGCAGCTTAATGATCTGTTCTGCAATATCTCGTACTAATTGTGCTGGTACCTTCTATACCTTGTACAGAAATTAAAAAATATTATCAAACAGCTTAGGTATATGTATGTGAAGTTTGAGTCTTTGGCCCTGAAAGGCTAAAAAATCATTGAATAGAAAACCACCAAAATGCATTTTGTCTTTGGAAAACAATGTCTCTGTCACTCAGAGTAGCCAAAGATGAGTTAAAATGGAACAACCTGAGATTAATAATTGTCTCTTCCAGTAGAAAAGGTTTACGGTAACACTTTTTCAATAGCATTTAAGTAAACAGCATAAAAAACTAATCACAGAGTATCAAGGGAAGTGATTTTTAAGTTGAACTATATCTCATCCTTGGAAAAATCTGTGGAAAAGAAAGCAGCTGAAAAGAAATTTCCTGGAAAAAAAAAAATCTTATTTGAACATGCCAAATATCTAACAAAATTGTCCAGCTTCAGAGTCCAGATTTAGCAGAGTTGTAAATGAATTAGACTGATAAACAGAATTTGCCAAAGAGTTCCACTAATATTTTTCCAAATCTGGAAAAATAATTATCCTAGCTCTTAGGAGTTGTATTATTTGTTACTGAATGCTAAATTCACAAACCACAGAATGCTCTGAATTTGGGCACAAATTATTATATGTCTGAAAGATCAGATCAGAAGCATGTTTCCATGCCCATATTGTGCAACAAAGCACCCATGATGAACATCAAACACTGAATTGTTGAATCAGCTTTAAAATGGTCTGCAAGTATATTACCATATAAGAAACGTTTTTAAATATATGCTTTTTAAAAATCAAATAGCATGAACAACTGAAGAAAATATAAAATTATTACCAAACAAATCCAACAGCCTAAAAAAAGCTTCTAATGTATTTCTGTTATTTGTCTTTGAAGGTATCTCGTTTTCAAACAGTCTAAGCACCAGTGCCCTGTATTCCCAAGTATCAGTCTGCCTGATTAGGAAATTATCTTTAATTAAGTGTTTGTAGCAAGGCTTTCTGTCCTACTAAGCTAACATGATTAAGTTAGGCCAGTTTCTGTAGACAGCAGCATGCAAGGAAGAGATGTGGCTAGCTTTACACCTGGCCAGCTCCCCTCCCAGATGACACTACGTCACCCAATACAACAGTGGGATCAACTGGACGTCTGCTTGTTACAGCTCTATACAAGGCGCAAGCTCACATGGCAGCTCAGGAAGATTTAAACAACTTGTTACATAACCTGACTATATGTGCTCAGTTATTTATTGTTTTCCTTTTTACATCTTGGTATAAGTACGTTCCAAAAACGATGAGCATTAGACTATCAATTACCCTACTATTAGAGGCTATATAGGAGGCAGTGGAAATACCAAAATAAGTTACAATTTATTCACTCGCTGAGGATATGCCCATAGGCATGAGTGGAAAGGTTAAGTTGTGAATAACAATACAGCGAAAGCCAGCAAATGAAAGGGCAGTTATGGTCCACAACAATATAAGTTATTATTAAACTATTACATTTACATTTAACATTTATATTTTAGAACCTTTGGCTCTGCATTTTCCAAAGGAGATGGCAAAAACCCTCACACACCCTACTCATGACCCATCTTCCTGCCATAGCAAGATCTTTGGGCAACTTCTCCTTGTTTCAACTCAAAAGAAGCCTGTCCCTGAGGCCACGAGGGAGCTGTGATGCAACCTGACAGGTTTCCCAGCATGGCTGCGCCTCAGCAAGCTCTGACGCAGAGAGCTCTACAACTCTTCTCAATGTAGACCTTGAGACGTGAATGAGGTAGGAGCAATAGGTCCTAATTCTAGTCACTTTCTACCAAGCAATTCCATTTGCTTTGCCTGCCACAGTGACATACCAAGGTGGGTGTTACACAGAAAGTCTTTGAAATAGATCAAATCATGCACACACACACACGCACAAGTTCCAGGGAAGGAGACAGACCTTAAATGAAATCTATGAGTTTCATCCATGGAAAAGAACTATGCAATTTCCCAATGCACCTTGGCCTCCCAGTAGTGGCTCCGGGGCGCATTCACAGAGCTCAGATCCTTGCAAGAATTTTCAAGTGATATAATAAACACCCAACAGGATTTCAGAAATGAGATGTTGGGACAACCAAATAGCTGGATACTAACTATACCCGCCTTCTCCCACTGGTAGATGAGTATTTCAACAGAAACTCATGGGGATGTGTCAGAGATTGCTACGATAGAGGAAAATGTGCTAATCATATCAGTTTGATGTACAGCTTTGAAGGAATCTAGGTCAGCATTTTCCTAATCAATGTAATATGATCTTCAGCCCAAAATGCATGTTCCTGTTCTACTGAATAAGTTTGGCTTGGCAACTAATAATTGCAGAATGGCCTTAATTTTTTTGAGGCCTCTGAGGAGGTGATAAAGGAGCTTGCAGGTCATGCACCAAAACACGCAGGAGCCCTTGGCTTTAGAGGTAATTGAAAACAGAAACAAAATTAAATTCCTCCTACACAGGCCACCATGTGTTTCTAGATATATTGAGACAGGTCTTGATGTTTGAATTGACAAAGCACAGTTAACATTACTTCTGCCTTTCCAATCACTGCCAGAGCTATTAGAAATTAAGGTCAAACACTAAATTAACTTTGCTGAGGAGGCAGAGTACGTATCAGGGCTGTTAACTCTGCAAGGCCCACAGCTCCTGCCTGAAGGTGAGGGTGGAGAAAAATGGAATAAAATAGATTGGAATAAGAAGCTATCTTTTGCCTGCCAGCCACGAATTTGAACTTTTGGGAAGCGTTGCCTCTGGAAAGATGTACACTGGTTGGGGAACACCAAAGGTAGCAATTCTAACATCCCGCTCAGGCCACAGAATGAGGAGCCTGCACACTGGCATGCTGCAGACTGCTAAATCATGAGGTGAGGAGCCAGATTCTGCACCACCTCAGCTGGAGGTACTTGTGAGTCCCTGGCAAAGACCCAGCAATCACACTACTCTAGCTGGTGCTCTCAGCTGTAGTAGTGCTACTGATTCTCAAGCCATTCTCCCAGTTTGTACAATGCCTTTTCTCTGGTTTTTTTGATGTCATATAGATTCTCCCCAGACTAACAGGAAATTTCATCTGCTATCTCTTCATGGGGGATATTTAATCAGACTGAAGAGGAGGCACAGAATTTTGTTGTCTGTGCTGGGATCAGCTCTTATGAAACAGCCAATCCCCAAACAAGCGGCATAACCATACTGAGAGCAGCTGACACTTGTAACAGCTGAGCATCAGGTGGATGCTTTTAAAAACCCAGGACTGTGCACACAAATTAAATTAGCATATGTAATTAACTTGTTATCACAAGTTATTGATGCACAGGGTCAGACTTTACCATGATATGAATAATCAAAAGCGTACTTTGCTCTCTTCTTCTACAACTTGGCTGACTGCTTCACAAAATCACCCTACTGCAGGGTAAGAAACTGTGAAATTCAATCCCTTGCAAATATCTGAAGTTTCCCCCCTTTCTCCAACAGATGAAATAGTGTTAGAGCTATCAGTTTCATGTTTCTGCCCATATATGTAAATTCCACCTCTTTTATCTTGCTCCTCTAGCTGGCTATTATGTGTAGACTCTATTTGTAAGGCAACCTGAAAGCGGTCCTACTGAATTACTGTGACCTCCATAAGAAGAATGTTAGGCCACTATAGCTGAGGAACATTAGTCTACAGCTCTTCCTCCTCTTTTGTGAAAAGGCTTGTCTGAAACTCTGTAGATGGGAAGGGGATAACTTGGTTTGTTCATAATCTTAAAGATGAGAATTGCAGAAGATGCTTTGGTACTCAACAAGAAAAAAACAACATTACTCTGTAACACAGATTCAAAGCAGCAAACAGCAGCTGATGATTATAGTTATGTGTCTGTATTATGTTTCTCCCAAAGTGCATTGTGCCCTTAAATGATTAATATAAATGCTTTTAAATAAGACTCTAAGAAACGTCTGATTATTCATTTTATCTCAAAGACCTTCAAAAAAAAGGAAGAAAAAGTGGGAAAAGGGTTAGAAAGGGATAGAAAAAAGGGTATTAATCTTGCTTACTCTGAGAGAAAGCAGTCAGTCTCTAAGCTATAGAAATCATTAAATGTACATTTTTAAAGCTTGGCATTTTCCTCAATGAACACACCAGAAAAGCTTTTACTGGAAATGGGGGGCGGGGGGGGCATATATCAGGACCAAAGTTAATTTCTTTTAACTTGCTGTCATAGTTTAACCACAGGCAGCAGCTAAGCACCACGCAGCTTCTCACTTACTTCCACCCACCCAGTGGGATGGAGGAGAGAATTGGAAGGAAAAAGGTAAAACTCGTGGGTTGAGATAAGAACAGTTTAATAGAACAGAAGGGAAGAAACTATAAATGGTAATAATAACAGTAATAAAATGACAATAATAATAATAAAAAGGATTGGAATATACAAGTGATGCACAATGCAATTGCTCATCACCCACTGACCGATGCTCAGCCAGTCCCTGAGCAGCAATCCGCCCCCACCCAGCCAACTCCCCACAGCTTATACACTGGGCATGACATCCCATGGTATGGAATACCCCTTTGGCCACTTTGGGTCAGCTGCCCTGGCTGTGTCCTGTGCCAACTTCTTGTGCCCCTCCAGCCTTCTTGCTGGCTGGGCATGAGAACCTGAAAAATCCTTGGCTAGTGTAAACACTACTTAGCACCAACTGAAAACATCAGTGTGTTATCAGCATTCTTCTGGTACTGAACCCAAAACATAACACTATACCAGCTACTAGAAAGAAAATTAACTCTATCTCAGCTGAAACCAGGACACTTGCTTTCCCACAAATGCCAATAAAGCTTTTTTTTTTTTTTTTTAAATCCCCCCTCCAGGTGATCTGTGGCCTTATACTATCAAAGTACAAACATGTCTGTATCCTCCTAATATTGAAAAGCAATAGGAACCCCCAAAATGCTTAACAGAGATACTTGTTTTTATATATCAGGCTGTATATACCTGCAGAAGGCACCAGGTAAACATGACACTGAAAACTGTGATAGGGAATTTATATGTCTCATCTCATAGATGGTAGTATGATAAATAATTATTTTTTTATAATTGTCATATATAAGCATTGTACTTATTTCTCTTACATTAGTAACATAATACTGCCAAAGTCCTTGCCATGGAGCAAGATCCACTGTGCTGCATACCTCACACAACGGAAAACAAAACCTGCTGCTTCAATGAGCTACAATTTAAATGTAACACAAGAAATGACTGGCAGATGAAAATAGTTTTGATAATAATACTAGTGAACTTGATTAGAAAAGGCTTTTGAAATGTCTCCTGGTTCTCTCAGTGGAAAAGTATAATGTCTCTCTTCCCTTGCATGGTTAACATTGAATTCACAAGATGATCTGTGAGAGAGTATCTGGGACCAAATACCGTATTCCTTTCAATTGCATGCAACAAAGTTAATTAAATTACACAGGGTTCACTCTGATATAACTGAGAAAAATCCATTCACCTATTTTCTTTGTAGAGTTTCATTTGTATTCATTCAGGTAGAAAGAAGAAAACGTAAAGCATTATTTTTCTTAGTTTTGCTCCTAAGGCACCTATTTACACAGAAATTGAGAATTTGTTAATATCATAGAGCTATAAATGACAAGATTTTTTGAAAGACATGAAAGAAGAAAGTACTACTGGCATCCAATCATTAATAAGAGTTTAGGTATTTCTGCTAAGCTGTTCAAATGATTTAATTTACTGAATGTAAGAGGAAAGGCTTTTCCCGATGTGCAACAGTGGGTGCTTGTAGAGAAATCTTAGAATTACTGGAAATGTAACAGCCAGGGTCTGCTCTCAAAAACCTGTGACATTTTGGAAGCACGATGCGCATTAAGGGTGGGACCAAATCCTTACCTGTGAGGACAGAGCACAGCCAACAGAGGCAGCAATTTGCACAGCAGTCTTTGGCTTCTGCTAGAACAATTTTGTCTTTGTTTCATCCTGCTTAAGTCCCTTGGAACTACTAGCTGTTAACGCACTTGTTTACCTTATTGACAGACGTTTTATGATCTTTCTCAAGTGACTTTTGTTCTACAACTATCTGGTATTTATCCTTCAGTACATACTAATGCTAGCATCGTGCATGGAAATCTTGATTGTGAGGCAACACAGCCACAGTCCTAATATTTCAAAAACACAAACCCTGCTTCCTAGCTGTAAAAGCAAGGACTTGTAATAGGCAAAATCACTTAAATATATAACATAATTCAAAAAGTTGAATGTATTAACAAGCAAGAGATCTACTTTCCCACATACTCTAAAAGCTATTAATAAGCATTATGCTGCAATTGGTCTACAGTGTTTTGAGTTCAGGATGTCACTGACATTACTAAGAAGACACAGAGCTTCTCAAAGTACCCCTGATACCACAGCTGACATGGGAGGTCAGTTTAGTGGGTTGAGTGATGTGGACTTACTACCATTGAACTTAAACAGAAATCCTCACCTTACAGCTGGAACTCACTAGCCCCTTCTCAACTGAGAAACCAAAGGCTGAAACAAAGGGTCTAAACCATCCCACACTCTTTCTCTTCTGTATTTGAGTCATTTAGTTCACACCAAGGAAGGTCTTTTCACACTACAGAAGAGCTTCATTCTCTGAAGTACTGGGAAGCTCTGATTCCTGACAAAGACAAGGGAGATGCTTGTAAAGTAGTTCAGCATCTTGCCAAAGATGTCCGACACTGCACATCCTAGATCTTAAAGTGGTATAAGTTGTGACATTATGAAATAAAGATGAAAAAGAAAACATTTCAGATCAATCTGCTTTTTGCCCATGGAGATATTTTGTAAATACGAGGCAAACGCACAGAAAGAAAGCTATTACTTCAATGACTTGGCTATAGACTGGAAAGTCATAACACACTTGCTTTAACCTCTGTGAAACAGGCTTCAGATGCCTGTGTCAGAAAATGGATTCAAGGAACTGTTCGTTCTTTATTCTCATCCACGCAATCGTTCCTCTGCAACAGTATCTAAATAGAAAGGAGACTGAGTCAGAGGTTTTCTTTAAATATGTATTAAAGCCTAAAAAAAGGCTTGCCTGAACGACTATCATATAACTGGAACATTCCATTTCAGAGGAAGAAATAAAACGTACTACATGTGATAAAACCACTAGCACCACAGTAAGAAACAAAGAGAAACAACTCATCTAATGCTACAAACTGGAAAAGTACTCCTGTCTGAAGGATGTGAGAGTCTTTTCCATTTGTCTTATCAGATAGCCATGAAAACCTCATGAAAATAAAGTGCATCTTTTTAGAGACAGCAAGAGAAATTGATTTAACAATTAAATACTCATTGAAACCCGGTGCTCAGATTATCCATTAAGGTTAATGTTGTTAGCTTTCTTGGGAAGGAAAGGATGAGCTTCTGAAACACAAGGTTATTATTTTCAAAGAAACACTTTCGGGCCCATAAGAAAATCAGTAATTTTAATGGTGGGGAAACCTGTTATTTCAAACAAAGAGTATGAGAAGGTTAGAAGATAATGTATGTAGGTGGGAAGAAGTACTATGCTACTCAAAAACCTTTGGGATTTTTATTCCAGCCCCCATTGATCTAAGTTGTCAATCAAAAATCTTGGCAAGATGCAAAGATGCAAATCCCTATCTTCCCAAAAATATTTTAACAGTGCTCAGCCAAAAAGAAAAGCCTCAATTGATACCTTTGAACGTTTTTAATATTTCTTATTGGATATGAATATTTTAAAACAAAAGTAATTTTGAGCCAAAAAAATTACATTTTACTAACATAAATACCTGGTTTACACATTTCAAAACTTCTTTTCAACACTTTTAAATTTGAATGTTTAGAAGAAATTAATGTTTTCTCAAAATATTTTTTTCCATAAAATTTCTGACCTTCTCTAACCAAAAGATAAAAGAAAAAAATTGATGTGAAATTGCTGTGACATGTAAAATTTCAACTGATGACATAAATTAAGCTTCTTAACCTCTTTAACTGCTTGAAGCTTCCCCTGATTAAAAATTATTATTCCTCAAGAGGCACTTTATCTATATAATATGGAAGCATAGAGCTGTGAAGTTCATTAGTAGAGAGAGAATTGGAAAAACTTTGAAAGGAACCCTTCTCTTTCACACAGGAAAGCTATGAGCATCTGGAAAGCCTGTGTGCAGGGAAGCCTGCACTAAGAAGAACTGGAAGGGGACTGACTGAACTGGAAAAAAATCACATTAAGTTTTGCATAACAAGGTACTAATTAATAAAATCTGAGCTATTTTGTGGGGAGGATGAGGGATCATGGGAACATGCTAGTACAAACAATGGCTATGTGCTTTGCCCTGGCATTGATGGCCCTGCTGTGCTGGGGGAGCTATCTGGTGGAGAGGATGAGGGAATACATCTCCCTTTTCCTGCCCGGGATTGATGTGGATGGTTTTATTATCCAGGTTGCCAAGGTCTTTGTTCATCCTTACAAGAGCTGATTAATACAACTAATTAACCCTGTTAGCACATTACGGGGTTTGTGGAATCTAGTATTGTCCTGGTGTAAAAGATGAGGACTTTTGGGTGAGGCGATACTGAAACGTGCCCTGAGGCAGCCAGTCCCTGGATGGCAGGGTGTGCGGAAGGATCTGGTCAGGTTTCTAGGGCAGTTGTCACCTCCCATAACGTGGGACTTTACACCTGAACAGGCGAGCAACCCTGGCAAACTGACGCGCCACCTGATAGAGGGGTGCCTTGCCTACCCCATGAAAACCAGCAGCTTCTCGCACTGTACTGGGGCCTGGCCTGTGGCTATTGAGCCACAGTTCAGTACTCTCAGAAGACTGTGTCTGAGGCAGGGACCCAAACAACAGCTACAGTAATTGCCCCAGTAGTGAAAAAGAAACAGTGGACAAGGAAAACAACAGGTCCATATCATCAATTAGTAAGGGAAGAAGAAGAAGAGGAAAGGTTTGATAAAGCAGCTGGTCCTTCAACAAAGAAATTGGAGGAAGGAGAGAGAGAATTCAGAGAGGAAGTGGAAACTGCCTGGTCCCTGATGTCATCAGAACTTCAGGACATGTGGAAAGATTACAGCCGCCAGCCAGGTGAGCAGATTACTGCCTGGCTGCTCCAATGGTGGGATAACGGGTCTGACAGTCAGCAGTTGGAAAGTAAGGAAGCCCAACAGCTAGGATCCCTTGCTAGAAACTGGGGAATTAAGAGAGGAATTGGAAAAGAGGCAGAAACTTGCCGTCTCTGGAGATGGCTCCTCTCAAGCGTGAAGGCAAGATATCCATTCAAGGAAGATCTTGTGAACTCCCCAAGGAAGTGGACTACCGCATATGAAGGCATCCAGTACCTGAGAGAATTAGCGGTGCTGGAAGTCATCTACAGTGATCTAGACAATGATGAGGTCTCCAAAGATGCAGAGGATGTCCTGTGCACACAGGCCATGTGGAGGAAGGTGATTCAAAGTGCCCCGTCATCATATTCTAACAGATTGGCAGCAATATATTGCCCAGATATGGATACACCAAATATGGAGAGAGTGTCTTGGCTCCAAAATTTTGAAGAAAATCTCTGTACCTCCTCATCTCTACAGGACAGGAAATAGATCATGCAGTAGCTCTTGGGCCTGTCCAGACAGGACCAGTTGTGCAAAATGTACTTTACACCGCAGCTGGGGAGCATGATCTCACCTGGAGCCTCTGGCAGAAAACATCAGGAGGAACCAGAGGTCAACCATTAGGGTTTTGGAGCCAGGGGTATCAAGGATCAGAAGCTCACTACACCCTGACTGAAAAAGAGATACTAGCAGCATATAAGTGGTTCGAGCCACTTCAGAAGTTGCTGGTACAGAAGCATAACTCCTCTTGGCACCACGATTGCCCATGCTACACTGGTTGTTTAAAGGAATCATCCCCTCCACACATCACACAATGAGCGCCACATGGAATAAGTGGGTAGTGTTGATGACGCAATGAGCTCGACTGGGGAAACCCAATCGCCTAGGAATCCCGGAAGACATCACGGACTGGCCAGAAGGCAGAGACTTTGGAGTATTGCCTGAGGAGGTGGCTTGTGGAGGCACCACTTTATAATGAGTTATCAGAAGATGAAAGGTGTTATGCTTTGTTTACTGATGGATCCTGTTGTGTGGTAGGAAACCATTGGAAGTGGAAAGCTGCTGTGTGGAGTCCCACATGACAAGTTGTTGAAGCCACTGAAGGAGAAGGTGAGTCAAGTCAGTTTGCACAAGTGAAAGCCATCCAACTAGCCCTAGGGATTGCTGAACAAGAAAAGTGGCCAGTACTCTATACTGACTCCTGGATGGTGGCTAATGCCCTATGGGGGTGCCTACAGCAGTGGAAGAAGACCAGTTGGCAGCACAGGGGTAAACCCATCTGGGCTGCTGCATTGTGGCAGGACATCACTGCCTGGGTAGAAAACATGGTTCTAAAGGTACATCATGTAGATGCTCACATGCCCAAAAGCCATGCCACTGAAGAACATCAAAACAATGAACAGGTAGACAAGGCTGCCAAAATTGAAGTAGCTCAGGTGGACCTGGACTGGGAGCGTAAGGGTGAGCTATTCGTAGCTTGATTGGCCCACGAAACATTGGGACATCTAGGGAGAAATGCAACATACAGATGGGCTCATGATCAAGGGGTGGGCCTGACCATGGAGGCCATCACACAGGTCACTCATGAATGTGAAACATGTGCTGCAATCAAGAGAACCACATGAGTAAAATCTCCCCGGAATAGAGGGTGGTGGCTGGGTTTTCAATATTGTGAGGCCTGGCAGATTCAGTATATTGGACCAGTGCCACAAACGTGCCAAGACAACTGCTACATACTCACCATGGTGGAAGCAACTACTGGTTGGCTAGAAACATACCCTGTAAACCATGCCACTGCCCGAAACACCATCTTAGGTCTTGAAACACAAATTTTCTGGTGGCATGGTACCCCAGAAAGAATTGAATCAGATGATGGGACTCATTTCCAGAATAACCTCATAAACTCCTGGGCAAAGAAACATGGCATTGAGTGGGGGTATCATATCCCCTATCACCCACAAGCATCTGGAAAGACTGAGACATATAATGGACTGTTAAAGACTATGGTGAAAGCGTTGGGCAATGGGGCATGGAAGCACTGGGATACAAATTTAGCAGACGCCACTTGGCTGGTTAACACCAGAGGATCTGCTAACCATCCTGGTCCTGCCCAAACAAAACTCCTACATAGTGTGGGAGGAGATAAGGTCCTTGTAGTGCACATAGGGAAGTGGCTGGGGAAGGCGGTGTGGATTGCTCCTCCCATGGGAAGAGGCAAACCCATTTGCTGGATTGTCTTTGCTCAAGGACCTGGGTGTACTTGGTGGGTAATGTGGAAGGATGGGGAGACACAGTGTGTGTCTCAAGGAGATTTAACCTTGGGGGAAAAATAATCTGTGATGCGAGTTGTATGTTGTAGGAAGTAATGTAGCAGGAATGACCTGAACCGATGAAGAGTGAGTTTTGCCAGGAACCAGATAAATGCAACGATGACCCAAACCAAGCCGGTGTTGGTGCCCAGTTCAACAAACTGCTTCTCCTGTCCTGAGCACCCATCTTGACAGATGGGGCCCAAGTCATAGCCTGTTCTTATGAACATCTGGGGGAGTGCAAGACGGTTAGAAGATACATATATATGTATTAAATGGGACCCGAGCATAACACAAATAGTATGGAATAAGGGGAATAATTGGGTCTGGCTGAGATGGAGTTAATTTTCCCCATAGCAGCCCTCATAGTGCTGTGCTTTGTATTGGTAGCTAGAAAGGTGTTGATAACACACCAGCATTTTGGCTACTGCTGAGCAGTGCTGGCACAGCATCAAGGCTGTCTCTCCAACATTCCCCCCTCACCAGTAGGCTGGGGGTGGGAAAGACCTTGGGAGAGGACATAGCCAGGACAGCTGACCTAAACTGACCAAAGGGATATTCTATACCGTATGACATCAATAAAAGCTAAGAGAAAGGAGGAAGACAGGGGGCATTCGTTACTACGATGTTTGTCTTCCGGAGCAACAGCTACATGTACTGAAGCCCTACTTCACGGGAAGTGGCTGGACATCAGATGGGAAGTAGAGAATAAATCTTTTTTTTTCTTTTGCTTCCACACAGCCTTTGCTTTTGCTTTATTAAACTGCCTTTATCTTGACCCATGAGGTTTTTTCCATCTTATTTTCTTCCCCCATCCTGCTGAGGAGGGAAGTGATAGAGCAGCTTGGTGAGCACCTGGCATCCAGCCAAGATCAACCCACCACAAATGGAAGAAATATTCTTCTTTTATCCACTCACATTTCTGTGAATGTCATGCATGTATTTAATTTGCCATGTCCCTCTGTATTTCACAATATTTTTATAAGGCAAACTATATAGTTGTTAACTTAAATAGTTTTCAGGAAGTTTTAACAGTTCTACACCTTAGACCAGAATGCTTATGAGTCACTTAACAGATTAATATTTCCACCAGATATAAACCTGCCCAATACAGTGTAAGAATAGGTTCCTAATCTGCATTTTAGTTTTATTTTAATCAAGATTTCATCCCAGCTTTCTGTCACAAGACCACAGATAGAAAAGAGTAAAACAAGATGTCCCATACCCATGTCTGTACCTGAAGGTGTTTGAGCAGCCCACCAAACAATATCATCTTTAAAAATCAGAAACTCATATAAGTACATGTAATGGAAACCATTATACCACACAAGACAAGGCAGAAAGCTATCTTAACCTAAATGTGAAACTTAGGGAAGCTGAACAGTATAATACACATTGTCTGAGCAATTCAGGTACTGAAATGGATGAATCACAGGCACAAAAGAAAAAAGCTATCTAACAAAGGTATCACTGAAAATTATTCTTGGGCAGGTATCTTACAAAATGCACACACACCATCATTACAAGTACAAGAAGAACAGTAATCACTCATTTCCCTTATATACCAAGAGTTACTAGTTAACACCTGTAAGTCTAGGACATACTTTGCTATCCAATGAGCATCAGAGAAAGCACTTACTCAGCCTCAGCTATTCCCTTGCGATTGCTAGTGTTCACCATTTAGGCCAGGGCATCATTTCACAACTAAACAAAAGCCAAAGAAATCATTATTAGAGAATATTATGTAGCAGAACACCTTACAATTACAATGCAAATAAAAGAACATGAAAAAACACAAGGATCAAATCACAAACCAGCTTAGAGAAGCACAAAATATCCCCAAGGAATCAGAGACTTAGACTTTTCCATCTTTTTAAGAAAGCTTCAACTCATCTACTAGCTAAATGCACGTGCCTGTGTAGGTATCTGGGCACATAGCTAGGTGCTCTGAGACACAACCAAGTAGTTAGATACCTAACTAGAAGAACATCTTCCTTCTTCCCATTGCAACTAAAATTTTTTGGCTTGAGTAAATTGGGGACAAAAGTTAGCAATTTATAAAAATTGATACCTTTCCCCTTAGGAGCTGGTGCAACATATTGAATCTTTAAACTAATATTTTTAATTAAAATGACCTACCTCAGGCAAACACAAAAGTTTCATAGGCTTTGACCCAGAAAGTTCAGTGGCACCCATTAAAAGTTTTGTTAGAAGTTTTGTTGTAGCAAGTAAATTACTTTCCCATAGCATTTGATTAAAGTAATACAGGGAACATCAGGACTCAGAGAAGTCTTCTGAAGTGTATATTACTTTCACAGACATCTGTAAGTTTAAGCATACAAGATGAAAGACCAAAAAATCTGATACACACTGATTCACAGAGCAAAAGGAAATACAAAGCTTGTGGGTGAGGTGGAGTGCCATATACCACTCTTCTCAGCTACTTGTTCAGCCTCTGCACTTCGTTTGTCCCCCTGCCAAATTAATACTGTCATACTCCATGGGAAAGAACACATTGGCAGGCTCCCTAGCAATAACAAGTACTATAGTTTTACCTGCAATGCATTACAGATGACCACTGCTGGTTTTCTACCACAGAAATGTGTCTGAATCAGGTAATAAATAGTCAGAAAAATAAATAAATCCTTAATAATCTCTTTTGAGATTCAGTTCTATCCAACCTGGTTGGATTGCTTCACTATTTTTTTCTTTTTTTGACATGTAAACTACAAACAAAATCAAAAGGTAATATGGAATTTTCATACACACTACATCAAAAAAAGAAAAAGAAGCAGAATTAATATTATGATGAAGAGTCATTGATTTATGAATACATATTAATTATAGAGCCACTAAATCTCCCAGCTGATAGCTTTGCTAGAATAAAAGTTACTTCTTACCACTTGTTTTATAATTTTTTTCATACCATCCTTTAAAAAATTAGAATCAACAGTTTCCTGCATTTGCCTTTGGAAATTTTCCATGCTCAGTGAATCTGTTTGTCAGAAGATTTTTTTCTGTTAGTCAAAACAGTTGCCTTTTCTTGAACTGAATAATATTAACCTTAGTTATAACCCATTCTGTTCCATTTACATAAGACCTTTCAGTGACTAATCCTACTCCAATATGTATTTACCTCCTCCTCAAATAATTTCTACCAGGTTTTTATATTTTATTTCTTTTTAAACTTAGTACTGTTGAGTTTTTTCCTGCCTACTTCTAGCATTACTTTCTAGCTCCAGTTATGAGATGTCTGGAATTAAACGTGCAGTTGTAAGTCAAGGTGAAGTTTGCACAGGAAGAAAAGACAGTTATTTCTTTGTGCTGTGATATGACACTTTCGAGGAAAGCACAGACCTCCCTTGGCTTTTGCAGTTGGTCTATTTCATTACACCTCATATTTATGTAGACATTCACAGGGTATTACAGCAATAGGCCTTCCTAAAAAATGAAATTAAGTTTTTTAATAATGAGTTATTTTCTCCTTCATTAATGAAAACTAACTTTCAGTTTTCTTCTTGTTTAATTTCACTTTTCTCCTCATATATTTGTAAAGATCCTTACTTTAGCTAGTTTCTTTGTCCAACAGTAAATCACTATCTTTAAGTTTGCTTGTCTCTACCAAGGTAAAGAAAGGAAAAGAGTAATGGAGCATGAAGAATTCTATGCACTGTTCTTCTGGGGCATGACCCTCTGCTAGAATACTAGTCATAGCACAGTCTCTAAAATGGACAGGAATGGGTGACAAAAAAACATTGCAATAACTTAGTGTTCCTAAAACAGTGAGCCAAACACTGACACCCTCTCCCCATCCTTAAGTGCCCACAGCTTGTGATGCATTCAGTTTTGCAGCGTTGCCAGTGTAAAGTCACATGATAGGGAAGTCTGTTGTTTTACAGATTCTTTTGAGGGAAATGAAGCTGGCTGTTGCCCTCAAACATTTAAGAACTTTTATGGAATATAACATAAGTCAGGATGTCTTGCAAACTTATTATACCAATTATTTATTTTTGTTTCTAACAAATCTCTAGGTTTAATTTTAATTCCTACAAAAAAATGCATACCCATGTAATTGGTTATTTTCTAAAAAGTCAAGAATGATGCCTCTGCAAATTGAGAAATAAACTCTTCACAGTGATGAGGTTTTCTTATAATCAAACATGTCACAGATTATTAGATATGTCATCAAGCTGTTCTCATTATTTTGCAACAAATGAACCAAACATTTGTAGATTTGACAGTGGTTTACTCACTGAGATGTCTTTAATTGTTAACGTGATAGATTTCAAGCTGTCATTGATGGTTGCTAAAATATCATTCAGAAATTAGCATCAGCCACTGAACTTCAAAGTGAGTCCTGCTGTTCAGTGATTACCACCTCTGGAAAACTTCTCTTTTTAGATATTTAACTTACAATCAATTTAACATAACTTGCAGCAACTGAAAGCTGCAAGTTAGGGACTTTGCTTGAGTCCCTAATCTCGTTAATTCATAGACAGAGGCTACAGTAAACATGCACTATTGTAAAAAGCAGTAACTAAAATATAGTGTCCAGGACCGTCATTCTGTTGTGATAAAGAAACTTGAAATAAATCAACTGTTGGACCACACTGAGCAATGCAGAGGTACTAGTGTGTCAGGCAGAGCGTGAAGTAAAACAGTACCCCATAAAGTTTCTAAAAGAAAATGGGAACAATACCTATGTCACATTCCCAGTGCACATAATAGTGAGAGTCCTGTGATAACACAGTACTCTAGTAGCCAGGTGAAGAACTCATGTCACAAACATTTTGACTTGCAGCTTAAATGGCTCTGACAAAATAATTTGCGTTCTGAAATTAAAGAGAAGACTTTCCTTGTCCAGAGGAAATAATTTAGTGGTCTACGCTTCTGGCTATGCACAGGATGAAATGTTTGGTCTGAGGTTGCCCTTACGATCTGGCTTTGGCAAACAGCAAGCCAAAATCATCTTCCAGCTTTACTGGCTTCACCAAGGGCACTACTTGAGCCACTGCTTCTATTTCCTTATTTCTTTTTCTTTTGGGTGCTAATGAAAGATTGGTGACTTTATGTGGCATTACTTAATGGAAGATCATTGTCTGCCTCCAAGAAAATTTTGTACTGTCTCAATGTCTATTAGAGATGCACAGAGTAAGAACTCTAGCTGAACTGTACCTTCCCATCAGTATCTATTCACATTTTTGCTAGCAGCATTTGCTTTTCATCTAGTCAGTACAGTGCCTCTCTTCAGAGACTTGATAGATAAGAAGAGGCTGAACTTCTCTTCATTATAAGCTAGATAGTGAAAGAAAGCCATTTGGTGCCCAAAGGCTAATTTGGAAGATCTGAGAAATTATCTCATCTGGTCCTCATCAATGGTGAGCACTTGCTCACTTCTTTAAAGAAGCTTCCACTATCTGCATTACTGAAGCCTACCCCACACTCACATCTGAGTATCATAAAAAGCCATAGACAGAAAGCTTACATGGTACATGAGCTACATATAAAGTGGCATCTGTCCAGCAGCTTCCATTAAATCCACATCAAGAAGAATGCCACTTCTTCCTGTGGGAACTAAAATATTTGAAGTGGGGAAAACATTGTTAAGGTTTGTTGCCTATCTTTCATACCAAAGAGAGAAACAGCAGTATACACTTCAAGTTTGTTAATCTTACACTTTTTTGAGATGGATTGTCTGCCACTTATCAAGTCTAGCTAGACATATGAGAAGGAAAGATGGTCAGGAAAAGGAAGACTAGTTGAAGTAGCTGAAGCAAACAGACTATGGGAGACAGGAAGGTTTGGTGTGTACAGAAGGCAGCTGTTTTTCTCAGGCAGATTTCAAACGGCCATCAGTCTGGTGTTTTCCATTAGTGCTGTAAGTTGTACCTATTTTAACTTATTTAGGTAATTACACTAAGATTGTCAAAGAATGAAACTAATACAATGCATTGGCTCTTTAATGCTTTTGTCAGTATGTACTTTTGTTTTGTTTAATGTGAACCAACAGACACAAGGAAAGTCATTAAGTGTAATAAGAAATTTCTTCTTTTCAGCTGAATTCAAGGTGCGTATACGTGAATGAGAACAGGAACCAAGTCTGAATAGAAAGACAAATTAATTAAAGACACAACGAATGTATCTGTAAGAAGACAGTAGGCCAGGTCTCCAGTAGATACAGGAGCCAATTTTAATTACTATTCAACCACTAAGCCAATTGTCATGGTTTAACCCTAGCCGGCAACTAAGCCCCACACAGCCGCTTGCTCACTCCCCCCACAGTGGGATGGGGGAGAGAATCAGAAGAGTAGAATTGAGAAAACTCGTGGGCTGAGATAAAGACAGTTTAATAAGTAAAACAAAAGCTGCGCATGCAAGCAAAGCAAAACAAGGAATTCATTCACCACATCCCATCAGCAGGCAGGTGTTCAGCCATCTCCAGGAAAGCAGGGCTCCATCACGCAGAATGTTTACTTGGGAAGACAAACGCCATCACTCCAAACGTCCCCCCCTTCCTTCTTCTTCCCCCAGCTTTATCTGCTGAGCACAATGTCATATGGTCTGGGATATCCCTTTGGTCAGTTGGGGTCAGCTGTCCCAGCTGTGTCCCCTCCCAACTTCTTGTGCCCCCCCAGCCTCCTCGCTGGTGGGGTGGGGTGAGAGGCAGAAAAGGCCTTGGCTCTGTGTAAGCCCTGCTCAGCAGTAACGAAAACATACCTGTGTTATCAACACTGTTTCCAGCACAAATCCAAAACATAGCCCCATACAAAATACTATGAAGAAAATTAACTCTATCCCAGCCAAAACCAGCACACCAATTCACTCTTGCAATACTAGCTCACTTCGTAGGTGATAATAATGATTTCAAGAAGGTTTCAGTCAGACACGCTATAAATGGAAAGAAATTGTATGGGTAAGGAATCTTACTCTTACAAGGATGTGTCTGTATTTGCTCCTGCAGTGAAGCTAGTGAAACTCATCCTTGCTGACACACAGACACTTCTGCCAAGTCACGTGTTAATGCATACCTTAATATCACTCAATAAGGACACTAAAAGTGCTATGTATCACAGGACGAAACTGTCCATTATATCCAGCCTTCAGGCTTTCCCATGCCAATATACAGCTTTGTGCTTAGTTATATATGCAACAAGTGCACTTGGGATCTCTTTCCACATGAAAATCAATGAACATCTGCATTAGAAAATAGGCAAATATACATGAACATAAGAATCACTAGAAAGGTCTTAGAAAAATCAGCTACCTGCAGATTCCCAGACTACATTCTAATACTGAGAAAATATCAGAAGCAGTTTTGGAACAGATATGAAAGACTAAAGTCAAAATTTCTGATCCAGTGTCAATGTTTTCCACTTGCATAAACTGGCTGCCTCTCTGTAATAGAAATTTCATTGTTTGTTTATAACAACAAAAAGGCATTCATGTCCCAAAGTTACTGGAAAAAAACCAAAAACTCAAGGACTTTTTTTTTTTTCTTTTTTTTGAAAGATTCATATGAAGGTTTTTCAGCCTTCTCCTTGCCTGGATGAATACACAGTCTAGTTTGCAAAAGGAGATTATTTTTTCTCCAAGCAGGTTGTTAATAACAATCTATTTACTATTCCATAGGCTTTACTTAACTAGCTTTCAGCTACTAGAACAAACAAAGAATATTTGTCAAATCGTTCATTTAAAAATGGCAACATATTATACTATCAAAATGTTATATCATAGAAAAACAAGCATTAGCTAGTCCACAAAAATCTGAACTCTAAAAATTCCTAAATACAGGCAAAATACTAATTTGTGTTGAGGGTTTTTTCTCCCTCTCATTCACTGAGGAATTTTTCTGCTTAAATCTAAAGTGGGTCTTGAGCCAGCAAAAATGAAGATGATTCCTTCTCCACTGACTTTCTGTCAAAGGCAGTAACCAACTAAAACATATTTTGGAAGTTTAATTTTATAAAGTTCCTTTCGATGTTCCAATCATATCAAGAACACGTATATGGCATTACCTAAAAAATATAAACAGAGCAGCTGACTAGCATAATCTATGAGAGGCATATTCAGTAGTAATAATGATTCTTCTGCAAAACCAATTTATCATATTTCAAGTACCATCTCTCATGTTGTTGGAATTTTTCCCCATATGTCAGAGACTCCTTCATATCACTGTTCCAAAGATCAATTTTTCTAACAGTTTCAGCTTATCGTTGATTCAAATGACTGCCTACTGGCTTCTCTCCTTACTTATCTCATTTACAGAGTATATTGTCTACCTTTTTAACATGAAAACAGAGCTTATCTTTGCTGTGAAAATGCTTTCCCTTTTTTTTCCCTCCAAGAGGTATCTTATGGTTTCTTCCATGTTACCCTTATACATTACATTATTTTACACTTGTATAATGCCCCAAACTAATCTTAGTATCTTCCTTGAATATCTCCTTCCACTTCCACTCTGTCAAAATGCCTACAAAGGATAGGCATCTAAATACATGGTCATTTGCTTGTACTCAATAAATATCTTTGTGCTCCCTTCATAACTCAGCTGTTTTTCTTTTGTTTTCTTCAAAGAAAGAAAAGTTCTGCAAATTCCTTCAAGTAGAATCTGCAGTGCAAAGCTGTCACGAATCCTGATTTAGGATCCTGCTGACTACGCCAATTTGTCGTGAATGAGTGCTTTAGATCACTTAAAGAATCAACATCAAAGATATTAGCAAAAGTGATTTTTTAATGTGAATTTGTAAAAGTGTGACTTAATAAGGTTTGATGGCAAGGTTCACTCTATTACTTACTACATGGAAGAAACATACAGAGGAAAATCAACTTAGGATCAATTTAAAATTATTTACACAGAGACCAGAGACACAAAAGGGAAAGGGGGACCCTCCCATTGAGTCATGAGGTTCAGAGTGGACCCCCTTGCTTTCTAAACTCCTAATGGAGCTTAGGTGCGGCTAGATCCAATCTTAGTCCCAGACTTGGTCAATGGTTTATGTCTAATGGAAGGGATACAAAGGGTAAGGAAAACCTACCGTTGAATTACTATCCCAATTTGTTGGGGAATGAGTGATTATGGATCCTACATGACTTTGAGGTAGCAACAATTTGAGATTTATTAACATTATTACCGTAAATCACAAGATTAGTTTATATGATTTTTAACAATACTTAATCATCAGCCAATAATCAGAGTGATTTAATAAAGTTTGCTATCAGGACTACAAAGTTTCCTAAATCAAATCGCACACACGCAAACACACACACACACACACAAATACAGAGGTTAACCTATGATCAAGATTTTTCTCTCTTTGCCAACTGTAATACATTATTGGTACCAAATGATCTTTGAAACTTCGCAAAGTCTAATTGTAGTGAATTACTCACTATTCTCCTTTGTCAGCATTGGTCAGCAGATGATCTTTGGCCTCTTCTTCATCAGCATCTATCAGCGGACAATCTTGGAAATCCTCGCAAAATCTACTACTTAATATCCTCATGAAATCTACCCTGTGAAATCCTCGCGACATCTACCCTGAGAGGCATCCCAAGTCAGGGGGAGGTACTGGGTCACAGCCTGCTGCGATCCCGGAGAGCTCAAAGGGTCTCACTTAGGATCGCTATTTATAGGATCACAAGATGATTGACTTTGGTCAGTATACTTCCATTCTGGCCACAATTCTTGTCAGGTAATTCTGGCACCTTCCAGGGTGGGCCATGATCCAGGCAACCAGAGCGTCAGGTACAGTTAGGGAGTGCGTAATCATCCTAATTCACTGTACCGTAGCTGGGACAAGAAAGTACCAGATTGTCCCAACTCACTGCACTTGTAGCCAAAACAAGAACACAATCTTGGCTGGTCCTGACATTGTAATGTAGCCCAGGGGGTCTGCACCACCACACAAGTGAATACTCCCAAACCAGCTTGAATACACTAGGGTTTTTTTGCTTAGTTGATACAACTGCAGAGTGATGTTCCACCCTGGCTACTGGCTTTACTATAAATAGCAAAACACACAACTGTAATGCTGGCAGGAACTAGATAATACATTCATAGCTAAATCAGCATATCTCTGCAAAACAGTGAATTGCATTGTGTTGACATATCTTCAGTTATATATTGTACAGTACTTCAGACAGTGAGGTATTTATCTCTAGAACAAAAATAAACAGAAAAATCCATTTTATTATTCTGCAATGCAAGCCTTTCCCAAGGAATCTGGACTCGTTAATCCCCATTCAATACCATGTAATCACCTTTTGTTTACAGGCCTTCTCGTGACTTCTTCATGTATCTTTTCACTTGATTCTGGATGACTTGCATCAAAAAAAATTTTACCTGGACATTAAGACAAGTCTATGTCACTGCCACCACGTACTATCTTTAAATCTTTCCTATCAGCTGTCTTGAATGTGACATACTGTTAATAGTAAAGAGACTGATAGAATAATAAGGAGTTCAAAGTATAGCTATGCCAGTAGAAAAAGGTGTAAGGCTGATATGAGAGCAGTATCTTGGCAGTTTTGACTTTGAATGTGGAACAGCTGTATAGAACAGGAATCAGAATAAATAATAACAGCAGCAGTCACAACAGAGCAGAACTTCTGTGAAATTATAACCATGTTGAAGGAGGAGAAAATACCTTGACTTACAAATAAGGAGGAGCTGAGTCCTACTGAATGCATAGCATCCAGGATGAGAGAGGCTGTGGAAGACACAAAGGGATTTCTATTCACTTCTCATCTTGAAGAACAATTTCAGCAAACAACTTACTGTGTTTCTGTGAAAAAGTATTTCCCTATCTCACCAGAGGATGCGTGTGCATGTGTGGAGATGTTTGTCAAGATCATTTTGTCAAGGTTTGTAAAGTGCTGGGAAGAAATGAGAACTGAGTAAGGGCTGAGTGAGGGCAGGAGTCAATCAACCTCTCAAACATTAAATTTCTGTGGTTTGAAAGAGTTCTCATGAGCTGACTTCACTCAGCTTGGCTACAGAATAACTCTTCTTTTACACTGTTTGTGACACGGGCACAAATCTGTGCCTGAGGTCTCATTCTTAAGTGAATTTTACAGCTGAAAGTTGGTTTTTAAGATCAGTTTTAGTCATTTAATAAGGACCAGACATGGACATCACAAATAAGGCAAAACTGCCAGCAATGCTGAAGCCTAAGCTAACACTGTAGAGTTTCCCACAACGATTATTAAAACCATGAAGTAAAAGGTAAGCTTTGAATGTTATGAAATGGGTATGTAGAACAACATGGCCTGTACTTATTTGAACTAACAAAATCTTTCTTCTTCAGGACATAAAATGATCACCTTTAATGCCTATGAAAGTCATTAAAGCTATGGAGTTTTTTATTTATGGATTTTCATATAACTACACACACATATTTTTCTTTTTGGCATCCATACCTGGTTCTGCCTCCTTACAAAAAGAAGTATTACACTAGAGAGACAGAGCGCACATTTTAACTCATGTGAACATCTTCATGCTGCTGCATGTCCTGAAAAGATTTTATATATATACACACATATATAAAGATATTGGTTCTTGCTAAAATAGGCACTCTGAATATACTGCCTCCCAGTCTCATCGCTTAAACTTTTCTTCTGCAAGAGCTCATTAAAAATTCATGTTTGGGTGTTCTAATTTTGATAATCAGCATTAGAGTTGAATATTATTTCTATACAATCAAGCTGAATCAAACTCAGATGTAAAGCTTGATTAATACTTATGTTTGCCTACTGCTCCTACCTGAAATAACTCTATCACCCCCTGTGACTGGCCTGATCACAGTTACTGTATATTATATCTTCCTTCATTAGTTAGAGAAAATGACTTGCATTAAACACTTAATAAGATTTGATTCACATTCTACTTTCACTTTGGGGCACCTGAAACTGCAGTATTAAAGCAGAGCTTTTCTCTACCATGATAAAATTTCTGTAAGCACTTGCATAATAAATACATTAAGGCTTGTTTCTGCTTTAGTCATGTATTGCAAATAAACTCCCAAGAAAATGAAGGGTGCTTTCCATGTATTATAACTGAATAAAGTCAGAATATCTTTTCTTTTCGCAGCCTTCTGCTTACTGCTACTGCTAATTAGACTAGTTGCCAGTCACCTGTATGGTGCCTAAATTTCAGAAGTAGCCTGGGAACACACCACATACATTCTGAGCAACGTTAGTCCCTGTCAGGATACAAATGTGAGCTTCACAATGCTAGTGCCAGCAAAAAAAGCCTGGAAGTCTGCAGGCGTATCCCATTTTCTGCAATAAACTTGTAATCCACAGTTGGTATATTAGACATTCTGGTAACTTACTATTGCAGGAATTAACAGCTTGGAAGGAAGTAGCAGTTCATAATTCAACTGCTCCCAACCTTCTGATGGGCTGAATCATCCTTTGTTTCCTGTTTAAGAGCAATCGCAAGCATGACCATTCAGCAAATGCTTCTCCTTCAGGTGTTCAGGAAATATATAATCATGCAGGGCTTTGTAACTGCCCATAAATGACATACCTAATTTCCTAGTGACATTAGGAGCAGGCCCACTTGTTATCTATGAAGCATCAGGGGACAGCCTTTGTGACCACAATCATATAAAGCACTTGAAAGTCTCCTCCTCCAAAAGTGTTAGAGAGAGCTTAATCTCTCTTTTCTGAAACGGAATATAAGTAACAGCATTGTCTTGAATATGAAACCAAGATTTCATATGAAGCCACGATTTTATTTCCATGAGCTTGTCCCACTTGGGAGAAATTGGAAAGAGGACCAACATTTACATAAATAGTAAATAAGAAAAACTTAGGAAGAAATCAAACAAACAAATGTTGGAGCCCTTATCAGAATTCAAAGTAAGGAAGCCATTGCAATAAAGTGAGCAGGGGAAAAAGTTTAAGCTAATCAAGTTTCAACACCTTCAGAGAGCAGTCAGTAATGATTCCTGGTTCCCATTTCCAGACTTCTGTGACAGAGGACATATTCTTATATGCTGATTAAAGGTGATCCCAATGAGTAGGATGCAGTGGAATGTATCCTAGAAGATCTAGATAATGTGTTTTCCAAAGAAATGGAAAGAAAAGTACGCAAATACTGCCCCAAGAGTGCCTGACAAACTTCTCTAGAAAGTAGTTTTACTACTGAACAAAGACACTTGAGAAGAGTTACAGCAAAAAAAGTTCCCTGCCACCTCACCACCTTACTGTAGTCCACTCTCCCCGAGTATGAATCCACACTCTGCAGACTCCCTTACTACTTCTACTTAGTTACCATTTTCTGTTTCAGAGACCCATTCTATCCTGCACCATCTACAGCACTGGAGAAGTGCATCTTGGCTTATGAATTTACATAACAACAGGATGTGGAAGACCTGACATCCCAGGTAATTTGCATCCAAGAAGGGTGGAGAAAAAGACGATGCTGATGGTGATGAAGTAGAAATCGCTTTTAATAGGACAAACCCTTTCTCTTATACAACAATAGTAGTTAGTTACAGGGCAGGAAGCAAAAAATGGTGAATCCAGCCGACACTTTAGCCTGCTGTCCCAGAATACAGAAATATGCTTGTTGGAGGAAAAGGAGAGTGAAAAGTGTGTGAAGAAGGAAATGTGGCAGATAGCCTAACAGAAAAATGGGTAGGATAGCCTACATATCCAGGACACATGAGTTTATTAACTTACTTGTAAAAGCCAAGTTAGAGACAAACTTCTTAAAAATTATCCTTTGTGTGTTACTGTAAAACCAAAAAAATTCTGCAGTAGATCACCAATGAGGATGTATTGTCTCCCACAGCCCAAAGAATCTTTATAACTAACATGTAAATAATTTTACAAACAGCCTTTTCTTATCTGGTGTATCTTTTTCAAGTCTGAACCTGCATGAAGAGCATCTTCCTCAATATGTTGCCTCTAACAGTGAATTGCAGACTTCAACCAGCCACTAGACGTGTAGCCTCTTATACCTTCAAACCCTGTTTTCTAAACTCAGACAAAAACATTAATTAAAATTGTCACTAAATAGCTTATGCTGAGGAAAAGAAGTTAATTCTCATTGCTGGAGAATGTAAATAAACTTCTTTAATCAGGAAAGATATCACAAAGCTGAGAAAATTTTCAACTTTGGTTTTATCTCAAAGGTAAAGAAAAGTACTTCTAAGATTTCTCTGTATCTCAGCATCCATCATTGGCTTCTCCCCAAAAATGTCTTTAGTGCATTTTGGCACACAAAATCCAACACTCTTGAGACAAGACTTAGTCAACAATACAATCTGAGTTAATGCATTGCTGAACTAATTTTATTTACTGTGTATTGATTGTCATAAAATTAAAGGCATGTTCTTACAACAAACCTGAAGTTAAGTGCATGGAACTTAATTATATAGAAAAATAATATTCTACTCTGTTACAGAGCTTTTTTTCCTTTGCAATCTGTAAAAGCAATCCTTTCTTTTTTCTTGTGTTATTTCTTTATATTATAATGTCATTGCTGAGCCTAGGTGACATCTAAAATCAATAGTAAAACCATATTAATATAGCCTTAAGGGTGCACCTAAGGGCCCAGTCAGTCTTACAAGCAGTTTTAATTAACAAGGATAAATTGATGTCAGTGCAGTTCCTCAGGACAGTAAGGGTTATCCATATAAATGAGGACTTCAGATTCACCAATGTTAATAAATAGAAGTAAACTTGCAACATTTCTTTCTTTAAGGTGTTGTCTTTAATTTCATACATCTTTGGGCAAACTTTTTTCAAAGTCTGGGTTTTAGCGAAGAGGGCGTTTTATACAAAGAACAAACCAATTTGCTACAAATGTTTACATTATTTATAAATTATTACAATTATTTCCCTCACAGAAACTTAACCAAGTTTGGTACATACTGCACTCTACAAGCCAACTCACCAAGACCCTAGTAAACTTGGACTCTGACATCTGATAGTGACTGATATCCAGCCTAAACTGACAGAAAACTTGCAAGCAAAGGCTTCAGCCTCTAAATCCTAGTTAAAATCAAGGAATGACAACTTTTTGATGATTTTCTCCTAGATTGCAATTCTGAATTAAAGAAATTAATTTACTGTTGCAATTATACTTCCATGGTTACATTGTCACAATTAGTGGGACTCTACATTTATCCTGTTCCACTGCATAGTGTGGGGAAATAATAAAACGTAAGAGAAAATGTATATTTCCAATGTCTAACCATGAAAAAAACCTGATCATCCTTTTGTTTCACTGAGTCAAAGGTCAAGTCCCAACCAAGAAATAATTTGTGTCATTCACACTAAATGCTTGACTTGCATTTAAGCTACCACTATTGCCAAAATAGTGGCTCCTACCTCTACGTACCCCTTCTGCTGGCAGGGGTATTTCTGCAGACATCTTCCAAACAAGCAGTGCTAGAGAACTGATCAGACTGAAAAAAAAAGAAATTTTTTGAGCAGGATTTTTTTCCCAAAGGAAAGATAGAGTCATTGCAGAAAGATTAGTTCCATTAATGAGTGGGTGTTGGAACAGAGGCAAGAACAAAAGCCATGGAGCAGAAGATGCAGGGTTAAGACAGCTCAAGTAGCACTGTTGTCAAGGCTCCAATCACAGTCCCCAAGTCAATGTTCCCAGCAGTCAGCCTGAGATAGCTGCTGTCTGAATCTTCTCATAGTTACGTACTATGCTTCCATTAAATTTCAAGGATTGTCTTCCTCCAGATTTTTCTCCAGGTAAAAACCACATCTTTGAGATATGAGGGACAGAAAAAGTAACTTTTTAAACCTAAATCTGGTATTTGCTGTAGTCAGTCAGTTGAGTCCATTTTTTTTTCCTGCATAGTTAAATTATTTAAACTGTCCCTTCTGCATATTTCTTCTACCTTCTTTAAATATGGCTTCCTACTTCAGAGTTTACTTTCTTCATGTTCAGTTTGGCAGGCTTTTATACACTAATCAGTGAAAAAGATCACAAAGAAGAAAACAATACTGATAAGTCACTTAATTCATTGAATGAGTGGCTACCACTGCTGTGAGTTTCATTCTCTGACTCACTGGCTACATGCTTATTCTTGATAACCTGCTTGCTTTTGGAAACCAAAAGCTGGGCTATTTTTTAAAGCCTATTTGTTTTTTGCTAGAAAATCTTGTCAGTTTGCCAGCGCTAAAGGTAGCCACACAGATGTAAAGCCCTGTCTGGTTTGTTACCAGGTGCAACTATTAACTCTCAGTCCAGCACTTAACCTCCATAGGGCTTATACAGCTGCAAGAACATAGCATGAATAGATACCAGGTTTAGAGCATAGGCAGGACTACATTGAGATCAAGAACTACAGACCAGCAGCTGGCAGTGCAGAAATGGGTAAAACAAATTGGGAAATGGGACTGGAATGGAGATCGCTGGTGAATGGTACCACATGAGTGCAGTGTCTCAGAAATAATACATCCTCAAAACTGCAGGAGGAGTTGGCAGGCACAGGTCAAGTAGTTGAGAACTGTTAAGACACGTAGGGCAAAAGTTCTTTGAGCTCTTACTCATCAAAGCAAGGCAAAATTTGTGTTGACAAGCACTGAGGCTTTGCACTGCCTTGAGTTAACGTGATAATCCACTTCTGTCACCATGAACCACATAAAACAGATGTATGACTACTCCCTTCTGGCACCAAACGAGGCTGACATTGCAGCCCCTGATCAGCTTGCACTGATACAATAGTGGTGGACAGATTAAAAACTATAACATCATTTTAAAAATATACACAGCATCTTCACATGCCACTTGGCTTCTCAAATTGTCCCCTATTTACTTTTCCTTGAAAGGCAGTTTGGAAGATGGTGACACTCCTGACTTCCTTTGAACAAACATATTTGATACTTTGAGCACTGAATTATGCCTGTGCCCTTGTCTTAGGCTTTTGTTTCGTTACAAAATTTTGGTAACTACTATACCTCGCCTGTTCCATGTCATAGTACTTTCTGCCTATATTTTTCTTCTCTGCTTCACAGCTTAGTTTCTGGATTAGAGTCCCTTGAGAACCACAAAGCTTTCTTACCTCCTATAACCTGATAGAAGTATTTACACTGCAGACTAACGCATGCTCAAGAAGTCGATATTGGTACATTACTATTCTGAATGAATACAGATACTTATAGCAAAGATAGCTGTTCAGTAATTTTTCTGGAAAAAGATTCTCAGAAAGAAAAGCAGCAAAGAAATTCCTTTAGATGTCTCCTGCATAATGCATAGGAGAAAATGTTATAAAGCATCTCCCTGAGAATAAATTATTTCTGTAACTTTAAGGCCAGTTTTCTGGGAAAATACATTTTCATTGACTAAAAGAGTAGCAAGTTCACTCTTGCTCTTGTTCCAGAATTCCCAGGCAAGTAACAGCCTAAAAGATGGAACAAATACATTAACTTGACAAAAGTTTCTCCAGGATATGATGTCTTGAAGCACTGCAGTAAAAAGGCAGAATTTAGTTGCAATGCTTTATTGTTTAAATGATGAAGAAATCAGAACTTCCACCAGGCTGTTAAAAGAGGTAAAGCTTGAAATATTTAAGTCAAAATGAAGTAAAAAATGAAGCCTACCTTTAGACTCATCATAGTACAGAACAAGGGCTAGAGGATTGTCTAAATCCTGCAAAATCTGCATATACAGAAACTTCACTAACAGAATTATTTTGTGTTTTCACCAGTTGCTACATCAAGTGTTTTAAACAAGGGAGCAAAGCGTAATTACAAAAAGAAAAACCACACAAGCATCTTCCCTATGGACTACAGAAAAGCTACTGGCAGTGAATCTGTCAAAATTGCACATGGAATAATTGAATATAGCAAAAATAATTAATTGAAAAGACAGATGTACCTTGAGTGAGATGCCCCATAGTAGTATATATGATTAGTGAGGCTAGTTCCTGTCTGCTGCTGCAATATTAAAAAGTCCTTCTGTGAGTGATGCTTTTAATATGCTCTTCACTTTTCCTCTTTTCATCAGTAGAACAAAGAAAGGTTAAAGATATCAAGAGAAAAAAATCTAGTATATATGATCAATATACTTGCCAGTCTCTCTCATCAGAGTTGGAAGTGTGACAAAATGTCAGATAGAAAACAACTTTTGCAATAAGTTCTTTAAAGCAAAACAATTTAAATAATCAGAGCAAACTCTGACATCCTTTCCAGAGAATGTCACATTTGGGCTTTATTTTATTATAGCAATATAAGGATAATGCCATCTTGGAGTGTAGCCTTTTCTTGTCCTTAGAAGAGACAACACTGAATTATTAAAATAACTAAACAAATAATCCAAATTTATAACTTAGACACATCTTTTGGAGAAATAAACAATATATTTGGACTCTTTCATGAAAAACATTGTAGATGCTTAACTATGGATACCTTCTGTATTAAAAAATGTTCAGATTTTCTGAAATCAAGGTTAAGACTACATCTTGTCTAATACTTCTTGCTTTCTTAGGGGTATTAGTAAGTACAATCTATTTGAGGATGGGACATACTGTCTGTATGTTAGAGGGAAGTGGAGTCCAAGGTACCTGATGCAATTTAAGAATGTTCAGGCAATTTACTTAATATTTATCAGACATTTATTTTGTAATTGGAGTAGCAATTATTAAAATAGACCCCAAACTAAAACAATGTTCTTTCTGCAGGAGTAAAAGCAGACCAAAATCTTCCCTTGGCTTTTTCTTTTAACATAATCAATCCTGAGTGTTTGTATAAATGCTTTACTAAAGTTTGTAAGAATCACTGGCAGCGAAGGCTTTCCCACTGAGCTATATATGTCAAAGAAAGCCTGTGAAAAACTGGTTTCCTGCTGCTTACTGAAAGTTTTTTCATAAAGATGCTGTAAGAATATTATTATATGCAGTTTAGTTACAAATTTCTAAGACAACTATATTATATGTCTATGAAAATTCTCCCAGTAATTTTAGACTGATTTATCATCACAAGTAGATGTTATGTTCACATCCAGAAAACTTCTAAGATAATCTTGGATTTGGTACACAAATCCAAACTGTTAATTTCCTCCATTTCAGAGGAATTGAGGAACTGACCTATTGTACTGTTGTAATGTTATTTGGAATTTGAGATAGCTGGAGACCATAGTTTGACAACATATGAGTATCTGCAGTGGTGCAACAGCAGTACTCTCCTCAGTACTTTCTCTATGTGTTTTTCCTAATTTTCCCATTCTTTTAAGCTGTATAATTGATCTAGAAATGTAGCAAGCTTGCCTTGGTGCTGCATGTGCTTTAGCAGGGTTTGCTACCCTCTCCGGGTTTTCATCTTTCAATTAGTCTACCACTTTACATGATGTTGACCATTTCCCCATAATGGTACACACACAGTGCTCCATGGTTCAAGACTCAAAGTGTAGGGCTCAAATGAAAACCATATAGATATAATCTGACACAAAAAGAATAGGTTATATAATATCACTTCAGCTGACATCCCAGTTTAGGTTGCTTTAATTCTGCTTTCTGTGCACTTAAGTCATTTAACGTTTTAATCCATGGACTTCTGTCTGTTCTTTTATAGCTAATATTATAAAATTACTAATTTAAGCCATTAGTTTTTTCTGCATGGAATATAAAAACTGGCAAAAAGCTATACTCTGAAAGTCTTCCAGTGAATTATCTTTCAATAATGAACAATTTAATCAGTTCCGGTTGGAAGGACTCCCATCATTTCAATGATTAATGAAAACCCAGTAACAATAAAAACAGGGCACTGTCACAGGAAGAAAGTTTCACACCTATCATACCTGTAAGTAATTTCATCTCTTTGTACACCACCCAAGGAAGGTAAATATCAAACCACTGCCACAACAGAAATTAAGTTTAATTTTGCAGTATCTCCTCTGGAGCTGCCGTGGCAAGTGATGGAACTCTGTTAACTGGCCTCCAGCACTGGGAGGCACTCCCTGCTGAGGGCTCTTGTTGAATTAACTCCCATCAGCCCTAAATAGACTTCAGCTTCCATCCATATTCATATGAAGAACACTTTAGAATATTGTACAGATTGCCTTGGCCAGAGCCTTTTCTGGTGTATATGACCAAACGTCATCTAATTTAGAAGGGCTGTACTGCTTTATAGTAAGAATGATTTTAGCCTTTACGCTTTGAACAATATTAGTGTATTGTTCAAAGTCTGGAAATAGAGACAGTTACAAAATTATGGGAAGTCTCTCTATGTCAATTCTCCCTCTTCCTGTTCCAGTGACTGCAGCAGAACTACGAACAAGACCTGCCTTCCATTAGCTGTTCCCTGACCCACAGCCTTTTCTCTGAGCATTCTCTAACACCACCCATCAGTGCAAGACTCTGCTTTCTCCATCTGCCTCAGTCTTGCTGCAAAATGCTCTGTCCGCTGGTAGCATGTTTGGAACAGAATTCCACAGTACAGACATCCAGCATTTGTTTAAATAGAAACGAAACAGATGGTTAAATATGACAGTTGTGGATGTGATGGCATATATATTTGGATATATTAGCAGGTCATAGTTTATAGGTGTCATACACACATGCACATGCTATTGCTGAATTAGGGGCTTGAAATATTTCTGGTTTTACCTCTGATTTTTCCAGTATCACATTTAAGGTATTTGGCATCATGTAGCAGGCAAACACATCACAGTCACCTTTAGCAAAAATAGTCTCCAAAACTGTTATGCAAATGTTTAGCAAAATCTATTTTGTCCCACCTTTTAAGCTTCAGAAACGTAATTGTCAAGATATATATTTAAACAAAACAGCTAAGCACACTGTGCTGGGAAAAAGCTGAATAGCCCTATGTCTGTCTTAGTGAAAGCTATACACAGCTGAGGAAGAAGGGAGGAAATACACACAATGACTGAAAATCAGAAAAAGATATTTGTCTGAAACATTGAAAATACTGAGATGCAGATAAGGACTAGCTTGAAAATGAACAGGAAGGCAGAAGCACAACTAATACAAATCTAGTTCCTAAGTGGCTTGATAAATTCTGAAATATATATTGCCCTACAACAGAAAAAGTCTAATAACCAGAAGAAAGTCACATAGCACAAAATTGTTACACTCCAAAACAAGTGTGATAGTACATCGACTGTTAGTTCTCTTCATGTCCATGTTTGCCTCTTAGCATTGATTTCTCTCACAACATGGAACTTGATACATCTGTTTGTTTTGTTGTGTGCTTTTTTTTAATTGGGCACAGCAGATTTAAGATAAACTTTGAGAGGAATACTATTGAACAGACTTCTCATCAGAATTACTTTCACAAATTTGTTGTTTCACTTCTTGTTTTAAGTGACTGGTTTTATCTTGCTTCAAAGTGTTTGAATTCTAGCTGAGCTCCATGAAAACATTTTAAAACCACCGAGTTAGCCTACAGGCTTTTTTAAAATCTGTCATTAACATTTATATCATAATTAGTAATACAGCTTTAAAATATATAAATTATATCCTGCTAGGCTAATCTAAGTACTAACACACATGAACAAGTTATTATGAGATAAAAAATTGCCCTGTGTCAGTTCATCCATCTAGAATTTATCTGCCACTCTACATCTATTTAGCATACAGTAAAATAATTTTAAGTAGATTCTCCTACAATGAAAAAATGCTAGAGCACTCCATAGGTGATCCCTACAACATATTTTAAATGTGAAGATAAAAAGTATTCCGTTGTACAAGACGTCCTAGCAGTTTCCTGAAGACAAAACCTAATGAATTCTACTTTATTCATCTCAATAACTCCAATAAAGACCAAAACTATTCATGAAGCCCCTTTCTTATTAATTTCTTGTTTGAATTATAAACCAATACTTTTCCTTTTTTTGATATACCTCCTTTGTTTTCCACCAAAGACAATGGAGATTTGATACCTTCATTGGAGGCCATTAAGGCAGACTTGATGTTAGGAATGGTAATTATTCCTATTTAGGGACTGAAGACTCCTGCTGCTAAGAAGCTGCTCTTAGGTCCCCTGCTCTCCTTTGCTCTTCTCTAACGCCAGGATAACCTGAACACTTACATCTTACACTACTGTAGCAAGTTTTTACTCATGGGTTCTTGAATTGATGCATAGGTGTATGCTACATAAGTGTTCTTACTTGAATTGGGAGTGTGCTTTTGAAACCGATCTTTCAGTCATTCCACTCCTACCAGCCAACACTTTGGATCACACCTCCAAATGGTCTTAGTTTTATCTTCCAGAGGAGATTAACCCAAAGACACACTCCAAAGACTAGCAGACATTCCATTAACAGGACTAGATTAAACCCACTCCAAAGTAGCCCCCCACCCCTTAGAAATAAAGCATGATTGTCAGGTCCTCAGCACCAGCAATGTGTCTCTACAAATCTCTTCTAACATAGACATAACAATGTCTGCTAAATGGCAGTTTACTTCTTGAAAGCAGTGAGCAGTACTACCTTAAATTTCTTCTGCCTCCACAAAATTATCTATCATCTGACCTTTGCATAAATTATGCAACTAAAAATCACTCAGTAGAATTTAGCTTACAGATAGATTCATGATAAATCCAGGCACCTTCAGGTACAGTTGTGTTATAATACTCCTGAAGAAAGAATATCGAACAGTCCTTTAAAACTTTTGACTGCGTAACATTGCATCCAATTATGGTAACTTCTGCACTGTGGACATCTTACTACAGTTTTACATAGCCTTGTTTGAGGTGTTTATGAAATCTAGAATGGGGGGTGACAAAATATAGTCAGACAGGATTATAAAGATATTTGTAGCCTGACAGTCAACTTTATGGTGGAAAGCCAGAAGGGGTTTATATTTCTGCAGACAAGTAAGGTTGTGCAGAAGTTGCAATGAAAAGGATATCTAAGACATCTATTCAAGCAAAAGTAGACTTTACAGTGGCTACAAGCATAGTACTTCAAAATGTTTCACAGATTAGACAAATAAAGCCAGGGATTCATGCACATAAGCCATGAGATCTCTTCCTGAAAAATGGGTTAAAAAAGAGTACACTGAAAACTCTTCATTGTGCATAGCAAGTCATGAGCTTCCTGGTCCACTACATAAGTGTTAAGTGCTAGTTTTAAGAAATCAGGGATTAATTCTATCCCTGCAAATGTAATTCTTCTAATATGAAATACTTTTTTCCATGTGCTGATCTCTACTTAATCTTTAATATTAAAATGCCAAAATAAGTAATTTACAGACAATTTCCATGTAATTTTGATAAGTAAAGCATATTTTGCTGTAACATCATTTGATTTTTGGCTCACGTAACAAATTTATGATAAGAGTTACAGCAGGTGTCAGTTACAGTAAAATCAAATGTTGCAATATTAGTGAAAGCAAATTTCCTTTTAGAAAGAAAATAATGTCTTTATTATCCAATTTTTTCATTTCATACCTGAAGACTATGACCTGATTTAAAAAAAAAATAAAATTCTCCATATATTCTAGTGCTTAGGAACCTCAGTCATGGCATTCGTTCAGTACATGTTACAGTATCAGAACATTGTTACCAGATCAATCTCAGGGAGAGAAGGAGCTTTCCAGAGGCCTTTTTTCTGCATGGAGAATGGGCTGAGGAAGCAACTGCATTTCCAGAATGGTGTCACACCACAAATTTCCTCAACATGAGGTTGGATGGAAAGATTCACAAACAAAATATCCTATCCCATTACATGTTCAGAGGAACTCAATGTTAGAAGGGGAAGTCAAGGTTTTTCCCTTGGCTTAGCTAATGAAAATTCGCGATTTGCAATCTAGGAGACCATCTTCTGACACCTGTTTTACAGCTGTGTGTAATGATAAAAATAGGTAAAAGCTAGACCAAAGGGAATAACAGGGAGGTTATGCTGTCTGCCTGAGCCATAATTCTCTTCACAGGAAAATTCTGTAACAGAGCATCTATATACCACCTCCCACTCACAGAGATTTGGTGAAGGAATTTGCAATGCAAGGCATTTTGAGAAATGAGAAATAAACTCATACTCCCTTCTCCATTTATTTTGATTATTAAAAGTACTACAAGAAATTGCTTTGCCTTTCATACATCCATACTTTTGTTATGCTTACTCATTGTGTCACACCTAAAATGAGATCATCCAACTGACTGAAGCAGGAACTAGGTTCTCTAGATTTGGTCAGCTTCCCATCTCATTCAGAGTACAACAAAAAAATAACAATAACCACCTCTGAAGAAAGACTTACATTCAGAATCACAAAAGATGAGCAATCAGGTGTAAAGAATTTCAATAGATCTTTTTCTGAGGTTTATCGTCCCTTCAAAACCATAAAAAAGAATTACATCTGCCTCTAACTGGAAGAAATCAAATGTACTAATGCATCCAAAATTTAGCATAAAGTTTGATTTATTTCTGTGAGCCAGAAAACAACAAACTCACATGGTTCTAAATAGTTATTCCCCCATCTGAAACTATTCCACTGGGAAAAACAACTATCAGTAAAGGCACTGTCTTCAAATCTGCAAAACTATAAATACATTTATCCTATTGTTAAACAGCAGGTGATGTTCAGCTCTGAAGTTTGAGCCTGTCATTAAATACCTTCTGCTGGAACTTCCTCTCCTCTTCTTCCAGAGATATCACCTTGCAGAGTAAAATAGACCTGAAAGAAGCATGGTACCCTCTACCTTCTCCCTTACAAGCTAGTCTGCCTCCCTTGCTCCAAGGAAGCATTTACTAGAACAACATGCAAAATGCAACCATAAGGGCAACATTATTATTCTTTTTCATTAACCAATACCTCAGGTCTCATTCTAGCTTTTGGGATTTCACAAAACTCATTCCTGCCTATCTGAAAATAGCAGGTATTAAACCAGTCATGTATGTAATCCATGCAGGATGTTTCCTGATAATGTACTTGCTGCTTGCACAGTATCTTCACAAGCAGTAGAGCATTCTCAATGCTGATTGATTTTAGTGGAAACTGAAGATGGAACAGAAGTATTAAAAAAAAGTGTTTATTTGGAATTTCATAGCTGTCACAGCTACAGACTTATATGAGGTTTGAAATTGCCTCAGTGTTCATTCATTGACAGTGAAAGACCGAACTGGTGACAGAAGTTTCAGACTCATCACAGCACTTACAGGATACTGAAGATCAAGAGAACCACAAGCTTAACATAAAGTAAGTAAGACAGGTTTAGGATAGACATGTCCTACATCTGGGAAATATGTAGCATCACAGTGGCATGCTTACACAGGTATTAACAAATGACAGGAAATTAAGATTGGGATTCAGCTTCTGCTCTTGTCCCCTCAAAACCTTTTAATAGCTATGTGACAAAACAGAGTTGCCAAGGCAGACATCTGATCTCCATTAGGTCTTCACTCCATTTACACTTCTAAACTGTGAAAATACTTGAGAGATGTCACTCCTATTCATCAGTGTATAATAGCTGAAAAGCAGCATACTGTCTAAAAATACTCTGTTGCAAGAACTACTTGCTTCCCTCAAAAGCACTCCCTGACAGGAGGTTCATCTTTGTCTCTGTTCAGTTGGAAATACATCCACCTCCACAGCCAGGTGATCTCCAAAACCTTCCAACTAAGTGCCCACTGTTACAAAACCATACTTCAATCTCATTAAAATAGAGACCATCTTCAATTAACACAATCACATCTTGTTACTATAAAAACATTGTTGCCTCACCCTCAGAAATAACAGAGAAGCAGCTCTGTAGACACACCTTTTTCAGGATTCTGTGAGTGTGCAATATGGCCACCAAACCAAATGCATATGTCTAAAGTTTACAAGATGTTCAGTATAATAACATAAACATAGTGCAACCTTTAATTTGTAGTGCACTAAATCTCCAGCAAATTTCCACTTTACGTATAACCAAACCAATAATGACAATCCTCTTCTACACAATATAAATTTTTAATCAAAAAACCCTGTTGTTACACTGCATTATCAGTAATTATCTTATGGCCACAAAGTAGGAGTACTTATCTGACCTATTAAGTGCCTCTGTCCACATTAAGACTGCATCTCTCCGACCGCTTCCCCCACATTGCCAAGCATTATGGCTATGCTTAACAACATCCATCTGTATTTGTGCATTGATGCATTGATTGTGCATCTGTATTGATGGAACAACATCCATCAATATTTGTGAGAACATTACTATCAGCCTGTCTACCAGCAGTAAACCATTACTATTGAAAAAAAAACATATGGTAGTTAGCTTCCAGGAAATAATTGCTTTAAATTGTTTTCTCTTCATGCAACTTAGCCTTTTGGAAACAGGGAAAGACAGTTTCATAACAAGGCAACCTTCAGATTAGGATAATATTTTCTGAAGATTATATTTAGCATTTTCTCTTCTTTTTCTCTTATGTGTGATAATCTCAGTAATTATGCTTATACTTTAAATATCTCACTAAGACTGTATAGTCTTTGAAATTTGAAAGTTAAAAGTACTCAGTTTTGAGATTTCATGGAGCACATGATGCAAGAGTTATCCTAGCCTTTCTCATCAGCATCTTTGCACAAATTCTTTCAGTGACTTTTAGTTTTGTCCATCTCAAGGTAACGGAAGACTGAATCCACATGTACAAAAGTGGACTAAAGAAGAGTGGCAAGGGCTGTCTTTAAGAATAAAAGATGATGAAATAGTTTCAAATATTTAACTGTACATGTAGCCATAAGAGATAAAGAGTCATCTCAATGCTGATACTGGGTTCAGACAGAAAATTCTTCGAATAGTTGCAATTTGATTAATTATCCAAACATTTAATCCTGGAAGAATGTAAACTCATCTAATCTACTGATATCTTAGTATGCACTACGTCCGAGTTAATGAAACAGAGGACTTGGAAAAGCCCCAAACAAGCTACTCTCTCTAGTCAGACTCTAACAACATGTGTTTGAGGCTTTGTTTGTATTAGTTCGTCACACTACACTATTCCCATAACTTACATCCAATTTACATCTGTTCATACTACTAGATTATGCAGAATGCTACAACCTGTCATTGAAAATGAAGTATCTGTTTCAAATTAAATAAATTTCCCTCAAGAATGAAGTTTGATGCTGGGAATGTGTTGTGGTTTAACCCCAGCCGGCAACTTAGCCCCACACAGCTGCTCACTCATTCCCCCCACAGTGGAATAGGGGAGAGAATTGGAAGGGTAAAAGCGTGAAAAATTGTGGATTGAGATAGACAGTTTGCTAAGTAAAGCAAAAGCTGTGCACACAAGCAAAGCAAAACAAGGAATTCATTCACCACTTGCCATCGGCAGGCAGGTGTTCAGCCATCTCCAGGAAAGCAGGGCTCCATCACGCAGAATGTTTACTTGGGAAGACAAACGCCATCACTCCAAACGTCCCCCCCCTTCCTTCTTCTTCCCCCAGCTTTATCTGCTGAGCACAATGTCATATGGTCTGGGATATCCCTTTGGTCAGTTGGGGTCAGCTGTCCCAGCTGTGTCCCCTCCCAACTTCTTGTGCCCCCCCCAGCCCCCTCGCTGGTGGGGTGGGGAGAGAAGCAGAAAAGGCCTTGGCTCTGTGTAAGCCCTGCTCAGCAATAAGCAAAATAGCCGTGTGTTATCAACATTGCTTTCAGCACAGATCCAAAACATAGCCCCATACAAAATACTATGAAGAAAATTTACTCTCTCCCAGCCAAAATCAGTAAACAGTGCCAGTGCCTAACTGGCAGAGAGATAAAAAAATGTGGGTTTCAAAGCTAGAGTTGTTTTCCTTTTTTAACCATTAAAAGCTTGAGGCAGTCATTAAATGACACCGGTTCTACAGTGACACACTACCTTTTGCTGGTCAGTCTCTACTCAGTGAACTCCTGTGGGAATTTTGTCTTGTCTTAGCGTTATCTTACACTCAAGGAGCAAGGACTGACTCCTCCTGTTTTCTGGTGTATCCAAACTTGATTGTACAAGACTTGTCCTTGTACCAGTCATCATTTGGACCATGAAGAGATTAAAGTGAAATCAGACTATTCTTTTTTCTATTCCATTGATTCTAATTAAAGAGATGAAATTATTTTATTTTACTATTTCCCACAAAATTATATAATATAGTCTACAATCAAGATGCTTTCAAAAGAGACACTATCATCTCACTCTCTTCTCCCTGGAAGCCAGTTCTGTGTAGATACAGTTTTATGTTAGCATGAAAAAGGGCAAGGAAAACTTGACTTAAACATGTCATTGCTAAATAAAGATAGAAAGCTACTCTGTCTTCTAGAATATGAGCTCCTGTCCTTCTCAGGGGAGTTTTTTAGATTCACACTAAATTAGATCAGTTGATAACTGAGTTACATTAATTAAGATACTATCATTCTGTATTCTTTCTGATTAATTCTGATAAGATTTGAATTACTTTGTTTGAACATCCATAATTTTTTCTACGTAAATTGCCTTTGAAAAACATTCAGCACAGTTGTCTATGAACAATTTAGTTGTAATCTCCAGCCTATCATTTTAATTTTTATCATTTAAAAATCTTAGCTTTAATCCTTATGATTCATCTATTTTCCAGTTGAGTTTTATTATTCAAAAATACATTTTCTAGCTTTGATGAATTAGTGTCTGAAGGCTAAATTAATACTTTTATGTTCAAAGGCAGCTCAGAAATAATTCCTTATCCAACAACTATAAAACTGTTGCTATTACACTATCCAAAACCTGTAGCCTGCCTCTTAGCTTTATGAAGTTCTTCTATATTCCCACTTTCTTACCTGCTCAATCTTTTTCATGAACACCATATTTGAAAAGTCACCCTGTTAAATTCCCAGATTGGGAGTTCTATTCACATCGAGTTCAACTCTGCAAAATGAACCCACCTTAGCAATAGGGAAGGAAACTGGATGTAAGAAAAGCAATAACTCAGGAGGAATCCTGGAGAAAATGCACCATACTATTATGCACTAAAACCATTGCCCCCTCTACCTAAGCTACTCTACATGTTTCATAGCTATCAGAAGACCTAGCACATTTCATACTCCACTGTTACGGAAGATGGTTTCATCTTTATTTTCCTCCTGAAGGAAAATACCATGTAATATTGTTGTTGCTGCTTTAATTTAAAAAGTAAAATTTGCTGTATAATAAAATCATATCCAGAAAAGGTTAAAACAATATAACAAAACAGATCACATAAAAGGGCATAGCTTTACAAAGTATGTTTCAATTCTAGAAATTTGACCTGATACTCCAGCTCTTGCTCCCTGAAGAAACCCTAAGGAAGGCAGCAGTTTAATTTTCACTCTCACCTATTATAGCATTTTAATGTAACTTTTGCAGAGCTGCTCCTGGCTGCAGGGTGAAAAAGTATTGAGGTAGACTCTACTGGGAGAGCTTCCATGGGTTTTAATCTATTTGCAAGATTCTGGGAATGTTTGTTACCTATTTATTCCACTGCCCTGAGTGCCCATTTCCAGAACTTCTAAGGATTTCTAAACCTGTTTATTGAATAGCAAACCCCATGGAATTTCATGTGGCATTTCCAGGAGTGAGTGAAGTATCCTTTCCAATAATGTAAGCAATCTTTCAGATTTATACTCTTTGGTATTTTGAAAAATGGAGTTTTAGCCTTAAAAAAAAATGTATATTAAAAGTCAGGCTGTAGATAAGGAATTTACTCAGTTAGCAAAACAAATTATCTCTTTTCTTACCCTTCAGCACCCTCATATGCAAAAAGTCTCTGGAACTCACCTGAAGGAGGAGGCCTGGTCCCCATTGCAGCATTGGTCAGTTTTCACTAAATTTGACTCTGAGGGAGAAAATCATTAGATTGTTTCTAGAAACAATATCAAGTACCTAATTAGAAAAGAGACTTAAGCTATCTATTCATGAAATGAAGTCTTTGGCAGCACATTTGTCTTTTACTAGCTTATGCACTGATTTGAAACTATTCCTGATACATACTGATGTAAATTCTCAGAATTTCTTCAGTAGTTTCAACTGAGACCATTTCAGTTATTAGTTTATGCAACCACACATATTTCTGATATGATCATTATCCTGTATGGCCATCCTTAAGGTTTATATAGTATACAGATATAAGATGTGACAAGTTCTTATAGAGGTAGTCTTTGTGTTATGCCCTGAGCCATCTCCAAATAAAATTAACTCATTCCACCTGCTAAAGATGCTTTCTGTTCACACTGGCAATAAAGGTTTTAAATAATAATCCTCAGAATTATTTCTGTTGCACGACTGGCATGTCGTCAATACTGAGTGATGAACAGAAAATTATGTTCTATGTTGACTCATTTTTTCATGACAAATTCACAAAACTTGCTATGAGTACCAGCAATTACCTAAATATTTGTTTATAGAGGATAGCAAATCAAATTCAAGTTTTCAAGTCAACAATAGTTCATTAGTTTGGGGTTTATTTTTTTGTTTGGGGTGGTGGGGAGTGTTGTTGGTGGTGTTGTTTGGGGGACAAGTTTACACTAATAAGTCAATACATTATCCATATTAATTTTAAGGCTTGAATCTCGTGGACAATTTTGTCTGTATGCCTGTTTGCTTCTGCAATTGCCAGATTGCCTGACTTAAGTGATTTTACCCATGTTTTAGGCTTGAGTGGACAGAAACTACTGCATACTTGAAAAAGATAAATCCTCTTTCATTCCCAGATCAATTTTGCATCCTAAAAGACAGAATAAAGTTCTAGATCTCCCAAATTAGTATGAACTAGAACTGAGCTCTACTTTCAGGTCCAAAGGAAAAAAAAGCAGAAAACATTTGTAACTAACTCATTTCATAAGGTCAGTTACTATATTTGGTTTGAATTTTTAATTTGCATTTTCTAACAGAATGTGTCAAGATATAGGCAAGACTGGTTCTGACCCTTGATCAATTGCTATTTACAGATGCAAAGCCTATAGAAAAAAGGCTGAAAATAAAAACTGAACTCACAACAATTTCTTATGCAGAACTCCTTGCTGACATTCATGAGAAGAGTCTGCTGAGAAGTTACTGTGTTACCAGTGTTGATTTCAATGGGTAAATGCCGTTCTCCTCTATGTTGGTGAAGTAACCTGAAAACAAAAATTAAAAGGGGTTGTAGGGATTAAAGCCAGTACCACATACATACTATTGCAAGAAAAAGAAAGAAAAGAAAAGAAAAAAAAAAAGAGAAAAGGAATACAGGCAAGTACTTAGTAAAGGACATATAACTGCCTAAACAATGGCCTTCTAGGATCCATTCAAAGTCCTGTTAATGGCAACAGGATTCACAGTTAGATCAACGTGCTACTTTGTAGTGCTGCAACTTTTTTTCCCCCCTCCCTCCATTTGCCAGGCAAGTGAGATTGCAGAGTGCACTGGCCTACATTAAGCTTGGCATTACTATCAGAGGTAGGAATCTAACCACTATCTCCATGGTCATCCAGGACTCTGAATAACAGTCGTCTTGTGTGTCACTCCTCCACCCCCATTCTCTTACCCAAATAGACACCTGAAAAAGGACTTCAATCCAGAGTCCCTGTAGAAGCAGCAAGAAACAGCTCAGAAGCAGCTCTATTTGGTGGGGAAAGTTTCATTAATAGAATTTATTTTTTGATGATTGTAAGAGTGATGTGGAGGGGACATTTATTAGACATGGATTTGTTTTAAGCCTGAAAGGTCATATTTGGAAGGAACTGAGATGAGAGATTTTGAACTTACCTGTCTTCCTTTCTGCCTTTTCTTTGTAAAGACTGTTTTCCTTCAGTCATATCAGTAGTCTTTAAAAAGACAATACACTTTTTTTTTTTTTAATTTAGCAACTTCAGATTTATTTTTAGATTATTAACTCTGTCAGGAGCTTTTAGGCTTTGTGTTGTCTTTCAGCATAGTGGCTGAACTTTAATTTTGACTGAGTTTTTCTGTTAAGCTACTTTTGAATAAAACCCTACTCAATGCCTTTGAGATGTGAGCAGGCTCTGTATTAATTTTAAAAGTGTGTAGACCATATGCCTTCTGTTCGGATCCACGTACAGGCACTAATTCAAACCTCTAGTTATAAACACAGTTTATCTACTAACCTTTCCTTGTATTTACAGAGGCAGTTAGAGGAATTATTTTCACAGATTAAATTTATTGTCAGTGGGAAGCCTTCCTGCCTATACTACTAAGAACACTCCTGTTGCCCAGTTAGGCAGCAACAATAAATCACATAAGATAACCCTATTCATAATTATTAAGCTTTGTAGGGAAAGCTGATATGCAACATAAAAGTTGGTGCTGCTGTGGATTTTGGCTAAGCCACTGTAGTTTCCATTAGACCAAGATCTGTCCTTACCCGATGAAAATGCTGGAAGAATAAACATAACTCATAGGAAATTTTGGAGGGTGGGATTTGACAATGCCAGTAAGTAGTAAGTAGTCCTTAAGACAGAAAGCTTTGTTTTAAACAGGCATTCAAATGTCAGTACTAATGACAAGCCTCTTGGCTTCTAAAGATTTGACTGACAGGGCTGCAAACAATGGAACAATCATCAGCTTTTGCATTCCAGCACCTGCTCTTTGTAGACCAGGTGACTAACAAAAGGTCTATTCCTTCACAAGTATTTCAGACAAGGGTCAATAAAAATAAGATGACCCCAGGTATCATCATCTGAGCTGACAAACTAAGAATTATTTACAGTTGTGCATCTGTTATGAGCTCTCAACAATAGTGGAGTATTCATAAGTCTCTCTCACTTAAACACTAGCTTGAGCTCTTTCTTCATCATGAAAGGTGGAAATAAGAAATGTTATTCCCCTTGGCCTCATCCGGACCACTGCAAGAAAACACTCCTTGGGTATTCTGTAAATCTGCAATATGATCAATCCTCTACTTTCCTATAAGTTAGCAGCAATTAAACAGTCATACCAATACTAAAGTCTGATGTGTCATTGAGGCTGTAAGTCAGCACCTGCTATCATGAAGCTATTATTCAATAGTTTACAGATTCAGACAGACCATGTTACATTAGTAACTCACATTTTCAAAATTTATGCATAATCACAAGGATCATACAGTTGTTAAATAAAGACTGTACTTATCACAAAATATCCACTTCTGTGCCATAAGGTGTAATACTTCATTTAGCAATAAACATTTTGTCTTTTTTTCCTCTCCCAAGAAAAATTTGTTTTCAAGGACTCTGTTACATCTTCAGTTGTTCTTAATGCACAATAGAACTATGGTATTTTAAATACACGGCCAAGCTTTCAGCCCTCCCTTCAGCCTTCAAAAAGAAAAGCACCTTGATAGACATGCGTGAAATTTCTCCTGGACACAATGTCACTCAAGCTGCCTCAAAGGAAATAATTTATGCCCACAGTGTCAACAACCATGAGAAGGAAAGGAAATTTAACCTTTCTTGAGACAGTAGAAACAAAGAAAAAAGTTATTTAAGCATTCCCAGAAATCTTAACAACAGAAAAATGAGAGAAGTGGGTCACAGTTCAGGGTCTTCTAGCCCCAACGACCAAAAAAAAATTAAAGTTAGGTAAAAACATGCACATTTCCCTTGCTTTCTTCAAAATAGTTCAACGGTAATAAACAGAAGTGTGTTCTTTCAACTTTTAATGCCAGGGGAATATATGTGCTAAAGCTTCTTCTTCATGAATAAAGAAGAAAGAATGGACAAATAGATACAGAAAGACAAACCAGCAGACAGAAACAGCTTGTTAGAATAAATGTGCTTGTACTTGGTGCCATGCTGGTGCATTTATTTAAGAATTTGGGGGTTTTCCACTTTAAAGCAAACATTAATAGTAGTTTGGAATTAGATGAAGGTGAAGCCTTTATTCAGAACTCAAGCAAAATTCCTACCACACAATGCTCAGCTGTGAGAAGCTTCAGCATTTCTCTCATTTTAATTTTATATTCTTCTAAATCACCTATCTTTTATAAATGTCCTACCTCAAGCTGTCAGCATTACATTACAGCAATAAAAAAGGGACTTATTGCTGACCTGCTATCTTTGAAGTTCCAGAATGACACAGAAGAGCTGAAAAATGGATGTTACTACATCCAATTCTCTTTTGTGAGAACAGATCAGACTTCTATGAATTATCAATTCTTTTTTTTCAACAAACAAATCATCATCATCTAACTTAGCTGCTCATAAATCAGTTCATGGCTGTTTCAGATGACTAAGCATATACGAGGGAAAAGTCTGTTAAGAGATAATAAGAAAAATCATTTAAAATAGGTATCACACAAGGCACAAAACAGTTTAGCTGAAGAAGATAAGCAGAAACTGCGTAAGAATAGAATAAAAAAACAGGAATTAATCTATATATGCAAAAGGCAGAAAACCAGATTTCAACTCCAAATCAAATGACAAATCTGTGTTATCTCTGTGTTGATATAAACTTTGACTACTGAATCTTAGATATTTAAATGGCAGCTTAATACAATGTAACTTCAACCATACCTTGTTGCTGTTGAGACTGGGCAGCTCCCTCTATGCAGCAGTGTAATGAACACCACACAACTTCAGTTTGCAAGGGTTTCGCTAGGTGGCTAGCTACAGTTTGTCTTTTGGACGTGTAATTCTTTATAGGTTACATATAGTGCATTTGAGAAAAAGGTGACAGGTTCACATGGTTTAAAAACCTATAGTTATAGTAGGAACAGGTCTAGACTAAAATAATATCTTTTGTTTCAGTTTTCATACATGCATTCATCTGATAAATTTTCCAAATGCTCATTACATAGCTCAAAGAAATTCCTTTTGCGCTTACTCTCATAAAGGGCTTCAGGGCTTCACTTGTGAAAACGATTACTTTGCCAGCTTTGCATATGACAGCGAGGTTCCCTGTATGATCATATTTGCCAGGATTTTAGTTGCCTCATTACCCAGCTGGACCTTTTGGATGGTAGAACTTTATAGTTTGCCCAAAGTTTTAATTACTGTGGTACTGCTAATTGAATTACTGAATCCCCAGGCATTCCACAAAACCAGGCTCATTTTTCACCACTGTATCCCATTAATCTTCTAATAATCTCTTCTATCTGGATTATTATTTCCATTTTGCCATTCCCTCTGCTCTCTTACTTTAGCCTCCCATTCCAGTAATTTTTCACCCTGTTACCAGTACCAGTACTGCTACAGTAATTTATAAACACTACAGAAATAAAAATTACTCCTCAGTCTCCCACTGAGACTGCTGCTTATTTTCAAGTGTTAATTACCAATATGGTATTTCAAAGACATCTTTAGGGGATGACAGTCATGATTAGGCCTTACTATAAAAACAAGTTGTCTAGAAATTTATCATAACTGAATTTTGCACTGTATGCAAGTATAACCAGTCAAAAAGGATAATTAGCTCATCATGCACAGTAACACGGTCAGCAGAGTTCAAGAGAAGGAAAAGCCAAAAAAGCAAACCTCAGCTGCCACCACAAACCATGAAACCTAATATTATACATCATGCTTTTGACTTTCCTAGGCAGCTAAGTGAAGATTCCTTTTGTATGCTATTGTCCTATCCCTGTATTAATGAATCTCCATTCTTTCCTTTGAATGGGCTTTGGTATCTTATTACACTAGTGTTTCAAGGCTACCTATTACACCACTACTTTCAAGTAGCTTCTCCATTCCCCCAAAACAAAGGATCCCAGCCCTTAACCACCAGATCAAATTGCAATATCATGCCATTTGAGTTTTCAAACTAAAGTTCACACAGAACGTAAGTTGCACTGGAGTCTTTTGTCCCCTTTCTTCTCCAAAGCAATGTTCATGCTGATTTTATACGTAAAATCCGTGTTCTGACTTTTCTGTTAGAACAAAATTCACAAAAGATAATACCCTCTCCATTAAGTAATATGTAATTAGACCAAACACAATCAATGTCTCTGCTAAAAGATTATACCAAAATATACCAGATGTTGCTTCGCTGCATTTCATTAGAACATTACTTCCATTGAGCTATTTACTTACACTCAACATGTGGAAACAAACATAGGCCAAGCTGCTAGAACATACCATTGACAGAATGATTGCTTCAATCATCAGTTTAGCTCACAGACCTTGTAGCTTCTGGCTAAAAGTTCCTTTTCACTACATTTCTGTGTCCAGAATTTAATTCAGTCAATACTTATTGCTACAATTCCACAGGGGAAATTAGTTTACACTACATCAACAAAATTTGTAGCAAGTAAGTTTATTAATATAGATTGGGACTGGAGTTAGTAAATCGTCTTGCGACATTTCCCACAAAATATTCTGCAAGACAGAAGAGAAGTGTTCTTTACCATTAATTACTAGTTCATGGGGTTAAATTGCTACCTGCTTTTTCTGTTGGCCTGTCCATGAAGCATAAACTACAGACAGAAAAAATATACCTTCTTCACTCAAATGAAGTCACACAACATACCTGTCAGCACTTACAACGCTGCTATGTAGTTAGTGCGCAGCGGCAGCCCACCATGCATCAGAATCATTACTTATAACCATTTGGGAAGTCAAGGAACATGAACATGTTGGCAGTCCAGAAACTGATGCATTTCAGCTTTCTCCCTATACACAGTTTTACACGTATTGACACCAAGTATCCACTCCCTGAAATGCAGGCTGAGACCACTGCAATGGAGCTATCATCTGTCAGGCATTTTTCACTCTGGCAACCAACTGACAACACTTTGTATACATTCAGGTTTATCATTTCCAGTGTGCTGGCCAGTGAAGAAAAAACTAACTACCTGAACTGGGATTTAAAATTTTCTCCTGTACTTTTCAGTTGGACTCTGACTATTCACCTTCAATTGCTGCTTCATATCATGGCTGGTTTTCAGCTAAATGTTTTCATCCTAGTAATTTGTGAGGCATATCTAAAGAGCTGACAACACTTTAAGTGCTGAAGAAGCAGCAAGCCTTCCACTCTAAAGCCAGACACCATGCTTTATCTGTAAGATGATACGCATGATCTTTAGCAACAGAATTTGAAAAGGGACACAGCATACTGCACAAAGGCAGGGGATAGAAATGGTTTCATTCAAAGAAAGCAGAGCTTGTGGGAACCAGTCTATCCCTTTGTCTTCCCAACAAATAGTCAATGGGTGAAAGGGAGGTGGGGGAAAAAGATTAATTCTTCTTTTGCTTACTTAATCTCCTGCAGCCTACTGGCCAGCTTCTATATACTCTTCACGGAGAACTTCCATCTACTGAAGGTTAAAAGAGACTAAAGACATATCAAGTGAAGACAAATCAGATTATTTCATTCAGATCCATCCAAAGCAAAAGAAAAACCAAAAGCCTTAGAAGATTCTGGTCATTATCTAATAAGCACTTAGCTTCAGTTTTCAATAATTTAGTGGACTCAATATCGAGACAGGCTACGATGTACCCAGAAGCTAACAGGACCTTGAGAAAGAAAAGTGAATCCATTGGCTAGGTGGGACCCCAATCTGATATTTAAACTTCTTCTACTGCTTCAGACTTCCTTTCTATCTTTGAGCAAGTCACTTCAGATTTTACCCAGGATTCACTGCAATATATAAAAGCTAAAATTCAAACATAAAAGTGAAATGCTTCAGAGGACTAAAGCAAGCTGAGACAAAAAGAAATCATTCCATACAGAACCTGATCTTTGTCACACTGAAATTCATTCACCCCATGCACACAGGGATCCATGCAAGGTAAGCAGAAGAGTTTACCCTACAAGAGCTTACACTACCCCCTTCCACAGCTTCATGTGATCAGCCTGAATTACATTAAAGAATCCCATCGCCTTCCCCTCAGCCTTGTCACACACTCAAGAGTCCTGAATGCCAGAATGACCCTTATCCAACAGAGAAGGAGTCTTCCTCTTGTCTTTCAGAATCTATTTCAAACATGCTTCGAGGCATAGTTTATTAGTGCTAATACAGTCATCCACGGAGAGCACACAATAATTTAAAAGCTACCCTCATACATGTGCATTCTGAAAAATAAGTCAGTATCATACAGCAGTTCCTCCTTCTTTTGCAGCTTATTCCAGTATCAAATTCTCTTTGGCAACCACAGGATTTGCAAACCTCGTATTAACTGTGCATATTTGTGAGCATCTCTCCTTTCTACCTCTTACAAAGTTTTTAACTAAGATTAAACTTTTAGGGGCTCCAAAAGTTATTCTCCTTTGAAGAATATCAACTACCTAGATGGAGTGGGGTCCCTGGCTAGGTTCAGGGAAATGATCAGACTTTAGAGTTCTGAGGAAGTGCAGCACTGTAGCTGGAGCGGGGCTCTAAAAGGACTGCAAAGGGGCGGCCAAGTGTAAGTAAGGGCTGCTTGAAGAATGTTCCTGTAAGAAACACTAAGCCTGTGGCTGGGGTCTCCTGGACTACTAAATAAAGAAAAAGATAAAGCACTGAGCTAGAATTAGAGGATTGCTGGAAAAGTGCTGTCAAAGGAAACTGGGGCTGCAAAGTTTTCCTCGGTGGATTACTGGCTCTGTAAATTGAATTGGGTCCCTAGTCTATGGTTCCAGCTAGGGCTCAGTTTAGGGTTGAAAGAAAAAGTGCAGAATTACCAGCTGAAGGTAACTCTGAAAGAATAAAAGATACTTCTTTGTCCTGGTGGACAATTTCATTAGATATTTTTACTCTTTTTATTGTCTTCTCCATCCCTTGTTGGAGAACCAGGATGGTACGGGGAGCACAATTTCAGTTTGCTAAAACTCATGGGCTAATACGGTTGATACAGTATGTTATGGCAGGGTCAGAGGGAGCAAGGAAGGAGTACTGGAAGAAGACTATCACCTTTCATTTCTAAATAAAATGGCTGTCAAAAGACTATATAATTAAAAAATATTAAAAGGGGTTTGGCATATTACTCTTTTGGACTTGTAAAATAACACCTGCCCAGACTCACTAGCTAGCATGCTTGCTAAACACACTTCTCAGCCAGTGTCCAAATGAAAATGTTCTATCTGCTGTTTGTGAACAGAGAAGCATAGAATTTCCCTACTGTGTGACTCAAATGTCAGGTCTTTTTCCAGTACTACATGGCTTGGTGCAATCTGTTTAGAGCACTCTTTCTCTTAGTTTTGGGTTAGGTATGAGAAATTTGTGACTGAGAAGTAACAGACTCTGAATCTTATTCTGTGTTCCCTAATTGTAGTAAGAAAGATCCTCATACATCATTATTATAGGGAATATATATCTAAATTCCCTGTACATTATTGTAAAAGAAATTATGTCTTCAAGAAAAAGGCCACAAAGCAAACATTGTAGGGAGGAAGAGAAGTGACAGGTGCTATATATAAAATCATGAAGTAGTTTTCCTTTAAAATTTCTAAAATTCTACATTTATATATGTGCAAGTTTGGAAATCATAGCATTCTACAGAACACATTAATTTAGGAAATGACGTCTTTAAATAAGTATTACAGAAATAAGATTGTTGCAGCTATTTGGAGGAATAGCCATCCAAATACTAAAGTGTGCCTTTCAGACTCAGGAGATCGTGGTACAACTCTCTCCTCAGTCAGAGGCTTTCTGTATCCAGATACATGAAATTATTTAGGTAATCAAAATTAATGGAAGAAAGATATTTAAAAGACAATGAGAATCTGAGATTCAGTGTCTCATATCCTCAGCTCTTTGTCTGTCATATAAGCATTCTCCTACATCACCAGTGCTGGAAGAGAATAAATATATCGGGGAATGAAAAGTGTTCATATCATTGTTAATGTATAAATGTAGAATGCATAATTTTATTATTTTTATATATAACAGTATGCAGTATATGTATATAGAATTCTGAGTCTTATATGCATTCCAATGATTTCCTGTTGATAGGAAATAGTGATTATAGCCTTACTGTTAAAAACTGTAGACAGACAAACAACAATAAGGTTCTGTATTAAAGAATTCATGATGCTAGGTGCTGATCCTGCAATTATTTATGCACAGCCATAACTCTAAGAACATAAGTAGTCCACTGACTGAATTACGATTCCAACAAGTGTTTCCGCAATCAAATCCAAATTACTTGATGACAGACAAGTGGATGTACCACCCAGACAGGGAAAAATAATTTCTGATTCATTTCTGAACTGAAGCACATTAATAAAATCCCCTTTAAAACACTTTCAAGATCATGCCTCAAGAGACTACAAAGTATTTATGCACCCAGAGTTTGATTTAAAAGGATTCTACTAGATAGCATTCTTCCAAATGCAATCACGGAATTGTCTAGCACAGAAGCTAATTATCCAAAATATTGCTAATTGTGACTCTTAGTTATGCTACTGCTAGTCAAAAGGAGTTCTACTTAATTCATATTTCACTGGAACCTGTCTGCACACAAGCAATGAAGGAACTAAGAAGACTTGTTACGTCTGTGAGTATGAAAGGAGAACCAGAGCACCCCCACCTATTCATCCAAAGACAAGCTCTGCTTCTCAGGACGTCATGATATTCACAGGGATTTCTCTGCTGACACTTTGTTGACACCAGTCAAATCTTTTCACTACTATGGCCTTTACGCTCCACCACTGATGTTCTGATGTCAAAGCCTATCAAATCTCATAATGAAGAAAGAGGCTTTGAGAGGTAATCTTTTTGTATTGCATCTTTTATATGTATTCTTTGAGCTGCCAACTTCTTCGGCCAGATGCCTATGATAACTCAATAATTAACTCACTAGTATAAGTTCTTGCCAGGAAGCATAGATGTATTCACTGTGTGATCTCTCTTGATTAAATGAACCACCTAAACAGAAAGATTCTTCTTTTCTGTAGTGATTTCCATTAAGAAATTCCAGCCTCAGCAATGATGTATAACATTTGTGTCATAATGTAAAGAGTCTCTGCACCTGTTGGACTTCAGTGACTTCAGCAAGGACCTTCATTAATAAGACTATTGCTCTATTTATAGTTAATCAAAAAATGATGTAAACACTAATTTGCAGAGCAGGCTTTTTCAGTAAGACCATTTTAACACTAACATGTTCACATCGAATAAACAATGGTCAGTCAATTTTCATAACATTTTAATGCATACATGCTTTGGCACTTGTCATGGGGAACTGTATTAGTGAATTAGTTCTGTGCCTGATGATGCCTCAGAGACAACTTAAGAAATTCTATAGTATACTATTATCTGGTAGCCTCCACATTCAGAAACTACATGCTTACTTCTGTCCTACAGGTTGGTTTATACCATCAGGCACAAGATTTTGACTTTAAGGTAATTCATCTGTTCTTCTTCCACTAAGCCCATACCCCTCACCTTCTCTACCCTTTCAAAATATGGTTTACACAAGGCCTTAACTCAACATATCACTTTCATGCATTTCCTTGCTTTCCTTCCTCTCTCTCTTCCAAGTCAGGATCCTCAACTGTGCAAATCACTTGCTATGATTTTATCCTAATTCATTCAAAATAACTTTTTTTTGTCCCAGTGAACACACAACAACAGAATTACCCAAAAAATAAGACTTCTAAACTTCCATCTTAAAGTGTGATACTTCTGAAATAAAAGCTAACTCAACTTCTGTTGCAAGATGAAGCTGGTTTGTGTATACGATGACCTATTAAAGATTTTTTCCTTTATCTTTTTTATACTGTTGCTGTTTTTCGTATACGTAATAGATTATTAGTCCGCTACTCTTATAGTATTTACTTTCCAAGTTACTACTTTTCAATTAAAAAAAAAGAAAGAAAGATAAGGAATCAGGGATGGAGCATTATCATACATCTGAAGATACTATTTTAAGGGCACATTTTAGTACAAAATAAGAGAACAATTAAATGCGAATATCTCACTTCAGAGTTGTTAAGTGCCTTGACAAAACAAACACACCAGGTCTTCCCCTTGCTATGTTTTCCAGCTCCCTGTTCAGTAACTCTAATCTACAAATTGCTACAGAACCACATCAATGTGCAGTGTGGTCACTGTAGTGGCTGCTTAGGTCGGTAGAGAGAACCCCAGAGCCATGACTTCATGACTCTGAGATGCTTCTGAACTCCAGGGAGCTTCATCCTTTCTCATGGCTTCACCTGCACCACAATCTACAGCAAAGTGAATCCAGTCTATGCATTACTGGAAAGCCAATTAAGCACGGTTCTATGCTTATCCAAATCTTGCTGGGACTGACGGGCTTGTTTTCTTATACACCTCAGACACAGGGCTGAGATCTTTGAGTGCCTGTGGCTAACAGCCCCCAGATCTATTAGCAGCATGCCAGCCATAATTATGTTGAGGAAAACATTGCCATGTACAGAGCACAGAATTTTAGGGCACTCAGTCTAGCAGAGGGAGTGTAGTTAGGAATTGGGCTCCACAGATCTGAAAGAAATTTAGACTGTGGAAAACTCTGCAGCTGGCTACAGATCTGTTGATAAAAGACTAGAAAGTCATGGAGAGACCAGCCTTGTACACTTTCCAACCTCAAGTTAAAATAATCTTTGTGCATTTAAGTAGCAACAACGTCTTCATCTCAAGGTATAAAAACATGCCAAAACACACTGAGGAGAAAGGAAAGAAAAAACAGGATGTGAACTATGTTAAAATAATTATACCCAAAAGCATCAGAAGTATAGTCTCTTGATAATACAGCAAAAGTTTACCACATCAAAAACATTTGCAGCTGTTTTTCCAAAGAATATTCTTGAAAGCTTTATGAATTAAATATGTTTACAGATAAAAAGTGTCAGAAAGCAGAACAGAGCAGAAGGGTTATAAAAGACTAGCAAAGTAAAGCTATATATGTATGCCATGGAGTAAAGTTTTACCAAGTACAGCTAATGGAACCTCATTACTTTATTTCACAATTTTTATCAGATTTCTGAGCTTTCTAGTAGGGAAACAGAAAACACTACCAGGTCTGGTTGTTTCAGAGAGCTCCTTGTTCAGTTCAGAACAGATTTCTACTCCTAGTAATTATTCCATCCAAAAATCTCAGTAAGGTATTGTGCTGGTTTTGGCTGGGATAGAGTTAATTTTCTTCATAGTATTTTGTATGGGGCTATGTTTTGGATCTGTGCTGAAAGCAATGTTGATAACACACAGCTATTTTCCTTATTGCTGAGCAGGGCTTACACAGAGCCAGGGTCTTTTCTGCTTCTCTCCCCACCCCACCAGCGAGGGGGCTGGGGGGGCACAAGAAGTTAGGAGGGGACACAGCTGGGACAGCTGACCCCAACTGACCAAAGGGATATCCCAGACCACATGACGTCATGCTCAGCAGATAAAGCTGGGGGAAGAAGAAGGGGGGGGGGGGGGGACATTTTCAGTGATGGCGTTTGTCTTCCCAAGTAACCATTCTGCGTGATGGAGCCCTGCTTTCCTGGAGATGGCTGAACACCTGCCTGCCCATGGGAAGTGGTGAATGAATTCCTTGTTTTGCTTTGCTTGTGTGCACAGCTTTTGCTTTACCTAGCAAACTGTCTTTATCTCAATCCACAATTTTTCACGCTTTTACCCTTCCGATTCTCTCCCCCATCCCACCTGGCAGGGAGTGAGCGAGTGGCTGTGTGGGGCTTAGCTGCCAGCTAGGGTTAAACTACAACAGATGTATGTTTTCTGGAAATGTTAAATTCTCAAGATACCTCCCCCTCTTCCAGGCAGACAGAAAAGCAAGAGCTATGGTAATTAGTTATATTTTATGATCTTGCTGCACTTAAAATTAACTCCTTGCAACTCACCTTAAAATACCTTACCTGCCAGTAGAATCAAGCCATAGTCAGCTCTAATTTTTGCCTGCTATCCAACCTCTCCTAGTGTGAGCAGACAGAAACATCAGAATGCTATCCTTTCTCACTAACCTAGTGAGAAAGAGATTACACAAAGCCACAAAAACTGTAACTGAAAAATACTTCAGTACTAACATCGCTAATTAATCACTGACAAAGACCTACATAAAACTTTCACATTGTTTTGTTCATGGACAAATACAAATAAATACACCAAATACATAGCCATATAGCTGCCTGCTGGTACTACCACAGTCACTAATATACCACTATGCACAACATTCAACACATACTCTGGAACAATCAACGCAAAGTTCCAACCAAGTATCTGGCATAATCGGATTACTGTGTTGATCATGCTGAATTGAGGCTTGAAAATGTGAGGGAAAAGCCTAACTGCTAGTTTTTCAACACTTCAGTTTCTCTGCATATTTATTAAAGTCAAGATGTGGAAATGAAATATGCAAAAAAACCTGAGCAGCAGAGTAGGTGCACTCTGCTTTGACATGCCAAGACTCAAGCAGCTGGCTCTGGCTTAGGAGGCATCTTGGTGAGGAATGTATTTTGCTTTTATTTAGTTCAAAGCCTGATAAGTCTGATAAACAGATGATGCAATTTCCATGTCTAACACAAAGTAAAACTAAATTGGAAAAATCAGAAGCCAAATTTGTGTATTAACTTTATGTTCATGCTTCAAAGCATAATACAATCTGAAGTTGACAGTGTTTATCTGACATACTTTTAATGTGTCAAGGGGAGCACAGAAAGATAAATCAGTATATTGATTTTTCAAAATGTGTTAGACACCTGTCTGCTCCTAATAACTCAGTTTCATGTCATATTTTAGCTGCTGGAAAACAGTGTTCTGCTCGCCTGTCCTTCCGTACCTCAGGGAACTCCACAAAGACAACATACAGTAAAAGATTACTAACTTTTCATGAGTCTGGATCAAAGCTTACAAAACTTTCACAATATCTTGGTACAGACTCCACAGAGATATCTCTAGAAAGCCAAGAAACAATAAAACAGTTTTCCTAAGTCCTTGATAGTTAAGCATAGGAGCGCTGGAGGAACAGAGCAAGCAGTAAATCAGGCTCAGTGGGTGAAGAGAAACACCTAAGCCAGTTTAACACAGCCCTCTAGTCTTTTCTTTCAGTGGCATGCAACAGCATTTTTAAGAACCAGAGCTAGGGATGATGGCAAAGAGCTGTCATACCAATCAGATTTTGGCAACAGGCGTTCATAGCTCTTTTCTTACAGACTTAGCCCAAGGTTCTTGAGACCCTTTCTCACAGGCTCTTTTGTATTATGCTTTTCAGCTTACCTACTGTTATTTTAAAGACTCATCATAGCTACAAGCTCCAGCTGAAGCTCTCATGGAGATCCATATACTTATCACCATCATTGGACATTAATTCATTAATAGGAGAGATGAGAAAGCAGGTAGTATGTAATCACCAGCACTAACTGCATCTTGCAACACTACCATGTTTCGAGGCAACCTGGTGCTACTAATACAACTTGGTAACACTTCTTAGCTTATGTGGAGTGCAAAGCCACAAAGCTATGTGAAAGCAGCAAGCAATGGAATATGTTTTTTACTCAGCTGTATGTATAAATAGGAGTAATACAAAGTACTAACAAATTAAAAAGGCTCTAGTCTACAGACAAAAAAGACCTGTTGGGTTTGTATGTGCTTTTTTGATAAATTGCCTATCTAAATTTGCAGATTAGATCAAACATCCTGCCAGCTTTACACAAGGTGGTTTGGCAAGTACAGAACCTGAAAGCTGACAGCAGATAAAAGCACATTAGCATTATTTGGCATTTTACTGCTCTACTGAGAAAACTCATTTTGTATCTTCCTTGTCTCTCAGTAATATCCCCTTTTATTCTGTGCCTGCAAACTACCAAAACCCATTAGGTCTCTTCAGGAGATTCATCCTGGAAAACAAAACAGTCCTTTTCAGAGTATTTTTAAGGAAAAAAAAAAAGAAAGAGACAGAGACAGAGACAGAGAGAGAATGGATGATAGGCATGTTACTTATCACGTTTTTTTACACTCCTACTTAAGGTCCAGCCAAAACAAGATCCCAATTTGCTAGTGATTAGGAAATCGAGGTTACCTTTATCTTCCCTTCCTCCTCCCCAGGATGCTATGTGGCTAATTTTCTTCATGCTTCAAATTCTCCAACTAAGTGGCTATTCTATGCTAACTGCACACACACATTGTATGCAACTCAAGAGCGGTAAGGTGACCTATCTTTCCTGCTCTGTAGGAAAAGATAAAGTATCATGTAGAGTGTATAATGGATAACAAGTACAATTTCCTTACAGCATTTCTATCTCAACACAAGAAACAACAAAATCATAGAATGTTTTGGGTCGGAAGGGACCTTAAAGATCATCTAGTTCCAACCCCCCCACCATGGGCAGGGACACCTTCCACTAGACCAGGTTGCTCAAAGCCCCATCCAACCTGGCCTTGAACACTTCCAGGGAGGGGGCATCCACACCTTCTCTGGGCAACCTGTTCCAGTGCCTCACCACCCTCGCAGTAAAGAACTTCTTCCTTACATCTAATCTAAATCTACCCTCTTTCAATTTAAAGCCATTACCCCTTGTCCTATCACTACATGCCCTTGTAAAAAGTCCCTCTCCAGCTTTCTCGTAGGCCCCCTTTAGGTACTGGAAGGCTGCTATAAGGTCTCCCCCGTCTTCTCTTCTCCAGGCTGAACAACCCCAACTCTCTCAGCCTGTCTTCATAGGAAGGGTGCTCCAGTCCCCTGATCATCTTCACAGCCATCCTCTGGACTTGATGCAACAGATACATGTCCTTCCTATATTGGGGGCCCCAGAGCTGAACACAGTACTCCAGGTGGGGTCTCACCACAGCAGAGTAGAGGGGCAGAGTCACCTCCCTCGACCTGCTGGTCACACTTCTTTTGATTGCAATTGGCTTTCTGGGCTGCAATGATCAAGGATTGAGCAAGAGTCCTGGTAACATAGGAAATACAGGGCTGTATTTGGATAGGTAGACTAGCAACTAAGTAATGATAAAATTTTTACCTTGCCTGTCCTTTTGATGAATAACCAATTTCTGCAAAAAGGCTGACTGATTTATTTACAAAAGGGAAGGAAGAAGAGAGTAAAACCCACACAAACAAAATGAGACTGTCACTGAAGAATGACCCTATTGGGTCCGGTGTTCTTTATGGCCACTCCAGTGAAACACTCAAAACCTGTATTCATGGTGGTACATTATGCGTTCACTGCAGTATGCTGCTTCAGTGGAATTACTGTTATGCTTAAATTTAAGTGAGTGAGGGGGTGTCTAACGGATCTCTCACAGGCTAACATTCTACCTGCTCTCTGGGCAGTTCTGCTTACATGCAGCCAATTGTAATATATGTAGCTGTGTGAGTGCAGCTTTTAACCATAGGCAGTATACTCCTGAACAAGGGTTGTTGGCTCAGGCTCAGAGCCACACTCATTGAAGTATAATGTTTTGGACAGCTTGAAGTGCATGTGGGGTGAGATTATATCTCAAGGCAAATGATGTCATGCACAGAGTATTGTATTAGATTAAGACCAGAGCATTTAGCATCTTGCAGATCTGAATTCTAGCTTTCACACATCTTGCTCCACAGCCAAAACTGTACATACATCTAGACCTTATAGATGCAAAGCCTTCCTTAAAAGTCTTGAAGAATTATCTATCTGTCACTCCTGAGATGGTGTTCATGATGCTCTTAGCTTTCTTGCTAGAAGAACTAATCATTCATTTGGCTGTAAACTACATTTTAAAAATTGCTACTTATCAAAAAATATTCAATGCTCTTCTGTGCTATTAGAAATTACATGTTGCACTGCCCTGTGAGGAGCATTAAAACAGTGTATCTCTCATATTCAAGGATGAGAAGCCAGAAGGAAGAGAAGCTTATGAGCTGTCTGACTAAAAAGTCACCATGACCTACCACCACTAAAAACCTGCTTCTGTAGTTTAGGGTAAATTTGAACTGTGGAAAAATCCGTTACTACAACAATTTCTCCAATCTACGAAGGAGACAACAAAATGGACACAAGGTAAGATTTCAGCATTAAAAAAATCAAGAGGTTTAAATTACGAAAAACTTTGAAATCATACAACAAGTAATCAAAAGAATTAGGAACCTGAAAGATTGCATTAATGAATCTCAGGAAAATTTAAGAATTGGTTTCTTTCAGTCAGCATTCTAACAAATCCAGTGTGTTCATGAAGTGTGGAGGACCTCGGCTGGACCTTGACAAGATTACAGTGTTCCCATGAGAGAACAAGAAAGGATGAGAAGCTTGCCTGGGAAACTAAGTTTAAGGAATGTGTTGACCATTTGCAGTTGTGATAAGGAACCTGAAAAAGTCACCCAATGAGGGGTGAGAAAAACAACTTCTGACAACTTTTTGACCAATAAGGGACAGACGTATGTACAAGGTAACAAGTATAATGGGTATAAATTTGCTGGCTTGTAGTAATAAAAAAACCTTCTTTTCTTGTACTATAAGAATGCGCACTTGTCGTTTGTCCGTCTCGACCACGACAGTTGGTGACCCCGACGTGATGCTGTAAATAATGCTTGTGGCTGCGAGGAGAGCAGTGGAGACAGAGCCCGGCATAGCTTGAGAGCGGCGGGAAGAGCTGCTAGTGCGGACCGATACTTGACACCTGCAGATAAACAGGTGAGCTGCCGGGAACATGGGCGGGACCCTCAGTAAGGAGGACGCCGGAATTGTAAATATGTGGAAAGTAATATTGCAAAAGAGAAGACTTAAAGTAGAAGAGCTGATGTTGCGGAAAATGCTCTTATGGGGCAAGCAACACGGATATAAAGCAGATACGGCGACTGCATTTAGTGTGCCTGTGTGGCAAGGACTCGGGGACAAGCTGTTTGACAGTGCGTCCCGAGGGTCTAAGGAGGCTGCCAGCCTCCTGATGACGTGGTACCTGCTCCTTGAAACCGTCAAAGACATTAAAGAACAAAGGGATAGGATGAAGGAGCCAGACGTCCCTATCGCGGGGGGGGGGCAGTCCTCTCCCACAGAGGACGTGGGGTCTGTTGCCCAGTCCTCTGGCGAGCGCGCAGGGCGGCCAAAGCCACGGGGCCGACGAAAGAACCCTTTCGTTGATGACTCTGATGATGAGCAGCCCTCAGGACACCCTCGGACTATTAAAGATAGAACTTATAAGCGGCCCCAGGACTTGCTTCCTGGTAGTGACGTATGCCCCGCTGAAACGGCGGAGGCGCCGGTTAACCCGTCCGCCCCCTCCGTGCCGCCTGATTCAGAGGATCGAGAAGGGATGAATAGCCCCCCACGGGCGCGGGGAGGGGAACAGGGGACCTCGTGCTTGTACCCCCCTCTGCCAGCCGAAACATCAGAGGGTTGGGGTGATCCCATGGACAATGATATGGGGGATCCTGACCCTGGGGGGTCTGCGGGAACACCGAAGGAGGGACAGTCACAGGGAGGCTCGCGTTGCCGAGGACAGCCCTGGGTCCTCCCGCCGGCTCGAATCACTGTCAGTCCCCACAACCCCCTGAAATTCTGGCAGCAGGTGAAAGCTCGAGCTCTGCAAGAAGGAAATTGGGACCTATCCGAGCAAATTAACGTTCCTGTAACAGCAGGCAACTCCGGTGAAACGAATTTAAGGGGGACTGGGGCCATGACTTTCCCCGTGGTACGGGGTGATCCAGGACAAGGAATTATGGATGAACATAGACCACATTCGTGGAAAGTTATACAGGATTTACACAAGGCAACTGCGCAATATGGTCCCAACTCCCCCGCAGTTATGCAATTAATACGCCTATTAACTATGGAAGAAATGACACCTTATGATATTGCTCAAATTGCTCAAATTATTTTCCAACCTGTGCAATGTGCCGTTTTTCGTAGTATCTGGACTCAGAGAGCAGAGGCGCAAGCAGTACACAATTTGCAGCTTTCACAAACCGATCCACGTTATGGTAACAGAGCTGATGTTCTGACTGGGACTGGTCAATTTAATAATCCTCAACATCAGGCTCAATGGCATTCACTTGTATTGGAGCAAGTAAAGACTATTGGTGTAGAAGCTTTGCTCCGAACGGCGGAGCTGGCAGAGCCTAAGGCAAGATATACCATGATTAAACAGGGGACTAAAGAGCCGTTTCTGTCATTTGTAGAGAAATTGATGGGGGCTATAGAGCGGCAGGTATTTGATGCACATATACGAGAAATGCTGGTAAAACAGTTAGCCCGTGACAATGCTAACACAGATTGTCAAAAGGTGATTGAGACGCTCCCTGGGGATCCAACCCTAGAAGCTATGATTACGGCTTGCAGGAAGGTGGGCTCCGTTGAACACAAAATGTCTGCATTAGCTACAGCTATGTCTGCAATGCGTATGTCTAATCAGAAATGTTACTGCTGCGGGCAGGCTGGACATGTCAAGGCTAACTGTCCCGCTAAAAATAGAAAAGGAGGAGCCGGGCAGGCGGCCGTGGAAGCAGCTACATGTCTTAAGCGCAGAAAGCTGGGACACTTTGCAAAGCAATGTAAATCTAAATTTCATGCTAACGGTCAACCCCTCCAGCTGGGAAACGGGAGAAAGAGCGCGAAGGGGCGCGTGCAGACACAAATGCCCTACCACTCCAGCAACCCCTTTCTGGTACAACAGCCAGCGCAGACACCAGAAGCCTTTGTGACAAGTTACGGGGACAAACCCAAGGAGCAGCCAGGATGGATGTATGCACCGCCCACACAGTAACTTTATCTACCCAAGGAGTGCATAAAGTGCCCCTGGAAGCCTGGGGACTGATTGGTAAAGGATTAAGTGCCTTACTAATAGGACGATCAAGTAGTACTTTGCAAGGGTTAATTGTGCACGTGGGAGTTATTGATGCTGATTATCATGGGCAAATATGTGCAATAGTATCTACTGCAAACCCTCCAGTCACTATAAAAGGAGGCACACGAATTGCTCAACTCATACCATTTATGAGCTGTGTGCCTGCGACAGAACAGGTAATTCGTGGTACTCAAGGTTTTGGGTCCACTGGAAAGCCGCAGGTATTTTGGTCGCAACACATTACAGAAAGCAGGCCAGAAATGACCTGTACCCTCACTATGGCAAATGCATCCCCATCACAGATAAAATTGATAGGGTTGCTGGACTCTGGGGCTGATATGACCATCATAGCGCAGCATAACTGGCCCTCCTCGTGGCCATTGGTTGTAAATGTGGAAGGAGTGTTGGGTGTAGGTGGAGTTGCAAATAGTTTTATTGCAGCAAAACCCATGCCAATAAGCAACCCAGAGGGACAGAAAGCCACTGTGAGGCCATATGTCACCACTTTGCCACTTAATTTATGGGGTCGAGATGTGTTGGATCAATGGGGGGTGCATCTTACCACGGATTTTTCATAGGGGCCACTGTGCTACAGGGCGTGGAGCGCCCGACACTGGCACTGACCTGGTTAACAGATAAACCAGTGTGGGTGGATCAGTGGCCCCTCAATCAAGAAAAACTCCTCGCCTTGAAATCTTTAGTTGCAGAACAATTGGCTGCAGAACATATTGAGACCTCTCATACCCCATGGAACACACCAGTGTTTGTGATCAAAAAGAAATCTGGAAAATGGAGGCTATTACATGATTTACGAAAGATTAATGAGGTAATAGCAACCATGGAGGCATTGCAGCCAGGGTTACCTTCTCCAACTATGATTCCAATGCAATGAGAAATTATTATAATGGACTTAAAAGATTGTTTTTTCACCATCTCTTTAGCCACACCTGATATGGAGAAGTTTGCTTTCACTGTACCCTCAGTGAACAACAGTGAGCCGGCGAAAAGGTATCATTGGAAAGTTTTGCCTCAGGGAATGAAAAATTCTCCCACCATTTGTCAGTGGTTTGTGGCAAAGGCCTTAACTCCAGTTCGTACTGCATTCCCAACATGTTATTGTTATCATTATATGGATGACATTTTGTTAGCCGCTCCATCTCAACAGATGTTAAGCGAAATGGAAGTCACAGCACATGATTCACTACAGCGATTAGGCCTAGTTATTGCACCTGAAAAGACACAGTGTCAACGGCCGTGGCTGTATTTGGGTATGAAAATATTAAATCAGATGGTCACACCACAACCCATTCAGTTACAATTGGAAATAAAAACTTTAAATGATGTACAAAAATTGGCCGGAGTAATCAGTTGGGTTCAACCCTATTTAGGGTTACCATCATCGAAATTACAGCCACTTTTGGATTGAAGGGTGATACAGATATTGCTGTACCACGGGCATTAACCCCTGAGGCAAAAGAAGTAATTACAGAATTAGAGCAAGCAATTGTGCATAGACATGTGTGGAGAATTGATCTGACAGTCTCAATTCAGGTTTTTGTACTAATAGACAAATTGGTACCTTTTGCCATGATCGCACAATGGAATTCTGATTGGCCGGATCCATTGCATGTGTTAGAATGGGCCTTCTTACCGTTCAGACCAAACAAAACCGGCCCAGGTCTTTTTGAGCTTTTAACCCAAATTATCATGAAGACCCAAGTTCGATGTATGGAATTGATAGCCAGAGACCCGGAATGTATCACTGTGCCTGTTAAAACCGATTATTTTGAATGGTGTCTCACTAATAGCTCTGCATTGCAAGCAGCCTTGGCAAATTATACTGGGCAAATTGGGTATCATCTTCCCTCTCATCCGTTAATTAAAATGGGAAATCAAATACGCTTTACACAAAAGCAACTAAGTCAATCAGAGCCGGTGATTGGTCCCACGGTGTTCACTGACGGTTCAGGAAAAACAGGAAAAGCAGCCATTGTGTGGCATGATGGCCAGCAATGTCAACAGAAGATAGAACAGCAAGAAGGCTCCCCTCAAGTTGTAGAACTTCGAGCAATGGTGATGGTGTTTCAACATTTTCCAGATCCTGTAAACATCACTGATTCAGCTTATGTGGTGGGTTTGGTTCAAAGATTGGATAAGGCTGTGCTTGGTCAGGTGGGAAATGAAAAGTTATTTGGGGTGTTGAAGCTGTTATGGATGGAGATTCAGGAACGCCGCTCCCCATATTATGTCATGCATATTAAAAGCCACACAAGCTTGCCTGGTTTTATTGTGGAAGGGAATGCTCGTGCAGATGCTCTCATATCGGGGGTGGCAATAGGTCCAGTACCAAATATGAGACAACAGGAGATCGAAGCTCATCGGTTTTTTCACCAAGGACATCGGGCCTTAAAGTGGCAATTTCGATTGTCAAACTCTGAGGCTCGGGCCATCGTCGCCGTGTGCCCTGACTGTCAGGGCCACCATGTACCTCATTATTATGGAACCAACCCTAGAGGCCTTCGAGCCTTGCAAATCTGGCAGACTGACGTGACACATATTCCTGAGTTTGGGCGGTTGAAATATGTGCATGTGTCTATTGATACTTTTTCTTCTGTTGTTATTGCCACCGCTCATACAGGTGAAGCCGCCAGGGATGTTATTCGACACTGGCAACAAGCGTTTTCTGTGGCTGGTGTACCTCAGCAGATTAAGACTGACAACGGTCCAGTTTATCTTTCTACCAAGGTGACTACCTTTTTGCAGCTTTGGGGAATTACCCATGTCACCGGTATCCCTCATTCTCCCACAGGACAAGGCATTGTAGAGCACGCCCATGGAACTCTAAAGCATATGCTTCAAAAACAAAAAGGGGGAATGATGGGTGAGGGCCCAGAGGCTCAACTTAACAAGGCCACGTATGTATTAAATTTTTTGCAGGTCACTGATGATGTTCAACAACCACCAATGCTATGTCATTTTGGGTCATTGACAAGTATATCTGGTGTGACCCCCGGGGTTAAGGTTCAGATATGGGACCTGCAGATGGGTCAATGGTCTGCACCTTGTGACTTATTAACCTGGGGTCGAGGATATGTTTGTGTCTCCACAGATACTGGACCGCGATGGATGCCAGCACGACTGGTAAAACCCTACTTAGAAGTGTCGTCGCCTGCTGCAGCCTCCTCAGAGTAGTGGTTGCAATATGGGTACCATCGAAGCCCAAGATGAACATATGGGTAACACTTGCAAATGCTACAGGCCAAGAGGGATGCTGGCTAGGCACGCAAAGCAATGCTACATCACAAGCTCTTTCTGGATTATTGCTAGATATAGATTCTATATGCCATGCTACACTATAAAACAGAGCAGCTATTGATTTTCTATTGTTGGCCCATGGCCACAGTTGTGAAAACCTTAATGGTATGTGTTGTATGAACCTATCAGATCATTCGGTGTCAGTGTCCCAGAGTATCCAACAGCTGAGAAAGGAGGTGTAGAAGCTGACAGAAGACCCATTCTCTCAATGGGGGATTGGAGGGTGGTTAAAGGGAGTATTGAAAACAGGATTATTAATATTGGCAATTATTATCATTGCATTGAGCATCCTCCCATGTGTGTTGTCCTTGCTGCAAAGGGCCCTGCAGTGGACAATTCACATGGCATATTTGGCGCAAAAACAAAAAGGGGGAATTGTGGAGGACCTCGGCTGGACCAAGGGGCCTGGGGAGGATATTGACCTTGACAAGATTACAGTGTTCCCATGAGAGAACAAGAAAGGATGAGAAGCATGCCTGGGAAACTAAGTTTAAGGAATGTGTTGACCGTTTGCAGTTGTGATAAGGAACCTGAAAAAGTCACCCAATGAGGGGTGAGAAAAACAACTTCTGACAACTTTTTGACCAATAAGGGACAGACGTATGTACAAGGTAACAAGTATAATGGGTATAAATTTGCTGGCTTGTAGTAATAAAAAAACCTTCTTTGCTTGTACTATAAGAATGCGTACTTGTCGTTTGTCCGTCTCGACCACGAAAATGAAGGATGTCAGGATCCATAATACCAAAACAACAGATCTAAAAAAAGGGCTCAGAACTAAAGTGTGCATAGAAAGAATTTAAATATAGACAAAAAAAAATCACAGCAGACACCTAATGCTGCTAGTGTCATTTCTCAGTATGACTTTCAGGTTACTGTCCCATACATGCAAAGAGCTGAGCAAAGCAGTTCAAAATGTGCCTTACACCAAGCCAAATCAATAACTTCACTTTTTCCCTCCACTGAAGTCCTCCATGAGGTCTCACTGGGAAAAGTATGAAAGAAAAAAGAACATATACAAAATGGATTTTTTTTTTTTTAATTACAGGAAGAGGGTTCTTTCTTCTGCATTGATCTGTCAGTGTTCTTGTATTCTACGCCAATTTAGAATCATAATCTGTTCTTAGCTATGCCAGAGTTGACTATAATGGAGTTATATTAAACTCATTGCCGAAGTTCATAGGCAGAGATGGGGCCTGACATTTTAAAAGCAAAACAAAAGGTAAGTCTCTTCAAGTACAAAGGCTCCAGGATGGGCTTAGACTTCAGCCTACACCCCAAATACCCATAAAAGGTACAGAAAAACTCTGGGAAAGTACTTTTAATCCTAACTTCATGTGACCTGCAGATTAGAATATGGATTTAACTTTGTCATGAATTAACTTGATGTGTGGCCAGAATCCCCGTTCCTGAATGAAATAAGTCCATTGCTCAGAGACCCCTGAATGAACTTCAAATCCCCCATCATGGAAAAAAATGGAAAAACATTGACAGATCTTCTCCAGTATTTGACAGAAGGAGGGGGGGGAGCTCCTTTGAAGTACCTGGAAAAAGAATTACATGTTACATCCCCAGAGAAAGAATTACAAGATATATCACCAGCACAGGTTATATATAAGATATATAACCACACAGCTTAACTTTGCAATGGAAACATATCTTGCATTCCTAGAGCACTCTCAGGGTAAAGAACTGCCCTCCACTATAAGTACACTGATGTAAGAGGAAAGATAGTAGGATCTCTAATATATAGCCAGTTCTCTTCTTTCTTGCACCACTTTCATACTTGTGCCACTCCAGTGACTAGACTTTATTCAGCAGAATTGCTGCAGATTAATGTCTGGGCAGATAAGTGTAGAATTGGACTTTAATGTTTTAGGATTATCATATGGCTGAAGAAAGCTACTTCAAACTTATCCTCAGGTACATGAATGTTCATGTATGAAATTAGGTGGGGGTCTCAGTAATTTCAGAATTACTTGGTTGGTTTACTGACTCCATTTAGGGGCTTCATTCTTGTTTCATAATTTTACCTAACAAACCTTCAAGATTTCTCATGATTTCTTCTAACATAAGCAGAGCAGAGAATCTGAGTTTGCATCAGGATAAAAATATGAAATATCTGCCTAAAAGTTGATCTCTCAACCTCAACAAAATTTCTCTCCTTTTCCCTTTTCTCTCCCCTCTCATCCTCAGCTCCTGTGCAGAATTAAGGCTTTAAATTATGCTGAGAGATTATAACCAATGTGGGTAAAAACAGGAAATAATCAGATCATTCAAACTCAAAACTCAAACCAATTGTAAATGTTAGAAGGCAGATGTTATCTAACCAGAGGACAGCTGTGGGCCAAAGAAAGGAAGACTAGGATGGAATGATCAAATAAATTTTCATATCATAACGGTACAAATAAATACCATCTGGCCACCCACACCTCTAATTTTTGTGGAAGAAAAGTATTTTCTTTCCCAATACTCTCCCCAGAAAGAGCAGGGCTCATACCTCTTTTACTGCTGAACTGCTTCTTTTATGTTCTTGGACAGTACTCAAAATTTGTACAGACAAACCCAGGATCCCTAATATTGCATTAAGGGATTACGTGCAGTTTTGCAGCCTTTTTCATTTTCTCACTCCTATCACACCAGTATTTACTGAGTTGAAGTGTGCTGGAGGCAAGTTCAATTTCCATCTCTGCTCAGGGGAGTGATTAAATTTAGCTGACGCTGAGAAAAGAAATTCAGTGTGATGAACATAGTAAGACTTGACTGCCAAGCCTATGAGAAAGGATTAGTACCACAAGCAAAGAAAAGCTACCAAAACACCTGCAAAAAAACCCTATGTATAGAAAAAAGAAAAAGTAGGAAGGAAATGGAAATTTATTCTTTTTCTAAAAAAGCAAACCCAAACCACTAAAAGCCCAGGACTTAAGTGCATTAAACTCAATTGTATATTTCAAAACCAAAGAGCATTCTAATAGTACAATTTCAGCTTCATTAGAATAACCCTTAATTTTGAGAGAGTTTGGAACATAATTTGAGATTTTGATTTTGTGGCTAATATGCATCTTTTAGCAAAACTTAAATGAAATCCTAAATGTGAGTTTCACTGAAGTTTGGAGTTGACTCAAATTTTGCAGCATTTACTTATTCCTGACAATAAGACATTGTATGGCTGCCTCTGTTAGGGAGAACTATTCGAACATTTGCTTCTGGCAAACTGGAGTAACCTTTCCTATAACCTGAAACTTTCCCACAAACTGGAACAGCGGTCATCTCTTCACTCAAGGAGATCAAAGAACACTTCAAAATTAACCATTGTGTGTAAAGGACAACTTCTACTCATACAGCAGGCTGAACACTTATTTTGGAGTTACACATTAGTCCAGTTCTTTTTTTCTGTAACATAATTAGGCTTAACTGAAAGCACTGCCTTTTCAAGACCAGGAGAGAAATGTGTTGGCCCAGCACAACCACATTCCAGAATTTTATACATTTTTACCATTTAGAAAGAGCATGGTGTCATCTCAAGGGCATGGTGTCATCTCTCTTCTCAGAATGAAGGGTTAGAACAGCTTTTCCAAGACTGAGGCAAACATACGATAAGGGATTTTTTTAAAACCCTGCTTTTCCTCGAGGAGGCAAACACAAGGGTGTTTTGGGGTTTTGGTTTTGTTTAACTTTTTTGGCTTTTTTTTTTTTTTTTTTTAAGAAACCAAGCAGATCCTCTAGAAGTGAGGTCTGCTGACTTGAATAATAACTAAGGAATGAAACAGGCCCAAAATTATCTAATCCTATTTCCATTAAATGGTGATTTTGAAATCAATTCCATCTTGAATTAAGAAAAAAAAGAATGAATGATCTTCTAATTAAGCTGAATAACTCTGAACAACTATGTCAGATCCAAGCATATCAACATCAACAACAAAAAAACCCTGTTCATCACAAATTGCACAGAACAATTTTTATCTAAAAGCAGCTCAGTGTGATAAATTACCACCCACAATATGTGTGTGGCTTAATGTCTGCTTTAAAGAATTATTGCATACACAATTAATTTACTATTAGCTCTGAGCACCTAGAAACCTTGGAGCTGATATATAGGTACTTTGGCTTTAGCAAGGTCTTTTGGATACTCTGTAATCCCAAGCACACTATTCATACCAGGTCCTTTCAGAAGTTGTAAATGGTGAAAGCTACTACCTATCACTGCCATCCCATATGTCTTGAGCACTTAATGACTGGGAACCTACCCATTTCCTATGCCAAGTGGCTCATAACAAGTTTAGGATTGTTTTGTCTAAAGATCATAGTCAAAATTGTAACAATGATGACCAACCATTTACATACCTAACAGCCACAGTGATTCATGGCTTGTAGCAGAAAACAAAATATCTCACCATACCAAGGAAACTGGCAAGCTTCAGGCAACAGCATTTTCATTGCTTCTTCATGGGCAACAGTGCACTGCTACAGGAAATCAGTGCAGATCTTGCCTGATATTTATGCAAGCTTTTCTATACATATGAAATAATTCTCAAAAATAGTTTTTACTAGTAAAACTCTACTATTGCTTGCCCCATCTGCCTAAAGCAGTATCATGGTTTGTCTTTTTATTTGTTCATTTAAGCAAATTCATATGGTATGGGAAAAAACAGTTAGCAGAGATTAGAGTCCAGTCCAGTTGCCCCTTCCAGATGGTCAATGCTAATATCAGCATATGAAGATCTAAGAGGCCTCCAAATATTGTAGCACTTTGTTTTTCCCCTTTAATGTCCCCATCCCCCTTGAGTTAAACTGCATATACTATCATGACCCTAAATAGCATTGCCACATCACTGTTTTCATAAGTCTAAGGAGCTTTGCATTAGTATAACTGTGCAGGTAATTCATTAATTACTTATCAAAATAGTTATCCGGATCCAAAAGAGTTCCCAGGGTTGGAAGTCAATGATTCAGTTTTATGATGATCTCTTGGATGATTGCCATGAGTAAGATTTCATGCTTATTTTGTGAGTTTTAAAAGGCAAAAAAGTTTTAAAGCTGGAAAGCAAAGTCTTGATTCTTTCCCCTACAGGAAGAAGAGTTGGGGGAGATGCTTGGACACTGTTAGGGAATGTTGCTATTACATCCTCAGCAGAAAGACCTAAAAATCCAGGATCTGATAACCAAAAGACACTTCCTTCGCCTGTGAAAGCTCAGCATGAGATCTATGCTCTTTTTTACCATGTAAGAAGTGAGGAGTGGGAGTTGTACTCCTCCTCCTTCCTGGCTTGAGCCCCTCCTAAAAGACCAATCACTGGAACCAGTGGAACTGAATTCAGTGCAATATTAGCTTTTGTAATCTTTGATCCAGTTCAATAGGAGTTACAATGCAGCTTGTTTTCATAAAATTAAAAAAAAAAAATTTAAATGTTTCTAATTTCAGAAGTTCAGTGGGTCAATGAATGGAAATTTGCACCTAACACACGGGTAACAATCTATTCTTCACATTAGGCTACAGTACCTCTCAACAATTAGACTTGAAGACACTTGAAACATTGACCATCTAACCTATGAGTCAATTCTTGCTACTATTGTGATAATGTTCCACTCCCAAGATTAAAGTATTTTCAGTTGAAATACTCAGACAAGTGACAGAAATTATATATTTCAAATATAAAATCTCTTCTACAACAGAAGTTGAGTTTATTAGAATATTTATCCTCTAAGCCATACTAAAACTGTTCCTGCCATAATTACACAAGTGTGATGCAAAAAACCCCCCCACACTAACACATATGCCAGTCACCACTGCAGCTGTTGCAACAATGAATTCCTGCCTTCTACAAGACAGACATGGGCTGGCGTTCCCATTTGCTTGCACATTAGCATCAAAAAATAAAGCAAATATACCTGTAATCACAAGACACTATCACCTAATGACAGAAGGGAAAGAGCTCCTTGATTTTGCACAGAGCCATCTGAGAAATAATGTTTCTTCTTGTAGCTCCCCAAGAACTACAGAGTTTTCCTAACTGCTCTCTATATGAAGTTCAGAAGTACATCTTTAAAGAAATGTTACTCACTTCTGCAATTCAGCTTGTTGGAAAACAAAAAAATATTTAAATAGTGAATTCTTTAATTACAAACACACAGACAGAGAGATCTTTCTCTCCTCATTTTGTTTCTCATCTGTGTCTTATCAGATGGCATACAGATTATATGCCATAATATGTAACTGTCCAGTCATTTGAGGAAATCTTATCTACCTTTTCTCAGAGGTTGACTGAACTGTCCACTGGTCGGGCTTTTATAGCATCAATATTTGTGACATCCAATCAGCTAGTGAGCAAATGCTGCCACTGGCTTACATTATTTACAAGTTGGTCAAGGATAGAGCTTACAACATTCATTTAGTGTTATATCTGTTTTCAAGTTACAAAACTCATTCAGCCATAGTAGAATCAGCCCACATTTTTAAATCTAGAACTAGAGTTAATCTTCTACAGCACTTCACCATGTTCAGGGATT